>NC_057812.1:210228166-210900029 GCF_018294505.1 Triticum aestivum
TCACAGAGGAGGGATGCGGGGTGACGGGGCGAGGCAAGGGGGCGGCGGCGGGGGGCAAGGGGGCGGTGGCGGGTCGTCGAGGAGAGAGGATGAAAGAAACACACACACACACACAGAGAGAGAGAGAGAGAGAGTGGGGCTGCCGGGGTGGGGCTCGGCCCGTTAGTTAGGTCAACTCTTTGTCGTCCGCCATCCTTTGACGTCCTCTTTTGTGCTCTTTGCCGTCTGCTAGCAGACGGCAAAGAGGGGGCCGTTAGGTGTTTTCTATGCAGCTCGTTAGTGGGGCCCACCTCTCTCTTTGTCGTCCGCTAGCGGACGGCAAAGACCTTCAATCTTTGCCATCCGTTTTGTGTAAGCGGACGACAAAGACCTTCTTTGCCGTCAGCCAGCAGACGGCAAAGAAAAGGCGGATGGCAAATAAGCAAGTTCCAGTAGTGTATGCGGTCTGATGAGTGTCGAGGCTCGCGGCGGGTATCGTTATTTGAGCAGATATGGGTATATATGCTTAATGAAACATAAGTCGGAAACATTTGAGAAGTTCAAAGAATTTCAGAGTGAAGTGGAAAATCATCGTAACAAGAAGATAAAGTTTCTACGATCTAATCGTGGAGGTGAATATTTGAGTTACGATTTTGGTCTTCATTTAAAACAATGTGGAATAGTTTCGCAACTCACGCCACCTGGAACACCATAGAGTCATGGTGTGTCCAAACGTCGTTACCGTACTTTATTAGATATAATGCAATCTATGATGTCTCTTACCGGTATACCACTATCATTATGGGGTTATGCATTAGAGACAACTGCATTCACGTTAAATAGGGCACCATCTAAATCCGTTGAGACGACACTGTGGTTTAGCAAGAAACCTAAACAGTCATTTCTTAAAATTTGGGGTTGCGATGCTTATGTGAAAAAGCTTCAACCTGATAAGCTCAAACCCAAATCAGAGAAATGCGTCTTCATATGATACCCAAAGGAAACTTTTGGGTACACCTTCTATCACAGATCCGAAGGCAAGATATTTGTTGCTAAGAATGGATCCTTTCTAGAGAAGGAATTTCTCTCGAAAGAAGTGAGTGGGAGGAAAGTAGAACTTGATAAGGTAATTGTACCTTCTCCCGAATTGGAAAGTAGTTCATCACAGAAATCAGTTCCAATGATTCCTACACCAATTAGTGAGAAAGCTAATGATGATGATCATGAAACTTCAGATCAAGTTGCTACCGAACCTCGTAGGTCAACCAGAGTATGGTCCGCACCAGAGTGGTACGGTAATCCTGTTCTAGAGGTCATGTTACTTGACCATGACGAACCTACGAACTATGAGGAAGCGATGATGAGCCCAGATTCCGCGAAATGGCTTGAGGCCATGAAATCTGAGATGGGATCCATGTATGAGAACAAAGTGTGGACTTTGGTTGACTTGCCCGATGATTGGCAAGCCATAGAGAATAAATGGATCTTCAAGAAGAAGACTAACGCTAACGGTAATATTATTGTCTACAAAGCTCGACTTGTTGCGAAAGGTTTTCGACAAATTCAAGGAGTTGACTACGATGAGACCTTCTCACCCGTAGTGATGCTTAGGTCATTCCGAATCATGTTAGCAATTGCCGCATTTTATGATTATGAAATTTGGCAAATGGATGTAAAAACTGTATTCCTTAATGGATATCTTAAAGAAGAGTTGTATATGATGCAACCAGAAGGTTTTGTTGATCCAAAAGGTGCTAAAAAGTGTGCAAGCTCCAGCGATCCATTTATGGACTGGTGCAAGCCTGTCGGAGTTGGAATATACGCTTGATAGTGTAATCAAGGCATATGGTTTTATATAGACATTTGGAGAAGCCTCTATTTACAAGAAAGCGAGTGGGAGCACTACAGCCTTTCTGGTAAGTATATGTGAATGACATATTGTTGATCGGAAATGATGTAGAATTTTCTGGAAAGCATAAAGGAGTGTTTGAAAGGAGTTTTTCAAAGAAATACCTCGGTGAAGCTACTTACATATTGAGCATCAAGATCTATAGAGATAGATCAAGACGCTTGATAAAGATTTTTCAATGAGAACATACCTTGACAAGATTTTGAAGTAATTCAAAATGGAACAGTCAAAGAAGGAGTTCTTGCCTGTGTTGCAAGGTGTGAGTTGAATAAGACCAAAAACCCGACCATGGCAGAAAATAGAAAAAGAATGAAAGTCATTCCCTATGCCTCAGTCATAGGTTCTATAAAGTACGCAATGTTGTGTACCAGACCTACTGTGTGCCTCACCATGAGTTTGGCAAGAGGGTACAATAGTGATCCAGGAGTGGAACAGTGGACAGCGGTCAAAATTATCCTTAGTTACCTAAGAGGACTGAGGAAATGTTTCTCAGTTATGGAGATGATAAAGAGTTCGTCGTAAAAGAGTTATGTCGATGCAAGCTTTGACACTAATCCAGATGACTCTGAGTCTCAATCTGGATACATATTGAAAGTGGGAGCAATTAGCTAGAGTAGCTCCGTGCAGAGCATTGTGATGTGTACTACACAACCTTCTTCTTGTAGACATTGTTGGGCCTCCAAGTGCAGAGGTTTGTAGGACAGTAGCAAATTTCCCTCAAGTTGATGACCTAAGGTTTATCAATCCGTAGGAGGCGTAGGATGAAGATGGTCTCTCTCAAGCAACCCTGCAACCAAATAACAAAGAGTCTCTTGTGTCCCCAACACACCTAATACAATGGTAAATTGTATAGGTGCACTTGTTCGGCGAAGAGATGGTGATACAAGTGGTATATGGATAGTAGATAATAGTTTTTGTAATCTGAAAATATAAAAAAAGCAAGGTAACTAATGATAAAAGTGAGCGTAAACGGTATTGCAATGCGTTGAAACAAGGCCTAGGGTTCATACTTTCACTAGTGTAAGTTCCCTCAACAATGATAACATAATTGGATCACATAACTATCCCTCAACATGCAACAAAGAGTCACCCCAAAGTCACTAATAGCGGAGAACGAACGAAGAGATTATGGTAGGGTACGAAACCACCTCAAAGTCATTCTTTCCAATCAATCTGTTGGGCTATTCCTATAATTGTCACAAACAGCCCTAGAGTTCGTACTAGAATAACACCTTAAGACACAAATCAATCAAAACCCTAATATCACCTAGATACTCCAATGTCACCTCAAGTATCCGTGGGTTTGATTATACGATATGCATCACACAATCTCAGATTCATCTATTCAACCAACACTAAGGACCTCAAAGAGTGCCCCAAAGTTTCTACTAGAGAATCACGACGAAAACGTGTGCCAACCCCTATGCATAGGTTCATGGGCGGAACCTGCAAGTTGATCACCAAAACATACATCAAGTGAATCACATGATATCCCATTGTCACCACAGATACGCACGGCAAGACATACATCAAGTGTTCTCAAATCTTTAAAGACTCAATCCGATAAGATAACTTCAAGGGGAAAACTCAATTCATTACAAGAGAGTAGAGGGGGGAAGAAACATCATAGGATCCAACTATAATAGCAAAGCTCGCGATACATCAAGATCGTATCACCTCAAGAACACGAGAGAGAGAGAGAGATCAAACATATAGCTACTGGTACATACCCTCAGCCCCGAGGGAGAACTACTCCCTCCTCGTCATGGAGAGCACCGGGATGATGAAGATGGCCACCGGAGAAGGATTCCCCCTCTGACAGGGTGCCAGAACGGGTCTAGATTGGCTTTCGGTGGCTACGGAGGCTTCTGGCGGCGGAACTCCCGATCTATTGTCTGTTCTGGAAGTTTTAGGGTACGTGAGTATAAATGGGTGCAGGAAGTACGTCGGTGGAGCTTTGGGGGCCCCACGAGGCCGGGGGCGCGCCCCCACCCTCGTGGGCACCTCCCTTCTCTCCTGACGTGGGGTCCAAATCCATCCGGTAGCTTTCCTTCCAAAAATAACTTCTCCAGTTGATTTCGTTCCGTTTCGACTCCGTTTGATATTCCTTTTCTTTGAAACACTGAAATAGGCAAAAAAAACAAATCTGGGCTGGGCCTCCGGTTAATAGGTTAGTCCCAAAAATAATATAAAAGTGGATAATAAAGCCCAATATTTCCCAAAATAGTAGATAACATAGCATGGAGCAATCAAAAATTATAGATACGTTGGAAACGTATCAAGCATCCCCAAGCTTAATTCCTGCTCGTCCTCGAGTTGGTAAATGATAAAAGAAAGAATTTTTGATGTGGAATGCTAGTTGGCATAATTTCAATGCAATTCTTCTTAATTGTGGTATGAATATTCAGATTCGAAGGATTCAAGACAAAAGTTCCATATTGACATAAAAATGATAATACTTCAAGCATACTAACTAAGCAATTATGTCTTCTCAAAATAACATGGCCAAAGAAAGTTCATCCCTACAAAATCATATAGTTTAGTCATGCTCCATTTTCGTCACACAAGAATGCTCTCATCATGCACAACCCCGATGACAAGCCAAGCAATTGTTTCATAATTCACGCAATACATGAGCGCGAGCCATGGACATAGCACTATGGGTGGAATAGAATATAATGAGGGGGGTTATGTGGAGAAGACAAAAAAGAGAAAGTCTCATATCAACGAGGCTAATCAATGGGCTATGGAGATGCCCATCGATCGATGTTAATGCAAGGAGTAGGGATTGCCATGCAACGGATGCACTAGAGCTATAAATGTATGAAAGCTCAACAAAAGAAACTAAGTGGGTGTGCATCCAACTTGCTTGCTCACGAAGACCTAGGACACTTGAGGAGGCCCATTGTTGGAATATACAAGCCAAGTTCTATAATAAAAAATTCCCACAAAACTTGTGCTACTTTGAAGCACAAGTGTGGCAAAGGATAGTAGCATTGTCCCTTCTCTCTTTTTCTGTCACATCCCTAGCTTCTGGTGCTGCCTGGTGTGTGCATCATGTCTATATTTTCGAAACTTGAACTGAGGAATTTTGGAAGCCTCAAAAACTTAAATAAAAGAGGGGCAAAAACCCTAGAAATCTCATTCATTGCTCCAAAGTGCTCTTCTTAAATGTTTGATAATTTTTGGTAAGGGTTCTGGTCCCAACCAAAATATTGAACATTTTTAAGGATTTATTTTTGGGACTTTGGATTTAATTCATTAGCTATTTGAATTTGAATTATATTCATATAATTAGAATGTAATTTCAAATACCCCTGAAATATTTTATAAGCTTTTGGAAAAGTCCATCTAGCAATATAAAATATTCAGAGGAGTTTTTGGCATTGTTTGAATTATTTTAAATTCAAAACAGTGGCAAAATAAATTAAATAAAACAAAACAGAAGAAAAAAATAAAACAGAGCAGAAAGCCACCTGGGCCACTTACCTGGCGCCACTTACCTGGCCCAGCTCCATCTGGCCGGCCCAGCCCACCTCCTCCCCCTTGTCCTCTTCCTCCTCTGCCAGGAGGACGAACAGAGGCGAGGCGTGGCGCGCGCCCGAGAGGCCTCGGCCACCTCCTGCTTCCCGGCCACCTCCTGCTTTCCCCGGCCTCCCTAGCAACGCCACGACGAGGCCTCGTGTCCCCTCGCTCCTCTTCCTCCCCCCGCTGCATCCCCTCTCTCCTCTGTTCCCTCTCTCTCGCCCGGACCGAACGGAGCCGCCGCCACCGACGAGCTCCCTCGCGGCCACCGCCACCCCCCTCTCCTCCCCGACGCGCTCCTGAGCTCTGCAGTGCCTCCCTCGACCTCCCCGTCGGCTCACGCGACCGGAGAAGCCCCGAAGCACCGTCCCGACGTTTTCCCCCTCCTCAGCCACCGAGGACCGCCGCTGTCGATTCGCCACCTCCGACGCCTCCCCGAGCTCCCCGAGGCCACCGTCGCAACCCCTGTGAGCTCCTCTATGTTTCCCCTCTGACCCCCTGCTCGTTCTCGTGCCGTAGCTGCCGTCCCCGCAAGCACCGAGCTCCGGCCATCGCCATGGCCGGCGAACCTCGCGCCCCGGAGCTCTTCCGCTCGCTCCAGTAGCTCCCGCGTGCTCTCCAGGTTCCCAGGGTCCCGACGCGCTCCTCTGCTCTCCGGCTAACGCGTTGTAGCCACCGCGTCGTGCTGGCCCGAGCTCCGACCGCCGCCTCGCTCGCCGTAGTTGCTGCTACCGGCCACCCCAGCCGCGGCCACAGCCACCGCTGGATGCGCCGCGTCGCGGACGTTCCAATGAGCCAAACCGCGCGCCAAACCATCGCCCCTAGCTCGAATCCGAGCCGCGCCGCCGTGCGGAATGGTCGCCGTCGGCGATACTCCGGCGACTGCCGACGTGGCACGCTTAATTAGCGCTAATGACGCCCTAATCAACCCCCTAGGCCATTGACTGTGGGCCCCACCCCTGGTCAAACCTCAGTTAGCGCTGGGTTTGACCGGGATTAGCTCCTGTGTCACTGACGTGTGGTCCCCACACGTCAGGTTTGACCTGGGGCGCCCAGTTGACCCTGCTGACGTCACTGTGACGTGGTGCTGACGCCATAATCATTTCTGGATTTAATATTATTCAGGAAATTCCAAAAAATGCCTAAAACTTCAATAAATCATAGAAAATTAACCGTAACTCCAAATTAAATAAATTATATATGAAAAATTATCAGAAAAATTCAAGGAATCCATCTGTACCATTTTCATGCATGTTAGAACAACTTATAGCTGCTGTATAGCACAAATCAATTAAATGGCATTTGAATAATCACATATGGAGTTTGAATTTGAATCTTGTATTCAAACCAACCCCATTTAACTTGTTGCTAGATGCATTAGCCCAAAACACATTCATTTTGCCATGTCATGATCATGCATCATATTGTGCATTGCATTGATTGTGTTCCCTTCTGTGTTGCCGGTATTTGTCCCCTCTCGATAGACGTGATACCGATGATGTGATCGTTGACACTGATGAAGACTCAATGTTATCTTCAGAAGTGCCAGGCAAGCAAACCCCCTTGTTCATTTCGATAAAACCCTACTCTCTCGCTCCTGCTCTCAGTTATTGCATTAGGACAACAACGGTTCATCTGCTACTTTGTGCTGCGGTAGTTCAACCCATTCCTCTGCATGACCTGTCATTGCCACAGCAAATAGTTGAAACCCACTAGCATGTGTAGGAGTTGATTGAAGCCACTGATGTGTTCCTACCATGATATGCCTGCTATTGCTTAGAGTTGTGTCAGGTCTGGTTCATTGGGAATGAATTGGAGTGTTACGATATGTTCTGATGCCGAGAGTGAAGTGTGTGAACACGATTTGGTAAAGGTAGCGGTGAGAGGCCATGTAGGAGTACATGGTGGGTTGTCTCACTGGAACCGTCCTTAAGCACCGAGTTCTATGTATGTTGTCCAATGACTCGATACTACCACACATTGGGCTCCGGGCGCTCCAAGCCCTCTCGACTTATTAACTGACTTGATCTCTGTCCAGGAGTCGCAACTAGTTTCTGGTGTTTGTAGGTAGTGCTATTTTTCTACCAAGTGGCACCCGGTAGGGTGGGCTTGGGACAGACTAGGCACACGTGGCCTGGTGTACCGAGTGGCACCCGGATGGTGGGCTCGGGAACCCTGTACACATCGTTTGGGGCCGTAAGCGACACCCCGGCCGGATCTCCTTGCGGATGGAACCCGAATAGGCGATAAACCTGGGCTAGAGTCTTGTGTGGTTAGTCAGGTCGTGGCCGACACCCTCGCCAGGCTTCCGCTTGAAGGTTGCCGAGATACATGACGTGTACATGGCGGTAAGTGGCGAGAGCGTGTGTGAAGAAGTACACCCCTGCAGGGTTAACATGATCTATTCGAATAGTCGGGTCCGCGGTTATGGACTTCTTGGATGCTTACATGGTACATAGACAACTTGAAGTGGATACTCTAAAATGCTCAAGACAAGTGTGAGTGCTATGGATGGCCTTCTCGTAGGGAGACGGGGATGAATCCATAGTAGTGTATTGTATGGTGATTAGTGGACTCGTGTACGTTGTCTCACCTCCAGAGTTTCTGGTAGTCGTAGAACAGGATAGCCACAGAGTCAAAGCTGGCTTGCTGCAACTAAACCCCACATTACCCTCTTGATACAAATGCATGTATGATAGGATCTGATGTAAGTCTTGCTGAGTACCTTTGTACTCATGTTGCTTTATTTATGTTTTTGCAGCGGAGACTTCGGTCTTACTAGTGTTCTCGTGGACTTCGACTAGTAGCTAGTACCTCAGCTACGATCTTGATCGGATGTTGTAGATAGTCAGGCTCTTCAGCCTTTTTCATTTATAGATGTCTGTACCCAGACATGTAATGCTTCCGCTTGTTGCTTGTATGCTCTGTATGACGGGTCTTGTGACCCCTGTTTGCAATAATTGCTATGACGGCTCTTCTGAGCCTTTATCTATATAAGTTGTTGAGTTATGCTGTGATGCCATGTTGTACAGCACATACTTGCATGTTATGCGTACGTGTAATGTGTATTGCTATGTGTGGGATCTGACTATCTAGTTGTTTATCTTTAGTAGCCTCTCTTACCGGGAAATGTCTCCTAGTGTTACCGCTGAGCCATGTTAGCTTGCTACTGCTCTGGAACACTTAGGCTGGCCGGCATGTGTCCTTCTTCGTTCCTGTGTCTGTCCCTTCGGGGAAATGTCACGCTTTGAGTACCGGAGTCCTGTTAGCCCGCTACAGCCCGGTTTACCGGAGTCCTGCTAGCCCAGTGCTACAGCCCGGACCCACTTGCTGATGACCGACACGTTCGAAGCTGGGTCATGGATGCCTGTCCCTGTAAGTCTGTGCCACTTTGGGTTTACAACTAGTCATGTCAGCCTGGGCTCTTTATCATATGGATGCTAGCGACACTATCATATACGTGAGCCAAAAGGCGCAAACGGTCCCGGGCAAAGGTAAGGCGACACCCGTGGGAATACCGTGCGTGAGGCCGCAAAGTGATATGAAGTGTTACCGGCTAGATCGATGTGACATCGAGTCGGGGTCCTGACAGCGTTGAATTAAATCAGGAAATTCCAGAATATTAATTAAACTTCAAAAATTCATAACTTTTATTCTGTAACTCCAAATTGGACAAATTATATATGAAAAATGATCAGAAAAATCCAATCTATCCATCTGTACCATTTCCATGCATGATCAAACAAGTTAAGTTGATGTTTTAATCAGAACAAGAAAAGGCACTTTAAAAGGCCATATTTGAATTTGAAATTTGAATCCTTGATTCAAATTTGTTCAAACCCTTCTGGTTTTAGTTGCATTAGCCCAACACACTCATATTGCCATGTTTCATGCATGCATCATATTGTTGCATATTGTTTGGTGATGTTTGTGTATCGATGTCCTTTGCGACAGGATCTGTCCCCGAGGAGTACCGTGATTACCCTAACGAAGAACCGTATCCGTGCAACGAACCATCAGGCAAGCAACCAACCATCTGATCATATCGATACAATCCCATGTTCTCGCTCCTGCTCTCTTTTACTGCATTAAGACAACGCGATTCAAACTGCTGTGTGTTACGGTAGTTGAACCCATTTCCTCTGCATGACCTGTCATTGCCACAGTAACTAGATGAAACCCACTAGCATGTGTAGGAGTTGATTGAGCCATATGTATGTGTTGTTCCTACCTTGCTAAGCCTGCTATGCTTAGAGTCGTGTCAGGTCTGGTTCATCTGGGTGATGGGCTAGAGTGAAATGATTATGTCGGTAATGAGAGTGGTGTGGTGAACACGAATTGGTAAAGGTATCGATGAGAGGCCATGTAGGAGTACATGGTGGGTTGTTTCATTGAAGCCGACCTTAAGCATTGAGATCTGTATGTGTGATTTAAGAATCAGCTACTACCATGCATTGGGCCCGAAACCAATGGACCCTCTCGACTTCTTATTCACCCTAGTTCTCCGTCCAGGAGTTGCAAGTAGTTTCTGGTGTTTGTAGCCTACTGGAGGCCGTGGACAGCGCTGACCGTAGGGGTGGGCTGTGATGCGGTAGGTACGTGGCACGGTGTACCGAATACCCGTTAGGTATCTCGGGAACCCTGTTCACATCGTTCGGGGCCGTATGGGAAACCTCGGCCGGACTCCCTGCGGATGGAACCTGAATAGGCGATAAACCTGGACTGGAGGCTTAGGTGATTAGGTAGGTCGTGGCCGACACCCACGTTGGGCTTCCGCTTGAAGGTTGCCGAGTACATGTCGTGTAAGCGACGGTAAGAGGTGAGAGCGTGTATGAAGAAGTACACCCCTGCAGGGTTAATATGATCTATTCGAATAGCCGTGTCCGCGGAAAAGGACTTCTGGGTTGCTTATATCAGTTCATAGACAAGTGAAAGTGGATACTCTAAAATACGCAAGATAAGCGTGAGTGCTATGGATGGCGTTCTCGTAGGGAGACGGGAGCGGATCCATAGTGGTGTATTGATATGGTGAATATGTGGACTCGTGTGCGCCACCTCAAAAGAGTCGCTTGCAGTCGTAGGTTAGGATAGCCACCGAGTCAAAGCTGGCTTGCTGCAGTTAAACCCCACCATCCCTTTGTTGATAATGATGCATATGTAGTTAGTTCTGATGTAAGTCTTGCTGGGTACATTTGTACTCACGTTTGCCTATTTTATGTTTTGTGCAGAGAGACTTCAGTCTCACTAGTAGTTCCGCGTGGACTTCGACGTTTAGCTTGTTACCTCAGCTACGATCTTGTGCCCTCGGCAGGATCTGGTAGATAGTCAGGCTTCTCAGCCTTTTTCATTTATAGATGTCTGTACCCAGACATGATAGCTTCCGCTTGTGCTTTGACTTGTATGCTCTGAGTGTTGGGTCATGAGACCCATGTTTGTAATATCTCGCTCCTCGGAGCCTATTGAATAAATACTTGAGTCGTAGAGTCATGTTGTGATGCCATGTTGTATTTGCACATATCGAGCATATTGTGTGTATGTTATTGAAATGCTTGGTATGTGTGGGATCTGACTATCTAGTTGTTTATCCTTAGTAGCCTCTCTTACCAGGAAATGTCTCCTAGTGTTTCCACTGAGCCATGGTAGCTTGCTACTGCTCCGGAACACTTAGGCTGGCCGGCATGTGTCCTTCTTCGTTCCTGTGTCTGTCCCTTCGGGGAAATGTCACGCGATGAATACCGGAGTCCTGTTAGCCCGCTACAGCCCGGTTCACCGGAGTCCTGCTAGCCCAGTGCTACAGCCCGGATTTACTCGCTGATGACCGACACGTTCGATGTTGGGTCATGGATGCCTGTCCCTGTAAGTTTTGTGCCACTTTGGGTTTACGACTAGCCATGTCAGCCCGGGCTCCTTACCATATGGATGCTAGCGACACTATCATATACGTGTGCCAAAAGACGCAAACGGTCCCGGGCAAAGGTAAGGCGACACCCGTGGGAATACCGTGCGTGAGGCCGCAAAGTGATATGGGGTGTTACATGCTAGATCGATGTGGCATTGAGTCGGGGTCCTGACAGTGCTGGTATCAGAGCTTGACTGCCTGTAGGATTACCAAGCCAAACTGGTCGAAGTTGAGTCTAGAAATTCTTTAGTTATATAAGGGAATTGATTGTGGGATGGAACGTAAGGCTCTTTTTACTCCTTATACCTCATGGCCTTCTGATCTGAGTCATCATCTTCTCTTCTACGGGGATTAAGAACTAGGCTATCTCTTCTTTCTATTAGGATCACGTGTTGCTAATCCGCAGACTTATAAGATTGTTGGATTTAAGTCTCAGTTCAGTTCCTACTACTTCCGTATGTTAATTGTTGATCTCGAAACCTTGATATTGTGCTTCTGAGTGGTTATGCCACCATTTTTGTGAATGTCTCAAATCTTTTCTGAGCATTTACAGCCGTTATGCTGTCCGAGTCATCCCAGGTTTCTAAATAGTTTGAAGCAATTTGCAAATTCCTTCCTCCCGCTTCGATGTTCCTTTGGGCCAGATTAACCACACTAATCGGTGTGTTGAGGTAATTATTGCCTCGACATATATGTTGGAATTATTATTATGACCCTAAGTGCTTAGGGGATCATCTAGTGGTCTAGCCATGATTTGTGTCCTAGTGTGAAGATTCTGGCCTTTATTATCGAAAGCATCCTGTGATGCCATTTAGTTAGTAGGTATTCTATTCCTGGGTTCTTAAACCCGATATTCACCCTACTTACATCATGTTGATAGTGTTGCTAGTTCCTTTAGTATATTAGTAACCTTTGCGATAGTCCTCGAAGTCCGTGGTATCTTCTTCTTCCAAATACCATGAACTACTTATGGCAGAAGTTCCTCGTTGAACTGAAATATCACAACAGGATTATTTTTGATGAGTTCTCCATTATATATTGTGGCTCTGCCAGTTCTACCTTTCCGCATGGGTTATCCGGAAGAAATATGTTGAACTTGGTTCGACATACTAATCTATGCATCCACAACTCAGAAAATTATATGTTCCTTTGAGTTGTTCTCTTTAGTTGCATTCTGACCTTCGTCTATCAATTGATAGTCAAGAGTATGCGTGTGTTCGTTTATCGATGCCTATTACTCTTGTGGTCCGTCAAGCCATTCTATCGCAGAATGACTAGGAGAAACAAACTCCAGTACCTCCTCCATATCTAGGATTGGGTCAAAATAGTTGTATTCCGCAGATCAAATGCCAATCCAGCTTTTGGTTTTGTTCTACCTTGGAGTATTACCCCCTTTATGTCAGAATTGTCATGAGAACTGCACCAACTCTCATGAATTTTGACGTAGTGATACTTCTCACCATCATTAGTCATTCCTCGGCCCTCGTGTTGATGCAACCGGAATACCGACAAATGAATTGTGATGTGTGAAATCAATACTCCCAGCAACCTCGTTGCTTGGTAGTTAAATGGACGATAACCTCATTCTTAGCGTGTTGGTTTTTGAATCATCTTTCTAAGACTGATCGTGCTACCTAGTCCTTATTTCGGTGCACCCTTCGATTGATGAGTTAGGATCTTGTCAAGTCCTCACTCATTTGATCATATCGTCTTGCCCTCAAAAGCGAGATTGTTCTCGAGCTTAGTAACATACCGGTGGTTCGTGATTTTCTGAATATCTTCTCAGAAGTATTACCAGGTTGTCACCTGACCGCTATGTTGAGTTCGTGATCAAGTTGGTTTATTCCTGTAAACCACCCCTTCTCCAAGAATCCGTGTTGGATACCCTGAGCTAGTTGGTTAAGCTAGACAACAACTTGGAGAGTTGGAGGATAAAAGCTTGCCTGACTTAGTTCGTGCCAAAGGGATAATCTTGTGTAGTGTGTGTTGAAGAAAGATGATATCTTCATCGATTGGTCCCTGTGATCAGTTGCTGGACCTATTGTCTTATCAATCCTTTGATTTGAGTGTGGGCTATCGTCAAATCAAATCAGTACCAATGATGCTCGTAATGTTGTCTTATTCGTGGTTGATCCCTCGAGCATACACCATTACATCTTTGGCCTGACCAATGCTATCACTTGTTCACTTAACTATGGAATTCCTTTTAAAAGGAAACCCAGATGAATTGTTGTTGAGCCCATTGACAACATCCTTATCTCCTCCATGATTTTGTTGGACATTAAGCTAGTGTTGGAAACTTTTGAAAGCATTTTGTTCATGCTAGCTCATGAAGTATTTGTTGATGAAAGGAGTGACTTCCTTTTATACACGTGCATTTGGTGAAAGTTGCCGCCGTGAATTTGAGAAAGTTAGTTTTGCTTCCTCTGGAATCATCCCAAGTCAGTCATGCATACGTGCGAAGTATTCTGTGGTCTGGAGATTTGCAACCTCCATTCTATATGTATATCCTAGCACACCAAGCCACTGACTGATTTGTTCAAGGAGAAGGAGTATATTCATAAGAGCTAATCCGGACTTATGAAAGAACTTCGATATCCTCGCTGATGGTTCCCAACCAGAACTCGGTAGTGTTTTATTGTAAGACTACCATGTGGGCATGCTTGTCTGGGACAACGTGTTCACGTGTTTGTAGCATAACCAGCTCATGTTTTGGAGCTTGCTATCATAGTTCATCTCCCGAGAATCCCGCAACGTCATCTCGTCGATTTGTGTTACAAACTTTCATTTTTCTTCCTAGACTCAATGAGTCTAGAATATCCTGACACCAACCAGATCTGAATCTCAGGCAGATGTGATGGTTGGAACATTTCCCAAGAATTATAGTATTGGTCTCTCAATAACCGGCAAGGTGGATGTCGTGGCCAACACACCCATCCGGTAGACCTATTATTATAGTATCTTGTTTGAGGAAGTTGGCCACCTCCCCATAAGGATTTCGTAGGATTTACCTCCGTAACTGTTCCTTATGGATTCTATTGCTCCCGAAGTCCGACCTTTTACTTGATGTTCTAGTTATCAAACCATAACTATGAATGGGATACACTAGCACATCAAGGAGAACATTAGAAGCGGAGTGCTAAATGTCTCTCGGTCGATCATCCAGATTTTCTTTCCTTGGCATTGCTAGGGTGAAATCTGAGAAAGTGTTATCTTCCTTTGCATCTGCATCATCCATCATCATTCATCATGGTAGCAAGTTGTGTTGCCAGGATCCTTGACACGGATGTTGGTAAAACCTTGATGATTATGGAAATGCTCAAGTTCTTGAGAGCACGCACAAGCGCTACGTGTTATCATCGGCTCTAACTGGGATTCCTCTCAGTTTCCTCGGCAATGCTATAACCATTCCAATAGTGGGATAACTCTCTATTGTTGAGCCTCTCCCCAGTTACTAGAATCATTCCCAGCATTTGCATTTTGTTCCCAGCTTACACCGCCAATGTGCCATTCTACCATGGGTCCCTTCCATTTCCGGTGATAAGCAAATTCATCCATTACGTTGTCTTCAACAAGGTAATCCACATCATCCAAGTCCGAGTATGCCATTCTACCGACCCCCTCCAAACGATTGGTCGAGAATTGCCTTAAATTGGTATAAAGAGTTTTAATGATCTTTGAATCAAAAGTAATTCTTTTTGCCACTTAAGGGGATATATCTACGAGTCACCATCCCTAAGGTGCCCCGTTGTGCTATCATGGCAACTAAAATCCTCGCTACGTTGACAATCGATTACCACCTTCTTAAGTCTGGAATTGTTGTCTACCTAGTGAACCTCGTCACCTGCTCCACTCCATCCCTCTAGAGGTATGCTTCGTCTCTCAGCTCGAGAGATGTTGCTATGTCACATTCCGGGAGTTAATCCTGAGTTGTTCGACCTTCGAGAAGACCGATCCTTCCAGAGTTTTCCTTTCCTCTTCTTGTCATGATTAGCTGGAGTTCTCAAAGCAAGACGACAAGACAAAGATGGTGTTCAAATCAACGTTCATTTGAAGTGCAACCTGGATCGTGAAGATTGTACTAGTTTGCGTTTCCCCTTCATCCTACCCTACGCTTGAATCTCGAGACGAGATTCTTGTTTAGTGGGGGTGAGTTGTCACATCCCTAGCTTCTGGTGCTGCCTGGTGTGTGCATCATGTCTATATTTTCGAAACTTGAACTGAGGAATTTTGGAAGCCTCAAAAACTTAAATAAAAGAGGGGCAAAAACCCTAGAAATCTCATTCATTGCTCCAAAGTGCTGTTCTTAAATGTTTGATAATTTTTGGTAAGGGTTCTGGTCCCAACCAAAATATTGAACATTTTTAAGGATTTATTTTTGGGACTTTGGATTTAATTCATTAGCTATTTGAATTTGAATTATATTCATATAATTAGAATATAATTTCAAATACCCCTGAAATATTTTATAAGCTTTTGGAAAAGTCCATCTAGCAATATAAAATATTCAGAGGAGTTTTTGGCATTGTTTGAATTATTTTAAATTCAAAACAGTGGCAAAATAAATTAAATAAAACAAAACAGAAGAAAAAAATAAAACAGAGCAGAAAGCCACCTGGGCCACTTACCTGGCGCCACTTACCTGGCCCAGCTCCATCTGGCAGGCCCAGCCCACCTCCTCCCCCTTGTCCTCTTCCTCCTCTGCCAGGAGGACGAACAGAGGCGAGGCGTGGCGCGCGCCCGAGAGGCCTCGGCCACCTCCTGCTTCCCGGCCACCTCCTGCTTTCCCCGGCCTCCCTAGCAACGCCATGACGAGGCCTCGTGTCCCCTCGCTCCTCTTCCTCCCCCCGCTGCATCCCCTCTCTCCTCTGTTCCCTCTCTCTCGCCCGGACCAAACGGAGCCGCCGCCACCGACGAGCTCCCTCGCGGCCACCGCCACCCCCCTCTCCTCCCCGACGCGCTCCTGAGCTCCGAGTGCCTCCCTCGACCTCCCCGTCGGCTCACGCGACCGGAGAAGCCCCGAAGCGCCGTCCCGACGTTTTCCCCCTCCTCGGCCACCGAGGACCGCCGCAGTCGATTCGCCGCCTCCGACGCCTCCCCGAGCTCCCCGAGGCCACCGTCGCAACCCCTGTGAGCTCCTCTATGTTTCCCCTCTGACCCCCTGCTCGTTCTCGTGCCGTAGCTGCCGTCCCCGCAAGCACCAAGCTCCGGCCATCGCCATGGCCGGCGAACCTCGCGCCCCGGAGCTCTTCCGCTCGCTCCAGTAGCTCCCGCGTGCTCTCCAGGTTCCCAGGGTCCCGACGCGCTCCTCTGCTCTCCGGCTAACGCGCTGTAGCCACCGCGTCGTGCTGGCCCGAGCTCCGGCCGCCGCCTCGCTCGCTGTAGTTGCTGCTACCGGCCACCCCAGCCGCGGCCACAGCCACCGCTGGATGCGCCGCGTCGCGGACGTTCCAATGAGCCAAACCGCGCGCCAAACCATCGCCCCTAGCTCGAATCCGAGCCGCGCCGCCGTGCGGAATGGTCGCCGCCGGCGATACTCTGGCGACTGCCGACGTGGCACGCTTAATTAGCGCTAATGACGCCCTAATCAACCCCCTAGGCCATTGACTGTGGGCCCCACCCCTGGTCAAACCTCAGTTAGCGCTGGGTTTGACCGGGATTAGCTCCTGTGTCACTGACGTGTGGTCCCCACACGTCAGGTTTGACCTGGGGCGCCCAGTTGACCCTGCTGACGTCACTGTGACGTGGTGCTGACGCCATAATCATTTCTGGATTTAATATTATTCAGGAAATTCCAGAAAATGCCTAAAACTTCAATAAATCATAGAAAATTAACCGTAACTCCAAATTAAATAAATTATATATGAAAAATTATCAGAAAAATTCAAGGAATCCATCTGTACCATTTTCATGCATGTTAGAACAACTTATAGCTGCTGTATAGCACAAATCAATTAAATGGCATTTGAATAATCACATATGGAGTTTGAATTTGAATCTTGTATTCAAACCAACCCCATTTAACTTGTTGCTAGATGCATTAGCCCAAAACACATTCATTTTGCCATGTCATGATCATGCATCATATTGTGCATTGCATTGATTGTGTTCCCTTCTGTGTTGCCGGTATTTGTCCCCTCTCGATAGACGTGATACCGATGATGTGATCGTTGACACTGATGAAGACTCAATGTTATCTTCAGAAGTGCCAGGCAAGCAAACCCCCTTGTTCATTTCGATAAAACCCTACTCTCTCGCTCCTGCTCTCAGTTATTGCATTAGGACAACAACGGTTCATCTGCTACTTTGTGCTGCGGTAGTTGAACCCATTCCTCTGCATGACCTGTCATTGCCACAGTAAATAGTTGAAACCCACTAGGATGTGTAGGAGTTGATTGAAGCCACTGATGTGTTCCTACCATGCTATGCCTGCTATTGCTTAGAGTTGTGTCAGGTCTGGTTCATTGGGAATGAATTGGAGTGTTACGATATGTTCTGATGCCGAGAGTGAAGTGTGTGAACACGATTTGGTAAAGGTAGCGGTGAGAGGCCATGTAGGAGTACATGGTGGGTTGTCTCACTAGAACCGTCCTTAAGCACCGAGTTCTATGTATGTTGTCCAATGACTCGATACTACCACACATTGGGCTCCGGGCGCTCCAAGCCCTCTCGACTTATTAACCGACTTGATCTCTGTCCAGGAGTCGCAACTAGTTTCTGGTGTTTGTAGGTAGTGCTATTTTTCTACCAAGTGGCACCCGGCAGGGTGGGCTTGGGACAGACTAGGCACACGTGGCCTGGTGTACCGAGTGGCACCCGGATGGTGGGCTCGGGAACCCTGTACACATCGTTTGGGGCCGTAAGCGACACCCCGGCCGGATCTCCTTGCGGATGGAACCCGAATAGGCGATAAACCTGGGCTAGAGTCTTGTGTGGTTAGTCAGGTCGTGGCCGACACCCTCGCCAGGCTTCCGCTTGAAGGTTGCCGAGATACATGACGTGTACATGGCGGTAAGTGGCGAGAGCGTGTGTGAAGAAGTACACCCCTGCAGGGTTAACATGATCTATTCGAATAGTCGGGTCCGCGGTTATGGACTTCTTGGATGCTTACATGGTACATAGACAACTTGAAGTGGATACTCTAAAATGCTCAAGACAAGTGTGAGTGCTATGGATGGCCTTCTCGTAGGGAGACGGGGATGAATCCATAGTAGTGTATTGTGTGGTGATTAGTGGACTCGTGTACGTTGTCTCACCTCAAGAGTTTCTGGTAGTCGTAGAATAGGATAGCCACAGAGTCAAAGCTGGCTTGCTGCAACTAAACCCCACATTACCTCTTGATACAAATGCATGTATGATAGGATCTGATGTAAGTCTTGCTGAGTACCTTTGTACTCACGTTTGCCTATTTTATGTTTTTGCAGAGAGACTTCAGTCTCACTAGTAGTTCCGCTTGGATTTCGACGTTTAGCTTGTTACCTCAGCTACGATCTTGTGCCCTCGGCAGGATCTGGTAGATAGTCAGGCTTCTCAGCCTTTTTCATTTATAGTTGTCTGTACTCAGACATGTTAAGCTTCCGCATGTGCTTTGATTTGTATGCTCTGAGTGTTGGGTCATGAGACCCATGTTTGTAATATCTCGCTCCTCGGAGCCTATTGAATAATTACTTGAGTTGTAGAGTCATGTTGTGATGCCATGTTGTATCTGCACATATCGAGCATATTGTGTGTATGTTGTTGAAATGCTTGGTATGTGTGGGATCTGACTATCTAGTTGTTTATCCTTAGTAGCCTCTCTTACCGGGAAATGTCTCCTAGTGTTTCCACTGAGCCATGGTAGCTTGCTACTGCTCCGGAACACTTAGGCTGGCCGGCATGTGTCCTTCTTCGTTCCTGTGTCTGTCCCTTCGGGGAAATGTCACGCGATGAATACCGGAGTCCTGTTAGCCCGCTACAGCCCGGTTCACCGGAGTCCTGCTAGCCCAGTGCTACAGCCCGGATTTACTCGCTGATGACCGACACGTTCGATGTTGGGTCATGGATGCCTGTCCCTGTAAGTTTTGTGCCACTTTGGGTTTACGACTAGCCATGTCAGCCCGGGCTCCTTACCATATGGATGCTAGCGACACTATCATATACGTGTGCCAAAAGACGCAAACGGTCCCGGGCAAAGGTAAGGCGACACCCGTGGGAATACCGTGCGTGAGGCCGCAAAGTGATATGGGGTGTTACATGCTAGATCGATGTGGCATTGAGTCGGGGTCCTGACATTTTCTCTCATTTTTTTATTTGGCCTTCCTTTTTTATGGCCTTTCTCTTTTCTTTTCTTTTCTTTTTTTTGGGCCTTCTCTTTTTTTATGGCCTTTCACTTCTTTTTTTATTTTTTTATTTTTTTATTCCTCACTTGGGACAATGCTCTAGAAAATGATGATCATCACACTTCTATTTATTTACAACTCAATGATTACAACTCGATACTAGAAAAAAGATGACTCTATATGAATGCCTCTGGCGGTGTACCGGGATATGCAATGGACCAAGAGTGACATGTATGAAAGAATTATGAACGGTGGCTTTGCCACAAATACTATGTCAACTACATGATCATGCTAAGCAATATGACAATAATGAATGTGTCATGAGGAACGGAATGGTGGAAAGTTGCATGGCAATATATCTTGGAATGGCTATGGAAATGCCATAATAGGTAGGTATGGTGGCTGTTTTGAGGAAGATATAAGGAGGTTTATGTGTGAAAGAGCATATCATATCACGGGGTTTGGATGCACCGGCAAAGTTTGCACCAACTCTCAATGTGAGAAAGGGCAATGCACGGTACCGAAGAGGCTAGCAATGATGGAAGGGTGAGAGTGCGTATAATCCATGGACTCAACATTAGTCATAAAGAACTCACATACTTATTGCAAAAATCTACAAGTCATCAAAAACCTCGGTACTACACGCATGCTCCTAGGGGGATAGATTGGTAGGAAAAGACCATCGCTCGTCCCCGACCGCCACTCATAAGGAGGACAATCAAATAACACCTCATGTTTCAAATTTGTTACACAATGTTTACCATACGTGCATGCTACGGGACTTGCAAACCTCAACACAAGTATTTCTCAATTTCATAACTACTCAACTAGCACGACTTTGATATTATTACCTCCATATCTCAAAACAATCATCAAGCATCAAACTTCTCTTAGTATTCAATACTCTATATGAAAGTTTTTACTATTCTTGGATGCCTAGCATATTAGGATTATTTAAGCAAATTACCATGTTATTTAAGACTCTCAAAATGATAAGTGAAGCATGAGATTTCATTAATTTCTATAAAATAAAACTACCACCATGCTCTAAAAGATATAAGTGAAGCACTAGAGCAAATGACAAACTACTCTGAAAGATATAAGTGAAGATCAATGAGTAGTCGAATAATTATGCAACTATGTGAAGACTCTCTAACATTTAATAATTTCAGATCTTTATACTTTATTCAAAAAGCAAGAAAAACAAAAGAAAATGGCATTCTAAGAATGGCAAACATCATGTGAAGAAGCAAAAACTTATGATCAAGCCAAACTAACCGATAGTTGTTGAAGAAGAAAGGTGGGATGCCAACCAGGGCATCCCCAAGCTTAGATTCTTGATACTTCTTGAAATATTATCTTGGTATGCCTTGGGAATCCCCAAGCTTGAGCTTTTGTGTCTCCTTAATTCCTCTCATATCACGATCTCCCTAAATCTCAAAAGCTTCATCCACACAAAACTCAACAAGGACTCGTGAGATAAGTTAGTATAAACAATTGCAAAAACCTTATCATAGTCTACTATAGAAAATCACTAAAATTATTATTCAACATTGCATACTAAATGTATCTGCATATTTAATAGTCCTATACTCAAATAGAATCATTAAAGAAGCAAACATATGCGAACAATGCAAACATAACAGCAATCTGCCTAAACAGGACAGTCTGTAAAGAATGTAGCAACATCCATACTTCCCAAGCTCCAAAAATTATGAAAGAAAATTGCCAATGTATTAAATTTGTCAGAGCTTAATATGCAAAATGTTTCAACATTTTATCACATTCTGACTTTTCTAGGGAATTATTGCAACAGCGGTAAACTTTCTGTTTTCAAACAGCAACATGTGGACTTCTAAAATAGGCATAGTAAAGGCTATCAACGCCACTTTTATTGAAATAAAAGATGCAAAACATTGTTCTAAATAAAATCAAGCAAATCCTAACAAAATAAATTGACGCTCCAAGCAAAACACATATCATGTGGTGAATAGAAATATAGCTCCAAGTAAAGTTACCGATGGAAGTAGACGAAAGAGGGGATGCCTTCCGGGGCATCCCCAAGCTTAGGCTCTTGATTGTACTTGAATATTACATTGGGGTGCCTTGGGCATCCCCAAGATTAGGCTATTTCCAATCCTTATTCCATAGTCCATCGAATCTTTACCCAAAACTTGAAAACTTCACAACACAAAACTTAACAGAAAACTCGTAAGCTCCGTTAGCGAAAGAAAACAAAACACCACTTCAAGGTACTGTAATGAACTCATTATTTATTTATATTGGTGTTAAACATACTTTATTACAACTTCTCTATGGTTTATAAACTATTTTACTAGCCATAGATTCATCAAACTAAGTAAACAACACATGAAAAACAGAATCTGTCAAAAACAGAACAGTCTGTAGTAATCTGAATCAAACGTATACTTATGGAACTCTAAAATTCTCAAATAAATTTCTGGACCTGAGGAATTTATATATTAATCATCTTCAAAAAATAATTAACTAAATATCACTTTCCAAATAAAGATGGCCGCAATTCTCGTGAGCGCTAAAGTTTCTATTTTTTAAAGCATGATCAACAAGACTTTCCCCAAGACTTCCCAAAGGTTCTACTTCGCACAAACACTAATTAAAAGCATAAAACCACATCTAAACAGAGGCTAGATAAATTATTTATTACTAAACAGGAACAAAAAGCAAGGAACAAAAATAAAATTGGGTTGCCTCCCAACAAGCGCTATCGTTTAACGCCCCTAGCTAGGCATGATGATTTCAATGATGCTCACATAAAGGATAAGAATTATAACATAAAGAGAGCATCATGAAGAATATGACTAGCACATTTAAGTCTAACATACTTCCTATGCATAGGGATTTTGTGAGCAAACAACTTATGGGAACAAGAATCAACTTGCATAGGAAGGTAAAGCAAGCAAAACTTCAAAAATTTAAGCACATAGAGAGGAAACTTGATATTATTGCAATTCCTACAAGCATATATTCCTCCCTCATAATAATTTTCAGTAGCATCATGAATTAATTCAACAATATAACCAGCACCTAAAGCATTGTTTTCATGATCTACAAGCATAGAAATTTTATTACTCTCCACATAAGCAAAATTCTTCTCATTCGGAATAGTGGGAGTATCATAAGAAACTTGAATACTATAAATTGTTTCCACATTAAAAGAGTAATGTTCAGAAAAGGGGTAATCATAATCATGACAAGTTTTCTAAATGTAATCACTACTTTTTATAGCATAAGTATCATCACAATAATCATCATAGGTAGGAGGCATGCTATCATCATTATAAATTTGCATATCAAAACTTAGGAGACTAAAAATATCATCTTCATTAAACATAGTCTCCCCAAGCTTGGGACTGACATTAATTGCAGCAAATATATTCTCAAAAACATCATCTTCATCAAACATAGCATCCCCAAGCTTGGGCCTTTTCATATTATAAGCATTATCACTCTCATCATTAATAGTATGGATAGCACCAATAGTATAGCAATTATCATATTCTTCTAAGCAAGTGCCAAAAAGATTTTCAAGATCATAAGAAGCATCATTATCTTCCACAATTATATTTTCATGAGGCACAATAGTAATAGGAGCATCATTATTTGGGGCAGATATCTTTTTACCTCTCTTCCTTTTTCTTTTCTTCTTCTTCACCACATCATGTGTGGGTTCAATCCTCTTTTTGGAGCTCCTTATTAATGAGATTGGTTGAATAGGAGGCTCCTCCTCGTTACCTGATTCATCATAAGAAATAATAGGAGGATATTGGGAAGTCTCTTCCCTTTCATTAGTATTCTCTTCATCCTCTATTTGTTTTCTTTTCTTTATGTAGTTGGCAATATAGGGATTTTCAATACAATTCACCGCACAATACATATAAATTTCATCTAGATCAAATCCAAGAAGTTTATAACGGGCAAATTCTGGAAGATGATTAGTTATACGTTTCATTTCTTCGTAACCCATAATCAAACTAAGTTAGTTATGATGTGCAAGGGAAATCAAGTCATCACAATTTTTGGACATGATACGATCATGAAACAATTTGCATTGGGTACTGAAATGATCATGTTCATTGCAAAGCTCACAAGTATGGCCAAGATAATTTAAATTTTCAGCACATTCATCTAGCCTTTCTTGCAAAAATTTAGTTTGTAAGTACTTATGCCTCTTGCAATATCTATCTTCCCTATTTGGTGTGTACTTACAAACCCAATGTACTCCACAAAAATTGACATGTTTATAGGAGACATTTTCATCATAACTAGTGCAATCATCATTAGTATCATGGATATTCACAGAATTCGTACTAACAACATTGCAATCATGCTCATCATTCAAAGATTTAGTGCCAAACATTTTATAGATTTCTTCTTCTAGCACTTGAGCACAATTATCCTTTCCATCATACTCACGAAAGATATTAAAAAGGTGAAGCGTATGAGACAAACTCAATTCCATTTTTTTGTAATTTTATTTTATAAACTAAACTAGCGATAAAACAAGAAACTAAAAGACTCGATTGCAAGATCTAAAGATATACCTTCAAGCACTCACCTCCCCGGCAACGGCACCAGAAAAGATCTTGATGTGTACTACACAACCTTCTTCTTGTAGACATTGTTGGGCCTCCAAGTGCAGAGGTTTGTAGGACAGTAGTAAATTTCCCTCAAGTGGATGACCTAAGGTTTATCAATCCGTAGGAGGCGTAGGATGAAGATGGTCTCTCTCAAGCAACCCTGCAACCAAATAACAAAGAGTCTCTTGTGTCCCCAACGCACTCAATACAATGGTAAATTGTATAGGTGCACTAGTTCGGCAAAGAGATGGTGATACAACTGGTTTATGGATAGTAGATAATAGTTTTTGTAATATGAAAATATAAAAACAGCAAGGTAACTAATGATAAAAGTGAGCGTAAACGGTATTGCAATGCTGGGAAACAAGGCCTAGGGTTCATACTTTCACTAGTGTAAGTTCCCTCAACAATGATAACATAATTGGATCACATAACTATCCCTCAACATGCAACAAAGAGTCACTCCAAACTCACTAGTAGCGGAGAACGAACGAAGAGATTATGGTAGGGTACGAAACCACCTCAAAGTTATTCTTTCCAATCAATCCGTTGGGCTATTCCTATAATTGTCACAAACAACCCTAGAGTTCGTACTAGAATAACACCTTAAGACACAAATCAATCAAAACCCTAATGTCACCTAGATACTCCAATGTCACCTCAAGTATCCGTGGGTATGATTATATGATATGCATCACACAATCTCAGATTCATCTATTCAACCAACACTAAGAACCTCAAAGAGTGCCCCAAAGTTTCTACCGGAGAATCACGACGAAAACGTGTGCCAACCCCTATGCATAGGTTCTTGGGCGGAACCCGCAAGTTGATCACCAAAACATACATCAAGTGAATCACGTGATATCCCATTGTCACCATAGATACGCACGGCAAGACATACATCAAGTGTTCTCAAATCTTTAAAGACTCAATCCGATAAGATAACTTCAAGGGGAAAACTCAATTCATTACAAGAGAGTAGAGGGGGGAAGAAACATCATAGGATCCAACTATAATAGCAAAGCTCGCGATACATCAAGATCGTATCACCTCAAGAACACGAGAGAGAGAGAGAGAGATCAAACACATAGCTACTAGTACATACCCTCATCCCTGAGGGAGAACTACTCCCTCCTTGTCATGGAGAGCACCGGGATGATGAAGATGGCCATCGGAGAAGGATTCCCCCTCCGGCAGGGTGCCGGAACGGGTCTAGATTGGCTTTCGGTGGCTACGGAGGCTTCTGGCGGCGGAACTCCTGATCTATTGTCTGTTCTAGAAGTTTTAGGGTACGTGAGTATATATGGGTGCAGGAAGTACGTCGGTGGAGCTTCAGGGGGCCCACGAGGCAGGGGGCGCGCCCCCCACCCTCGTGGGCACCTCCCTTCTCTCCTGACATGGGGTCCAAGTCCATCCGGTAGCTTTCCTTCCAAAAATAACTTCTCCAGTTGATTTCGTTCCGTTTCGACTCCATTTGATATTCCTTTTCTTTGAAACACTGAAATAGGCAAAAAAACAGCAAATCTGGGTTGGGCCTCCGGTTAATAGGTTAGTCCCAAAAATAATATAAAAGTGGATAATAAAGCCCAATATTGCCCAAAATAGTAGATAACATAGCATGGAGCAATCAAAAATTATAGATACATTGGAGACATATCACATTGTAGACGTAGAAAATTTGCAAAATACATACGGCTCTGAATGTGGTAGACCCGTTGACTAAAACTTCTCTCACAAGCAAAACATGATCACACCTTAGTACTCTTTGGGTGTTAATCACATAGCGACGTGAACTAGATTATTGACTCTAGTAAACCCTTTGGGTGTTAGTCACATGGAGATGTAAACTAATCACATAAAGATGTGAACTATTGGTGTTAAATCACATGACGATGTGAACTAGATTATTGACACTAGTGCAAGTGGGAGACTGAAGGAAATATGTCCTAGATGCAATAATAAAGTTGTTATTTATATTTCCTTATATCATTATAAATGTTTATTATTCATGCTAGAATTGTATTAACCGTAAACTTAGTACATGTGTTAATACATAGACAAACAGAGTGTCCCTAGTATGCCTCTAGTTGACTAGCTCGTTAATCAAAGATGGTTAAGTTTCCTAACCATAGAAATGTGTTGTCATTTGATGAACGGGATCACATCATTAGAGAATGATGTGATGGACAAGACCCATCAGTTAGCTTAGCATAATGATCGTATAGTTTTATTGCTATTGCTTTCTTCATGACTTATACAAATTCCTTTGACTATGAGATTATGCAACTCCCAATACTGGAGGAACACTTTGTGTGCTATCAAACGTCATACCATAACTGGGTGATTATAAAGATGCTCTACAGGTGTCTCCGATGGTGTTTTTTGAGTTGGCATAGATCAAGATTAGTATTTGTCACTCCGTGTATCGGAGAGGTATCTCTGGACCCTCTCGGTAATGCTCATCACTATAAGCCTTGCAAGCAATGTGACTAATGAGTTAGTTGCGGGATGATGCATTACGAAATGAGTAAAGAGACTTGCCGGTGACAAGATTGAACTAGGTATGATGATATCGACGATCGAATCTCAGGCAAGTAACATACCGATGACAAAGGGAATGACGTATGTTATTATGTGGTTTGGCCGATAAAGATCTTCGGAGAATATGTAGGAGCCAATATGAGCATCCAGGTTCCGCTATTGGTTATTGACCGGAGATGTGTCTCGGTCATGTCTACATAGTTCTCGAACCCATAGGGTCCGCACGCTTAACGTTCGATGATGATTCGTATTATGAGGTATGTGATTTGATGATCGAAGTTTGTTCGGAGTCCCGGATGAGATCACGGACATGACGAGGAGTCTCAAAATGGTCGAGAGGTAAAGACTCATATATAGGTCCTACCTCTTGAGCACTGCATTGGTTTTCCCTTGAAGAGGAAAGGGTGGTGCAGTAAAGCAGCGTAAGTATTTCCCTCAATTTTTGAGAACCAAGGTATCAATCCAGTAGAAGACCACGCGTGAGTCACCTCGTACCTACACAAACAAATAAGAACCTCGCAACCAATGCGATAAAGGGGTTGTCAATCCCTTCACGACCACTTGCAAGAGTGAGATCTGATAGAGATGATAATAATAAGATAAGTGTTTTTGGTATTTTTTATGATATATATTGAAAGTAAAGATTGCAAAATAAAATAGATTGGAAACTTGTATGATGGAAACTAGACCCGGGGGCCATAGGTTTCACTAGTGGCTTCTCTCAAGATAGCATAAGTATTACGGTGGGTGAACAAATTACTGTCGAGCAATTAATAGAAAAGTGAATAATTATGGGAATATCTAGGCATGATCATGTATATAGGCATCACGTCCGTGACAAGTAGACCGAAACGATTCTGCATCTACTACTATTACTCCACACATCGACCGTTATCCTGCATGCATCTAGAGTATTAAGTTCATAAGAACAGAGTAACGCCTTAAGCAAGATGACATGATGTAGAGGGATAAACTCATGAAATATGATGTAAACCCCATATTTTAATCCTCGATGGCAACAATACAATACGTGTCGTTTCCCTTTCTGTCACTGGGATCGAGCACCGCAAGATTGAACCCAAAGCTAAGCACTTCTCCCATTACAAGAAAGATCAATCTAGTAGGCCAAACCAAACTGATAATTCGAACAGACTTGCAAAGATAAACCAATCATACATAAAAGAATTCAGAGAATATTCAAATATTGTTCATAGATAAACTTGATCATAAACCTACAATTCATCGGATCTCGACAAACACACCGCAAAAGAAGATTACATCGAATAGATCTCCAAGAGAATTGAGGAGAACTTTGTATTGAGATCCAAAGAGATAGAAGAAGCCATCTAGCTACTAGCTATGGACCCGAAGGTCTGAGGTAAATTTCTCACACATCATCGGAGGGGCCATGGAGTTGATGTAGAGGCCCTCCGTGATCAAGGCCCCCTCTGGCGGAGCTCAGGAAAAGGCCCCAAGATGGGATCTCTTGGGTACAGAAGGTTGCAGCGGGGGAAATAGGGTTTCGTGGTGCTCCTGGATGTTTGCGGGGTATATGGATATATATATATATATATATATAGGAGGAAGAAGTAGGTCGGTGGAGCAACGAGGGGCCCACGAGGGGGAGGGCACGCCTAGGGGGTAGGCGCGCCCCCCTGCCTCATGGCCGCCTTGTTGATTGCTTGACGTCCACTCCAAGTCCTCTGGATCACGTTTGTTCCAAAAATCACGTTCCCGAAGGTTTCATTCCGTTTGGACTCCGTTTAATATTCATTTTCTATGAAACACTGAAATAGGCAAAAAAATAGCAATTTGGGTTGGGCCTCCGGTTAATAGGTTAGTCCCAAAAATAATATAAAAGTTTAAAATAAAGCCCATTAACATCCAAAACAGATAGTATAATAGCATGGAATAATCAAAAATTATATATACATTGGAGACGTATCAATAGGACGATGGTATTTGGACACCAAAAGTGTTTCGGGTGATACCAGGTCACCGGAAGGGGTTCTGGGCAACCCCCGGTAAAGATATGGGCTTAATAGGACAAGTAAGGGAACACACCAGCCCACAAGGGGCTGGTGCGCCCCCTATAGGGCCAGCCACATGGGGAGAAAGGGAAAGGAGAGGAGGAAAAGGAAAGTATGAAGTAGGACTCCTACTTCCTTCCCCTCCCCCTCCTTCCTTTCCCCCTTGTCCAAATATGGTAAGGGGGGGCGAATTGGACTAGGGGCCCAAGTAGGATTCCTCCTACTTGGGCGCACCCTAGGCTGCCTCCCTCCCTCTCCCTCCTTTATATACGTGGGGAGGGCACCCCTAGAACACACATCAATTGTTCCTAGCTGTGTGCGGTTCCCCCCTCCACAGTTAACACCTCGGTCATATCGTCGTTGTGCTTAGGCGAAGCCCTACGTCAGTAACTTCATCATCACCGTCTCCACGCCATCGTGCTGACGGAACTCTCCCTTGTCCTCAACTGGATCAAGAGCTCAAGGGACGTCATCGTGCTGAACGTGTGCTGAACATGGAGGTGCCGTACATTTGGTACTTGGATCGGTTGGATCGTGAAGACGTTCGACTACATCAATCGCGTTACTAAATGCTTCCACTTTTGGTCTACGAGGGTACGTGGACACACTCTCCCGTCTCATTGCTATGCATCTCCTAGATAGATATTGCGTGATCGTAGGAAAAAAATTGAAATACTGCGTTCCCCAATACTTATATCAAATGGATGTGAAAAATACATTCCTCAATGGTAAGCTTGAGGAAGAAGTATTTGTTGCTCAACCACCAGGTTTTGAAGATCCTAAGCATCCTGGCAAAGTCTTCAGACTCAATAAAGCCCTCTATGGCCTCAAGCAGGCCCCTCGGGCATGGTATGATACTTTGAAGGAATTCTTCATGAAGAAAGGCTTCAAACTCGATTCACTTGACCCAAGTCTTTTCACCAAAACCTATGATGATGAATTATTCGTGTGCCAAATATATGTTGATGATATTATCTTTGGCTGTACTAACCAACGTTACAGTGACGAATTTGCATATATGATGAATGAGGGATATCAAATGTTTATTGTGGGAGAACTGAAATTCTTCTTAGGTCTTCAAATTCGTCAACAACGCAATGACATCTCCATATCTCAAGAGAAATACCTCAAGGACGTGTTGAGGAAATTCGGCATGCAAGATTGCAAAGGCGTCAAAATCCCTATGCCCCAAATGGCCATCTATGCACCGATGAAAATGGTAAAGACTTCGATCAAAAGGTATTCTGCTCCATGATTGGCTCTTTATTGTATCTATGTGCATCTAGGCTAGATATTATGCTTAGTGTTTGCATATGCGCCCGTTTTCAAGCTACACCGAAGGAGTCACACATAAGGCTGTGAAACATATTCTTCGATATCTAGCTCACACTCCAACACTTGGATTATGTTATCCCAAGGGCTTGGCTTTTGATCTCATTGGATATTCTGACTCTGACTATGCTGGTGATTGAGTGGATTGCAAGTCAACATCATGCACATGTCATTTCCTTGAGCGATCCTTAGTATGTTTGTCCTCAAAGAAGCAGAAATGTGTATCACTGTCTACTGCTGAAGCTGAGTACATTGCTTCTGGTTCTTGCTGTGCTCAATTGCTATGGATGAAGCAAACCCTCAAGGACTATGGCATCAATATGAAGAATGTGCCACTCTATTGCAACAACGAGAGTGCCATCAAGATTGCTCATAACCCAGTTCAGCACTCGAAGACTAAGCACATCCAGATTCGTCATCATTTTCGTCATGATCATGTGTTGAAGGGTGACATCTCCATCGAGCACGTGAATACTGAAGAACAGCTAGCGGATATCTTCACAAAGCCCTTGGATGAGAAGAGATTTAGCAAGTTGTGGTGTGAGCTAAATATCTTGGAATCTTCAAATGTTGTTTGAAAGAACACACATCCTAACACTTACGCAAAATTAATGACTTAGATGTGCAACACATGAAGTAACATTTTTCTTCAATCAATGAAGACTAACGCTCTAAGTGTGAAGAAATTAACAAAGAATTTGATTCTCAGAGCCCTAAGACAATTGTACGAGGTATCTAAAATCATCATTCTTATACGGTGGGTCACGCCACCAACAAAAGTTGAAAATCTTCAATTTGAGTTTTTCTTCATTTTTGCAAATTCTTCAACTTTTCAACTGGTGTTCTTCTTTGCAATATATATGAGTTTTCATGTCCTCAACAACATTCACTTATTGCTAATTCTTCAAGTTGATTTTTTTCTAAGTGATTGTGATCGGACCTGTTACCCGTCTATGCTAAACTCAACCTAGTCTGTTCACAAATTCTTCATGTGCATTCTATTTGAAACCCGTTCAAAATCTTCACTGTGTCCTTGTCAGCTGAAGAATTTGTGAAGGAAACATTAAAAATTTCATATCTGAATTTTTGGCTTTTGCCACTCAAACCGCTCCGCACCCACGATAGATTAAACTACTCACCCATGATCTGCCACGATCTCCACCTCTCTGTGTGTGGGTGACAGATGTCGCTAGGATGGCAAGGGTCGGGGGAACGTTCGTCCAAATTCTTCGGATGGGCAGTTTTTCACCGTGGCTATAAATACCCCCTCCCTTCCTCAGACTTCAAGTACTCCACTCGACCTCTCCTCGCTCGAGCTCTTAGACCTAGCGCCGCCGCTACACTCCATCGTTGCCGGTGAGGAAGAGCTTCACTGCCTCGACCTCGTCGTCGTCGTACTCGCGCCAGCTGCAAAAATCTTCACTCCGCTGCCGTCGTAGCTGTCTCCCGCCGCCGAGTTAGGGCGTGGGAGATCTGAATGGATGAACTTCTCCAACTCTACTCCCAGTTCATCGTGTTCTGCGTCCAGGGTAATTAAAATCTGATTTTACTGCCCTACTTTGATTCTCATGATTTCCACAAAATCTTCAAAAGGTGTTTATTCTTCAACTTCTCAATCCTTAAACACCCAGTTGCATTTGTTCCTTGATTTGTTTCTCTAAGCTATGTTTTTGTTCAAGATTCCTCAATTGTGTGGATTGTCAAATCTATACAACTCTGGAACCTAAGACAAGAACTCTTAGTGAAATTCCTCAAGACACCCATGGTCAAATTCCTCAAACTTGATTCCTTTGAAAAAATTCTAAGAACGCATATGACATCTCCAAATTCTTCGCACCTATACTCTGTTCACATGTACAAAATGTCAGCTGCCGAATCACTAGGTTCTCATCAACTTAACTCATTTGCATCGTTTCTCGAAGAAAAATTGCATACTTCCTCAGAAACATCAATTGTTCAAAATCCTCAAGTGAAGAAAAGGGTTGATGGTAAAAGACCTCAGAAGGGAGGAAAGATACCAGAGTCCAACACTGATTTTGAAATCCCTGAGGATATCTATGAAGAATAGTGCACACCAGACGAAGCTACTCATGGGAAAGAAACCAAGAATCGGTGAAAAGGGCGCATCCAGAAGATTGAAAGACGATGGGCCAATGAATGGAGGAAATATCGTTATGTTACTCCAAAGTACATGAAGAAATTCGCTGTCAACCCTCCATGTCCAAGACCTCCATTGGCTCCATGCCAAGAAGCTGGTCACTCAAGCATCAGGCGCGGTGAGGAATTTCCTAAAGAATGAGCTAAACGCCAAGCCAAATTGGCTAAAGTAGCAAAAGAAGCAGTGAAGGAATTCAATGAAGATTATGCTACTGCTGAGGCCTCTGCTAGCAAGCCTAAGAAGGCTTTGCTAAAGAAATCAGCTGTGAAGCCGAGTTCCTCAACAGCAATGCCCTCACGACCAACTACAAAGCCCTCACAGAAAATTCCTTAGGCTACCTCTTCAAGGGCAGCTCCAATTCTCTTTGTTGCCACAAAATCCTCAACTGCTACTGCTAAGTCCTCAACACATGTGCATCTTGCCACGTGCCAATGGACTGCATGATTTTCTATTGCTTCAGGAACATCTGCAAGTTCCTCAGCTCCACCACAGTCCTCAACAGGTCCATCCTTGTTGAAGAAAAAGGCCACTTCTAGACGTGGCTCGAGGCCAAGTCCTCATAAGAAGCAAGTTGCTTTTCAAGTTCCATCTGATGACGATGAAGCTAATGATGAAGAACTTGCTGAAATCGTCAGGGACAGGCAAGAAAGGGCCGCTAGAGCCGAAGGCAGTGCTATGCCCCTCATGTTGGATCCGAAGAAGATCCTAGACTTCATTGATCTGTGGCACAAGGATCCCAACACTCCTTTGCCGGACTTAAACCTCACCGCTAGTCAAAGTCACATGTTAACGACATTCATCAATGAAGAAAAATGGAAATTTGAAAAGGGGAGGGAAGTCAAGAAAGCTCAGTACAAGAAAGAGCGATTTCTGAAGAAAAATATTCTGAACATGTCTCCTGAAGAACTTATGGCTCTGTAGAAGGAGATTAAAGATCTCAGTGATGAATTTGACACCTATTATGCAGACTGGCTAGGTGCCAAAGTCAGATTCGTCAAACTCTACAACTCGCTCAAGCTCAAAGTTGCACCTCCATCGCAACAAGAAATTCCTCAGGCTGAAGCATTTGCTCAGCCCACTAAAGAATATGCTAGCACAACTGATGAAAATCAGGCTGCTGATGACACTGAAAGTACCAGGGCTGCTGAAGAAATTCCAGCTCCTAAAGAAACTCGCATGGCAACCTCCAATGTTGCGCCTGAAGAACAACCCAAGCCAGCTGAAGACTCTGCTACTGCGCCTGAAGAAACTAAGCATGCCAAGGCGACTGCATCAGTCGTGCCTGCAGACACTGAACCAACTTCATCTGCTCCTCCTGCAAAGTCATCACAGATGAAGAATATCAACCTTCCTTCTGCATCAGAAGTGAAGAAAACCAAGGCTGCTAAGAAGGCAGCTGTGAAGAAAAGGAAAGCATCAACGACTGCAAAGTCTTCAGCTCCCAAGAAAGTGAAGACTTTGACTAGTTCCTTCACTAACCCCATTGATGTTGTTCCTATCTCTATTGTGCCATCAAAGGTACTATTCCTTTTGGTGAGGAATATGCCATTCAGATGACATTGATGAAGAGAATCCTTCTGCTGCTCCTTTAGAGCAGTTGGATGAAGAAATTGAAGTGTAGGATATCCCTTCAACACCACTGGTATCATCGCCCATGCCTTAGTTCATAGCTGAAGAGGCAGACATTAAAGAAATGGAAGAAGAAGACGTGGATATTGGTTCTACAACTCATGTGCTCAATGATGATTATTGGGAAGACTTCACCCCAATTCACCTTTGACCACACCTCTGCATCCAATTCCTCGGTCCCATGTGCAAACTGAAGAAATTCAAACGAGATCTGAAGGACATCAAACATCACTTCTTTCCATTCCTGAAGAAGCTCCAGCTACAATAGCTGAACAAACTAAAACTCAACACGCTGCTGAAGAACCTGAACCTTCAATTCCTTAGTCAGCAGCTCCAGAGATTTTGAAGCAAGAGGTTGTGAAACCTTCAACTACCAATCTTCATCCCAAGCAACAAAATCCTCATGCTAAAAGGCCAAAATTCAAGGCTTATGAGTTCTTCACTGAGCACCATTTCTTCACGAATTTCAATCCTTATGACTCAGCAAGACTTCGACACAAGCGGTTCTGGACTGCTAGTAAATGAACTTCTATTCATCACTCCTATTTGATAAGGACAAGGTACTTGAGCACCATCAAATTCCTCATGTGGATATGGAGTCCCTCCCGTGCTTCCAACATGTCCTGAATGTTCTTCATTGACGCTGGGCTCTTGAACTTCTGTGCTGACATCTGCGACTAGAATGAAGAGCTAATTCTTCAATTCTATGCTACACTGCACCTCACTGGAAATGTGGCTGATGTGAATTCATGGGTGCTTGATTGGATGACTGAGAACACGCACTACAAAGCTCCGGCCTATGATTTACTTCATGCCATTCCAATTAGTCCTCCTGCTGAAGGCACAAGGCTTCTGTATGAAGAACCTGAACTCTCTCACCATCTGATGCAAGTGCTAATGAAGCCTTTGAAGCTAGGCCAAGCTCCAAGAACCACATTCCTCGTGAAGGAATTGTTATATGTGCCAAGGACAATCTACCGCATTCTGACAAAAACCCTCAGTCCAATCAAAGGCCACAACTCTGAGGAAGAAGAGGTTGTTGGCATCATGAAGAATCTGTTGTTCAACATCATACATGGCATCCCCATCAACTACCATGATTTCTTCATGAGGACTTTGGCTAATGCTGCTCTGTCACCTTTTGAGTTGAAGCCTTATGCTCCTTGGATCATGAAATTCATCAGATCAAGGTCTTCAATTCGTTACGAGGCAGATTGTCAGAATTATCTCAGCTATTCGCCTCCTATTGAAGTCCTCAAAAGGACTATTTCCTCGGCTGATGAGAAAGGCAAAGCTGCTGTTACTGATGAAGGCACTCATCCATTGGATGGTCAGTTTCGCAAAGCTGCATCTTATTCCACCAATGATGGCTCTGCAACCCAAGACTCTACCGCAAAAGCTCAAAGCCTATTCCTCAAGCCACTGCTCCACGAGTGATGACTGATCGTGAGCTTATCTTAAGTCTTCATCAGAAGGTCGATCGCAATCACAAGTGGGTCAAGCGTCAATTTGTCTCAATTCTTCAGAACACAACTATCACGCAAAACACTGTGAAGAAGAATCACTACTACCTGCATGAAGTCTTTGACCGCACTTGGGCTATTCTATCTCACCTTTATGGTGATGAAGATCTCAAGCAGATGGGATTTCAACAGGACTTTGACTAGTCTCAGCCCCTTTCAAAGAAATTCAAGAAAGTCAAAGTTCCTCAGCTGGTTACAAGTTCATATTCTTCATCGTTTGAGATGGATGAAGCTAAAGATTTGAATGATACCGCAGCAGGCCCTACTTTAACAGACGACCCCAACAACGCTGGCACTCCTCCATCGACATCATGATGATATTATTCAGGGGCGTTAGTCCTCATTTTTCGTCCCTTTTGGTCATTCGATGACAAAGGGGGAGAAATTTGAGTTAGTCTTCAAGCGGGTCTTATATGTGGGCATATTTTCATTAATTTAGAACTCATGCTCTTCTGAGGTGTTTGCTCTGATGTGTTGTAAACTTAAGTCCTATGGTGGTCTAATACTTTTGAACTGCTTTCTGCATGCTTATTTCCTCAATTACCTTAATGCATGCATGTTAAATTTCGCCACACACCATATTTCATCATACATTTTGAATTCTTCATATTATATGTCAAATGCGTGTATGAATTACAAGATATAGGGGGGAATCTCCATCATATTACTCTACAATGTGCATTTGCAATCCAATGAAAATTCCCCAAATATGCTCATCTTCAGGGGGAGTTCTTCTATATCTTGCAATCAAATTCCTCAATATCAGTATTTACACTTGATATGATTATCCTTGTTGAAAACTTAACCTATTTGTCATCAATCACCAAAAGGGGGGAGATTGTAAGTGCATCTAGTGCCCCTTAGTGATTTTGGTGTATTGAAGACTTATAGGTTAAGGGACTAATGTGTTTGTGAGTGTACACAGGTTCTATAAGTCTATGAGGAGTTTGATATTTACGAAGAAAGTCGACGGCTAAAAATGAATGCCTTCATTTGAAGACTTTGGTTTTCTAGAAGACCTTGAAAATGAGGAAATTGGTGTGACCTTGAAGACTTTGATATTGATACGAGGATTATGAAGCGTGAAGACTTTTGTTTTCGTAGCTTCATTTTCTGTTTCTTGAGTCATAGGAAACACCGTACTATTAAAGGGGGCCGAGGTAAAACTAAGGAAATAGTTTCCAAGTGATGCTCATATAAAATCCTACACCTACCCAATCCTTTCGAGTGAAGCCATTGGAAATCTCATACAATTTAGTCAATTTCTTTAGTGACATAGACGAAGATCTTCTGTTCTCTGAGGAATTTGTTCTGAATGAGGAGTTAGGAATTCGCCAGTGCGGGTTGCCTACAAGTGAGGAAAATGATAGCCCTGAGGAATTTGAGAGCTCAAATCTCCGACCGTTGCTGTGCTACGCGCCAGCTGTCCCAAAATATCTTATCCACCTAATGGTCGTATCATTGAAGGGCATTTATGTCTTATCATGTCGGGTTGCTCCCTATGCTATAAATAGCCGCCCCCTACAATCACTAGTTGGTTGGCTACTCCGAGAAAAACTGACACTTGTCATTGAGAGCATCCCATCTTCCGAGGACTTTGAGCGAAAATCATCAAGTGAGGAAAAACCCAAACCCAAACACCTACAACCCAAAGTGATTGAGCATTACTAAAGAGATTGTTCCTGCATGGAACCGCCGCTTGTTACCTTTGAGGACTGTGCATCCTCCAGACGGTTAGGCATCATGGTCTAGAGCATCCAGGAGGAATTGTGTATCATCGAGTGACCGAGTCTGTGAAGGTTTGGAAGTCACCTGAAGACTTACCACGAGTGATTGGACGAGGTCTGTGTGACCTTAGCTCAAGGAGAATATGGTGAGGACTGTGTGTCCGGGATTATGTGTCCTTGGGTTTAAATACCTAGCCGCTCCAACCATACGTACAACTGTCACAACAGTTGGAACTAGTCTACCAAATCATCGCCTTCACCAAGCTACTGGTTCTACTTCCTCAACCCATTCATTTCCTCATTCATGTGTTGATGACATTGATCATTTCTGTTTGAAGACTTTGACTGAAGACTTTCTCAATTTCCTCAATCCTAATTCTTCAGTCACTTTGTCTTCAGCCTGATTATCATGTTTACACACTACATGTGCTCTGTGTATGTTTCTTTTCATCATGATGACTATGCTACTGCTTTGTTATGCATGCACCTGAGTACTTATTCCGCTGCTTGTAGTTCGTTGCTTAGGAAATTCCTCAAGTTGAATTTCCTCAGTGATGAATTTGTAAAAGTCGCCTTTTCACCCCCCTCTAGTCGATATAATGCACTTTCATGAGAGTTCATCAATCTCTTCAAAATAAAACCACCGACGTGCTCTAAAAATATATAAGTGAAGCACATGAGCAACTACCTAGCTCAAAATATATAAGTGAAGCACATAGAGTATTCTAATAAATTCAGGATTAATGTGTGTCCCTCTCAAAAGGTGTGTATAGCATGGACGATGGTGGCAAACTAAAAATCAAATAAATCAAAGACTCATATAATACAAGACGCTCCAAGCAAAACACATATCATGTAGTGAATAAAAATATAGCCTCAAGTACTTTATCGATGGATTGTAGACAAAAGAGGGGATGCCATCCGGGGCATCCACAAGCTTAGATGCTTGGTTGTTCTTGAATATTACCTTGGGGTTCCTTGGGAAGCCCCAAGCTTAGGATCTTGCCACTCCTTATTCCTTGGTCCATCGAAACTTCACCCAAAACTTGAAAACTGCACAACAGAAAACTCAACAGAAAACTCGTGAGCTCCGTTAGTATAATAAAAGCAAATCACCACTTAGGTACTGTTGTGAACTCATTCCAATTTCACATTAGCATTATATATACTGTAGGCCAACTTCACCATGGTTCATACCCCCCGATATTACCCATAGATTCATCAAAATAAGAGAACAATGCATAGAAAGTAGAATCTGTCAAAAACAAAACAGTCTGTGAAGACTTGAATATTGCTCATACTTCTCTAACTCCAAAAATTCCAAAAATTAGGACGACCTGGGTAATTTGTATATCAATCTTGTGTACAAAATTCAGAACTAAAACACATTTCCATGATTTACAAAATTCTAGAACTGGGCGCAAAAGTTTCTGTTTTTCTGTAAAATCAAATCAACTATCACCATAGATCATCCCAAAGGCTCTACTTGGCACAAACACTAATTAAAACTCTTAAAACAATCATAACAGAAGTATAATTGCATATTTATTGAAAAATAGAATAAAATCAAGAAAAAGAAAAGTAACATTGGGTTGCCTCCCAACAAGCGCTATTGTTTTATGCCCCTAGCTAGGCATAATGCATAGATCTAGGTATTGTCATCTTTGGTATTCAATCCATAAGTGTCCCTCATAATAGATTCATATGGAAACTTAATTTTATTTCTTTAGAAGTGTTCCATGCCCTTCCTTAAAGGAAATTCAAATATAATGTTTCCTTCTTTCATATCAATAATTACACCAATCGTTCTAAGGAAAGGTCTACCAAGAATTATAGGGCATGTAGGATTGCATCTATATCAAGCACAATAAAATCTACGAGCACATAATTCCTATTTGCAACAATAAGAACATCATAAATTCTTCCCATAGGTTTCTTAATAGTCGAATCCGCTAGGTGCAAATTCAAAGAACAATCATCAAGTTTATGGAAACATAGCACATCACATAAAGTTTTTGGAATAGTTGAAACACTAGCACCTAGATCACATAAAGAATAGCACTCATAATCTTTAATCTTAATCTTAATACCAGGTTCCTATTCATCACAAAGCTTTGTAGGGATTGAAACTTCCAACTCAAGTTTTTCTTCAAAAGATTTCATCATAGCATCAACGATATGTTTAGTAAAAGCCTTATTTTGATTATAAGCATGAGGTGAATTAAGCATATATTGTAGCAAGGAAATACACTCAATCAAAGAACAATTATCATAATTAAAGTCCTTGAAATCCAAAAGAGTGGGCTCATCACTACTTAAAGTTTTGACCTCGCCAATCCCACCTTTATCGATTTTTTCATTAGGATCATCACCCTCCGAATTATTAGGACGCCTTCTAGATAAAGTTAACTCTTCTCCAGTTCATTTTTCATCAAGTTTAATATTGCAAACAAAGATTCAATAGGAGTCACGTCAATCACTTTAAGATCTTCATCATGATTATCACGAAAACTAGAATAACATGCTTTTTCTAGTCAATTTCTCTTAGCTTGCATTCTCACAATTCTCTCCTTACTTTCATTAATATAAATTTGAATAGATTTCAGAGAATCATTAATATCAAGCTTGGGTGGCATAGATCTAATCTTAAAGGAATAAATCTCATGAGAAATCCTATCAAAGTTTCTAGCCAAATCATCAATCTTAAGCAATTTTTCTTCTACCATGGCATTGAAAAAATGTTTTGAGAATTAATGAAATCTTCAATATTATTCTCAAGATCAGAGGGTATCTTATTATAATTTCTGTAAGAATTTTTATAGGAATTACCATAATTATTAGAGGAATTGCTAGGAAACGGCCTAGGATTAAAATTGCCTCTATACGTGTTATTACCAAAATTGTTCCTACCAACAAAATTCACATCCATAAATTCATTTTCATTATTATTCTCAATCAAAGTAGACAAAAGCATATCATTAGGATCAATAGGAGCACTCTTGCTAGCAATCAATTTCATAAGTTCATCCATCTTTCCACTCAAAGTATTAATTTCTCTAATAGCATGCACTTTTTTACTAGTAGAAGATCTTTTGGTATGCCATTGAGAGTAATTTGCCATAATGTTATTTAGGAGTTTACTAGCTTCTCCTAATGTTATTTCCATAAAAGTACCACCCACGGTGTAAATCTAAAAGATTTCTAGATGCAAAATTCAATCCAGCATATTTTTTTGTATGATCATCCATAAACTTAAACCATGAGTAGGCAATTTCTTATCATTAACTTCATCCTCTCCCAAGATTGTGCAACATGTTCATGATCAAGTTTCTTAAAATTCATTATATCGTTCCTAAGAGAGATGATCTTAGCAGGAGGAAAATACTTGAGATAAAAGCATCCTTACACCTATTCCATGAATCGATACTATTTTTAGGCAAGGATGAAAACCAAGTTTTAGCACGATCTCGTAGTGAGAGCGAAAACAACTTCAACTTAACAATATCATTATCCACATCTTTTTTCATTTGCATATCACACAATTCAACGAAAGTATTAGGATGGGATGCAACATCTTCATTAGGACTACCAGAAACTTGTTCTTTCATAACAATATTCAACAAAGCGACATTAATTTCATAAGATTCTACACTAGTGGCAGGAGCAATCGGGGTACTAATAAAATCATTATTATTAGTGTTGGAAAAATCACACAACTTAGTATTTTCTTGAGACATCGTGACAATGCAAGCAATCTAGCACACAAGCAAATAAAAGGCAAACGAAAAAGAGGAAGGAAAGAAGGCAAATATTTTTGTGTTTTTTAAAAACATTTTAGAAGTGGGGGATATGAAAACGAGAGGCAAATGGCGAATAATGTAAGTGCAAGAGATGAGAGTTTATGATAGGTACTTTGTAGGCTTGATGTAGATCGTCCCCGGCAACAGCGCCAGAAATTCTTCCTGCTACTTCTTGAGCTTGCGTTGGTTTTTCCCTTGAAGAGGAAAAGGTGATGTAGCAAAGTAGAGATAAGTATTTCCCTCAGTTAAGAACCAAGGTATCAATCTAGTAGGAGGAACACACAAGTCCCCAATAGATGCACCTGCACAAAAAACAAATACTTGCACCCAACACGAAAAAGGGGTTGTCAATCCCTTCTCGGTCATTTGCAAAGATGAGATCTGGTAGAGATTGATATAAAAGATGAGTAAAAGTGCAAAATAAAGTGAAGGTAAATACATTGCAGCAAGGTATTTTTGTGTTTTTGGTTTTATAGATCTGAAAATAATATGATAAAAATAGACCCGGGCACCATACTTTCCACTAGAGGCTTGATACGTCTCCAACATATCTATAATTTTTTATTGCTCCATGCTATATTATCTTCTGTTTTGGATGTTTATGGGCTTTATTATACACTTTTATATTATTTTTGGGACTAACCTATTAACCCAGAGCCCAGTGCCAGTTTATGTTTTTTTGCCTATTTTAGGGTTTCGAAGAAAAGGAAAATCAAACGGAGTCAAATTGACCTAAAACTTCACGGAACTCATTTTTGGAAGGAAAGCAACCCAGGAGACTTGGAGTCTACGTCAAGGAAGCTTCGAGGAGGCCACGAGGTAGGGGGGCGCGCCCTCCACCCTCGTGGGCCCCTCGTGGCCCCCTGACGTACTTCTTCCGCCTATATATCTCCATATACCCTAAAACAACCGGGAGCACAAGAGATCGGGAGTTCCGCCGCCAGAATCCTCCGTAGCCACCAAAAACCAATCTAGACCCGTTCCGGCACCCTGTCGGGGGGGCATCCCTCTCCGGTGGCCATCTTCATCATCCCGGTGCTCTCCATGACGAGGAGGGAGTAGTTCTCCCTCGGGGCTGAGGGTATGCACCAGTAGCTATGTGTTTGATCTCTCTCTCTCTCTCGTGTTCTTGAGGTGATACGATCTTGATGTATCACGAGCTTTGCTATTATATTTGGATCCTATCATGTTTTCTCCCCCCTCTAATCTCTTGTAATGGATTGAGTTTTCCCTTTGAAGTTATCTTATCGGATTGAGTCTTTAAAGATTTGAGAACACTGACAATGGGATACCACGTGATTCACTTGATGTATGTTTTGGTGATCAACTTGCGGGTTCCGCCCATGAACCTATGCATAGGGGTTGGCACATGTTTTTGTCGTGATTCTCCGGTAGAAACTTTGGGGCACTCTTTGAGGTTTTATGTGTTGGTTGAATAGATGAATCTGAGATTGTGTGATGCATATCGTATAATCATACCCACGGATACTTGAGGTGACATTGGAGTATCTAGGTGACATTAGGGTTTTGGTTGATTTGTGTCTTAAGGTGTTATTCTAGTACAGACTCTAGGGCTGTTTGTGACACTTATAGGAATAGCCCAACGGATTGATTGGAAAGAATAACTTTGAGGTGGTTTCGTACCCTACCATAATCTCTTCGTTCGTTCTCCGCTATTAGTGACTTTAGAGTGACTCTTTGTTGCATGTTGAGGGATAGTTATGTGATCCAATTATGTTATTGTTGTTGAGAGGACTTGCACTACTGAAATTATGAACCCTAGGCCTTGTTTCGTAGCATTGCAATACCGTTTACGCTCACTTTTATCATTAGTTACCTTGCTGTTTTTTATATTTTCAGATTACAAATACCTTTACCTACTATCCATATACTACTTGTATCACCATCTCTTCGCCAAACTAGTGCACCTATACAATTTACCATTATATTTGGTGTGTTGGGGACACAAGAGACTCTTTTTATTTGCTTGCAGGGTTGCTTGAGAGAGACCATCTTCATCCTATGCCTCCTACAGATTGATAAACCTTAGGTCATCCACTTGAGGGAAATTTTCTACTGTCCTACAAACCTATGCACTTGGAGGCCCAGCAACGTCTACAAGAAGAAGGTTGTGTAGTAGACATCAAGCTCTTTTCTGGCGTCGTTGCCGGGGAGGTGAGTGCTTGAAAGTATATCTTTAGATCTTGCAATCGAGTCTTTTATTTTCTTGTTTTATCACTAGTTTAGTTTATAAAATAAAATTACAAAAAAATGGAATTAAGTTTGCCTCATACGCTTCATATTTTTAATATCTTTTGCGAGTATGATGGAAATGAAAATTGTGCCAAAGTGTTAGAAGAAGAATGCATTAAAATGTTTGGCACTAAATCTTTGAATGATGAGCATGATTGCAATGTTGTTAGTATGAACTCTTTGAATATCCATGGTACTAATGATGATTGCACTAGTTATGTTGAAAATGCCTCCTATAAACATGTCAATTTTTGTGGAGTGCATTGGGTTTGCAAGTACACACCAAATAAGGAAGATAGATATTGCAAGAGGCATAAGTACTTAGAAACTAAATTGTTGCAAGAAAGTCTTGATGATTGTGCTGAAAAATTCAATATTTTTCGCTCCCCTTGTGAACTTTGCAATGAACATGGTCATTTAAATCTCCAATGCAAATTGTTTCATGACCGAATCGTATCCAAAAATTGTGATAATTTGATTACCCTTGAGCATCATAAAGAGCTTAGTCTTCTTTTGGGGTATGAGGAAATGAAACGTATAACTGAGGGTATTACAAAGTTTAATCTTGATAGATTTCTTGATTTTGATCTAGAGAAGATTTGTATGTATTATGCGGTGAATTGCATTGAAAATCCTTATATTGCCAATTACATAAAGAAAAGAAAACAAATAGAAGATGAAGAGAATGCTAACGAAAGGGAAGAGACTTCCCAATGTTCTTCTATTATTTCTTATGATGAATCAGGTAACGAGGAGGAGCCTTCTATTCAACCAATCTCGTTAATAAGGAGCTCCAAAAAGAGGATTGAACCCACACATGATGTGGTGAAGAAGAAGAAAAGAAAAAGGAAGAGAGGTAAAAAGATATCTCCCCTAAATAATTCTGCTCCTATTACTATTGTACCTCATGAAAATATAATTGTGGAAAATAATGATACTTCTTATGATCTTGAAAATCTTTTTAGCCCTTGCTTGGAAGAATATGATAATTGCTATACTATTGGTGCTATTCATACTATTAATGGTGAGAGTGATTGTGCTTATGATATGAAAAGGCCCAAGCTTGGGGATGCTATGTTAGATGAAGATGATGTTTTCGAGAATATATTTGCTGCAATTAATGTTTGCCCCAAGCTTGGGGAAGCTATGTTTAATGAAGATGATATTTTTAGTCTCCCAAATTTTGATATGCAAATTTATAATGATGATAGCATGCCTCCTACCTATGATGATTATTGTGATGATACTTATGCTATAAAAAGTAGTGATTACATTTATAAAACTTGTCATGATTATGATTACCCCTTTTCTGAACATTACTCTTTTAATGTGGAAACAATTTATAGTATTCGAGTTTCTTATGATACTCCCACTATTCCGAATGAGAAGAATTTTGCTTATGTGGAGAGTAATAAAATTTCTATGCTTGTAGATCATGAAAACAATGCTTTAGGTGCTGGTTATATTGTTGAATTCATTCATGATGCTACTGTAAATTATTATGAGGGAGGAACTTATGCTTGTAGGAATTGCAATACTATCAAGTTTCCTCTCTATGTGCTTAAAGTTTTAAAGTTATGCTTGTTTTACCTTCCTATGCAAGTTGATACTTGTTCCCGTAAGTTTTTTGCTCAAAAAAAACCTATGCATAGGAAGAGGGTTAGACTTAAATGTGATATTCATATTCTTCATGATGCTCTCTTTATGTTACAATTCTTATCTACTATATGAGCATCATTGAAATCATCATGCCTAGCTAGGGGCGTTAAACGATAGCGCTTGTTGGGAGGCAACCCAAATTTATTTTTATTACTTGCTTTTTGCTCCTGTTTAGTAATAAATAATTCATCTAGCCTCTATTTAGATGTGATTTTATACTTTTAATTAGTGTTTGTGCCAAGTAGAACCTTTGGGAAGACTTGGGGAAAGTCTTGTTGATCATGCTGTAAAAAACAGAAACTTTAGCGCTCACGAGAATTGCTGCCATTTTTATTTGGAACGTGCTATTTAGTTAATTATTTTTGAAGATGATTAATAGATAAATTACTCATGTCCAGCAATTTATTTGATAATTTTATGGGTTCCAGAAGTTTGTGTTAGCTACAGATTACTACAGACTGTTCTGTTTTTGACAGATTCTGTTTTTCGTGTGTTGTTTGCTTATTTTAATGAATCTATGGCTAGTAAAATAGTTTATAAACCATAGAGAAGTTGTAATACAGTAGGATTAACGCCAATATAAATAAAGAATGAGTTCATTACAGTACCTTGAAGTGGTGTTTTGTTTTCTTTCGCTAACGGAGCTTACGAGTTTTCTGTTAAGTTTTGTGTTGTGAAGTTTTCAAGTTTTGGGTAAAGATTCGATGGACTATGGAATAAGGAGTGGCAAGAGCCTAAGCTTGGGGATGCCCAAGGAACCCCAAGGTAATATCCAAGGACACCAAAAAGCCTAAGCTTGGGATGCCCCGGAAGGCATCCCCTCTTTCGTCTTCGGTCATCGGTAACTTTACTTGGAGCTATATTTTTATTCGCCACATGATATGTGTTTTGCTTGGAGTGTCATTTCATTTTATTTTGTTTCGCTTGCTGTTTAAATAAAATACCAAGATCTGAAATTATTAAATGTTAGAGAGTCTTCACATAGTTGCATAATTATTCGACTACTCATTGATCTTCACTTATATCTTCCGGAGTAGTTTGTTGTTTCTCTAGTGCTTCACTTATATCTTTTTAGAGCATGGTGGTGGTGTTATAGAAATAGATGAACTCTCATGCTTCACTTATATCATTTTGAGAGTTTTAAATAGCATGGTAATTTGCTTAAATGATCCTAATATGCTAGGCATCCAAGAATAGTAAAAACTTTCATATAGAGTATTGAATACTAAGAGAAGTTTGATCCTTGACGATTGTTTTGAGATATGGAGGTAATAATATCAAAGTCGTGCTAGTTGAGTAATTATGAATTTGAGAAATGCTTGTGTTGAAGTTTGCAAGTCCCGTAGCATGCACGTATGGTAAACATTGTGTAACAAATTTGAAACATGAGGTGTTATTTGATTGTCTTCCTTATGAGTGGCGGTCGGGGACGAGCGATGGTCTTTTCCTACCAATCTATCCCACTAGGAGCATGCATGTAGTGTCGAGGTTTTTGATGACTTGTAGACTTTTGCAATAAGTATGTGAGTTCTTTATGACTAATGTTGAGTCCATGGATTATACGCACTCTCACCCTTCCATCATTGCTAGCCTCTTCGGTACCGTGCATTGCCCTTTCTCACATTGAGAGTTGGTGCAAACTTCGCCGGTGCATCCAAACCCCATGATATGATACGCTCTTTCATGCATAAACCTCCTTATATCTTCCTCAAAACAGCCACCATACCTACCTATTATGGCATGTCCATAGTCATTCTGAGATATATTGCCATTCAACTTTCCACCATTCCGTTTATCATGACACATTCATTATTGTCATATTGCTTAGCATGATCATGTAGTTGACATAGTATTTGTGGCAAAGCCACCGTTCATAATTCTTTCATACATGTCACTCTTGGTCCATTGCATATCCCGGTACACCGCCGGAGGCATTCATATAGAGTCATCTTTTGTTCTAGTATCGAGTTATAATCATTGAGTTGTAAATAAATAGAAGTGTGATGATCATCATTTTCTAGAGCATTGTCCCAAGTGAGGAAAAATAAAAAAAAATGCCATAAAAAAGGAGAAGGCCCAAAAAAAAGAGAAAGGCCATAAAAAAGAGAAGGCCCAAAAAAATGAGAGAAAAAGAGAGAAGGGACAATGCTACTATCCTTTTCCACACTTGTGCTTCAAAGTAGCACCATGATCTTTATGATAGAGAGTCTCTTGTTTTGTCACTTTCATATACTAGTGGGAATTTTTCACTATAGAACTTGGCTTGTATATTCCAACAATGGGCCTCCTCAAGTGCCCTAGGTCTTCGTGAGCAAGCAAGTTGGATGCACACCCACTTAGTTTCTTTTGTTGAGCTTTCATACATTTATTGCTCTAGTGCATCTGTTGCATGGCAATCCCTGCTCCTTGCATTAACATCAATCTATGGGCATCTTCATAGCCCATTGATTAGCCTCGTTGATATGAGACTTTCTCTTTTTTGTGTTCTCCACATAACCCCCCTCATTATATTCTATTCCACCCATAGTGTTGTGTCCATGGCTCATGCTCATGTATTGCGTGAAAGTTTATAGGTTTGAGATTACTAAAGTATGAAACAATTGCTTGGCTTGTCATCGGGGTTGTGCATGATGAGAGCATTCTTGTGTGACGAAAATGGAGCATGACCAAACTATATGATTTTGTAGGGATGAACTTTCTTTGGCCATGTTATTTTGAGAAGACATGATTGCTTAGTTAGTATGCTTGAAGTATTATTATTTTTATGTCAATATGAACTTTTATCTTGAATCTTTCGGATCTGAATATTCATGCCACAATTAAGAAGAATTACATTGAAATTATGCCAAGTAGCACTCCGCATCAAAAATTGTGTTTTTATCATTTACCTACTCGAGGACGAGCGGGAATTAAGCTTGGGGATGCTGATACGTCTCCAACGTATCTATAATTTTTGATTGCTCCATGCTATATTATCTTCTGTTTTGGATGTTTATGGGCTTTATTATACACTTTTATATTATTTTTGGGACTAACCTATTAACCCAGAGCCCAGTGCCAGTTTTTGTTTTTTTTGCCTATTTTAGGGTTCCGAAGAAAAGGAAAATCAAACGGAGTCCAATTGACCTGAAACTTCACGAAACTCATTTTTGGAAGGAAAGCAACCCGGGAGACTTGGAGTCTACGTCAAGGAAGCTTCAAGGAGGCCACGAGGTAGGGGGCGCGCCCTCCACCCTCGTGGGCCCCTCATGGCTCCTCTGACGTACTTCTTCCGCCTATATATCTCCATATACCCTAAAACGATCGGGGAGCACAAGAGATCGGGAGTTCCGCCGCCAGAAGCCTCCATAGCCACTGAAAACCAATCTAGACCCATTCCGGCACCCTGCCGGAGGGAGCATCCCTCTTCGGTGGCCATCTTCATCATCCCGGTGCTCTCCATGACGAGGAGGGAGTAGTTCTCCCTCGGGGCTGAGGGTATGTACCAGTAGCTATGTGTTTGATCTCTCTCTCTCTCATGTTCTTGAGGTGATACGATCTTGATGTATCGCGAGCTTTGCTATTATATTTGGGTCATATGATGTTTTCTCCCCCCTCTACTCTCTTGTAATGGATTGAGTTTTTCCTTTGAAGTTATCTTATTGGATGGAGTCTTTAAAGATTTGAGAACACTTGATGTATGTCTTGCCGTGCGTATCTATGGTGACAATGGGATACCATGTGATTCACTTGATGTATGTTTTGGTGATCAACTTGCGGGTTCCGCCCATGAACCTATGCATAGGGGTTGGCACATGTTTTTGTCAGGATTCTTCGGTAGAAACTTTGGGGCACTCTTTGAGGTTCTATGTGTTGGTTGAATAGATGAATCTGAGATTGTGTGATGCATATCATATAATCATACCCACGGATACTTGAGGTGACACTAGAGTATCTAGGTGACATTAGGGTTTTGGTTGATTTGTGTCTTGAGGTATTATTCTAGTACGAACTCTAGGGATGTTTGTGACACTTATAGGAATAGCCCAACGGATTGATTGGAAAGAATAACTTTGAGGTGGTTTCGTACCCTACCATAATCTCTTCGTTCGTTCTCCGCTATTAGTGACTTTGGAGTGACTCTTTGTTGCATGTTGAGGGATAGTTATGTGATCCAATTATGTTATTATTGTTGAGAGGACTTGCACTAGTGAAAGTATGAACCCTAGGCCTTGTTTCCTAGCATTGCAATACCGTTTACGCTCACTTTTATCATTAGTTACCTTGCTGTTTTTATATTTTCAGATTACAAATACCTTTATCTACTATCCATATACTACTCGTATCACCATCTCTTCGCCGAACTAGTGCACCTATACAATTTACCATTGTATTGGGTGTGTTGGGGACACAAGAGACTCTTTGTTATTTGGTTGCAGGGTTGCTTGAGAGAGACCATCTTCATCCTACGCCTCCTACGGATTGATAAACCTTAGGTCATCCACTTGAGGGAAATATGCTACTGTCCTACAAACCTCTGCACTTGGAGGCCCAACAACGTCTACAAGAAGAAGGTTGTGTAGTAGACATCAAGGCTTCTCTCTTGAAAGAAAGCATGCGGTGGGTAAACAAATTACTGTTGAGCAATTGATAGAAAAACACATAGTTATGACGATATCCAAGGCAATGATCATGAATATAGGCATCACATTCGTGACAAGTTGACTGATTTCTGCCTGCATCTACTACTATTACTCCACACATCAACTGCTATCCAGCATGCATCTAGTGTATTAAGTTAACAAGAACGGAATAACGCCTTAAGCAAGATGACATGATGTAGAGGGATAGATCCATGCAATATGATATAAACCCTATCTTTTTATCCTTGATGGCAACAATACACTACGTGTCATGTCCCTTTCTGCCACTGGGATTGAGTACCGCAAGATTGAACCCATTACAAAGCATCTCTCCCATGGAAAGAAAAATCAATCTAGTTGGCCAAACCAAATCAATAGATCGGAGAGAAATACAAAGCTATCTTAATCATGCATAAAAGATTTCAAAAAGGACTCAAATAATATTCATAGATAATTTGATCATAAATCCACAATTTATTGTATCTCAACAAACACACCGCAAAAGAAGATTACATCGAATAGATCTCCAAGAACATCGAGGAGAACATTGTATTGAAGATCAAAGAGAGAGAAGAAGTTATCTATCTACTAGCTATGGACTCGTAGGTCAATGGTAAACTACTCACACATCATCGAAAGGGCGGAAAGGTTGATATAGAAGCCCTCCATGATCGACTCCCCCTCCGGCGGAGTGCTGGAAAAGGCCCCAAGATGGGATCTCACGAGAACAGAAGTTTGCGACGGCAGAAGAGTATTTTTGGTGTGCCCTCTGGTATACGGGGATTATTTGGGTATTTATAGAACTGAGATTAGGGTAAGGAGAGCCACGGGGGGCCCACAAGCTTGAAGGGCGCCCCCCCCCCCGGGGTGCACCCTGTGAGCTTGTCGCCAAATGGTGCCCCCTGACCTCCCCCCGAAAGTTCCTGGGTGTCTTCTTGTCCAAGAAAGATCCTCAAAAAATTTCGTTCCGTTTGGTATTGATTTTCTGTAGAAGACAAAAACAAGGAAAAAAGCAACAACTGATACTTGACACTAGGTTAATAGGTTAATCCCAAAAATGATATAAAAGATATAAAATAGCATAATAATGCATATAACACATCCAAGATGGATAATATAATAGCATGGAACAATAAAAAATTATAAATATGTTGGAGATGTATCAGGCCCGAACCTGGGTAACTTCCTCGGGTGACCTCCGATCTGGTACTTCCGGCCGTGTTCACCACCCTACCGAGGGTACCGGCGCCTTTTTATGTCTGTCACTTAGCGCGCCAGGCAGGGGCAGCGCTAGTCAAAGATCGAATCTAGCTCGGATCTCCCCTCACTTCCGGTGGCCTCCCACCGGGAGAGAGCCTCACTGTGGGCTCCTTCACCTTCACCGCGGGCAAGGTGGATCGGTTGACACCAACCAACCGGCCTCCCACTCCCGCACCGTTTTCTTTGAGACACTGGCGTTTGTCATCGACCACTATGTCAACACACGTGGCCTCACCGGGATCAGCACCGTCCACGCCACTAACCTCTTATTCATAGAATGAAGATCACAAAAGGGATGTTGCCAGAGTTGTGTAGTTATTATCCTTAATATTTTTGTGGCGAGAATCTATGCTTCAACTATTGCTAGAATTGCGTAGTTATTATCCTTAATCTTTTTGTGGCAAGAATCTATGCTTCAACTATTGCTAGAATTGTGTAGTTATTATCCTTAATCTTTTTGTGGTGAGCATGTGCGCTCATTGTAGAGCCTAGCATAGCTAGGTTAAATGATAATTGAGCATGGCATGACTCTTGTAAAGATTTCATAAAGACCCTTATGGCCCTTGTGAGCCTCCAAAATATCTTTAAGTCCATGGGCAATAAGACAATACCCCAGTTAGTCTTAGACGTATGACATGTAGGAAAAAATGCAATAGCTAAATGATGATGCACAATATCATTCAAATGATTATTTGATCGATCTAAGATGAAAAAGAGTCCAAGTTTATTTCATTTTGCAATTTACATTCGGTGCTTCATTTCATGTTCACACTAGAAGTGCATGCATCCCACACTAAGTCATAAAATTCTATTAAAAATAAAGAAGCTTTGATAAAAAAAGTGAATTTAGTAGAACATGTGCATGCTATCTCAAATGTCCTCAATCTTTTCTTTCTATGACTTTTTTTTGAGAACATGACTTTGTTATTACTACGGCGTGATGGGCTTTATTGTATAACAAAGCCAGGAACTCCTTGTGGCTTGGTTTTAAAATAAACTAAAACATAAGGGCGCACATTTCCGCGCCCGTGCATTTTATTGGAAGAACAATACAAATATATGAGAAAATCTGGACATCACAAAAAGGAAAAGAAAAACTTACTTCAATATAGATAGTTGGGCATTATTGAAACTTTATGTATAAGTTGGAAAATTGAATGCCATCTAAGTCAGCATTGGATTGTCATTGTGCATTTTTTTGTCTATGCATAACATTTGCTAAGGCATTTGAATAATTGTATAAATGGTGGATCATATTTGTCTTGTATGTGTCATCGTTCATTGTAGCCTTGCCGTGCTAAGGGGAAACCCTTGGTCCGTCCTTTGGACCAGGCGGCGGCGACGGCGGCGTCATGGCACCGTCTTCTTCTTGGAGGTATCGTCTTGTTGCTCAAGGAGTTCCGATGGCACGGCTCAATTCGGTGTTGGCTTCTACTATGGGTGTGGCCTTCCTTGGCGCAATATACACCATCACGGGCGCTCTCTCGATGACGTCGTCTCTAGATCCGCCCAGGCCCTACCGTCCACTTGCCGACTTCTTGTTGGCGCAATGGGTGGGGTACGTTGGTCTGTGTTGGCCTCGAGTTTTGGTCTTGTTGTAGAGGTCTCCGGCGTCGGTTGTGATACAGTTTGGTTGCTCTGTGACTTGCCCCATCGCCATCGGCATGAGGTTGGCCTAGATGAAGCATGTATCGTAGTATACGTGGTGGGTGTGTTTGATGGATGTGGATGCTAGTTCTTGTGATTGGCGTTGCAATGGCCGAAAGACATTGTATCCAGCTTCTTTGCCGCTTCTCCTTTAATATATAATATGCATGCTAATACGTATTCCAGAGAAAAAAAATATAGTTGCTACATATTCCCTCCGTCCGAAAATACTTGTCATCAAAATGAATAAAAAGGAATGTATTTAAAACTAAAATACGTCTAGATACATCTTTTTTTTAATCTATTTTGATGGCAAATATTTCCAGACGGGGGGAGTAGTTGAGGAATAGTAGAAAGAACAAAGAATGATGATGTCCTCGTTTTAGCCTTGCAAGGTAGATGCTGCGTAGTACAGGAATATAAAAGGAAAAAAGAATGGTGCAGTAGAACCATAGGTAGCCAAAGTTTCTTTTTTAGACAAAGGTAGCCAAAGTTCGAAATCACTAATTAAGGAGTACTTGTTGCAAAGAACACTCCATTTTTCCAGATCGCGACAAGTGGCGCATATGCAGCGTGCCACTTGTCGCAACCTGGGAGTTTCCTTTTTTCGTAGATCCGTTTATTCAAAATGTTTTATCTCTTAAACCGTGCGTCCAAATCTCGAACCGTTTTCATCATTGGATTCCTCGCGTCGAGATCTTCAAAACTAGATCCCATGTTGATAGATTTTGATAAACTTTTTTCACGAAAAAAATCAGACGAAAAAACCGGGTGAAAAACCGAACCAGGAGCACGGTTTCTTTTTTCCTTTCCGAAAGAGGCACGTCCGTGCCTCTCGCGAAATCACAACCGTGCCTCTCGTGGAAGCAAAACCGTAACTCTCGTGAAAGAAAAAAAACAGAAAATGCATTTTTTTCCGTTTCCGAGAGGCACAGCAGTGACTCTCGCGAAAGCACAACCGTGCCTCTCACGAAAGAAAAAAAACAAAAACGCGTATTTTTTTCCCTTTCCGAGAGGCATGGCCGTGACTTTCGCGTAAGCACAACCGTGCCTCTCGCGGAAGCAAAACCGTGACTCTCACGAAAGAAAAAAAATAGAAAACGCGTTTTGTTTTTCCCTTTCCGAGAGGCACGGCCGTGACTCTCGCGAAAGCACAAACGTGACTCTCGCGAAAGAAAAAAAACAGAAAACGCGTTTTTTTTGTTTCCGAAAGGCACGGCCGTGACTCTCGATAAAGCACAATCGTGCCTCTCGCGAAAAAAAAACCGTGACTTTCGCGAAAAAAAAGAAAACGCGTATTTTCGCGATTTTTTTTCGAATTTTCTTTTATCGAAAAGCTAAGAAAGACCGGGGGAAAACCAAAACGTCGAAAAAAACCAAAAAAACGTTTAAAAAACCAAAAATGCGTGCCGAAAAATTAAAAAAATAAAATTCGAAGGGAGTGTCAAGAGCGCGACACGTGGCGAATGGCTGAGAGCACGTCAAGTGACGTTGATCGTTGCAAGGCTCCCGAAGGAGCGTTCGTTAACTAGTTGCTCCCGCCAAAGTTGCACGCTGCTTTCTTGCACCATTAATCACGAAGATAGGCTGCAGCACCACGGATCGGCAGCCCGATCGCTCTCATGACAGAAAATAAGTCACCGGGCGGCCGGCCTCACAGCCCAGTGCTTCAGAAGGCTCAGAAATAAGCCTGCGGAGCAGCGGCCCTTTTCATGTTGGTTCGACTTCGGCCGGTTTTGGTGAGCGAACAGGCGCAAATGAATGCTACGGGAGGATGGAATGATCTCACTCGTTTATACGCTTAATCGGACGGTTTAGGATCCCAAATCACTGTGGAGGCTCCTAATTAGCTGAGTTATACTGTTTAGTAATTTTGAGTACTAGCCTTTCACCATTCAGCCAATAAACCAGCAGTTTTATACAATGCTGGTCAAAAGAGAAATTAACATATTACTCCCTATGTTTCAAAATAACTGAAGTTGTCCTAGGTCAAACTTTTTTAAATTTGACCAAGTCTATAGAAAATTATGCTATAAGCAAATTTGGTATGAAAATATATTTCATCATGAATCTAATGAAGCAAATTTAGTGTTGTAGATGTTGATATATTTTTATATAGACTTGGTTAAACTTGAGGACAAACATAGAACTTCGCTTATTTTGGAATAGAGAGTGCAAGTAACTGAACCATAGACCGGTACTGAGCACAAGAATAAATAAATTTTCTAGTAGGAGCTAGCCAATATATTTGTGAAACAAATTTTGGTCAACGTCAGATACACCTCCCCTCCATCGCTCTTATATTTTACATTTAATTTTAATTCTGGCCAGTGAGCCCTGAGCCCCTGACCCCTGAAGGCGCTAGTTTGGGCCGTGATTAAAATCTTGATACCACACGGAGCAAAGTAATTGACATGCCATTGCAGTCCAAAACATAGATGTACAAACCATACTGGCGCTATTATGTTTGCATTACTCACTTTGGTTGTAAGTGTTATTGCAGTATGTGGTACACACATATATATAGTTTGGCTAAGGTCCTCCTTTTCGTTACAGGCACGACCACACCTAAACCTAAGCAGTGAAGTGACATATCATCGTCATCAGTTTCAGTTCTTCGCAAGCAGTCGACGACGAAACTCTCCAAGAGCCCAAATGGGGTATAAGTTGCGATAGTTGCCGTAATTAAAGTATATGGAGCAGTTGAAGCATCCAACGTGTTCCTGTCATCAAAGGTGAAAGTTCAGACTGCTTCAGGGCAGTAACCACCGCATGATACTGAAATATATGTATTAGTATAACAGGTCCAAGTGTGGCAGTGTTATCAGAGGATTTGACAGGATCATGGTAGGGTCTGTGCCATGAAAAGCATTATTCTGAAGATCGTATGATCCAGGTCATTATATGTATAAACTATTGATAGTGTACCCTACTTCTATAAGCCTAAATTTTGTAATACTTACTTGCTGGGGAAACTCTCCCGTCTCTAGTTGCATATTGATCAACTCTTTTGCAGCATGATATAGTGGCGTAGGATCTCGTTCAACCTGAAGAGAATGACCATGATGATAACACATGAAAATTAGAACAGTTTAAAATGATATATTAGCTGCTTAGAGTCAATTCAAATGAACGAGGAACAAACATACCTGCCCAGCATAAATTAAAGCCAACATTGCCCAAGCAGTGTTCACAGCATGAGGACTAGTGGCCTCCACATAAGCCTGTCAAATAGCGGAAACCAGACTTACTTTCATTAAATTTGACTTAGAGGGACAATATAGCGATGGTTCAAAAGGAATAGCATTCCACAATTGTGAGTTATAGTGATGCTAATTGGATAAGCATTGTGCGATTAACTGTAGAATCTAAGGAGGTGTTTGGTTCAACTCTGTCAACGTAAACGGTACTGGAATCAGATCATGGGTGGTAACATGATCTGTTTCCGGAGGGGATCACCCGGTATCGAGATTGACTTACCGTGGAACTCGATTACGGAGATTTGTTTGCTCTCAAAGTGAACCAAACAAAAGTTAATGGTATGAGGTTGCGCTGTAATCAGATGATGGCTGAAAATGTACGAACCAAACACCTCCTAAGAACTCAAGTTGGTATCTTGTAAAATGAGGGCTTTACAGTGAAACATCCAGGCTGGTAAGTTAAGCCTAATATCGACAACGAAATTAGAATATACATTTTTTTGTCACCATTTTTCCCCTATCCTTATGCCATCACATCAACTGACATGACTAATTTCTCTGTTCAAGTGAAAACATCATTGTTAATTGATTATAGACGGATAATCAGTAAGAATATTATGTGTGGAAACTGGAATTCCTCTGAGAGCATAGGAGTTGTGGGGTGCTGAGTTAGGCATATAGCCATATACAACTAGTACCTACGAGTAAATAAAAATATGCACATAAACCATGACGAAACAACTAAGCAGGGTTCAAAAAGAGGCAGGCAGTTAAGCCCTAGGTGACCCCCTAGCTAATCTCATTTTAGGGCTCCTTTGATTTCGAGGATTTTCATAGAATTTTGGAGGATTAGAATCCTTAGAAATTTCCCATGCATACTGGGGTGGACCTTTGATGAGGTGGCATGTGTGGTGAGGTGGCATGTATGCATGTTGAGATAAATAAAATTAGTGGGGATCAACTAGGTATATAGGATTACTACTCAAGACTAGCTAGACGATATGAACAAACTGAGTCATGGGATGAAGCATAGCACAACTAATAAAGGCCGACCACCCAAGCCATCTTATAAGGCTGTGTTGCCCATCAGTTGGCCTTGCGTGTATAATGGACCTGGCACTGGAACAAGTGTTTAGTAGACCAAGAGTTCCACTGCAGACTATATTCCTATTGAAATTCCGATGGATGGTTTGAATTTCTGAACTCTTTGTGGATTTTGGGTTTGCAATAGTGAGCTGCAAGATATAACTACAGGTCACTGGTACTAGGAGAGTGGGATTCTAGTAAGATGACAATGCGGTTGAAAGATTTTTCACGGATAGGTAGATAGCATCTTGTATCTGGCCTATCAAGCTAACAAGTATGCCAATCAAGCATGATCTTGCCAAACCCTAAACAGAGCGTGTATTTAATACAGAAAGAAGCAAGGATTACCTCAGTTTCACTAGAAAGATACGACTCTCCCCATCCACCTGTACTTCGTTGCTTTGACAACAGAAAATTGCATGCTTTCCTTATGGAAGAACTATTTTCGTAAGTTCTTCCAGAAGCAATCAATCCTTTTACACCAAAGAACGTCCCATAAGTGAAACATATACCCCAAGTGCCAAACCTGTTAGATGGTAAATAATCCAGTCAGTGACGCAAATTTTAGAAGGTCAAATAATTAACACCAAAAAAATAAAAATAGATACCATGAGCCATCCTTTCTTTGCTTGTCCTCAATGAACTTGGAAGCATTTTTAATACATTTTCCTATCTCTTCTTTGCGGTACCCTGGGTAAAGCTCTTTGAACATAATTAAGGCCTGAAGCACGGATGATGTACATTCGACAGATCTATCAATTAGTTGAAGGGCGTGAATTAGCACTTCAAGTATATGAAGAAAAACAGAGACAATGATATTTTCTGCAAGAAAGAAGATATATTTTCATCCTTACGGATAATCGACAATAATGTTCAGAAAACTTTCAGAAGGGTTGAGAACCTATTGCCAAAAACAATCCAGGTTAGTGTATGTATAGTCAGGAAAAACATGTTAAAACAACATTATCATTTGAACATTCTCGATAGATATATGATACACAGGAGGAATACCGATGAGCAAACAAAAGTCAAACAAAATGAAACCTGCAAATTGTGAATTTGCAATCTGAAATTGTTTGGCCTGACTGCAAGATTATTTTGTGTATGGTTTTTTAAACCGGTTTTTTAAACCTGATCACACGTAGAGTCCGCAAAAAATTGGCATACTTGGTTTTCCATACAATAGAAGTAAAACCGTGAAATACTCACCTCTAATAGAGATGTAGTTCTCTTACACTCATATGTAGAAAATGTGCCATCTTTATTCTTCAAAGGAGAAAAAAGTATGATCAGCGATAATTTATGTGAAAGGTTAGTCATTCTGGCAGATCAGATAAACCATAGATAAGAAATGCAAAACAGAAGTACAACTATTTCAGTAGAATAAGAAAATGGCGTTGTAAGACAGCGGAGAAACTTATAAAACATACATAAGTAGAAAAAACAGTTTCAGTAAATAATAATAATTTAAAGGGCTGATTATGATACATATGATCGTATTTTATGCAGTTGGCTATCTCCCCATCTGTACAAATGATTCATAATACAAACAAGAGTGCTGGATGCACAAAAATCCAGGGGAACCAAGCCTAGCATACAGTCGCAAAAAAAAAAGCAAACCAAAATGAATAAAACAATTAGCTGGCAGCTGATGTGGCACTGACAGGGGCCCTGGAAGACCTTAGACACAGGAAGGCATAGGAGGCACTCTCATGGGACAGCTCTTGGATATGGGCTGTCTAAGCATCCTAGAGGGAAATCCCTAGAGGCATCAGACAAGTAGCCCAAGCCCAACTATCGCTATTGACCATTAGGTCCATCCCACGAGGCCAACACTGAAGACTCGACACCAAAGAGCGGCAATGATGTCAAGCAGACAGACCTTGATAATGATGATAGAATCAGAAAACAGTGATGTTTTGAAGAAGAGAAAACTCTACAATGAATTTGCCTCATACTGCAAGATAAGCATCTTGGACTATTAGGTGTATATTTTTATCAATGTTTGCTAGTATTAAAAATGTATTATTTTATCACTGACTTTATATTGATATTTGGAACCAACCTCAAAGTCATTGAGGAGGTTAAGACTTTTCTATCTCATAACTTTGAGATGAAAGATCTTGGTGTGGTTGATGTTATCTTGAACAAGCTATTTGAGATAATGAGGGTGGAATGACACTTTTGCAATCCCACCATGTTGAATATATTTTGAGTCGTTTTGGATATTCATACTGCAAACCTTCTCCAACACCATATGATCCTAGTGCGCAGATTTGAAAGTTCAAAGGCAGAACTAAAGATCAATTGTGATACTCTCAACTTATTTGTTCACTCATGTACCTAGCATGCGCTACGAGGCTTGACATCGCGTTTGCTGTAGCAAACTAAGCCGTTTGTTTCCAATCTGGGTGATGTACATTGGCATGCTCATGAAAGAGTTATGCGCTATCTGAAAGGTACTGTGAGCCATGGACTTCCCTATAAAGGATAACCGACGTCACTTGTGTTAGAACAGGGTTGTGCTGTGTGTGTAGTTATCATATTGTATAGGGGCTTCTTTGCTTATTTCCCTTCATGTATATGTGCTGGCCTGTTGGCCCGATGGAATATAGGCTCACTTCATAACATGGTATAAGAGCTAGGGTTAGGTTCCCCAGCCGCCACCGCCGCCTCTGGTCGCCGCGGCCGCCGCCGGCCGCCGCTCCTCTCTTCATCGAGCCTCTCCCCTCTTCTTCCTGGTAGCTGCTGCCGCCTGCTGGTCCAGGCCGCCGCCGTTCCAGGCCGCTGCTGCCGCCGTCCTTCCCGGCCGGCGCCGCCGCCTCAACGTGCTGCTGCTGCTCTTCAACGAGCTGCTGCTGCTGCTGCTCCTCTTCTCTGCTGCTGCTGCTGCTCTTCTTCAACGAGCTGCTGCTGCTGCTCTTCAAAGTGCGGCTGCTGCTGCTCTTCTCCTCCTGGTCTGCTGCTGCCATCAAGCTGTGCCTCCTGCTGCTGCTGGTCTTCAACGAGCTGCTGTTGCTGCTCTGCTGCAATGGCGCCCTCCACCACCACCGGTGCTGTCCCAGTCCCACGATGTCCTGTTATCTTCAACGGACAGAACTACAGGGACTGGGTGCAGCACATGAAGCTGCACATGAGGGGCCAGCTGGTCTGGGAGCACCTCTCTGGTGCTCTGCCTTGTCCCCTGCTGCCCACTCCTCCAGCTGAGTTGGCCTTCCCTGTTGATGCCGATGAAACCAAGCAACGTGAGATGCTAGATGCTTTTGAAGAGGCCACTGAAGAGTATCAGAATCAACTCCACTTATACAAGCAATGGACAAATGATGATGCTCGAGCCTCTTCTATCTTGGTGAACAGCATGGATGTTGATCTCACCATGGATGTGGTGGCCCTTACCACTGCATATCAGATGTGGGAGCACCTTCGCCATCGCTATGAGTCTACAGGGGATGCCATGTATCTCTCTGTTGTTCGTCAAGAGCAACAACTACAACAGGGAGATGCTACTGTGGATGATTTCTACAAGGAGATGTCGGCGGTGTGGCGCCAATTGGACTCTCTGGGAGCTGATGTTTGTCGCAGATGTCAGTGTTGTGTGCGGCAACAAGCTAAGCTGGAGGTTCGTCGCCTCTACGACTTCCTCACTCGCCTCCGGCCGGAGTTCGAGCAGAGTCGTGCTCAGCTATTGGCACGCCATCCTCGGCTCTCTACTCTGGAGGCCCTTGCTGAGGTGCGATCTGAGGAGGTGCGCCTACGGAGCACGGGCTTATTGCCATCCTCTTCAGCAGTCCTGGCTGCCCGCGTTCCACCACCGCTGCCTGGTGTGCCCTCTTCTACACAGGTGGCAGCAACCTCCACTAGTGCTTTCTGCAACTACTGCAAGCAGGATGGTCACATGATCACGGAGTGCATCAAGAGGAGGAAACAGGGTCGCCGTGGTGGCCGTCCTCAAAAGGACTCGGGAGGCTCCTCTAATTCTCGTGAGGGCTCCCTTGAGAAGGTTCACCAGGAGATGCTCACCTTGCTGCGCCGCCTTACTGCTTCTGCACCATCCTCAGGTTCTGCTGGTTCTGCTGGTCAGACGTCTGGTCCACCACCGCACTCTTCGTCAGGTACATCTTTGCCCTGGATTCTTGATTCTGGGGCCTCCTTCCACATGACACCACACAGAGATCATCTTTGTGCTGTCAATTCCGTGCCTTCTCCTCTTACAGTTCAGACTGCAGATGGCACTTCTCTTTCTGTTGCCGCAAGAGGGACTCTTTCCACGTCTTCTTTTCATGTCCCTGCCGTTTCTCATGTTCCTAAACTGACTATGCAACTTCTATCTGCTAGTCAACTTACTGACTTGGGTTGTCGTGTTATTCTGGATTCTGACTCTTGTTGTGTTCAGGATCGTCGTACGGGGACTCTGGTTGGGATCGGTCCTCGGCGCCATGACTCTCAGCGCCTTTGGGAGCTCGATTGGCTGCGCCTTCCTTCCGCTGCGTCCTCTAGCCAGTCGGACATCACCACCCCTTTTGCTTCAGCTGCCACCTCCACCACATCCTTCGCTCAGTGGCATCATCGATTGGGTCACATTTGTGGCTCTCGCTTGTCTTCTTTGGTTAGGAGTGGTGTTCTAGGGTCTGTATCTGGTGATAGTTCACTAACTTGTATGGGTTGTAAGCTTGGCAAGCAGATACAACTTCCATATCCCTCTAGTAATTCTGTTTCTCAACGACCTTTTGAACTTGTTCACTCTGATGTATGGGGTCCTGCCCCCTTTGTTTCGAAAGGGGGTCACAAATATTATATAATTTTAATTGATGATTTTTCTCGCCACACTTGGATCTACTTTATGTCATCTCGTAGTCAAGTGCTTCAAATTTACAAGTCGTTTGCTACCATGGTTCGCACTCAGTATGATTCCTCTGTTCGAGTTTTTCGTGCTGATTCGGCTGGCGAGTACTTATCTCGTGCGCTTCGTGGTTTCCTTGCTGAACAGGGTACCCTTCCTCAGTATTCCTGTCCTGGTGCACACGCTCAAAATGGGGTGGCTGAACGCAAACATCGTCACGTCCTTGAGACTGCTCGGGCTCTTCTTTTATCTTCTGCTGTTCCCCCGCACTTTTGGGCTGAGGCTGTCTCTACCGCTGTTTATCTCATTAATATTCAGCCTTCTGTTGCTCTTCAGGGAGGGATACCAGTTGATCATCTAGGTGATGGTCCAGCTGATTATAGTGGTCTACGCCTGTTTGGTTGTGCCTGTTTTGTTCTTCTCCACCCTCATGAACGCACCAAATTGACTGCTCAATCTGTTGAATGTGTTTTCCTTGGCTACAGTTTGGAGCACAAAGGTTACCGTTGCTGGGACCCTATTGCTCGAAGACTGAGAATCTCCAAAGATGTCACTTTTGATGAGTCTCGCTCCTTCTACCCTCGTCATTCTTCTACTGCCACAACCGAGTCGTTAGTCGAGCCTCTCTCTTTTTTGACTCTACCTGATTCTTCACCTTTATCGTCACCTGGTAGGTCCACTCCTAGCCTTTCACCTGTGTCTGCTCATGAGCTTCAGCTTACACAGGATGAGGTTTCTATTCCTGACTCTCCTACTCGGGTTGAGCCATCCACTCTCTCTCCTTTTCCTTTTACCTACTCCCGTCGTGCTCAACACCCTTACCTACTCCCGTCGTGCTCAACACCCTTCTCCCTCTGATGCGCCACCTTCCACTTCCCCTCTCTCTCCGCTTCCTTTTGTCTACTCCCGTCGTGCTCAACACCCTTCTCCCTCTGATGCGCCACCTTCCACTTCCCCTCTCTCTCCGCTTCCTTTTGTCTACTCCCGTCGTGCTCGGCACCCTTCTCCCTCGGATGCGCCCACTTCCACTTCCACTCCTTCCCTGTTGGGTCCCATTCCTTCAGAACCACCTACCCCTCCTGCTCCTCGGTATAATCTGCGTGATCGCCACACTCTCCAGCCTCCTGCGTACTATGTTGCTGCTGCTACCACTCTTGTTGAGCCGTCTACATATCGTGAGGCTGCTGCTCATTCTGAATGGCAGCATGCTATGGCAGAGGAAATTCATGCTCTTGAGCGCACAGGCACTTGAGACCTTGTACCCCTGCCTACAGGCGTTAGACCCATCACTTGCAAATGGGTCTACAAGGTTAAGACACATTCAGATGGTTCTCTCGTGCGCTACAAAGCTCGTCTTGTTGCGCGTGGCTTCCAGCAGGAGTATGGTCGTGACTATGATGAGACTTTTGCTCCTGTTGCTCACATGACCACTGTTCGCACTCTTTTGGCTGTTGCTGCTGTTCGGCAGTGGTCCATCTCTCAATTAGATGTCAAGAATGCCTTCTTGAATGGTGAGCTGCGGGAAGTGGTCTATATGCAGCCGCCTCCTGGCTATACTGTCTCTGATGGCACTGTCTGTCGCCTTCGGCGCGCTCTTTACGGGCTGAAACAAGCTCCTCGTACCTGGTTTGAGTGTTTCTCCGCCGTCATCACAAGGATCGGGTTCTCTGCTAGTGTTCATGATCCTGCTCTGTTTATTCACACTTCTCCTCGCGGTCGCACCCTTTTACTACTCTATGTTGATGACATGATTATCACAGGGGCTGACCACCAATTCATTGATTTTGTGAAGAAACGTCTACATGAGCAATTCTTGATGACTGATTTGGGTTCTCTTCGCTACTTTCTTGGACTTGAGATCATTTCTTCCCCTGAGGGTATTTATCTCTCTCAAGAGAAGTACATCCAAGATCTTCTCACTCGTGCCTGCCTCACTGATCAGCGCATGGTTGACACTCCTATGGAGTTTGGTCTCCATCTTCGTCCTGGTGAGGGTGAACCCCTTGCAGATCCCACACGCTACCGCCATCTTGTTGGGAGCCTTGTCTATCTAGGCATCACTCGTCCTGACATTTCTTATGTTGTGCACATTCTAAGTCAGTTTGTCTCTGCTCCCACTCAACTTCACTACAGTCACCTTCTTCGTGTTCTTCGTTACCTTCGTGGTACCGCGACTCGTCGCTTATTCTTCCCTCGCTCCAGCTCTCTTCAGCTTCAGGCCTACTGTGATGCTACCTGGGCCAGCGATCCCACTGATCGCCGCTCTCTCTCTGCCTATTGTGTTTTTCTTGGCTCCTCCCTGATTGCCTGGAAGACCAAGAAGCAGAATGCTGTATCTCGCTCCAGTGCTGAGGCTGAGCTGCGAGCTATGGCGTCCGTGACTGCAGAAATTACTTGGCTACGATGGCTTCTTCAGGATTTTGGTGTTTCCACTGCTACACCGACCCCTCTGCTCTCCGACAGCACTGGGGCACTCAGCATTGCCCGTGATCCTGTTAAGCATGAGCTCACCAAGCACATCGGTGTTGATGCCTCCTACACTCGTTCTTAGGTGCAAGGCAGAATTGTGGCCCCTCAGTATGTGCCCTCGGAGCTTCAGCTTGCTGATTTTCTGACGAAAGCTCAGACACGGTCCCAACACAGCTTTTTCCTGTCCAAACTCGGTGTCCAAGATCCCCCTTGAGTTTGAGGGGGGGGTGTTAGAACAGGGTTGTGCTGTGTGTGTAGTTATCATATTGTATAGGGGCTTCTTTGCTTATTTCCCTTCATGTATATGTGTTGGCCTGTTGGCCCGATGGAATATAGGCTCACTTCATAACAACTTGAAGGGTATAGTGATGCGAATTGGACCTCTGACGCTGATGAGATGAAGGCCACAAGTGGATATGTGTTTACAGTTAATGGTGGCGCCGTTTCCTGGAAGTCTTGCAAGCAGATTATCTTAACGGAGTCGACAATGAAAGCGGAACTCGCAACATTAGACAAATCATGTACCGAAGCAAAATGGCTTCAAGAGCTTTTGATGGACTTGCAGTTGTTGAAAAATGATTTCCGGCTATCCTTATGAACTGTGACAATCAGAAAATAATTGTCAAGGCAAAAAGTTCAAAGGACAACATGCAATCTACAAAGCACATAAGGAGATTAAAATCTATCAAACATTTAAGAAACTCCGAAGTGATAGCGTTGGATTATATCCAGCCAGCTATGAATCTGGCAGATCCCTTCACAAATGGGCTATCATGAGTTGTGGCAGAGAATGCATTGAGGGAGATGGGTATGAGACCCACATGAAGTAGGACTTGGGAAAACAAGCTACTGGTTAACTGAGGAGAGTAACTTTACTAACCCGCTCCGTTGGAGATGCGGTACTCTTGGAAACTGTATGGCAGGTTGACTTTTGTCTTAATGTGTTTAGAGGCTTGTATAAGCAAGATGCTATCCTACAGAGCAATCTTTGGAAGAACCCACCTATATGAGCCCGACTATTGGTCGGTCTATGAGATAGGGTGATCTCTAGTAAGCTCATGAATAGGGCAGATGTGTGACTAATATGCTCCACCTGCGGGGTTAGCCTTTGGCAGCCTAGTACCGGTAAGACAATGGGTGAAACTTCTTTACGCCAAACTGACATTTCAAGGCATAGTCCGTTATTCAGTTGTGGGGGGGTGTAGCTCTTTGCTCTAGGTGGATGTTCAACTTTAACTGGTCTCCACCGAAAATACCGATATATCAACAGAGGATAACACTATGAGCCATCAAGATCTGGTGGGGGATTGTTGAAATATAGATGGTCTTTAGGCCCATAAAACAATTTCAGAAAAATCTCTCAGGGCCCATGTGGGTGTCATGACATGGTTGTGGGAAGTTTAGTCCCACCTCACAAGTGGAGGAGAGTTGAGACCCCTTTATAAGAGTTTCTCTTCCACATGCTATTGGAGCTTGAGAAGAGTGGTATACGCGCGCTCCTCCTCCCACCCACCTTGCCACGCTATGCATTGTCCACGTGCGCGTCATGTTTCATCAACAAGCCGAGCCAAGCTCAGACCTATGTCATGTGTGTGCTTAATTTTTGCCGGCCAGGAATGGATAATTAATTGGCAGTTAATTGCGAGTCATTAACGGACGCAATGAATTACGAGTCATTGACACTAAGAATCCGAGATGTGGGATCGTGGGTTGTTGCCGACTCAGGCATGGGTCCAGCCCCACGCCTCCCTACCACGACCGCCTATATATTAGAGGTGTCGGCAACCCTAGCCATCACCCAAATCATATCACATCTGCTCTACCGCCTCGCGCACAAACCCACCGTCATTCCACTCGGTATTGCTGCTTCCGAGGATCCATCCTGTCCGTCGCGTGCATGGTTGTACGGGAGAGCGGGCCTCTGGAACCCCACCCTTTGTGATCTTGCATCGAGAGAAGGGCGATTAGGTTTTCGAGGAGCATCTCCTACATGACTGCTCGCTACTGTTCAACTTCGACTACGTCCTCGTCCTCCTCGACATCGCCATGAGTCAGACCAACAAAGCCAAGAAGAACACTGCTGAAGATGCTACTGCCGCCACCACGGCTTTGACCTAGCCCTGGAGGGTATAATTCATTTACCCCTCTCCTGTTTATTTATGTGTTAGCCGTACTGGTTATTTACGTAGAGGTTTTTGCTATATGCGTAGTACATGCCTACCTGATAACATATCAGTATTGAGTTTAATACTATCAATGGCATGTTCTTGATTTATTTATGGATTAAATCAATTAAAAATTGCTAATTTATCCAACGCGAACGCGGGCGGGATCACACTAAGTCAGGGAAACAGACCAACTTCGATCTAGAGGCAGGGTTGTGTGGACGGGAGAGCATGTGGAGCCAGTGGTTGGTGCAGGGTATCAGACAAACAAGGAATGGTGGGTGGATGCATCTTGGTGCTGGGCGCCGGGAAGTGCTGGTGTAGGGCGCTGACGAAAACAGTGATCCAATTGGGAAGAAGCCTCATTGCTTTTTGTTGCCATGTGGTGTGGATCGATCTGAGAAGAGGGGATCAACAGAGACCAAAGGATGGGATCGAAATTGAGAATGAGACGAGGACAGTTGATTGGGGTTTCGATTAGGAGTAGATGAGGTGGGCTAGGTATCAATCTGGGAAAGCGATGTTTAGAAGGAGACCAAAATAACGAATTTATCAGAATTGGATGAGTTGTGCATCCAGTAAAAAAACTAGGCTCTGATATCATGTTAGAGGAGCAACTTATCTGTATTGGAGGGACTTGGAGTACAAGTAATGAAATCAGACTAATACAAGTATGTATAGAGACCTATACTAATACTAATACTACTAATACTCCTTAATAGTTTGTATTTAATCAATGTGTACATAGAATCAAAGATTAGATCTTGAATCTTGGTGGGTCATTAGTTCATGATACAAAATTACTTTGTGACATAAAAAAATTCAAGGTTGCTAGACATAGACGCTCTATCTTTTGTAGCTGAATGTTGGATCTAACAGTTTTGATTTATTTCATAGCATTAGGCATGAGTCACAGCCACACACCAGCTTTATTTAGACCACCACATAAGAGATGAACATAGTGGACTAGATTAGGTATCATTCGTCGAATATAGTCTTATCCATCTGCGCCAACGCCGGCTCTTGAGAAACTGCAGCCGCTCCTCGACCCCCAACCGCCGCCGCCACCGGAGCTCCACGGGGCAAAGCCCAGGTGGGGGATGATGGCGGCGACAGGGCCTTCCTCCGCCGTGGCTCCGGGATGCTGTTGCGGCGGAGATCTGCTTAGGTGCGTGCGGTGCGTCGCCGACGTCGGCGGCACAGCGGTGAGGGCTCCTTCGCCGTCGATGGCTCACCCAGGCGGGGCGGTGGTGTGCCTCCGGTCGTGCAGTTTCCTGGAGCAGACGTCACCCATGGGCATGCTGGATGACGGATGAGGTAGATCTGGTGGTCCAACCGGGGATGGGCAAATTTGCCAGAGAAAGCTTGGTTCAACCTCGGCCAGAATTGTCAACGGCGGCGCCCGCAGGCGTCGTTACCTCGTTGGAGGTGTTGTGCGGCGATTCGCAATCCTTGTGTGCCCCAGGGGAAACCGCAAATTCTGGCTTTCCAGATCGGATGATGGCGAGGTTCCTGCATCGTCACCCCCATGAGAGCATCATCTTTGGGGTTGTAAAACGGCTGGAGGGACAAGTGTTTGGCTTCGTGGCTGGGCGCAGGTCTCCGTATGCTTCGCGTGCGGTGACTAAGTGGAGCAGCGTGCCATCTATAGTATTGACGACGGCAAGCCTTGGCGGCAAGGTGCATCGGGGTCTTGGCGCTGGATACCGTTTGATGGGCATGCGCAGGAGGCTGGTGTTGTCCGGCGTCATGGTGGCGTCGACGTCAGAAGGATCTGCCAAAATAAGTGCATTGATTGCTCCTCAAGATGGACTGCGGAAGAAGGCGGTGACGGATTCTACACGCTGAGGGTCTGCTAGACCGGTTGGTGCTCCCGGCTAGCCGGTGGGCGGCTTGTGAGGCCACCAGATTTCTTGGTGTGCGTGACACGAGATTAGGGCACATCATCAATCTTGTAGGTAGGGCGACATTTTTCGCCAGGAAGGTGACTTTGGGTATGTATTTATTTTGTAAGGCCTTGTTGAATAATGCAGTAAAGATGGCTGTGTGCATCGCTCGATGCAGAGGCCGGAGGTAATCCTCCTTTTCGAAAAAAGGTATCATTCGTCTATAGTACCTCACAGAATTGACAAAAGTAAATAGGTTAGAGTCATACCATAAAAGAAAGTAAGCAATCGACTGCATCATGCAACCTTTCTCCTTTCATGGGACCCCCCACAAGATTAGGAGAGATCTTCGACAACAACAACAATGCCTAAATAAGAGTATTAGAAAAAAAATCAAGTATGTAGGTAGTGACCTATCCATGTATTATAAAAGATTACAATTTGTGCAGAATGACGATAATATGTGTATAATGAGTTTTATGTGCATGAGTTTTAGCTCTGTTCTCCTTTCATGTGTGTAAACCATAATGCGTGCAAAACGCACCTAATTAAGTTGATTAGATCAATGTTCCAATTAGAATCAATGATGAAGTGCATATCAAAAAGTACTATGCTCGGTATATCAGTCTTTTAACAGCAAAGAACCTTCCACATTTCTAGATTAAAGGGAATATTAGAAGTAACTTGTCTTGACCTTAAGTGCTTCTGCAGTACAATCTGATACAGACCACCCGTTATCCGCTGTTGAAAGTGTCCATGAACCTTTTGACCTATGGCGGTAATAAGCTTCACTGTTAGGATGGTTCTCAAGAACCTTCCCGTACAAAAAAAATGCATGTCAAAATTTAGTATGCAAATAAATATTATTTTGTTTACAGTATATATGGTTATGAGATAGAGAACATCGAACCTGTGAACTTTTAATGAACTCATGGGCTTTCCGAAGTGTTGGACCAAACTCATTGACAAGGTCTGTCGAGCAATATGCTTGAACAATAAAAGCAAGCTCCCAGCTTTGACAACCATCATAAACCTGTTGTAAAGAAAGTACGGGATAAAGGTGTCTTTAGTATACATGCGTCTTCACATTGCAAACAAGTACTTGATGCTTCTTGAAATTAAATAAAGAAAAACATGTATTCCACATGTGTATGTAATGCGGTTCTCTTGTCAAAGACAGGGAAAACATCACCATAGCTATATGGATATATCAACAAACAAATTAGTACAGCAAAATTTTGACAAGTCATTATCAAAAATAGTGTCACGTTTTTCTATCAAAACATAGGAATATATTGAGTTCACTGTAAAGTTCTGCCGCCTTTCTACTAGGAAGGTTACTGGGTAAGTTAAAACATCTTCTCGCATATGAATATGGGTGTATCTCATGGTAAAAGAATGTTGTCGTTCTAACTTCTAAGTGCATCTCATGATACTAAATAAAGTACATGCCAAATAATTATAATTATGATAAAGCTAGATTAATGAAACATAACTAAAAAATGTGTTGCTACATTGTTTGTGAAGTAGACAATCCAAATTACAATAGTATTTCCTATATGGGAACTTGTGTGGCATGAAGTCAATTCAATGCAAGTCAAGATGGGTCAACACAGCTAAGGAGTCAACAATTCAAGGAGAAAGTCAAAGAAATAAAAGAGAAGGTCAAAGGAATAGACCCAAGAAGAATGATATGGTACACTTTGTTTTTTATATGTATTGGTTGAGTTGTAGCCATGCGTTAACGTGCTTTTAGAAATACGGTTCCGTGTTTCTTTTTCATTTATTTTCTGTACTTTCTTTATTTTTAGTTCCTTTAATTGTTTCACTAGTTTTTCCAAAGATTCTGTATCAATGCTTTTATTTTTCTGTTATAATTTCCACCAACATAATCTTTTGCTCTAGAGAATTTCTAGTTCACCTTTTCTATTAGCTATCATAAATCGTCCACAAATAGTAATCCAGTACTTTCATTTTATTGTCCTTAGATAATTAATTAACCTGTTTACCCGCATGCATGATGCTTTCCAACAAGACGTATTGTTTCTTATGTAGACAACTAGACATTTGTTAGAAAACAATCAAAGTATTGATTAATTATGTTTACAGAATCTGCAATATCCTAGTTCGTTTGTCAGTTAGTATGAACGCTACAGTTTAATTCCATGGTTTTCTTATATATTTTATCCCATATATACTAAAAAATACAAGCACATTGCTTGGGGACTAAATGACCATCTATTCAAATACTGAGCTGGATCAATTGGTACCTAGAAATCGTCCAATCTTGATCCACTCGGGGCATGCAAGACAATTCATAGGCCGAGAGATAAATGGGCCTTGGAAGCAGTTTGGCCTAACTAGCGATCGAGAGGTTACGGGTTGCTCAAATGATGGAGAGGGGGTGGGGGTGAGTCGCGAACGAGGCGCCATCTTTCTGTGCAAATAATTAGGTCATGCTCCAACAAGAGGACTACTGATAGTATGTGACATTCTTTTCTCATAATTAGGTCTCACTGGTAACAAACTTTCAGGTGATACAAAATGCAGAAACAGATAATCTACCAGCAAGAGTAGGATCAACAAGATAACTAACTGAGCTATTTATTTAAAGGTTACTGATAATAGTCCTCAGCAACTCTGAACCATAAACAAGTGGAGTGAAGGACAAGTAGTGGACAAGATACACAAGATGGTGTTACCTGTGCTTTCATGCCATCTTCTGCAAGCCATAAATAGTCATAGATCCTTGGAAGATGCAACTTCAGTGCATCTGAATTTGGATCCTCGCTCCAACAACAAATCATATCTAGTGCCTAGCAATCAACAAGTGTTGTCAATGTGAAATGAATCAGATTGTGAGATTAATTGCAAGCAACTGTCAAAGAAAATAAGAAAAATAGCAATGGGGTTATTTGGATGGTAAAATTGCTAATAGGGATGTTAACAAATGAATTTGACATGTATGAAGGGATAAGCTACAAATGTAATCACTTTCAGTTTCAGGGGCAGAGTTGTAGAGGCAGATCAGAATTGCCATACTCTACAGATACATGATGAAATAATACTAAACATCTGTAGTTCTATTCTCCCTTTGTACGCATATTTTTAGTACAGTAAATGTACCAAGGTTATTGTGTCATATGATTGCATAATGAGGGTGACAAAACATTATTGCAGTGAGTGTTTCATGTATCAGGAAGGTGCCACCTAGAACGTGTGGAGACAAACAGTATTGAGTATGAGGTTTTTCCCATAGATATTGTTAAGATTTCCAGAATATATATTGCAGGAAAATGGCATACGGACAGGCAAAGCCTTGCAGAGCATGCATGATATGAAAACAGTCCTATTTAATTCAGGCCTGGCCCCAAATATAAAGCTTGGTCCTTAGTAAAAGAATTAGGTCTGGCCCCAAACATCTTTCCTTAGAAAGCCACAACATCTGCTTCTGTTACCTTGTTAATCGGACATACGCCAATGTATTTAGTGCTTTCATCTTCATAATGTATATGTTTCATGAGGTTCTTCAGCGCTGTATCTCTCAACTTATTGATTGGCCAACAATTCAACACTGGCTCTACAAATTTATTAAGACAAGTCCAAATAACATTTTGCAGCAACGACCGTGGATAGCGAAGGTCTTCCTGCATGCAACAAATCATAACAGATAATCAAGCAGCAAAAGGCATATATTTAGACAAAGAAATTAAAAAACTGACATTTTAATCCAAGGAAAATAGTAAGGATTCTTAATGAGTAATAAAAAAACGGTGATCTTTCTTAGCAAAGTTTGATCAGCAGTTTCACCAGTTGTGTAGTGCTTCTTCAACATATGTTTACACATAGTCATATTTCTCAGAAGGTAATTGTTTTTTTTTGGTTTCATGAAAACACTAGAGGTAATAATAGTAACAAAATTTGACTAAAAAAGAACGTAAACATGTAGTGTATACATACATATAATTTGCAAAGCTGAACTAAGCAACGAGCAATGAGGTAACGAGATACCCAATGTCATTCTAGTTGGAACTTACACATAATTGAACCATATTATGTCACATATATAACTAGAAGCCATTACATATACTGTTACTACTACTACTACATGAGAGATGGCAAACATTAATAAACAAAAGATGTAATTGGTAACTGGTTTGCACTTCGCAATATCATCTGTTTTCAACAAAAACGTACTATCCACTGTATTTGCTTCTAAAATAAGTTTTGCTTTTAGTGAAAGCAGTCTCACTAAACGAACCTTAGCACAAGTATCACGTGCTTTGTTCCAATCAATCTCGCTGTATGAAACACTATAGAGCTCCTCTCTTATTGCCACTATTGTTGGTGTAATTGGGCCAACAAACTTCTTACCGTAAAGATAAGACATTGGCATATAAACCAACCGGCAAAAGCACCAGAATCGTCCTGTGGAAGAGAAAGTTTACCTGAATAAGATGATTATAAAAATAAAACTCGACCAGCCAGGCAGTACACCCAGTGGCATTGTTTTAAAGAATAATGACTGCCGGTCACTCCACGGTGCAGAATAAATTCCACCCCATGCGGGAGTTGAACCCTAGTGGGCGGGTCATTGGAGAACCCACACAAATCAAGCGATTCTCAAATGACCAACAACGATTCAAATGCATTTTTCATGATCCTCATTACTGAACTCTTTTTTATTTCCTGCCTTTTAGCCACGTAAACAATAAAACTTAAAAAAAAAAAAGGGCAACCTGGTGCATGTAGCTCCCGCTTGCGCAGGGTCCAGGGAAGGGTCCGACCACTTTGGGTCTATAGTACGCAGCCTTTCCCTACATTTCTGTAAGAGGCTGTTTCCAGGACTTGAACTCATGACCTCATGGTCACAAGGCAGCAGCTTTACCACTGCGCCAAGGCTCCCCTAACACCAAAATTTAATTTCACAGCTAAAAAGCATCTCCTGTTACTTATTAGTTTAGAACCATCATCACCCTATGCATGATACAAACTTATATCACTCCCTCCATTTTTGTTTACTCCACATATTAGCTTTGAGTGAAGCCAGACTTTGTAAAGTTTAACCAAGTTTATAGAAAACAATATGAACATTTACAATAACAAATTTGGTATTGTATATGTTAATTTTTTTCCAACAATTTGGTCAAAGTTTATAAAGTTTGACATCAGACAAAGCTAATATGTGGAATAAATAAAAACGGAGGGAGAATATTCATAATATTGCGAAAACAGATAAAGTTGTCTTGAATGATCGAGTACATTTCATAAAACTAAATGCAGAGTGTCAACATTATAAAACCTATGAAAATAGTTTAGCACTTGATAAACTACATTCCAATAAAATCCAACTTATTATTCTCTTTTTAATGAGTGGTATCCCACCAATCAGTGTCATTACAAAATGGATGCAATGGAGATTGAGCATATTAAAACATTTTCAGAACTCATTTACAGTTTACAAGCAAACGTAACTTTTGAAGTCTATCAAAATCAAATTTGTTTAATAGCCAATACATATACGCATGAACATGTCAATATGGTCACACATGTTATCAATAAAAACATGCATTTAGTGTAGGATTAGAAATGAGAAGAATAAAGAAGTTAGATAGTAAGGAGAAGGATAAAAAAAGTTACATAGTACGAGCAAATATGGCGTCCACTGCATTATTTTCGGGAGGGGCATTACATATTTCGAAGATCAATATTATTTACCCAAACAACATAAACAAGTACCTGGATGAATCGGAAGAAAATGCGGGACAAGCCATAACTCAGGAATGATCGAATTATTTCCAGACCATTCATATAAACCAACCACCTTCAGTAAAAAAAACATGAATAGCTTGCATTAACCCCTCCTTAGTCAAGAGATAACAATTTCTAGACAAGTAAATAACTGCAACTGGACTTTTGTCAACCAACATTTGATAATTCTAGGTTTCGGAGTTCAGACTAAACATATCCTAGAAACTGCAAAGCGAATATATTTTACTATGACTGCTTCCACTTTATTAAAGTGAAGATGAATAATATGCTAAAATCTACTCTAGTAATCGACATGGAAACAACAAGAAGTCATGGAAAGACATATTAATCTGAGGAAAAATATTAGCTTGGAAAAATACCATTCAATATCAAAGGTTTTAAGAAATTTAATCTGTTTGCTGAATTGTTAACAATCTAGCACATGCATAAATAAATTCATTTTAAAAAGCATTCTGTTTAAACTTCCCTTTAGGATTGTTCAAGCTAGTTAGGGAAAAGGAACCCCTTTATTTTCACACACGCAAGCATACATATATTCATTTTAAAAAGCATTCTGTTTAAACTTCACTTTAATATATTGGGGTTTGGCAGAGAATCCATGCGTTATACTAAAGAGTACCCAATTTTAGATCAAAGAACCCAGGCCCAAAGGAACCCCCTTTATTTTCACACACGCAAGCATACATATATAATTGTTTACATTTCCGTGGCATACCGAGAGCCATATCTTTCCCCATTGTGGTATTGCAGTTGCACTTCCGCGCAATAGAATCCAAGCATGTCCCTTGGTTAAGGCATCATTTTCCACCTCGCCAAGAAGCCTTAAGGTAACATAGTTTAAGCATGATCCAAACATGGTGCTCGGACCCAGCACTTGCGTGCCCCAACCACCATCTTCATTCTACACAGATTACATTGCACATAATTTTGTCATGGTTTTTTGTACCATCAAACAGTAATGCACATTTAGGATAAAGACTATTGGTAGTAAATAGCTGGAATCAAACTTTGCATGCCTGATGGTTGTAAATATAGCGACAAATCTCATGTCGATGTTCTGTTGATAGGACAGTATTGAGTGATCCAGTAACATGTAGAGCAAATATCTGCGAGAATCACCAAATGTTAGTTCAGACACCAACTATGTTACGCAACCCTTGATAACTAATCCACGACTATCTACAAACCAACATCAAGTTGAACTGTCCAACATTTGAAACTATTAGATTATGCTGGTAAATAAAAAACTGATGTATATTGTGTATGGAGTAGTATAGGTTTCACTATAACTAGGTAGTTCTTAAGCACAACAAGAGGTAATCGAATGACAAACCTTCATAGCAAACGTAAATTAACTTTTACTATACAATTTCATTTGTCACTGAGGCACTGCATAGAAGTTACATAAAGGGCGGTAGACAGATACACCCAACTGTTGGGGAAAAGTTTAGTAAAAATTTACGTAACTACTCAAAACAAAATCATGTGTAAATAATCCGATTCACCATACAACAACAGAGTTTATGCTTTCTCCTAGCAATATCCACCAACAAAATATAAGTATATTCCAGGAAATAAAGGCAAATATAGTGTCATATGTAACAAAATGTATACCAAGATGGGCATAATGAACAAAATTCCACTGAAGTCCCCGGCCCAATGCCCATCATGTGCTTGTAGAGCAGAATGCTGGCTAAGGCATCGCCTCAATGATGTTAGTAAAGTCTCTTCTGTGACTTGTGCACTGTCTGCAAGCTTGATGGCTGGAAGGTCCACCTGAAGATGCTTTACTTTTGCATACTGCAATACATAATAGTCCATGGTGAGAATTTTACGGTGGATGCTATAATTACTGAAGCCCACATTGCATCAGTAGAGCAATAAACTGAAATTTTTGTAAAGAAGTCTGAGCTCTGAAGATTGTCCACAATTGCGTGTACAGTAATATGTCGTTAAATTGCGTGTACAGTAATATGTCGTTAAATTACTCCACGTGCTATATCACTGGACAACACCACGTGCTATGTGTAAGATGGTGTCTCTGCTTCATTGGTAAGGACCCTGAACAGAGTTAATTAAGAGGGGGAAAGGGAACACCTCCAGAGATCAGAGAGCGAAATGCGATACCTGGCCCAGCAAGCTCACCGGGACACAGTAAGTAGTGCAGCTTGGCCGCCGCCCGGGTGGCTTTCATCGCAGTCGGGAGATCCGTGTCGGCGGCGGCGGCGGCTGGGTTGTGGCACGGGCGGTGGCAGGCAAGGGGGACGACTGCCGTGGCGTGGGGGTGAAGCGCAGAAACCGCATCTGTATTTTTTTTTTAAGGCAAACTAGGGATTTTATTCAAAGTTCACAGCGTCCGGAATGCACAAAATATCCGGAAGAACCCCTAGCCACACATGACGACCCACTGCGAGAGACGCAGCTCCCTTGACAAGCAAGTGGGCCTCAAAATTATTATCTCTACTTTCTAAACAGAAGTCAACCGAAGAAAAGGCATTACAGCTTGTGTGGATCTCACGAAGGATAGGAGCATAAGCAGGAAACCCCGACGATCTAATATTTGAAAACACTTCAGCACAATCCGTGGCAATGGTGAGATCCTGGAGATTTAAATCCCGGGCTAGAGCTAGTGCTTCGCTGCACGCAAGAGCTTCGAGACTAGCCGGGTCAGTGAGGCCATCAAAAACTGTTGCAGAAGCACCAATAAACTTGCCAAATCTGTCACGACACACAACTCCTGCTGCTCCTTTGTCTCCTAAGATTGACAACCCCCATCACAATTTAACTTTGACGACTCGCCCTGGGGTGGTAGCCACATCTTTGCTCTTTGCCGGTTCCCTCGTATGACAACAGCCGAGGGTTTTATCGTGTTCGCTAACTCCAGCTCCTCCAGGAATCTGTTTACGAACGACATAGTGGATAGCGGGCTCTGAAACGCCTCTTCGTGTATAGCTTTCCTCCTGGCCCACCAGATCGCCCACATGGTCACTAGAATTCGAGCTAAGTCTCGTTGGTTTGTGTTCTCAAACAACCAGAACAGCCATAGCCTCGCGTCTTCGGTTTGATTTGATATCATATGCTCAACCAACTCATCATCCTCCAAAGCCCAAACACATCTTGCCATGCGGCAACTCAGAAGCGAGTGGCGCCATGTATCCTCCATTGCTCCGCATATAGAGCAGACGGGGGTCTCTGCCATATGTCTTTCATGTCTGACCAGGTCGGTAGGGATAGAAGTATGCGCCAACCGCCATACAAAAACTCTTATCTTTGAGGGGACCTTTACCTTCCATAGCTGAGACCATGAGTTTTTGTCCGCCGCGACGTTAGAGTGACCAGGGCGATGCTCCAGCCAATCCTCTCGTTGTGTTTTGATGGCGCAAATCATCCTGTAAGCTGACCGGACCGAAAAGATCCCTCTCTTGTCGTAGTGCCATGCCCAAAAGTCCTCCTGTTGCCTGGTACTGAGCGGTATGTTGAGGATCGCTTCTACATCGGCAGGGATGAAATGCTCAGATAAAACTTGCCGATTCCATGATCTTGTGGCTGAGTTGACAAGTTCTGAAACCAAAACCGGCGGGTTCGTGGAGCGGGCGCAGAAGGGCCTCAGCTTGAAATCTCTCGGCACCCAATTATCCTGCCAAATATGCGTAGTTGCTCCGGTTCCAATGCGCTTGATGAGCCCCAAAGACAGAATGTCTCGACCCTCCAAGAGTGACCGCCAAACCTACGAAGGTGCATTGCCAATTGTGGCGTTCAACAAGTCAGTATTTGGAAAGTAGCGAGCTTTTAGAATGCGAGCGCTTAGAGCATCCGGTTGCTGCATCAATCGCCACGCTTGCCGAGCAAGAAGAGCTAGGTTGAAAAGCTCAATGTCACGGAAACCCAGGCCGCCCATAAATTTTGGTTTTGACATTGTTTCCCACGACACCCAAGCTGTTTTCCGCTCACCGTTTTTACTCCCCCACCAGAACTTGCGTATCAAACTATTGATATGCTCACATAAACCTCGTGGTAGCTTGAAACATGCCATTGAGTATGTTGGAATGGCCTGGGCCACAGACTTGATGAGTACTTCCTTCCCCCCCGCTGACAGGCACTTTTCCATCCAACCCTGAACACGTTTCCAAATTCGGTCCTTCAGATATCTAAAAGATCCTTCCTTTGCTCTGCCGACATCTGATGGCAAACCCAAGTACTTCTCAGTTAACGACTCATTATGCACATCAAGTATATTCATGATTGACCCTCTTGCCGAATCCGCAACCCCTTTGCTAAAAAAGATTGACGATTTTTCCACATTGATTCTCTGCCCCGAAGCATCGCAGTATACTCTCAACAGACCATTAACCCTTGTGGCAGCCTCATCGTTTGCCTCAAAAAAGAGTAGACTGTCATCCGCGAAAAGAAGGTGATTAACTAGAGGGGCTTCAGGCGCCACTGATATACCCTGAACACCAATATTGGACTTCAAAAGGCACGATAAGCCCTCCGCAGCTAACAGGAAGAGGTAAGGCGAGATCGGATCCCCCTGCCGAAGTCCACGTGTAGGCCTGAAACCATCCAAACTGCCACCGTTAAACAGTACGGAGAAAGAAACCGAAGAAACGCACCTCATAATGGTCTCTGTAAATCTGGGGCTAAAACCCAACTTAATCATGACCGCTTTCAGATACGGCCACTCTAGGCGATCATATGCCTTCATCATATCTAACTTCAATGCACAAAACCTGTTTCCCTTCACCCTCCTGGTTTTCATATAGTGCAGACACTCGTAAGCTGTGATGAAATTATCTCTGATAAGGCGTCCAGGGACAAAAGCGGACTGCTCTTCGGAGAAGATGTCGGGGAGAATCTGCTTCAGCCTGTTGGCTAGGACCTTCGAAGCAATCTTATAGATCATGTTACAAAGGCTTATCGGCCGAAACTGTCCTAAAACTTTTGGACTAGAGATCTTGGGAATTAAAACAATGAACGTGTTGTTGATCTCCTCCGGTGAATCAACTCCATCAAGCACTCGGATGATCATCCTTGTGACCTCGTCACCACACAAGTCCCAATGCTTCTGAAAAAAATGTGCGGGAAAGCCATCTGGGCCCGGTGCCTTGGTTGGAAACATCTGAAAAAGGGCCTCATTAACTTCCTCTCTACTGTAATCTGCATTGAGATGAGCATTCATATCTCCATCAACCCGTGTTGGTATGTGAGACAGAACCTCCTCCATGCCAATAGTTCCTTCGGACGCATAGAGGTTTTTATAGAACTCTGTAGCCATATCAGCCAGCTCGCTCGGGTCCGTGCACATCGAACCATCCACACGGTTTAGTTTAACGATCCTGTTCTTAGCCCGACGGGCGCTAGCTTTCCTCTGAAAAAACTTTGTATTGCTATCCCCTTCTGCTAACCATGTGATCCGAGATCGTTGTTTTGCCATGACTTCCTCCCTGTACGCTAGCTCGACAAGGCGGTTCATCACCCCCTTTTCTTCTTCCCCCGGTCCGGTTCGCAGCGGGTCGCCACGGAGGTCCGCAAGCTGCCGGCGCAGATCCCTAATCTCCTGACGTACCGAACCGAAAGTTCTCCTACTCCACCTTGACATAGAGGTCGATACATCGTGTAGCTTGCTAGCCAATTCAGTAAGTGTCCTCGCCGGTCCTCTCTCATCTCATGCTTCGCTGACCACCCCTCTGAACCTCTCGTCCGTCTCCCATGCACATTCATAGAGGAAAGGTTTATTCCCAAAAGATCGTTGATTGCCTGCCTCCATTTCAGTCTTGAGCAGTATAGGATAGTGATCACTCTTGGCAACTGTTAAATGTTCCAGGGTTGCAAACGGGAACATGCTCGACCAGCTTGGCGAGGCCAAAGCCCGGTCTAGTCGGACTCGGCAGAACTGCCCCCCAGCGACGCGTGTTTCAAATGTCCAATCAAGACCCAAATAACCAATATCTGCCAAACCACATACATCAACCGCATCTCTGAAGCCCTCCATTTGAGCACTGTCCCGAATATTGGGACCAAACTGTTCCTCCTGCCGAAGTATCTCGTTGAAATCGCCAATACATAGCCAGGGCAGGGTACTTTCCCCTCTCAACCTTTTCATTGTCTCCCACGTCTTGTACCTCAAGCTTCTGGTTGCCTCCCCATAGAAGCATGTAAGACGCCATTGGTCCGAACCTGAATTGGAGATCCAGGAGTCAATGTGATACTGAGAAAAATTCTTTATTACGAGATTAACGTCCGACTTCCAAAAGATACAAAGGCCTCCACTCCTACCACTATTAGCTACTGCAAAACTACTATTGAAACCTAAAGACACCGCCAAACCCTCCACTCGATTCTTTGCGATTTGCGTCTCCACAATACAAAGGACCGACGGCGCACTATCCACCACAAGAGCATGGAGCTCGTTAACTGTCGCAGGGTCGCCAATCCCACGACAGTTCCAGCATAGGGTCCTCATTGAGCTTGGCGGTCCTCCTCTAGGGAGGCCGCCCTGTTCGTCATCTCCACCTCTTCATCCACTTCTCCGTCCTGTCTCCTCTTCTTGCCAACATGCACCTTCTCCGGCGTCGTGACCGTAGCAGTTTTTGGATCCGAAGAAGAAGCACCTTCAATTAGTAAAACAGTGCCTGCAACCTTGCCTTCCAGATGAGGAAGTGACTGTCCTCTGATATTGATGGAACCATCCGCTGCCACCAATCTCTTCCGTGCCCCCCTCTCAACTGCATCACTCTGTATGTCCCTCCTGACCTCCACATCCATCTGTTGCGGCCCGACATAGTTGTCGCTGCCACCCTCCCCCCTTCTTCGTTCTCCTACCGGGCCTCTCCCACCTCGACTACCTTCTCCTCCTCCTCTCTCGCCTCCCCTCCCTCTATTAAAACTTTCTCCCCTGCCTCCACCCCCATACGGTTGGGCCGCCGGCATCTCCGGCTCCCACATCAGCCAGTCACCCCAACCAAAGGATCTTGGATCATGTATACCATCACCACACTCATCCGCCAAGTGACCCATCCTGCCACAAGCAAAACAAAAATCTGGAAGCTTCTCATAGAAAACACTAAACTTTTTGTGCTCCTTCAGCTTGATTGGGACAAAACGAACCAGCGGCTCGTTGACATCAACAAAAACCCTGGCGCGTAAGGTACTTGCCGGGTTTATCCTGCCCTCATTGACCACCACCGTGAATGGAGGATCCCCGACCTTTGCCGCTACCTTCTCCGCCAGCTACCTTCTTCTTGTTAGTCCATCCGGCAAGCCCTTAACTCGAGCCCATAGCGGAATCTTATTCAGTCTGTACCCCTTAACATCAGAGAAACCATCATACTCCTGCAGCACAACAGGCGCCCTCCGAAACAACCATGGCCCCCCCTCCATTATCTTCCTCCAATCTCCCAAGTAGTGGCATTGGACAAGAAACAGATTTGGTCCCTTTATATTGAAGGTGACTCCTTGAGCTGCCGACCAGGCATTGCGCATTTGCGTCAAGAGCGCCGCGTGGCTGAACGGCTTAGTTGTATGGACTCGAAACAGAGCTAACCAACGTACATCCTTAATCAAGTCCTCCACTTCCTCCGAGAAATCGAGATCTTCCTCTTCCCTCCCAAGTAACTTCATGCTAGCAAATTGATCTTCAAGGTCAGGTCCGGATCCAAAGTACGCCTCGTGCTCCTCCTCCCCTCCACCCGCCTCGCTCCCTCCAGCCGGTGAGTTATTCCTCCCCCGCGCTTCCTCCCTGGTTCCTCCTTTGCTTCTTTCCCCCCTCGAACCCCCTGGTGCATCAGATCCGCTCGGCCTCCCTGACCCTAACCCTACTTCCGCCGCCATCTCCTCTCCCTGACCCCCTGGTTCCTGTCGCGATGGATCCGCCATGCAAGCTGGTGAACACGGCGAGGTAAGGTGGATCTCACCGGCGGCCGAAGGAGAACAACAACCGGCGAGATTTGACGTGGACTCTGGCTCAGATCGCCAGAGGAAGGGTGGAACCCTAGAAAACTAGGGGAAAACTAGTTTTTGACGCTAGAAACCGCATCTATAGGGTGGTGGGCTCGGGAGGTGGATCGCGAGATACCAGTACATGCGAAAGACAGTGGGCCGCATGGCCGCATCCCAGTGCTCGCTAGCTGACGCGAATCTTATAGGATAGGATTGGCAAACGAAAAATTCAAAGGCTTTTAGTTTGTAGGAATGGATTCCTATTTCTATGTAGGATAGAAATCAATCTTTATATTTTAAAGGAAATAAATATTAATTTAGACTCAATGGAAAAAAAAAACTGTCCTATGCGCCAAATTACATGCATGTCATATCACTTTCTATGATTTTTCTATTTATATAAAATTTCTATCCTATAAATCAAAGAGGCTTGAAAGAATTTCATATTCCTCCACACAAAAAAATATGATTTCCCCCCAAAAAATAGTTTCTTATTACAGACATTTCTTAATATTCTCCATGAGAATTTGGGTGCAAGAACTCCTTCTTTCCATTCTCCAATATTTTCTTCTTCACTAGCTCGCATGTGAGAAGTTAGTTCGGACTTCCATGTGATTATCTAGGGACTGGTTTGCTCCTCAGATTTCTTGTGCTTTCCAATATTTTGTTTTACAACACTATAATTGTCCATGTGCTGCAACATGGACATAAATATTCTAGTAGGTTAGCTCGTGATTTAGTAGTATGATTGTGTAAAAAATAAATACTCCCTATGATTCATATTAATTGTTGCTGCTTTAGTACAATTCTATACGCTGCTTTGGTACAATTTATTAATATGGATTGGAGGGAGTATAATTTTACTATTTGATAAACACTTATTTGGTAATTATTTTTTGGCTTACCAAAGAAAACATTTGGTAAGTCAATAAAAGGTGAGACAATTGAGGCGTATTTTAGGGAAAATTGGTGGAAAAACCAGCGATGAGAGAAAATTTCAAAACATGGAGAGGGAGGGGGGCATATGCAAAGTTTGAACGAAGGACCAACAGACAACATAACCTTATATTTTCCTAGGTAGGAGATTTTTTTTTCTTTCTTGAATATGCTTTCTTTGTTAGTTTGACTGGGAGATCTACTAAATGATCATATATTTTATGATAAAGATAATATACTAATATCGAGTAAGTTACGTCAAGATAATGAGGATGCACACAAGAAATTTAATATAAAAATAAGAAGAAAAAACAACTGACAGAACAACTGCAACAACAACAATAACAAAAACTGCAACAACAATAAGGTAACTAAAATATTGCCCAGCATATTATGTGCTTCCTAATTCTAACTACTCTATCTGTTCCCAAATATAAGTCTTTTTAGAGATTCCAACAAGTGACTACATACGGAGCAAAATGAATGAACCTACGTTTTAAATATGTCTACATACATCCGTATGTTGTCGTCCATTTGAAATGTCTAAAAAGACTTATATTTAGGAACAGAGGGAGTACTAGCATCTAATTTTACCATGATGTGGATAGGAGAAGCTATGCACGGGGCAAACTATGGAGTTGATTCCTTGATGCCTTCCCAACACGGCCAAGAGTCACAATGAATGCAAATGTCCGTAAGGCAAGCTAGACTAGGAGCCCCATCACTAGCTGCCCCAAGCTACTACAATGGTCATATTCATTTTTAGTTTTCATTATTTGTTTAGATCTTGATAACTATGTAGGTATGAAGGTTGATTTATTCATATGAGATTACTTATGTCACATCACTATATTTAGTAGAAAACTTGATCGCATCATTCACCTTTTGTTGTTTTCATAATTATAATCCAAGTATTGTGACCATGAGAACTTTTTAATCTTAAGATCATATATCTAACAAAGTTACTCAATTTATTTATTATCATTTTGTAGCACTAAGAGTTACCGCAACAACGTGCGGGGTATCATCTAGTTAACAACGTTCATGACACCCTAGCTATATATAAGGACCTTTGTTTTTCATGGATTTTATGTAAAAATAATTTAACCATAAACATCACAAAAGGAAAAAATGAGAATACAAAAAAAGAAGATGGATAGAAAATTCGTCCCAACTCACGAGAACCATAGCAGGAAAGTGTCATTCTGCGTGCAATCTCATATGCTCCTGCCATGAAAGCAGAGAGAGAGCGTGTCCATCTAGGATATGTAGGCCAATCTAATGCCCAATCATCCATTTTCGATGCAATTGTGTCTATATGTAGGTTACTATATATGCATATAGTTTATGTCGTTTTCGATTTGATATGATTGCAAAATGATATGAGTGGTCTCACCGTCTCAGGTCTGCTATGGATATACATGTGCACCCATGCATATAGTTTGGCATCAGGACATGCAGGATCATCTACGTATATATACCTGCATGCGCATCAGAAGATCCTGCGACTCCTTCTTCTCGAAACGGCGGTCCGTGAACTCCCGGCGCACCCTCTCCACCTCGGCGCGCTCCTCCGGCGTGCCGTAGTCGGGGTCGAACTCCCACACTGCCCTGCCGAGGAAGTTGTTCACCGACCGCAACCACGGGCCGCCGCCCTCGGACACCTTCAGCCTCCACATCTCTCTCTCTCTCTCTCTCTCTCTCTCTCTCTCTCTCTTCTCTCTCTCTCTCTGGACAGGCGGTGAGCTGAGCTAGTAACTCACGATCGCTAGCCCCAAACACTTTACACCTCTGCGGCTATGGACGGAGAGCCAAGCCTGTGGGATTTTATACGGGCAGGCGCCGGACGGTGAAATGAAGCTGCCTCCTGCCTGCCACCTAACTCGATGAAGTGATGTGATGGCCCGGAGAACCATGCACAGGACATAAGGGGATTTATTGGGCACGCATTATTTGATGCCGTGGGCACGCTTGAATAACAAAGGATGTCCAAAACTGGCTGTTACCGTGTCGCGCTCTGAGGCGAGTGCTACAGGGCCGGGGTTTGATCACCTGCCGTTGCACTGCAGGTTTGCGGTGCGGCAGCCCAGTTCTGATGAGGTCGACACGCATGGATTTGCCCTGAATATAATCCACAACCTGATTCTTCGTAAAGTTTCGATAAATTGCGGCCTGATACGACAGAAAGCTTCTAGAGATAGTAGCAGTGCACCACCCTTTAATTCTGCAGTAGTAGGAGTACGATGACAGGTAGTAGTAGGTGTGTAGGGCGCTCGATGAACTTAATGTGTGGGCCGCCCGGGTAATCTGAGGTGTTGGTTTTTGGGAATGACAACGTGGCTTACTTAATTGCTCTTAAATACTACTACTCCCGTTCCTATATTTAGAAACGAAGGAAGTAGTCGTTACTTTATTCCACACGCAAAGCAAAATATAAATGACGCGTCTTAGCGTTTCTTGGCAGTCACCCAAACATGATAAGTTTCTGTCCACTTTTTCAGGATAGGAAAGCATCTGGTCCCCGCCTCCCGATTCCTGCAGCCAATCATCGAGCGGGCAAATCACCTGATCCTCCCCCTTCGCCCGATCCCTCCCCCACCATTGCGCGTCTTCTTTTCTCCTCACCTAACCCCCAGCCCCATCTTCTTCTCTCCCAAGCCAAAAAGGACAGCACGCCCCTTCCCCTCACCACTTCCAGATTCAAGAAAACCTTCACAGCCCTCCAATAGCGGCTCCATTGGTGTTTCTTCTCTAGACGCCTCGTTCCTGATTGCCTTGCAAAAAGGCAAAAAAGCAAGGCAAAAAAGGTCAGATTTAGCTCATCTTCCAGATCCCCCTCCTCTTTCCCCATGATTTGTACAAGGCTTCAATTGTGCAAAACATTGTGTAAAAAAGATGTGATGTTAAGCATGTTTAGTCTGATGTTTAGGCAAGTTTCAGCCCCCTGATTTGGGCAAATTTAGTACGTTTAGTAGTGTTGTGCACCCCTAAGTGATAGTTCTTCCCAGTTTTCAAATTCTATTTGCAAATCTGTTGCATATGAACATATTTGTAAATCTGTAGGCAAGTGCTGATAGTAAATGAAGTACTTATAAGAGGATGAGAAACAACTGATCATGATCTATTTCTGATGTGTTCCAGTTCTATTAATTGCTTATAATGAGGCAAAATAAATATTATGTTTGAGCAAAAACAATGCTATAATGAGGCAACTAAAGTATATGTATGCACACAACTTTGGAAACTTATGACATGGCAAAACATGAACACTTTTGAAACTTACAAGACAAGGATTATAAGACAATGAATATTGACATCACTATGGAAAAAAGGGAAAAAACAAGGCTTTTCCCCTCTAGCAGATCTTTTGGGAGCATGTGGACCAAAAACAAATGGCTGATTGGAGAAACTTGCATTATAGGATTAAGCAAAAAAGCATAATGATGTCAAGGCAACTCTTGAAGAAACTAGAAAAAGATTCCTCTTGGACATTTGTTTCCATTATTCCTTGGTTTCGATAGTGAAAAAACACTAGAGACAGTTGCGTAGTACAATTTACCTTTGTTATAGCATATCCTTCACCATGATCCAAGAAAAGTTGGAAAGTTGCCATGATACAGTTGCAAATTTATTAGTATTTCATCCTGCAAAAGGAGGAAAAAAACAACAAGAAAAGCCATATACCAACAACTATCTCAGCTGCGAAACGTTACTTCCAAACATACTGAGCATATCCAAAAACACACAAATTTGCTGCTGTAAAGATGAAACCTAAAACTGTCAACTTAAGTTATTTTTAACACACAAACATAGGTACTGAAAGAAAAAATAGTCTGGATATAAAAGATCAATCATGCCCATAATGCTAACTTAAGTTTTTCCTAACACTAAACATGCTCTAATCTCTCTGATTTGGGAGTGAATTCCATTCTGAAGACACTTCATAGAAGCAGGATGCTTGCTTCCCCAAAATCAATGTTGCATGCGTTTAAGAAAAACAAAATAAGAAAATATATTATGAAACACAAAAAACAAAAAGCCTATGTTTATATGTACAAACATGATTCATTAATACAAAAAAACCATGCATCTCCTGAAATAATATATTGCCTGACATATATAGTTTGACTTGCCTGATTATATGGTTTGGATTGCCTGATAGTGCACTTTGAATTGCCTGGTTATGTTCAATTGCTATCTTGTGAATCCAGTGTGCTTGCGTTGCTGTGTTGTTTGCTTGCCTGAGTTTAGTGTGGTACTAGCTTGCCTCAACAACGTAAAAATTGCTTTAATTTTTCTGGTTGAAAAAATGCACAGGTTGAACATGGTTGAGCTATTTTTGTGTGCTTGGGTAGGTGTGCTATTGGCTTGCCTGTATTTACTGTGCTACTTGCTTGCATCCCTCTGCTGACTTGCTTTACTTTTCCCATATTCTCAATAAAATAAACATGTTGACAATGATTGACCTGAATGAGGAACCAACTGAAAATAATGATGATCCATTGTATTGTACACAACATGCTGCTGGAAATGCAGAATTTATGGCGGAATTATCTAATCCCCCTATCATCCAAAGAGTCGATGGTGCTGCTACAGAAGCAATGGAGACAGATGGGCAGTCAAGTCATGGGGGCCGTGCTCTGGGCAGTACACAAGTACCTGCAGCTGTAGCAGCTGGGAGTGATGCTCATACCCTTGATGGCGCAGGTGCTGCAGGTGATACCGGTGGCACTGTTGGTAATGGTTTGGGTGCTGAAAATGATGATGAAGCTTGGTCACAGCCCAAGGAGCCTTACGTGGGCATGAGGTTCGACACTTTGGATGATGCCAAGGTGCATTACAATGCATATTCCTTGCAAATGGGGTTTTCAATCAAAATGAATAGTTTAAGGAAGGATCTGAAAACCGGGGAATTGATAAAACAACAGTTTGTTTGCAACAAGTTTCAGAAGCCTGATGTTGATGACGGAGGGGCAGAAAAGATTCCCGTGCTAGATAACATTGTTGAGCAAGCAAAAAATGATAATGAAGATGAGGCTATTGTCTTTCTTGATGATGATAGTAAAGGCAAAAAAGGAGCAAGAAACGAAAAAGAGATAAAATTGTGCAAACTGGTTGCAAAGCTAAGATGATTGTGAAGGTAATAGATGGCAGATGGGAAGTGATCTACTTTGTTAGCGAGCACAACCATCCGTTGGTTGACAAGCCATGTTTGACTAAGTATTTGCGATCACACCAAGGGATCCCGCCAGAAGAAAGGGCCTTCCTTACTCATCTTCATAACTGCAATTTAACTACAGGTATTGAACCACACCCACCTCACTCCCTATCTTCTAACTTTAAGAACCTGGGCATGCCTACTGGTTGTGTGTTTCTTAGCCCATCAACAAGTACCTGTTTTTGCTTGAAACATGTCACTGATTTGCTTCAAACAAAATAACTTAGTTGCTTGATAGTGCCACTAAATTGCTTACAACAGTACAAAAAAGACATAAAATGCCTGATTTGTTTCTGGATGCTGGACTTGCCTAATGTTTACCTGTTTGTTGCTCAATGCAAAGTTCCTGCTTGCCTAGTTTTTTTATAAAACAAATTTGGTGTTGAATCTAAACTTGCCTATGATTAGTCTCTTTGTAGCTAAAATGTACAAATAGTACTTGTTTCTGGATGGGGTCAACTTGCCTATGATTGAAATTTGTATGGCTCACTAATGCATAGTTACCCCCTGGTTTGTTTTGTGTATTTTTCTCATGTGTTGCCTGGGGCATATGGTTGTAGTTGCTTGTATAGCTTCATGAATTGCCCAAGCTTTGCATTTGAGTTGCCTTGCTGAAAACAGAAAAGGAACTATTTTTGGCACTATTTTTGTGTAGAAAAAGGATTGACCACCATTATGACTTCATGTCAACAAGTCGTATGATGCACATCATGTCAGATTTCTATGGGACAGAAATCATTGTACCTTATGGCACTAAGCACATTACAAACCTCAAGATGCTCTTGAACAAGGATGATACAAAAGAAGGGGATATGATAGAGACGGTTGCTTACTTTAAAGATCAGCAGAGAGAGGATCCAGATTTTTTTACAAGATAAAATATGATGAGGAAGACAGGGTTGAGAATATTTTCTGGGTCGATGGTGCAGCAAGGAAGGCGTACGTGGAATCTTATCATGATTGTATCTCCTTTGACACAACGTATATGACTAACATGTACAACATGCCCTTTGCACCATTCATTGGGATTAACAGGCATGGGCAGTCATTCATGTCGGGTTGTGGCTTTATTAGGCAAGAGTTGGCATCAAGCTTTGATTGGCTATTCCAGACCTTCCTTGAGGCAATGCATAATGTAGCACCCACCAACATCATAACCGACCAAGACATCGCAATGGCACAGTCAATTAAAAAGATCTTTCCTACAAGTGTGCACCGCTGTTGCCGGTGGCATATTATGAAAAAAGCACAAGAAAAGCTTGGAGCATTGCTGGGGCGAAACCCTGGCTTGTCCAAAGATTTCAACAACTGTGTTGACTTCGGGTTGACGCCGAAAGAATTTGAGGCAGGGTGGTGTGAGCTGATGATGAAGTATGAGGCTATGACTGACTCCCACTTCGAGTATCTATACAAGTACAGAGAGACATGGGTACCCTGCTACTTCAAGCACCAATTCTTCCCTTTCTTGGAGTCAACTCAACGCAGCGAGGGGTTCAACGCTATCCTTAAGTGATATGTGAACCCACACAAGTCCATTTTGAACTTTGTGAAGCAATATCAGAAAATCCAAACACACATACTAGTCCGGGAGGGTTCAAAAGACTACATGACAGGACATTTACAGACTGAAATGTGGTCATCTTACCCAATAGAGAAGCAGGCGTATGGTTCGTATACTAGGGACTTGTACGAGAAGTTTCGTGATGAGTTCCAGTTGACTACAAGGTATAATGTGCGACCGTATGGTGAAAACTTGTATGAGGTTTACCCCAATCAAGAGTGGGTTGCCAAATATGGTTCTAGGGGCTATTTTGTCACGGTGGAAGCTAGTGCTGGAGACTACATATGTGACTGCTGCAAGATTGAGAGGGACGACATGCTTTGCTGCCATATCTTGAAAGTTTTCAACCAACTTGGTGTTGATGAAATCCCAGCGCAGTATATACTTAGAAGATAGACACCTATGGCAATTCCCAACGCACCCCCTGCTGTCGAAGAGCAACCTAATGAGATGCCACCACAATCGAAAAAGGAACTCAGTCATGCAAATTTGATGATGGATTTTGGTAGCCTTGCCCGGGTTGCTAGTGCGTCAGATGCTGCGACGGATATTGTAAAGAAACATATGCGTGGTGCGCGTCATGAAATCAAAAATCTCAACATGTCAAAGAAGAATAAACCGGCAGCACCAACAAGTGGGCCCTCTGGTGGTCCTCCACCATCAGCTAATGGTTCTGCACCACCATCAAGTAACTCTCAGGCAACTGATGGCCCTGTGGTGCGTCCTGAAGGGCCTGCACAAGCCCCTTCTGGACCTAGGCAACAACGACCTACTTCTGCGCCACCACCGAGTAACACTCGGGCAACTAGTGGCCCTGCAGTGCGTCCTGATGAACCTGCACAATCCTCTTCTGGACCTAGGCAGCAGCGACCTACTTCTGCACCGCGGAGAAAAAACACACCAAAACTAACTGGCAACTCTATGAGTGAGGATGGACACCAACAAACAGCGTTTAGGGCTGCAGCGATGCAAAAGGGGGCTGTACCACTACCCAGGAGCCCTCCCACACAAGGCTGCTGGCCTGTACAGCAACTGTCAGGATATGTGCCACTAAACAGTGGAGCAGCACCGCACCTTTCAAGGGGCTCAACAATGACAAGGCCTGTGCAAGCGCTAAGAGGAGCTGCGCCACAACTTCTGATGGATACGATACTAGCAAGAGGGCATGCGCGACCTCCTATGGGTCCTAGACCAGCAATTTGGCATGCACCACAAGCTATGGGGGCTATACAACCACCGCGGGGGCCTAACGCAGCAAACACAACCTATGTGGCTAGTCCTGGACCGGCACCATTGCCTGCGTCAACAGCAACAGTGGATGGCAGGTATGGGCAGCATCCAGGGTCTTCAACTACACAAGAAGAAAATGCCAATGCAATTTCATCTCCTATTGCGCAAGCTCCTGGTGGATATGCGCACCAGCCGCTCAGTATGGCATCTCTGCATGCAGCTGTTGCAGCCGCACACGGTACTACAATGGTTGAACCATAGTTTGGAAGACCTGCTACCACACTTGGCCCTGCAATTCCTAGAGACCCTCCAAAATCAACAACAAAAGGGAGGGCAAAGTCAAAAAGAATTCAATCAGCACTTGAGCTGCATCCAAAGAGAAAGAACAATTGCAGCTATTGTGGTTCTTTTAACCACAATGGTGCAAGCTGCCCGACCAGATTGGTGTAATGGTCACACAGTGACCAGATTGCTGAAAAGATGTGTCGAATGGCATTGACAAGTTAAACTATTTGTGGGTCTATATGTTTGAACATCCTAAACTATTATTTATGGTTTACGGTTTCTTGTGGCTGACTTGCCTCACACTAGAGTTTTGAGTTGCCTGGTTATAAGTTTTGAGTTGCTTGTTGTGTGCTTTGAATTGCCCGCAAACACACTTGCCCTCCCCATAATGGTCGAAAACTTACATATATAAGATTCTGCAATGCTATAAATGCAACAATTCCTTGGTTATGTAATGATCATACCATTTGTCTTTCTTTTGTCTTTTATGGGTTCTTCTGAATAACTTGCCTCAAATTAAAGCTTAAATTACCTGTTTATGCAATAGAGTTGCCTGGTCCAAGTTGTTATACAGGCAACTCCTCCCCCGGCAGTCCAAAGTTCACAAAAGAGCAAAAGAAACAACACATGCATTTACATGGTTGTAGTGCACGTGAGGGGAGAAAAAACTGACCTATGCTAACTTGAGTATGGTTTTCCATGGAGCCTTGTTGTTGGCGTTGTCAACCCACGTGTTAGTCAATTGTTTCCTGATGCTTGGAATATCCTCAGCTGTGAAATTTGGAACAGCCCTTGCCTCCCAACCGTTTGCTAGCGTCAGAGCAAAAACACCACAGTCGGACCTAAACAAAAAATTGAAAAAAACTGGATGCTTACTCTAGTAGTATTGTGTCGCTTGTAAAAAACTGAACAAAACCATAGTTAATATGTGAAAAGAAGTGGATGCTTACTCATTATTTTGTTTTGGAACGTCGATGTTGGTAAGCCCAAAGTCATCCAGCGAGACGCGGGAACTGGCGTAATGCTCTTCCCATAGAGACCGAAAACTTGCAACCATTTTCCTTGCGCAAACATCTAAAGCCTTGTTTTTGAGCGTCCTCCAAGAATCAAGAGTTTCAAAACGTTGATCCCTTATGTTCACGTTAAAAATCCAGTAATGATTGCCTGTTTTAGGTTTTGTCTTGTCGATGTTCTCTAACACTGGGAACATAATCTGTTAGAAAAAACAAAATGGGTTTAGTATAAAAAAATACAATACTAGAAGCTGGATGTAAGCAATTTTTTCTATGTGCTCTCACAAATTAAGAAAATGGACTGAAGAAGCAAAAATGCACATGCCAGTTTTGTACTAGTGTGAGTAATTTGCCAAAAACAGAAGATGCATAGGCAAGTTATCTACTTATGTAAGCAACCAGCCAAAAATGCACAGGCAAGTTGTGCAAAAAATGTAAGCAACTTGCCACATAAAAGCAATTTCATGAGTGTGGTCAACTTTCCCCCCCTAAGAAATATTTACATTTGTGTGAGCAAAAGTTTTAGCATAAAAAGTCATATATATAAAATGCATTGGTAAAAAGTAAAGAAACCATTAACTTACCATGTCTTTACGGTCCAAGCGATTCGACTTCTTGAACCGGGAAATGAGCTCCTTGCCGTTCAATTCCATGTTTTGCATCTGAACCTGATGTAAAAAAGAATACAAACATGACCATGACCTTTTATGAAAAAAGAAAAGGAAAGAAACGCAAAACTACACTACTAGTTGCTTCGCGTTTTCTTACCGAGAACCTAACGGGCATCACGAGCTTCTTTGAGTCTGGTGGCAAGTTCATCATTATAGTCTCTATACCAACTTCCATTACATGGCTCAAGACAAAACCTTCCTTCTTCATTGAGTTTGCGAGCTCCCTGACCGTGACAAAGTATTTTCCATATTCAATTACCCTTGCGATGCAGAGAGGCATTCAACTCACAAAATCCTTCCATGAATTGCCTACCACCATTTCAACTCAGGAAAAACACATGGGGGCATGGTCATATCAAAGGAGAAACTATTTCAAAAATAAGAATTTCACACTAAGCCAAGTTGCCTGATTCTATAAATGGATTGCTTGTAAACATAGTTTGAATTTCCTGGATAACATGATAGACCTTGCCTGGGGGAAAGTGCATTGTGCAAAGGCTGACAAACAGAAATGTAGTGATATACTGTCATACCTGGTATCCACACCTAGTGATTCTTCTTCATCAATTCTTCCATGCAAAATAACTGATGCATACAATCTATTTGCTTCGGGTTTGGACATGTAAACTTTCTTCTCATTATAGTCAATGAAAGGTGACCTCTTGCAAGGAGGTGGCTTGATAATCCTTCTCTCGAATTGATGTGGATGCATCTCTCCTGAACTACTACTGCTGTAAACCTTGCTGATTGACCCCACTTCTCCTTGGTTGGAACTTTTTTCAGGTGTTTGGTATGCATTTCCTTCTGCTTGAACACACGGTTCATCTATGCCTTCGACGTCCAACAGATAATCATCGTCGGTTATATCGATGATTGGCTGGTTACATACTGGGAGTTCCTCGAACTCATGCTCTGCAAATGTGCTTGACCCAACATGCTGATGTGCTATGTTGTCTGCAGATCTTGTGTGCAAATCATCTATGCCTAGATCGAAACTTGGTGCTGGGCAGTACTCTCTGAAAAACTCATTTGATCTTTCGGTGTCCCTTTGCTCAAAATGTTGTTTATCTTTATTCGCTGAACTGTGATTTATGAAGTTGTATTGGGCATTCTTGCTATTTGTATCAACACACCTTGCAAACAGCTCACTCACATCTAGAACATTGATTTCTAGTGCATTGCTTGTCTTCCCACTAACACGCATGAAATCATGGTACCGCTCCTCCACATCAGAGAAATGGTGAATGTTCCCCTGGCCAGTTGCTTCTACTGCTTCTGGAACACTTGTGGCCTCAGGTTGGGCAAGTACAGTTGAGCAGACAGGCAATTTCCCTAGGGCTCTTAGCAACTTTTGTTCTGGACTTTTTCCCATGGTTACAGCTTCAGGAAGGTCTTGTATCCTTTTGATCTCCATACATGACACCGGAGGGATGTTCTCTTTCTCCTTTTTGTGTCCTGCATGATTTAATGCTGGAGCCTCAGGTGATGCCTTGAAGTCTTGCACCTTGGCCCTCTGGATACCATTGGCTGACTGCATCACATTTCCCCGAGACGGGGGAAGCACTTGACCATTTAAGTCACCTAGTGGTTGTGTTCCGCTGTGGTTTCCTGTGCTTACTAGCACTGTGGGTCCCTTCTTGAATTGAACTGGCCTTACTTTTGTGGGGTCTAGTGTTTCCTCTACAGAACTTGCCTGAAAAACAGCTGGTCTTGCTTCCTCCTTGGACTGAGTTGCCAGAATATGTGATCCACTTGCTTGACATTGGGAATGAAATCTACCCGACTGCTTTGGATCTACTCCTGTAGGTACTGCCTGATCTCCAACTTTGCTGCACGGGGGTTCTACTGAGCTTGATGGTGTACTCTTTACCACCTGTGTTTTGGCATTCCCATGAATTGCCTCTTTTGTTTCAGAAATTGCCTGTTGTTGCTGCTGAGAAGGACCAGATTTTTTCATGGCTGACTACCTTGACTTTCCCCCTTGGCCGTAACCGGGATTTTCGGCATGGTATGCTTGTGGATGAATTGCTGTTTCATTCATCACAGATGGCTCCAATATGAAACTGACAGTTTTCTTCATCTTCTTTGATGGCGGGAGTGGTGGTAGTTGGTTTCGACAAGCAATCTTCTATTCTGTAGCTTCATTTAGAGTGCCAAGTTCTCTCATTATTTTCCGCCGAGTCGCCTTTGGGCATATTTCCTTGGGGTTGAATGTGAAGACCATATCCAAGTCTTCCCCCCTCAACAACTCTTTGAACATCCTCCTCGCTTCGGTTGCCATGGACATGTCATCAATATCCAACATTTCTTTCACTTCAAAAACAGGGAAGCGTGGTTTTGGGGAAACAACAGTTTTGAATTCTGTCATCACAAGGTCTTTGATAGATATCCTATCCGCCTCATCCAATCCTTTTGCCTTTCTGTCTCTCTTCTTTTCAATCAGAAATTGCAGCGTGCATTGTTCATCATCATCGCTGCTTGCATTTTCAGCTGCGGGATCCTCTTCCCGATCGGAGCCACCATTGCTGCCTGAACCACCGTTGCCACCTCCGCTATCATCTCATCATCTTCATCCTGCTTCCCCTGCCCATCATCTTCATTGTCTTTGTTATCCCCATTGCCTTCTTCATCGTCATCGTCCTCCTTTCCTTCGTCATCTTCTTTTTCGTCATCCTCTTCTTCTTCATCATCATCATTGTCCTCGTTCCCCCCAGTTCCGTCTTTCCCTCCCATCTTAGCACTTGCCCCCTCGTGGTGATCCACCGTTTGTCGTGCTCCCTGGCTACTTGATTTCCCCTGAACTCCACTTGATCCATCATGACCATCATCGCTGTCTGAACTGCCATCGCTGTCGCTTTCATCACTACTTTTATCCCTGCCATCTCCCTCACTTTCACTGTCGGCTGCCTCGCTGTCGTCGCTGTCGGAATTAAATGACTCCTCCTCACTTGGTAAGCTATCTCTTCTGGCTGGTACTCGCTTGCCTCGTCTGTTAGGCTGCCGCCTGCTTGTCTCCGCAGTAGTAGGACCTGCCTCCTTTGTCCCCCATTCACCATCATCTATCTTCCCAACCCCAGTCACGAGCTTCCCAATTGCATGTGAAATTACAGAACACATATCGTGCACCAACCCTGTGAGCTTCTTTTGCTTCTGTAAAACATAAGAGTGGATGGTAGAGAACATGATAAGTACATATCTTCTATTGAAGATTCTGAAAAAATGGTTGAATGTACAAATGGCGATAAAAAGGGGAACAACAGTGAGAGGGAAAAACAAGTGCTAGATAACTTACTGATTTTTCATATGACTCGGGCAATCTTGCGGCAACAAATTTGGTGATGTGGTCCATACTGCCAAACAAGCTATCATCCGCACACCGAGAAAACTCCGTCTTGAGCTGGTGGTTTTATAGCCAAAGAAGATTAAAAAAACTATGAGTGACAACAATTCTGGCACTCCTATTACCAAAAAAGACCTGAGAAAATGAAGAAAAATAGTACTACTAATAGTCTGAAAATTCCTGCAACCATTATGCCACTTCCCTTGTTGCCTACTATTAGTGGATACTGTAATCAACAAAAAATGAAGAACCAGTATGCAAGTTGCTAGTTTTCAGAACATAAGTTGCTTGTGTTGCTGTGTAAATTTGCTACTTTTCAACATGTAAATTGCTCAGACAGAAAAAAGCTAAAAAATGTACTACATAAGCTACTATTAAATACAACAACAAAACAAATCCTTCCTGCGAACATTATCCAACGGTGTGCATGGCAAACGAGAAAGGTTCGAATAAGTCTGATAACTACTTGGACATACTTGAAAATATATGTATGGCACTTGCCCAAAAAGATACATTACCTTGCTTGCTCTTTCAAAGTGAATTGCCTACTCTAGAAAATGGTAGTGTTTCCTAAAAACCCCTGTTCAAGAATTCATCCAATTAACTAGTTAACTTGCCGATTAATCCCTACTCATAGGGTCCCCGAGTAGCTGATAACCCGATAAATCGTCCGATTAATTGATTAAATGGCCGATTAACTTGCTGATTAGCCTATTAATTCCCTACTCACCTGTAACACCCCGGATATGACTTTCCCAATATGTACTCCAACTCTTGCCGTTTCCGGCGTTAAGTTATTTTATTTTCTCGAATTCGGATTTTTGTCTCCGTGTGTTGTTGTCGTTTTCATGCATCTCATATCATGTCATCATGTGCATTGCATTTGCATATGTGTTCATCTCATGCATTCGAGCATTTTCCCCGTTGTTCGTTTTGCATTCCGGCGCATCGTTCTCCTCCGGTGGTCAATTCTACCTTTCTTTCATGTGTGGGGATTAAACATTTGCGGATTGGGCCGAGACTTGCCAAGCGACCTTGGTTTACTATCGGTAGACCGCCTGTCAAGTTTCGTACCATTTGGACTTCGTTTGATGCTCCAACGGTTAACCGAGGGACCGAAAAGGCCTCGTGTGTGTTGCAGCCCAACACCCCTCCAATTTGGCCCAAAACCCACAAAAACCCTCTCCATCATCTAGAGCGTTCGATCATGATCGCGTGGCCGAAAACCGCACCTCATTTGGACTCTCCTAGCTCCCTCTACCTATAAATATGTGATCCCCTCCGAAAATTCCACAGTCCAAACCCTAGCCCCCTCCATCCGCGCGCCGGACGTTTCGCGCCGCCGCCCCGCAGCCAAGCGGGAGGCGCCACGTGTCCCCGGCCGGCCTCCTCCACCGCGGCCCGCGGGAGCCCGCATCCGGCCCCCCTGGCCCATCCGGCCAGCGCCGCCGCCCGCACCCGCGCACCCGCGCGCCCGCCGCCTCCTTCGCCGTCTCCGGCGGCCGGACGCCGCCGACCGCCGCTCGCTGCCGCCCTCTTCTCGCGCCGGACCCCCTCGACCGCGCTGCCTTGTCGCAGCTCCGGTGGCCGCCGCCCCCGCCGACGCCACCCTCCGCCGTCACCTCGCTGTCCTCCTCCCGGCCGGCAAGTCCCCGACGAGCTCTCCCTCCTTCGGCCATCTCTCTCCTCCGGCGAGCACTGTTCCGGTCATCCTCGAAGTCCGTGTAGATCTCAGATCCAAATCGCCTCGGTTGACTTTTTCTCCCGAAACCCTATTTCATATGCTCCTATTCATCGCGTTGTAACTTTGCATCTGTAACTCCGTTTTGGGCATATAGCATATCAAAATGTTCGCCTCAGAGAGTACATCATTTCATCTCATTGCATCATTTTCATTTGAGTTCATCTTGATGCCCGAAATGCTGTTAGAAGAGTGCTACTTGAGATAATTGCCAGATCTGCTGCTCCATTTAGATATTTGTTATTTTTGCCATGATTATTGTGTGCATGATATGCCCATGAGCTCTACATATGTTTTGTTAAGGGTTTTGCCATCTTTCCAGAGGTGCAACCCATGTATTTTTGTGATGTGTGTGGTGACTAGCACAAGCTTTCAAAGTGAAGCACTTGGTAACGCTGATTTCAGGGACTTAGCATTTCCACTAAGTCCTTGACCTGTTTATCTCATATGGCCATATGTTCATGTTGTTTCCTAGTGATCCGTGCCTCTTTTGAGGATGATCAGTAAGGATGATTTGTTAATCTTGTAGTTCTCTATCCATCCATGTCTTTGTTTGCAATTATGGAGCAACATAGCTTGAGTCAATCGAGCTCTACGTTTGCTATTTCGTGAATCTGGGCAGATTGTCTACTTGTTCGCGATTTTGCCGATGATGTTGTAGTTGATCCATGCATGCTATGCTATTGTTCTTTCCATATATAGCTTGCATTTTGTGTATTCTTGATGGGTGTATGCTTAGATTATCATGACTTGCTCCGTAGTGAGTGCATCGAGCTCGTAAACATGCCTACTTGATATCTGTTTCAGCATGCTCCAGTTTTCACTAAGTCTGAGAACTGATTATGTTTTTGCCATGTTCACATGCTTGCAATTGTATTTTCTGATCCCTTTTGGCTCAAGGTCACTAAGGGACTTTTGTTAAGCTCTTTGAGTAGCTCCATGCTATGCTTTACTTTGCCATGTTCAGGTCCTGTAGCATATAGTTTTGTTGCTCCGAAGAGTGCTATCTGATCTGAAATTCCAGACAAGTGTTAATTTCACTAAGTCTGAGATCTGTTTACCATATGCATTTTTGCCATGCTTGTTTGAACCTGTTAATGGATGAATTGGCCATAGCTCAGTGCTAGACTTTTGTTAAGCATCATGAATGCATCCCTGCCATGTATTTTGATGCCATGTTTGGGTGATGTAGCATGTTCATCTCGTTGCATTTAGATGGCTACTTGCTGTTAATCGCAGAACGTGGTCATATTTGAATTGCTTGCCATTTCCAAACCGTAACTCCGATTCCGGCGTTCTTTATATCGTTTTCAAGCGATTTCATCTCATCTTTCCAGTGGCACACATGGATTTCCAAGTTGAGGCCAGGTTCATGCATCCCTTGTCAAATCTTGCATATGCATCCCGCATCGCATCCCGCATAGCATACCATCTTTGCATCATATTGTTTGAGCTTTGCACGTGGTTGATTGTGTCCTTGTTGCTTGTTTGTCTTGTTTGGGTAGAGCCGAGAGACGAGTTCGCTAACGAGGAGCCCGTTGAGTTTGCTTTCGAGGATCCAGTCAACTCTGACAACTTTGCAGGCAAGATGATCATACCCTCGAAATCACTACTATCTTTGCTTTGCTAGATGCTCGCTCTTTTGCTATGCCAATGCTACGATGCCTACCACTTGCTTTCAAGCCTCCCAAATTGCCATGTCAAACCTCTAACCCACCATGTCCTAGCAAACCGTTGATTGGCTATGTTACCGCTTTGCTCAGCCCCTCTTATAGCGTTGCTAGTTGCAGGTGAAGATTGGAGACCGTTCCTTGTTGGAACATTATTTACTTGTTGGGATATCATTATATTGCCATGTTATCTTAATGCATCTATATACTTGGTAAAGGGTGGAAGGCTCGGCCTCTCGCCTAGTGTTTTGTTCCACTCTTGCCGCCCTAGTTTCCGTCATATCGGTGTTATGTTCCCGGATTTTGCGTTCCTTACGCGGTTGGGTTATAATGGGAACCCCTTGACAGTCCGCCTTGAATAAAACTCCTCCAGCAATGCCCAACCTTGGTTTTACCATTTGCCACCTAGCCTTTTCCCTTGGGTTTCGCGGACTCAAGGGTCATCTTATTTTAAACCCCCGGGCCAGTGCTCCTCTGAGCGTTGGTCCAACCTAGAGCACCGTGCGGGCCGTCCCTTGGCAACTTGGGTTACGTTGGCTCCCGTATGCTTAGCTTATCCGGTGTGCCCTAAGAACGAGATATGTGCAGCTCCTATCGGGATTTGTCGGCACAGCGGGTGGTGTTGCTGGACTTGTTTTACCATTGTCGGAGTTGTCTTGAAGAACCGGGATACCGAGTCTGATCGGAACGTCTCGGGAGGAGGTCTATTCCTTTGTTGACCGTGAGAGCTTGTCATGGGCTAAGTTGGGACTCCCCTGCAGGGATTTGAACTTTCAAAAGTCGTGCCCGCGGTTATGGGCAGATGGGAATTTGTTAATGTCCGGTTGTAGATAACTTGAACCTTAACTTAATTAAAATGAATCAACAGTGTGAGTTACCGTGATGGTCTCTTCTCGGCGGAGTCCGGGAAGTGAACACGGTGTTGGAGTAATGCTTGCGCAGGTTGTCCTCTAGTTTCTCGCTCGCGCTTTGCCTCCTCTTCTCGCTCTCTTTTGCGAACAGGTTAGCCACCATATATGCTAGTCGCTTGCTGCAGCTCCACATATTTACCTTGCCTTTCCTATTAAGCTTAAATAGTCTTGATCGCGAGGGTGCGAGATTGCTGAGTCCCTGTGGCTCAAAGATTACTATTAAACCAGATGCAGGGCCTGATGATTCCGCTCCAGGTGACACGCTCGAGCTCAAGTGGGAGTTCGACGAGGACTCTCAATGATACTACGTGTCTTTCCCTGATGATCAGTAGTGGTGCCCAGTTGGGGGTGATCGGGACCGTGTCGCATGTTGGGTTATCTTTTATTTTGGCGCCGTAGTCGGGCCATGAGTGTTTGGATGATGTAATGTTATTTATGTACCTTGATTGACGTGGCGAGTGTAAGCCAACTATGTTATCTCCCCTTTATTATTTATATTACATGGGATGTTGTAAAGATTGCCTAACTTGCGACATATGCCTTCAATGCGATTATGTCTCTAAGTCGTGCCTCGACACGTGGGAGCTATAGTCGCATCGAGGGTGTTACAAGTTGGTAATCAGAGCCTTCCCCGACCTTAGGAGCCCCATTGCTTGATCGTTTTAGCAGCCGAGTTGTGTCTAGAAAAATGTTTTGAGTCATTTAGGAATTATATATCGGAGAGTTTAGGAATTCTTTTTACTTCCCAGTCTCCTCATCGCTCTGGTAAGGCATCCTGACGTAGAGTTTTGACTCTTCTCTTCTCAAATTTCACTAAAATTTTTTAGGATCACGCGGGTATCTTGGAATCGTTCCGATGGTTTTATGACGAGAACATTGTCTTGGTGCCTCCTGTCAGGGGTTTTGTGGAAGTGTCCCGGGGAGTTGAGCTCTGAGGTGTTGTCGTCATAATTTTATCGTTGCAGTTCTAGAATACCTGAGTTTAGTACGCCGACATCGAAAATCTCTTTTATGCAGTTCGTTGGTGAGATAACCTCGACGCCACCCAGTACTGGGGCGGGAGTTCGGGAGTATCGCCATAACTTGTATAACGGATGCTTTTCGAAGGTTGAGGTAGATGGTTTCCGAAGTTTTTCTCGGTTATGTGTTGAAGGATGGATACAGCTGGATGTAGGATTTGCTAGATTTGGGTGAGATATTATGCTTCCCCTGTATCCCCAACACCTGATTGCATAACCGGAAAGGTTCGGGAGTTTCATAGGTGGGAATTCTTGTAGCTCTAGTTCTTCTTCCACGGATATTTGGTTTGAGATTGGGATTTCTTACCGAGTATTCGTTCTTGATCCGTACCTTGTTGATTTATTTCTCTACCTAAATTCTAAGTGGCTTCTCAATTTATGGATATGTGACCATTTCAAGAGGAATGCATTCGTTCATTTTGTTCGGATGTGAAGACTTTATGTTGCAATTTTCATTCCGTTGGATTCAGCTTCATTTTATCTGTCTATGTGCTAACGGTGGTCAACCTCTTCAGGATGGCTCCCGCTAAGAGCACCAATCAGAATCAGAATCAAGATCCGCCACCACCTCCACCTCCTCCGGAGGCATGGCAAGCTGTGATGGCCGCAACCAATGCAAACACACAGTTGATCATGCAAATTCTTCAAGAGCGCAATCAAGGCAACCAAGGGAACCAAGGCAACAATCAGAATCACTTTGCTACACTCAACCAGTTCCTTGCTAACGGGCCAAAGACTTTCAGCAATTGTGTTGAGGCAACCGATGCTGACGATTGGCTCGTGGATCTGTGCAAGCATTTCGAGTGCAGTAACGTCAGGCCTGAGGACTTTGTCAAGTTCGCTTCCTTCCAACTCAAAGATCAAGCTGCAGAATGGTTCCAGCAGTACAAGGATTCCAGAGGTGGACGTGTGATTACCTGGGATGAATTCCGTCAAGATTTCAGAGCTCATCATATCCCTCAGAGCGTGGTTGAAAGCAAGCGTGAGGAATTCCGCAACCTGAAGCAAGGCTCTTTGTCTGTCTATGACTACAACAAGTTGTTTCAGAAGCTCGCCCGCTTTGCCAAGCAGGACGTCCCTGATGAGAAGAGCATGATATACCAGTTCAGGGGTGGTCTCAGAGAAGAAATTCAGCTAGCTCTTGTTCTCTTTGAGCCCTTGAGGTACGATGAGTTCTACAACATGGCATTGAAGCAAGAGGCCGCTCAACTGAGGTGTGATGCTTCCAAGAAGCGAGTCAGAGATGCTACTCCTTCTTCCTCTACTCAAGTGGCCAAGAAGCAGAAGTATTGGCTTCCTCCTCCTCCGTTCCGTCAGCCGTATCAGCAGAAGAGCAAAGGTGGCAGTGGATCTTCCCACCCACCCAACCCTGGCTTTCAGAACAAGACTTCGTCTCAAGCTCCAAGATCGAGTGCTCCGTACCACCGTCCGCTTTCAGAGGTCACGTGCAACAAGTGCCAACAGAAGGGTCACTATGCCAACAAGTGCTTCAACCAGAGACGTCTCCCTCCTCCTCCTCCTGTGAGATCGGCAAGTACAGCTGTGGTCAAGCATAACCCCAAGCACGCCAAGGTCAACTTGCTGAATGCAGCTCAGGCAGAGGACTCGTCAGATGTCATCATGGGTAACTTTCCAGTTAACTCTTTTCCCGCAAAAGTTCTTTTTGACACTGGTGCATCGCATTGTTTCATGTCAAGATCATTTGTTTCCAAGCATGACTTCGTTTCACAAATGTTGGGTAAACCTATGGGAGTGGTTTCTCCGGCTAAGTCTATGAGGGCTACTTCAATAGTCCCGGATGTTTCTATCATGATGGGTGACTTCAAGTTTCTGGCTTCTCCAATGGTTCTTGGTAACTCGGATATTGATCTTATTCTCGGGATGGATTGGCTTTCTAAGCACAAGGCTCAGCTTGATTGTGCAGCCAGGCAGATTCAATTGACTCATTCGTCTGAGGATGTAATTGTCTTTGCCGCGAATGACGATACCATCCGTCTGTTTTCTCTCAATGAGAAGGGTGAACTGGATGCTATCTCGCAAATTCCAGTCGTTTGCGAATATCAAGACGTCTTTCCAGAAGAGCTTCCAGGAATGCCTCCGCACCGGCCAGTTGAATTCGTCATTGATCTTGAGCCTGGCACGGAACCTGTGTGCAAGCGTCCTTACAAGCTCGGACCTGAAGAGTTGAAGGAGCTGAAGAAGCAACTCGATATTCAAGAGAGAATGGGTCTCATCCGGCCTAGTTCTTCTCCGTGGGGTTGTGGTGTTCTTTTTGTGAAGAAGAAGGATGGAACGGACCGACTTTGTGTTGATTACCGTCCATTGAACAAGAAGACCATCAAGAACAAATACCCACTTCCCAACATCAACGAGCTGTTCGAACAACTCAAAGGTGCCCAAGTATTCTCCAAGCTTGATCTCCGTATGGGTTATCATCAGATTCGAATCCGTGAGCAAGATATTCCCAAGACGGCTTTCAGGACAAGCTATGGTTCATATGAATACACTGTCATGTCTTTTGGCCTCGTCAACGCTCCTCCGACTTTCTCTCGCATGATGAACTTCATCTTCAACGCCTACACCAATGACTTCGTTTTGGTCTATCTCGACGACATTCTGGTTTTCTCGAAGAACAAGGAAGATCATGCCAAGCACTTGCGTTTGGTACTCGATAAGCTGAGGGAACACAAGTTCTACGCCAAGTTCTCCAAGTGCGAATTTTGGCTCGATGAGGTTCTTTATCTTGGTCATATCATCTCTGCCAAGGGCATTGCGGTGAATCCTGAGAAGGTGTCTGCAATTGTGAATTGGGAACCTCCTCAGAACGTGAAGCAACTCCGTAGCTTCCTCGGTCTCGCAAGCTACTGCCGAAGATTCGTTGAAAACTTTTCTAAGATCGCGAAGCCTCTCTCAAATCTTCTCCAGAAGCACGTCAAGTACGTTTGGTCTCCGGAGTGTGACATTGCTTTCAACACTTTGAAAGAGAAATTGATCACTGCTCCAGTTCTGACTCCGCCTGATGAATCCAAGCCGTACGAGGTCTTTTGTGATGCCTCTCTCCAAGGTCTTGGCGCAGTGTTGATGCAAGAGAAGAAAGTTGTTGCTTATACCTCTCGCCAGTTGAAGCCCAATGAGAAGAACTACCCCACTCATGATCTCGAGTTGGCGGCAGTTGTGCATGCTCTTTTGACTTGGAGACATCTCTTATTGGGAAGAAAAGTGGACATTTTCACTGATCACAAGAGTCTCAAGTACATCTTCACTCAGCCTAATCTCAACCTCAGGCAAACTCGATGGGTCGAAATGATTCAAGAGTATAATCCGAGTATCGAGTATACTCCAGGCAAGGCCAATGTGATTGCTGACGCATTGAGCAGGAAGGCTTATTGCAACAGTCTGATTCTCAAGCCTTATCAACCCGAGCTTTGTGAAGCTTTCCGCAAACTTAATCTGCAAGTTGTTCCTCAAGGTTTCCTCGCCAACCTTCAAGTCTCTCCTACCTTGGAAGACCAGATTCGCCAAGCCCAGCTTCTTGATGCTATGGTGAAAAAGGTGAAGATTGGGATTGCCAAGAGTCAACCCAAGTACAAGTGCTACCGCCTTGATGACAAGGATACTCTCTTCTTCGAGGATCGTATTGTTGTACCCAAAGGTGACCTTCGTAAAGTGATCATGAACGAGGCTCACAATTCTCTCCTCTCCATCCACCCTGGGAGCACGAAGATGTATCAGGACCTCAAGCAGGCTTATTGGTGGACTCGAATGAAGCGCGAGATTGCTCAATTCGTGAATGAGTGTGATGTCTGCAGAAGAGTGAAGGCAGAACACCAAAGGCCAGCTGGTCTCCTCCAACCTCTTGCCATTCCAGAATGGAAGTTTGACCACATTGAGATGGACTTCGTGACTGGGTTTCCAAAGTCCAAGCGTGGCAATGATGCTATATTCGTTGTCATCGACAAACTCACTAAAGTGGCTCACTTTCTGCCTATCAAAGAGTCAATCACTGCAGCTCAATTGGCGGAACTCTATACCTCTCGAATTGTCTCTCTGCACGGTATTCCACAAGTGATCTCTTCAGACCGTGGCAGCATCTTTACCTCCAAGTTTTGGGATTCTTTTCAGAAGGCCATGGGCACCAACATCCGCTTCAGCACAGCTTTCCATCCTCAAACTAGCGGTCAAGTCGAGCGTGTCAACCAGATTCTTGAAGATATGCTCAGGGCTTGTGTGATCTCCTTCGGCATGAAGTGGGAGGATTGTCTTCCTTATGCTGAATTCTCCTACAACAACAGTTTTCAAGCAAGTTCGGGCAAGGCCCCATTTGAAATTCTGTATGGCAGGAAGTGCCGTACCCCTCTCAACTGGTCTGAAACCGGTGAACGTCAGCTTCTGGGAAATGACTTAATCACAGAGGCAGAGGAAATGTGCAAAGTCATTCGAGATAACCTCAAAGCAGCCCAATCCCGCCAGAAGAGCTACTATGATAGTAAGCACCGTGATTTGGCTTTCGAGATCGGAGATCATGTTTACCTCCGCGTCTCTCCTATGAAAGGTACTCGTCGCTTCGGTATCAAAGGGAAGCTTGCCCCAGATACGTGGGACCTTTCAAGATTGTCAGCAAGAGAGGCGATCTCGCCTATCAACTCGAGCTTCCTTCAAACTTTGCAAATGTTCATGATGTGTTCCATGTCTCTCAGCTCCGAAAGTGCTTCAAGACTCCTGACCGCACCGTCAACTTCGAGGACATTGAGCTCCAAGAAGATCTCTCCTATCGTGAGCACCCAGTTGCTATTCTTGAAGAGACTGAACGCAAGACTCGCAACAAGTCAATCAAATTCCTCAAAGTCAAGTGGTCACACCATTCCGACCGTGAAGCTACCTGGGAACGCGAGGATCACCTCCGTTCTGAGTACCCGGCGTTCTTTCAGTCCTAGATCTCGGGACGAGATCCTTTCGTAGTGGTGGAGTGTTGTAACACCCCGGATATGACTTTCCCAATATGTACTCCAACTCTTGCCGTTTCCGGCCTTAAGTTATTTTATTTTCTCGGGTTCGGGTTTTTTTCTCCGTGTGTTGTTGTCGTTGTCATGCATCTCATATCATGTCATCATGTGCATTGCATTTGCATACGTGTTCATCTCATGCATTCGAGCATTTTCCCCGTTGTCCGTTTTGCATTCCGGCGCTTCGTTCTCCTCCGGTGGTCATTTCTACCTTTCTTTCGTGTGTGGGGATTAAACATTTCCGGATTGGACCGAGACTTGCCAAGCGGCCTTGGTTTACTACCGGTAGACCGCCTGTCAAGTTTCGTACCATTTGGACTTCGTTTGATGCTCCAACGGTTAACCGAGGGACCGAAAAGGCCTCGTGTGTGTTGCAGCCCAACACCCCTCCAAGTTGGCCCAAAACCCACCAAAACCCTCTCCATCATCTAGAGCGTTCGATCACGATCGCGTGGCCGAAAACCGCACCTCATTTGGACTCTCCTAGCTCCCTCTATGCCTATAAATAGGATCCCCTCCGAAATTCCGCAGTCCAAACCCTAGCCCCCTCCATCCGCGCGCCGGACACATCCGGGCCGCGCCGGACGTTTCGCGCCGCCGCCCCGCAGCCAAGCGGGAGGCGCCACGTGTCCCCGGCCGGCCTCCTCCACCGCGGCCCGCGGGAGCCCGCATCCGGCCCCCCCGGCCCATCCGGCCAGCGCCGCCGCCCGCACCCGCGCACCCACGCGCCCGCCGCCTCCTTCGCCATCTCCGGCGCCCGACCGCCGCTCGCCGCCGCCTCTTCTCACGCCGGACCCCTCGACCGCACCGCCCCGTCGCAGCTCCGGTGGCCGCCGCCCCCGCCGATGCCGCCCTTCGCCGCCGCCTCGCCGTCCTCCTCCCGGCCGGCAAGTCCCCGGCGAGGTCTCCCTCCTCCGGTCATCTCTATCCTCCGGCGAGCACTGTTCCGGTCATCCTCGAAGTCCGTGCAGATCTCAGATTCAAATCGCCTCAGTTGACTTTTTCTCCCAAAACCCTAGTTCATATGCTCCTGTTCATCGCATCGTAACTTTGCATCCGTAACTCCGTTTTGGGCATATAGCATATCAAAATGTTCGCCTCAGAGAGTACATCATTTCATCTCATTGCATCATTTTCATTTGAGTTCATCTTGATGCCCGAAATGCTGTTAGAAGAGTGCTACTTGAGATAATTGCCAGATCTGCTGCTCCATTTAGATATTTGTCATTTTTGCCATGATTATTGTGTGCATGATATGCCCAAGAGCTCTACATATGTTTTGTTAAGGGTTTTGCCATCTTTCCAGAGGTGGAACCCATGTATTTTTGTGATGTGTGTGGTGACTAGCACAAGCTTGCAAAGTGAGGCACTTGGTAATGCTAATTTCAGGGACTTCGCATTTCCACTAAGTCCTTGACCTGTTTATCTCATATGGCCATATGTTCATGTTGTTTCCTAGTGATCCGTGCCTATTTTGAGGATGATCAGTAAGGATGATTTGTTAATCTTGTAGTGCTCTATCCATCCATATCTTTGTTTGCAATTATGGAGCACCCTAGCTTGAGTCAATCGAGCTCTACTTTTGCTATTTCGTGAATCTGGGCAGATTGTCTACTTGTTAGCGATTTTGCCGAGGATGTTGTAGTTGATCCGTGCATGCTATGCTATTGTTCTTGCCATGTCTAGCTTGAATTTTGTGTATTCTTGATGGGTGTATGCTTAGATTATCATGACTTGCTCCGTAGTGAGTGCATCGAGCTCGTAAACATGCCTACTTGATATCTGTTTCAGCATGCTCCAGTTTTCACTAAGTCTGAGAACTGATTATGTTTTTGCCATGTTCACATGCTTGCAATTGTATTTTCTGATCCCTTTTGGCTCAAGGTCACTAAGGGACTTTTGTTAAGCTCTTTGAGTAGCTCCATGCCATGCTTTACTTTGCCATGTTCAGGTCCTGTAGCATATAGTTTTGTTGCTCCGAAGAGTGCTATCTGATCTGAAATTCCAGACAAGTGTTAATTTCACTAAGTCTGAGATCTGTTTACCATATGCATTTTTGCCATGCTTGTTTGAACCCGTTAATGGATGAATTGGCCGTAGCTCAGTGCTAGACTTTTGTTAAGCATCATGAATGCATCCCTGCCATGTATTTTGATGCCATATTTGGGTGCTGTAGCATGTTCATCTCGTTGCATTTAGATGGCTACTTGCTGTAAATCGCAGAACGTGGTCATATTTGAATTGCTTGCCATTTCCAAACCGTAACTCCGATTCCGGCGTTCTTTATATCGTTTTCAAGCGATTTCATCTCATCTTTCCAGTGGCACACTTGGATTTCCAAGTTGAGGCCAGGTTCATGCATCCCTTGTCAAATCTTGCATATGCATCCCGCATCGCATCCCACATAGCATACCATCTTTGCATCATATTGTTTGAGCTTTGCACGTGGTTGATTGTGTCCTTGTTGCTTCTTTGTCTTGTTTGGGTAGAGCCGAGAGACGAGTTCGCTAACGAGGAGCCCGTTGAGTTTGCTTTCGAGGATCCAGTCAACTCTGACAACTTTGCAGGCAAGATGATCATACCCTCGAAATCACTACTATCTTTGCTTTGCTAGATGCTCGCTCTTTTGCTATGCCATGCTACGATGCCTACCACTTGCTTTCAAGCCTCCCAAATTGCCATGTCAAACCTCTAACCCACCATGTCCTAGCAAACCGTTGATTGGCTATGTTACCGCTTTGCTCAGCCCCTCTTATAGCGTTGCTAGTTGCAGGTGAAGATTGGAGACCGTTCCTTGTTGGAACATTATTTACTTGTTGGGATATCATTATATTGCCATGTTATCTTAATGCATCTATATACTTGGTAAAGGGTGGAAGGCTCGGCCTCTCGCCTAGTGTTTTGTTCCACTCTTGCCGCCCTAGTTTCCGTCATATCGGTGTTATGTTCCCGGATTTTGCGTTCCTTACGCGGTTGGGTTATAATGGGAACCCCTTGACAGTCCGCCTTGAATAAAACTCCTCCAGCAATGCCCAACCTTGGTTTTACCATTTGCCACCTAGCCTTTTCCCTTGGGTTTCGCGGACTCAAGGGTCATCTTATTTTAAACCCCCCGGGCCAGTGCTCCTCTGAGCGTTGGTCCAACCTAGAGCACCGTGCGGGGCCGTCCCTTGGCAACTTGGGTTACGTTGGCTCCCGTACGCTTAGCTTATCCGGTGTGCCCTGAGAACGAGATATGTGCAGCTCCTATCGGGATTTGTCGGCACAGCGGGTGGTGTTGCTGGACTTGTTTTACCATTGTCGGAGTTGTCTTGAAGAACCGGGATACCGAGTCTGATCGGAACGTCTCGGGAGGAGGTCTATTCCTTCGTTGACCGTGAGAGCTTGTCATGGGCTAAGTTGGGACTCCCCTGCAGGGATTTGAACTTTCGAAAGCCGTGCCCGCGGTTATGGGCAGATGGGAATTTGTTAATGTCCGGTTGTAGATAACTTGAACCTTAACTTAATTAAAATGAATCAACAGTGTGAGTTACCGTGATGGTCTCTTCTCGGCGGAGTCCGGGAAGTGAACACGGTGTTGGAGTAATGCTTGCGCAGGTTGTCCTCTAGTTTCTCGCTCGCGCTTTGCCTCCTCTTCTCGCTCTCTTTTGCGAACAGGATAGCCACCATATATGCTAGTCGCTTGCTGCAGCTCCACATATTTACCTTGCCTTACCTATTAAGCTTAAATAGTCTTGATCGCGAGGGTGCGAGATTGCTGAGTCCCTGTGGCTCACAGATTACTATTACACCAGATGCAGGGCCTGATGATTCCGCTCCAGGTGACGCGCTTGAGCTCAAGTGGGAGTTCGACGAGGACTCTCAACGATACTACGTGTCTTTCCCTGATGATCAGTAGTGGTGCCCAGTTGGGGGTGATCGGGACCGTGTCGCATGTTGGGTTATCTTTTATTTTGGCGCCGTAGTCGGGCCATGAGTGTTTGGATGATGTAATGTTATTTATGTACTTGATTGACGTGGCGAGTGTAAGCCAACTATGTTATCTCCCCTTTATTATTTATATTACATGGGATGTTGTGAAGATTGCCTAACTTGCGACATATGCCTTCAATGCGATTATGTCTCTAAGTCGTGCCTCGACACGTGGGAGCTATAGTCGCATCGAGGGTGTTACATCACCAACCCACCGAGCAGCTACTAGTTAACGATTTCCTCAACAATGCTAAAAACTATATGACAATGATATATATACTAAAACAGAAAAATTCAGTTACCCGCAATTGGCCATATTCTCCTGGAGCCTTCCTGTCCTTCTTGATAACTCTGGAGATTAAATCTGAATTCCAAACTGAAACCCTTGGTACCAAGTTCGGGATTTGCTCATCAACATCCAGAGAGTCTAGGTACAACAGCTGCGTAGAGACACGGAAAAGAACAAAAAGTTTAAGTTAGCTAATGATTGCAAAATGAAAAGAAAAGATAAGTAAACAAATGGATGCTTAAAAAAACAAAACAGCTTGAAGCACTTACAACAAGGTGGAGAACACAACAACAAACAACCTTCTTGTTGGCACGCCCCAAAGTGAACGCAAGCTTTAATTGATCAACAACAAACTGGTATATATTGGTTTTCGTTATTCCGTTAACATCCATGACCGCCGGGAAGCTCTTCGGGGAAATACTCAAACTAGTTGAAGGGGCACGGAAGCACGAAAAAACAAGAGCTAGCCAAGCACAGACAAAGTCATCATCATGAGATCCTCCCATGTCTACGATCATCTTGCACCATTCTGTGAGGGTTGGGGAGTTCTTGGATGTGATGTTGTAAATACTGTACATTGCCTTTGTGATTTCAGGCCGATTCTCGAAGCACACCTTCCTGCCCCTATTGGGCAAACCCCATATCCTACGGACACTTGCGGCATCTACATGAATCTTCCCCCTTTCTGGAATAACTATCTACGAAATCTCCGGGTCGTAATGCTTCATTATCCACTGGCTAAAATCTCCGGGCATGCTACTCGCTGCAAGGTCCAGAATGCCACCAAATTCTTTTCCGATGATGACACCCTTTTGGTCAGGACCAAGTCCTTGTTCAACTTGAAGAGCCTTGCAGGGGATGCCCTGTTCCTACGACCCTATTGCGCATAAGGAAAAACAGAAAATAGGGGATTAGCAAAAAGGAAAAAGGTTCATCACAACATAGGCAACTTAGGCAGCATTGCTGGGCAACTGCTCAGTAAAATTGAGGCAACTATGCAAAATACCTCAGTTCCTCCCGTCTTCTGGCGTTTTGCTTTTGGAGGTTGGTCGACGTCTGCACCTTCGACATTTTTATTCCCAGCATCTGCAGCTTGGCTCTCATTACTATTCTCGTTACTAATGATATCATCTGGGCGCTTCCGCCGTGTAATAACTGCTTTAGTTCTCATATGCTTGTACCCAGTTATTGGTGCACTGCTCCGTGGCTGGAAGATGGAAACCACATAAATCAATAAAAAATGGAAAACCAACTCTGTTATGTACAGGAAGAACATAAAAACTTCCTGAGCATGTGCACACCTGTGTTTGATGCTCTTCATTCCCATGAGATGCAAGGTCGTCATGACTTGATCCAGCAGGTCCATCCTGTTTTGATTTATGACTTGTCCCAACCATCTATTTTCTGCTGCATATTTAAAGGATAAACAGTGAGATTCATCATAAAAAACACATTAGAAATGATTATGAAAGAACTCTATATCATCCAACAAAATTCGTTTGACTAAATTCTTACTAAACTAAGCAAACAACAACTTACAAAAAGTGGGCAATGAAAAGGGTTGTCAACTATCTGATTTTCACTATATTACAACTATCCTATAATTGGCCCTATTACCCTCCCTCTACATGTCCTATAAAATCTGAAACAAATCAAGGCACCTAGAACAAAAAATCATAGAATGAATTCTCGTGAAATGCTTAAAACTGTCCTACAAATAGCCCTATTAACCTCCCTCTACTGGATTACTTCCTACCTCACACACACACACACACAAAAATCACATGTGCATTTACCATTGCTAAATCATTACTGTCCTGCACTAAAATCAAAACACATCGTCAACCCACCTTAGTAGGCGACACACGAACCATATCAGGCAAGTCACTCACAAAAACAAGGGCAACACTAACATGGGAGAGACATTACTGTCCTACACTAAACCAAAAACACACTTTCAAAACACCTCGTAGGTGACACGTGAACCATGTCAGGCAAGTCACTCACAATACAGGGGCAACATTGACATGAGAGAAGCATTACTGTCCTATACTAAATCAAAAATACACTGTCAAAACACCTGCGCAGGCAACATATCAACCATATCAGGCAAGTCACTCACAAAACAAGGGCAACATTGACATGGGAGAAAGCATTATTCTCGTACACTAAATCAAAAACACTGTCAAAACACCTGCGCAGGCAACACATGAACCATATTCAGGCAAGTCAGTCGCCCGTCAGGATCAACCTCAACATCTACAACACCAGAAATCTACAGACCCAAGGCTTGCCTTCGAAACCTACGAATCCTAGTTCACCAGTATCCTAGTAACACGAAATGACCCGTGTCGTCGTCCATCTCCAAATTAAAGAGTGCTCCAATCAATTTCTACCATCTGCTACTCGATTTCATCAACTTAGTCAAACATGGAGGAGCGCATCGACCCGTCGTGATTCGGCACCTCTGCAACAACTGCACGATGGCCGCACGCGCGCCGTTTCTCCTCTGTCCACGGCGGAGCGGCAGAGTGCATCGATTTGGACAACCTAAACACGGAGGACCGGAAGAGATCGATGGGCATACCAGGGATTTGCCGCGATTTTGCCCCTTTGCGCCAACAGAACAATGGCCGCGCACGCCGTTCCTCCTCTGCCGCGTCTTCGGTACTGCTCCTTCCTACGCGGCCTGCAGCGCGTCGTCCCTCCTCGGTCGCGTCTCCACCGCTACACCGCCTTCCTTCACGCCGCACCCGCTGTCCCGCCCTCGCTTTGGCGGAAGACAACCGCCGAATCGCCGACACGCCGCCGGCTGCTCTCGCGCTGGATTTGGGGGATGGGTTGAGGGGATTGGAACGAGATCTGCTCCGCTGTGCTCGGGGGCAGTTTCGAATGGGAGGGATGGAAGTGGAGAGGAACAGGAGAGGGGAGGCGAGACGCAACCGCACTGAGCACCAACGGGTCTCGACCACGAAGCCATGACCAGGGGACACCTGGCGCGCGCATCGACTATTTCACCTGTTTCCACTTGAAACGCGCGTGACCGCGAGATCTGGATCGGACGGCGCGCAAGCCCGAATGCTTTGTAAGACAGATTAGCACCCGACCACTTTTTAGGATTTAGGAAATATAAAACCTAGAGGTTCATCAAGCCAAACATGTGATTTATGATCAGCCTCCCTCGCTAAACAATGACACGATTAGGTGAACCAAATTTTAGGGGATGTCATGACATAGGAAAATGCTACGGGGATTGGAGACGCCGGATAATCGGCAGAGTGAAGATCAGCTTATTTGGCAAAAAAATCTAGAAGGGGGCTCGGGCCCGGGTAGGTCTCGTTAACACTCTACTACCTACCTACTAGAGCATCTCCAACAGCCGCGCCAAAAGACGCGCGCACGGTAAACTGGCATTTCAGCGCGCGCGGGACGTTTTCACACGCTCCAGCGGAGGCGGGAAACTAGCGCGCGGGAAAAGGCGACAGCTCGCGCGCTAGATTTGGCGCGTCTATAAATTGCGGCGCTCGCACGCGGCCTCCACATTGCCACGCGTGCTCTCCCCGCTCCCTCTGCCGCTTGCTCGTCGCTTCCTCACCCCGCCACCACTGCGCTACCATGTCACCCGCCGCCGGGGATCGTCTAGCTACCGCGGCGTCCGCGAGCGCCCGTCGGCACCTACTACGCGGAGATCCGGTCCGACGACGTCCGCCTCAACCTCGGCATGTTCGGGACCGCGCATGAGGCCGCCCGCGCGTACGATGCAGCGGCGTGGCGCCTAGAGAGGCCTCCCATGCAGATGGACTTCCATGACGTCTACACGCGCAAACAGGCGCATGGCCGTCGCCCCTCCGCCTCGTCTTATCATGGACCAGGACTGTGCAGAGCACCGTCGGCGGCAGCGCCGCCTCCTCATCACCGAGCAGGACGAGCGAGCCATGGCTAAGTGACGCCAGCGCCATCCGGAGGACATCGCCAACGAGCGCGCCTACTGGGAGAGGATAACGAGGCGCCTGATACGTCCCCAGCGTATCTATAATTTTTGATTGTTTAATGCTATTATATTATCCATCTAGGATGTTTTATATGCATTTATATGTTATTTTATACTCCCTCCGTTCCTTGATATAAGGTGTATTTATTTTTGAGGAAAACCCAAAATATAAGGTGTATTGAGTTGCACCACTCGTATGGATAATTTTTTTTGGGATTCGATCACATTTCCTTATATTAGGCAAGCTTCTTTATTTTCTCATGCCAATTAATCAGGTGTAATCTCGCCCAAAACTTGTGAAATTTTCCCTCCACATGCGTTCTTTATTTTTCGTGCCAAAAACTATACACACTATATTTAGGAACGGAGGGAGTATGATTTTTGGGACTAACCTATTAACAAGAGCCTAGTACCAGTTTCTATTTTTTCCTTGTTTTTGAGTATCGCTGAAAAAGAATATCAAACGGAGTCCAATTGACGTGCCAATTTTTGATGATTTTTTATGGACCAAAACAAGCCCACTGAGTAAAAGAGTTGGCCCAGAAGAGTCCCGGGCCGTTCACGAGGGTGGCGGGCGCGCCCTACCCCCCGGGCGCGCCGCTCTATCTCGTGGACGACTCGGGGACCCCCTTGACTTGTCCCCGATGCAAAAAATTCCTATAAATACAGAAACCTCTAGAAAATAACTTAGATAGGGAGTTCCACTGCCGCAAGCCTCCGTAGCCATCGAAAAACCAATCTAGACCCATTCTGGCACCCTACCGGAGGGGGGAATCCCTTTCCGGTGGCCATCTTCATCAACCCGGCGCTCTCCATGACGAGGAGGGAGTAGTTCACCCTCGAGGCTGAGGGTATGTACCAGTAGCTATGTGTTTGATCTCTCTCTCTCTCGTGTTCTTGATTTGGCACGATCTTGATATATCGCGAGCTTTGCTATTATAGTTGGATCTTATGATGTTTCTCCCCCTCTACTCTCTTGTAATGTATCGAGTTTTCCCTTTGAAGTTATCTTATCGGAATGAGTCTTTAAGAATTTGAGAACACTTGATGTATGTCTTGCGTGTGCTTATCTGTGGTGACAATGGGATATTCACGTGATCCACTTGATGTATGTTCCGGTGATCAACTTGCGAGTTCCATGACCTCGTGAACTTATGCATAGGGGTTGGCACCCGCTTTCGTCTTGACTCTCCGTAGAAACTTAGGGGCACTCTTTGAAGTTCTTTGTGTTGGTTGAATAGATGAACCTGAGATTGTGTGATGCATATCATATAATCATACCCACGGATACTTGAGGTGACATTGGAGAATCTAGGTGACATTAGGGTTTTGGTTGATTTGTGTCTTAAGGTGTTATTCTAGCACAAACTCAAGGATAGATTGAACGGAAAGAATAGCTTCATGTTATTTTACTACGGACACTTGAATAGATCGATCAGAAAGGATAACTTTTGAGGTGGTTTCGTACCCTACAATAATCTCTTCGTTTGTTCTCCGCTATTAGTGACTTTGGAGTGACTCTTTGTTGCATGTTGAGGGATAGTTATATGATCCAACTATGTTATTATTGTTGAGAGAACTTGCACTAGTGAAAGTATGAACCTGCTACCTCTTGAGCACTGTGTTGGTTTTCCCTTGAAGAGGATAGGGTAATGCAGTAAAGCAGCGTAAGTATTTCCCTCAATTTTTGAGAACCAAGGTATCAATCCAGTAGGAGACCACGCGCGAGTCACCTCGTACCTACACAAACAAATAAGAACCTCACAACCAACGCGATAAAGGGGTTGTCAATCCCTTTACGTCCACTTGCAAGAGTGAGATCTGATAGAGATGATAATAATAAGACAAGTATTTTTGGTATTTTTATGATATAGATTGAAAGTAAAGATTACAAAATAAAATAGATGGAAACTTATATGATGGATAATAGACCCGGGGGCCATAGGTTTCACTAGTGGCTTCTCTCAAGATAGCATAAGTATTACGGTGGGTGAACAAATTACTGTCGAGCAGTTGATAGAATTGAGCATAGTTATGAGAATATCTAGGCATGATCATGTATATAGGCATCACGTCCGCGACAAGTAGACCGAAACAATTCTGCATCTAGTACTATTACTCCACACATCGACCGCTGTCCAGCATGCATCTAGAGTATTAAGTTCATAAGAATAGAGTAACGCCTTAAGCAAGATGACATGAAGTAGAGGGATAAACTCATGCAATATGATATAAACCCCATCTTTTTATCCTCGATGGCAACAATACAATACGTGTCGTTTCCCCTACTGTCACTGGGATCGAGCACCGCAAGATTGAACCCAAAGCTAAGCACTTCTCCCATTGCAAGAAAGATCAATCTAGTAGGCCAAACCAAACTGATAATTCGAAGAGACTTGCAAAGATAAACCAATCATACATAAAAGAATTCAGAGAAGATTCAAATATTGTTCATAGATAGACTTGATCATAAACCCACAATTCATCGGATCTCGACAAACACACCGCAAAAGAAGATTACATCGAATGGATCTCCAAGAGAATCGAGGAGAACTTTGTATTGAGATCCAAAGAGAGAGAAGAAGCCATCTAGCTACTAGCTATGGACCCGAAGGTCTGAAGTAAACTACTCACACATCACCGGAGAGGCCATGGAGTTGATGTAGAGGCCTCCGTGATCAATGCCCCCTCCGACAGAGCTCCGGAAAAGGCCCCAAGATGGAATCTCTCGGGTACAGAAGGTTGCGGCGGTGGAATTAGGTTTTCATGGTGCTCCCTGATGTTTGGGGGGTACATGGACTTATATAGGAGGAAGAAGTAGGTCGGTGGAGCATCAAGGGGCCCACGAGGGTGGAGGGCGCGCCTAGGGGGGTAGATGCGCCCCTGCCTCATGGCCTCCTCGATTGTTTCTTGGCTCCCACTCCAAGTCTCCTGGATCACGTTTGTTGAGAAGATCATGTTCCCGAAGGTTTCATTCCGTTTGGACTTCGTTTGATATTTCTTTTCTGTGAAACACTGAAATAGGAAAAAAAACAACAATTTGGGATGGGCCTCTGGATAATAGTTTAGTCCCAAAAATGATATAAAAGTGTATAATAAAGCCATTAACATGCAAAACAGATAATACAATAGCATGGAGCAATAAAAAATTATAGATACCTTGGAGACGTATCAAGCATCCCCAAGCTTAATTCCTGCTCGTCATCGAGTAGGTAAATGATAAAAGAAGAATTTTTGATGTGGAATGCTTTCTAACATATTTCTGAATGTAATTTTTCTTTATTGTGGCATGAATGTTCAGATCCGAAAGATTCAAGATAAAAGTTCAATTTTGACATGGAAATAATAATACTTCAAGCATACTAACTGAGAAATTATGTCTTCTCAAAATAACATGGCCAAAGAAAGTTATCCCTACAAAATCATATAGTCTGGCTATGCTCTATCTTCACCACACAAAATATTTAAATCATGCACAACCCCGATGACAAGCCAAGCAATTGTTTCATACTTTTGATGTTCTCAAAATTTTTCAATCTTCACGCAACATATGAGCGTGAGCCATGGATATAACACTATATGTGGAATAGAAGGGTGGTTGTGGAGAAGACAAAAAGGAGAAGATAGTCTCACATCGACTAGGCGTATCAACGGGCTATGGAGATGCCCATCAATAGATATCAATGTGAGTGAGTAGGGATTGCCATGCAACGGATGCACTAAGAGCTATAGGTGTATGAAAGCTCAACAAAATAAACTAAATGGGTGTGCATCCAACTTGCTTGCTCACGAAGACCTAGGGCAATTTTGAGGAAGCCCATCATTGGAATATACAAGCCAAGTTCTATAATGTAAAATTCCCACTAGTATATGAAAGTGACAACATAGGAGACTCTCTATCATGAAGATCATGGTGCTATTTTGAAGCACATGTGGAAAAAGGATAGTAACATTGTCCCTTCTCTCTTTTTCTCTCAATATTTTTTTGGGCCTTTTTTTGGCCTTTTTCCTTCTTCTTTTTTTTCGTCTGGAGTCTCATCCCGACTTGTGGGGGAATCATAGTCTCCATCATCCTTTCCTCACTGGGACAATGCTCTAATAATGATGATCATCACACTTTAATTTACTTACAACTCAAGAATTACAAATCAATACTTAGAAAAAAATATGACTCTATGTGAATGCCTCCAGCGGTGTACCGGGATGTGCAATGATGCATGAGTGACATATATGAAGAATTATGAACAGTGGCTTTGCCACAAATACGATGTCAACTACATGATCATGCAAGCAATTTGACAATGATGAAGCGTGTCATAATAACGGAACGGTGGAAAGTTGCATGGCAATATATCTCGGAATGGCTATGGAAATGCCATAATAGTAGGTATGGTGGCTGTTTTGAGGAAGGTATATGGTGGGTTTATGGTACCGGCGAAAGTTGTGCGATACTAGAGAGGCTAGCAATGGTGGAAGGGTGAGAGTGCGTATAATCCATGGACTCAAGATTAGTCTTAAAGAACTCACATACTTATTGCAAAAATCTATTAGTTATCGAAACAAAGTATTATGCGCATGCTCCTAGGGTGATAGATTGGTAGGAAAAGACCATCGCTCGTCCCCGACCGCCACTCATAAGGAAGACAATCAATAAATAAATCATGCTCCGACTTCATCACATAACGGTTCACCATACGTGCATGATACGGGAATCACAAACTTCAACACAAGTATTTCTCAAATTCACAACTACCCAATTAGCATGACTCTAATATCACCATCTCCATATCTCAAAACAATCATCAAGTATCAAACTTCTCATAGTATTCAATGCACTTCTATGAAAGTTTTTATATTATTCCTAAAAGAAAATTTCCATGTTGTTCTAAAGGACTCTCAAAATAATATAAGTGAATCATGAGAGATCAATTATTTCTATAAAATGAAACCACCACCATGCTCTAAAAGATATAAGTGAAGCACTAGAGCAAAAACTATATAGCTCAAAAGATATAAGTGAAGCACATAGAGTATTCTAATAAATTTCAAATCATGCAAGTCTCTCTCAAAAGGTGTGTACAGCAAGGATGATTGGGGTAAACTAAAAAGAAAAGACTCAAATCATACAAGACGCTTGAGGGAGTCCTGGATTAAGGGGTGTTCGGGTAGCTGGACTATACCTTCAGCCGGACTCCTGGACTATGAAGATACAAGATTGAAGACTTCGTCCCGTGTCCGGATGGGACTTTCCTTGGCGTGGAAGGCAAGCTTGGCGATGTGGATATTCAAGATCTCCTACCATTGTAACCGACTTTATGTAACCCTAACCCTATCCGGTGTCTATATAAACCGGAGGGTTGTAGTCCGTAGGCAATCAACTCCATACACAACGATCATACCATAGGCTAGCTTCTAGGGTTTAGCCTCCTTGATCTCGTGGTAGATCTACTCTTGTACTACCCATATCATCAATATTAATCAAGCAGGAGTAGGGTATTACCTCCATCGAGAGGGCCCGAACCTGGGTAAAAAACATCGTGTCCCTTGTCTCCTATTACCATCCGGCCTTGACGCACAGTTCGGGACCCCCTACCTGAGATCCGCCGGTTTTGAGACCAACATTGGTGCTTTCATTGAGAGTTCCTCTGTGTCGTCGCCTTTGGGCCCGATGGCTCCTTTGATCATCAACAACGATACGGTCCAAGGTGAGACTTTTCTCCCCGGACAGATCTTCGTCTTCGGCGGCTTTGCTCTGCGGGCCGATTCGCTCGGCCACCTGGAGCAGATCGAAAGCTACGCCCTTGGCCATCAAGTCAGGTTCGGAAGCTTAAACTACACGGCTGACATCCGCGGAGACTTCATCTTCGACGAGTTCGAGCCACGGCCAAGCGCGCCGCACTATCTCGAGGGGCATGATCTAGCTCTGCCTCCGGACAGTGTCCTGGAGGCCGCACACGCATCGGTTCCAACCCCTAACTCGGAGCCTATTGCGCCAATCGAGGATGAGCAGTTGGACGTCACCTCGGGGGCTGCGATCCCGAAAGCGATCGAGCCGAACGCTTGCCCCGCACTCTGCACGACCCGTGACTCCGAGGATCCGGACTCCTCCCCGGACTCCGAACCCCCCGCGCCCCTGCCAATCGAATCCGATTGGGTGCCGATAATGGAGTTCACCGCCGCAGACATCTTTCAGCACTCGCCTTGTGGCGATATCCTGAACTCTCTCAAGACTCTCTCCTTATCAGGAGAGCCCTGGCCGAACTACGGTCAGCGAGGATGGGATACAAACGATGAAGAAATTCAAAGCCCACCCACCACCCACTTGGTAGCCACTGTTGAAAATTTAAACGACGTGCTCAACTTCGACTCCGGAGACATCGACATCATGGATGACGATGCAGGAGATACCGATGAACCAACGCCCATAGGGCATTGGACAGCCACCTCATCATATGATGTGTACATGGTGGATACCCCTAAAGGAAGAGACAACGAGGAAAAAGGGGATGGGACGGGAGATCGACCCCCCGAAAAGCAATCAAAGCGTCGGCGTAAACGCCGACCCAAGCCCCGCCTCAACAAAAACCCAACCATAGAGCAGGACGAGCCGGTAGACGACGAGCAGGCCTTAGAGCAACCGTCCAAATAGGGCAACACGGATAGAGAAACCGAACATCCCTCCTCCGGCGAAAACGACATTCCGGACGACCTCACTCCGAATAAACCTATGGAGCAGAAGAATCTCCACGAGAGGCTCGTTGCAACCGCATGAAGCCTAAAGAAGCTAAAAACAGTGGAAGATGCACTCCGGATTAGATGGAGCAAAGTAATCAATACCACAGATAAGTATGGCGACAGTCGCCGCACTAAAAGCTATCCGAAAAGAAAGCTACTGCCTGAATTCGACGAAGAGGCCCTAGAGCCCTCGCATTCAAAAAATGAAAAAGCCACACGGTCGGATAGACGACCCCATAAAGCGGCAAGCGGCGCCGCACCTAAATCGGCATGCGACCCACTTAAGGATTCGCATCATGGCCCAGTCAGGTCCATTTATGGGCCAAGAAAGCAAGCTCTCTTAAGCAACGCTATGAAGCCATCATCAGAATCCGGCACACCCAAATACAGGGGCGCCGCACACCCCCTATGTTTCACCGATGAGGTCCTGGACTATGAATTCGCAGTGGGATTCAAACCCATAAACATAGAGGCATATGATGGAACAACAGACCCTGGAGTCTGGATCGAGGATTATATCCTCCACATACACATGGCTAGAGGAGATGATCTCCACGCCATAAAATATCTACCCCTTAAGCTTAAAGGGCCAGCCCGGCATGGGCTTAAAAGCCTTCCCGAAAACACACTTGGAAGCTAGGAAGAGCTCGAGGATGCTTTCCGAGCAAACTTTCAAGGGACCTATGTCCGCCCTCCGGATGCAGACGATCTTAGTCACATAACTCAACAACCCGGAGAATCAGCTCGGCAGTTCTAGAATAGATTCCTCACTAAAAAGAATCAGATAGTCGACTGTCCGAACGCCGAAGCCTTAGCATCTTTCAGGCATAACGTCCGAGATGAATGGCTCGCCAGACACCTCGGCCAAGAAAAGCCAAGAACAATGGCCGCACTAACAAGCCTCATGACCCGCTTTTGTGCAGGGGAGGACAGCTGGTTGGCAAGGTGTAGCCCTAGCGACCCAAGTACATCCGAAACTAGGGATGAAAACGGAAAACCGCGACGCAACAAGGACCGTCGCCGGACTAAGGACAAAAGTCTGAAGAGCACGGCAGTCAATGCCGGATTCAAAGGCTCACGACAAAATCAGGAAAAATCGCCCCCCAGGATAACAGGGACGATCCATCCAACCTAAATAAAATCCTGGACAGGATATGTCAGATACACAGTACTCCCGGGAAGCCTGCTAACCATACGCACAGAGACTGTTGGGTTTTCAAACAATCCAGCAGACTTAATACCGAACACAAGGGGCTCGACACACCAAGCGAAGACGAGGACAAACCCCAAAAGCAGAGCACCAGGAAACAAAAGAACTCCCCACAAGAAGTAAAAATAGTGAACTCACTTCACATAACAAAACATGCGGCGCCCGTCAAGGTACGCACCACACGGCCCATCCCCAAAGGGTCCTGCCACTGGTTGTCAAAACCGATCATCTTCGATCAGCTAGATTATTCTAGGAATATCAAGAATGTAGGCTGGACTGCCTTGATACTCGATCCAATAATCGGCGGACTCCAGTTTTCAAATGTCCTTATGGACGGCGGCAGCGGACTAAACCTGATATATCAGGATACAATCCAGCACATGGGGATAAACCCAGCAAGAATCCGCCGCAGCAAAACCTTCTTTCAAGGGGTAACACCTGGTCCAGACACCCATTGTATGGGTTTTCTCCAGCTCGAAGTTATATTCGGCTCTGCCGATAACTTCCGCCGCGAAAAGCTTTTTTACTGTCTCTTGTTGCTACACATCCCCTGGCTTTTTCTGATATAACCAAGGAGGAGGCTGGCGTCTTGGCATGTGGCCACGTCAGAAATTTTTGCACGTACCTGGACACTAGGGGCTTTTTTAATAAAGAGTGTTTTTTCGCCCGCACTCATAAAGACCGAACACCTTAGGGAGTGTTCGGCGTCGCGAGTTTTGGCATTATATGCATCAGCTCCGAATCATGTCTTTGGTCAAATGTTGGGTTGCCCGGCTCCTGAGATCGGCTAACTTATGTTCCACTCTATCGGCTAAGGTAGCACCAGGAGAACTACTGCGATTGTGCCCCCGGTTCGGCCGGGCGAGCACCTCAGTAGAGAAAGCTGAAAACTGACTGTCATGATGTAGCGTGAGACTGGTCAGCCACTCGATGACCTATTGGAATCTATTGGATTCCTCCGCTTTAACGAAGGGCCGCTTCCCGGTCAGGCACATACGCGCCCCGAATTCGGACGAGCGCAGTTGCCACCAAGGAGCTACCTAAAGAGTCTCATTGTCAAACTCCTATGGCTAAGTGAAAGTGTTAAAGCATTATAGTCCGGTTGCCTGGCCCGCTGCGCTATCACCTCCTTTGTAGGACCAAGACGTTGGGTTAAGTGTGAAAATGCGTCTTCTGCGAGCACCCCCGCACTATGTGCGTGGGGGCTGAAGCCAACGACTGCCATCTTTCAGATTATATATATATATATATATATATATATATATATCTTAAAATGGCCGCACAGGAGGTGTTCCCAATACTTGGAGGCACAAGTATTAAAAAGGCCACTACAGTTTATCAAAATATTACTTTATAATTACATATGCTATCATAACATAGCATCTTTCGGGCACTGCGTCTCTATTACACGAGCGCCTTCAAGAACTTCCTGAAAATAGTGCTCGGAGGGTACTCGGCTTTTGTCCGAATCTCGGGACGCAACAACGGTGGTCTCCATCTCTGCCCAGTATGTCTTAACACGGGCAAGAGCCATCCTAGCGCCCTCTATGCATGCTGACCTCTTCATTGCATTTATACGCGGCACTGCGTCAAGGAGTTGCTGCACCAAGCTGAAATAACTCTTCGGCTCCGATCTCCCCGACCACAGGTAACCCATGACGTACTTCATGGTGAGTCCAGACAACCTATTCAGTTCGGCCCATTGAGCCAAACGATCATCCACTGCCAGTGGACGCTCTGGATTGTGAAACTGCGACCAGAAAAGCTTTTCCACTTTGCGATCTTTCTGATCTCGAAAGTGTTCGGTCGCATCAGCAGCACTCGCTGCCAAGTCCAGATAGGTATCCTCCACACTCCACATTCGGTCCAACGGAGCAAACTTCGGATCACAAAATTTCCTTCGCAGCATAAAGGGCTTTCCAGCTGCAATCTGTTCGGCCTCACGCAGCTCCTCCTTCGCAGCTCTCATCGCAGAGCGAGCGTCCTTGGCATCGGCAACGACCTTCTCTAAGTCCGTCTGTCTCGCCCGGTCTTCTTTCTCAAGAAGTTTGCAACGGTCCGCAGCACTCTTTAACTTCTCGGCCATCTCGGCCATCTCTTCTTTGCTTCGGCAGTGAGCAGCCTGTTCGGCTCTCAGCTCTTCAAGGGCCTTCTCGGCAGCCGCATCGCTTTTTCTGGCTTGCTCCTTAGCTCAGGCAAGTTCTGCCTTAAGATTCTCCACAGCGGCCGTACCATCTGCTTTAAGCACACACATTGTAAGACACTGGCACGAAGCTCCTCTTACCTGATGCCGCCCGAAGAATTACATACCTTGAGCCTCATCAAGCCGCTTGTTGACAAGCGCGACGTCGGCATCTGCCACGTCCAGTTGCCGCTTTAGTTCAGCCACATCATCAGTTCGGCTAGATTCCGGACACCTCGCCACCTACATTCAAAGGCGACATCTTAGACCTGGGATTATGATCCTCTGCGTGCCGTCATTTCTTGACAACGCGCAGAGTCTCAGGGGCTACTATCTACATAGGGCGCATCTTACTTATGCGCAACTGACAAAAGTGTACACTATCTAACGTACCTCAAAACCCGTCAGTAAACTTTTGACGGCCTCATGCAATCCGCTTTCTGTGGATGAAATCCTTTCAATCACCGTGCCCATCAATGCATGGTGCTCCTCTGAGATAGAAGCTCGCCCCAGCAGAATCTTTAGCTCCTCCAGCCAAGCACCAGACGGTGCCGGACTTGTCCTATGGCCTCTTTCGAAGGCCGGACGCGGAGAGCCTTGGGGGGCCACATAGCTATCTTCCGCCCCTGCCGGATTCAGAGAAACCCTGTGCGACGACACCTCAGGGTCGCCCGCCTTGCTAGGTGGTACAACAGGGGGAGGCGTCCCGCTCTCCATCATCTTCGAAAGAAGATCCCCCGAAGACGAGCTCTGCTGAGAAGGGCTGAGGTCTGAGCTACAAGGTAAAATTTCGGTTAATCTTCGCAGATATAAATCAAGGATTTCTTTCATCCCTCAAAAGGAAAACCTCTCTCTACTTATGGCTCGCTGGAGGGCTGATCCCTTTGAGGGCGTAGTTCGGCCGAGGAACTCCCCGGCGTTGGACCCTCTGACGAGGATTTTCTCCCCTGCTTCGGGGCCATGGTCTCCGGGTCGTCAGAGGCGGCCCTCTTCTTCCCCTTAGGAGAGGAATTGTCGGTTCCTCCCTTCAGAGCAGCCTCCTTCGAGGAGGCCATAGTTCCCTTGTCCTTCCCCTTACTTCCCTCCAAAGGCATTATCTTCAACATCCTGACAAGCACGGGATCCGGCCTGGTTTCGGGAAGGGGAGCCGGACACCTGATTAGCTTTGCCTTCGCTATCCACTCCTGTTTAAAAGGACAACTCTTTTAGGGGCAAGTTTATGACAATTATATGGATAGTAGGTCCGGGCACAAGGTTACTTACTTCGGTATCCGGGCGATTGCAGCTTAGGCCTGCGTCCTCGGTCAAATCCGGACACATCATTTGTGATCCGAAGAACAGTTTATACATCTCCACGGGCGTTGCGCCCATAAAATGATGGAGAGCTCGTGGTCCCTCCGGATTAAACTCCCACAGACGAAGGGAGTGACATTTGTCGGGCAGTGTTCGGCGAATCAGCATGACCTGCGTCACCTTGACCAGGTTGAGGTCTCTTTCTAAGAGATCCCTGATGCAGCCCTGCAACAAGGGCACATCTTTGGATAATCCCCAATCTAATCCTTTGTTGACCCATGACGCTAGTCGTGATGGGGGACCCGAGTGAAAGGCAGGAGGCGCCGCCCACTTGGCACTCCTGGGAGCGGTGATATAGAACCATTCTCATTGCCACAAGCCGAGCTCCTCTTGAAAGGAGCCCTCGAGCCATGGAGCATCAACATTCTTACTTATGATAGCGCCTCCGCACTCTGCGTGCCGTCCCTCGATCATATTCGGCTCCACTCCAAAAGTCTTGAGCCATAATCCGAAGTGAGGAGTAACACGAAGGAACGCTTCGCACACAATGATGAATGAGGAAATGTGGAGGATGGACTCCGGAGCTAAGTCATGAAATTCCAGCCCGTAATAAAACAGCAGCCCCCTCACGAAGGGATCCATCGGGAAGCCTAACCCCCGAAGGAAGTGAGGCATGAACACTACGCTCTCACCGGGCTGGGGACTGGGAATAGCCTGCCTTTGAGCATGCAACCTATGCGAAATTTCGGCAGTCAAGAACTTAGCCTCTCTCAACTTTAGCACGTCCTCCTCCGTCATGGCATCCATCGGCCTTGAAGGTCGGAACCGGACATTGTCGAAGGTTTGAGGTGCCCGGAATCTGAAGCCTAGGGTGTTGGAACTCGAGGCGATGGGCGAACTTATTTTGGGATTGGAGAAAAGGAGTAAGGCCCTGGCCCCTTTATAAGAGGTTGAATACCGGGAGCCCTCCCCGTAACCGTTTGGGACTCGCCTTTAATCGAGAAAACATGCTAACGGGCACGATTGGGTTACCCACGTCGGTATTGATGAGAATCCCATAAAAGGGGGGCACACGATCTCTGCTTTGACAAGACATGCCAAGGAAACCGCCTCGCAAAACACGCTGAGGTGGAAGAGTGAAAACGATTCGAGTGAAGGACTTGGCTGTAGTGTGATGACGCACTGCGGAATACGTCAGCAGATTTGATTTGTGTTAATATTATTCTCTCTATGGCAATATGTGGAAGCTTATTTTTGCAGAACTGGACACTACTCTTGGTGTTTACAATCTTCTATGAAGGACTTGGAGGAGGAACCCGCCTTGCAATGCCGAAGACAATTTGCGCGCCAGACTCGTCATCATTGAAGCCTGGTTCAGGGGCTACTGAGGGAGTCCTGGATTAAGGGGTGTTCGGGTAGCCGGACTATACCTTCAGCCGGACTCCTGGACTATGAAGATACAAGATTGAAGACTTCATCCCGTGTCCGGATGGGACTTTCCTTGGCATGGAAGGCAAGCTTGGCGATGCGGATATTCAAGATCTCCTACCATTGTAACCAACTTTATGTAACCCTAACCCTATCCGGTGTCTATATAAACCGGAGGGTTGTAGTCCGTAGGCAATCAACTCCATACACAACAATCATACCATAGGCTAGCTTCTAGGGTTTAGCCTCCTTGATCTCGTGGTAGATCTACTCTTGTACTACCCATATCATCAATATTAATCAAGCAGGAGTAGGGTATTACCTCCATCGAGAGGGCCCGAACCTGGGTAAAAAACATCGTGTCCCTTGTCTCCTGTTACCATCCGGCCTTGACGCACAGTTCAGGACCCCCTACCCGAGATCCGCTGGTTTTGACACTGACAATGCTCCAAGCAAAACACACATCATGTGGTGAATAAAAATATAGCTCCAAGTAAAGTTACCGATAGACGAAGACGAAAGAGGGGATGCCTTCTGGGGCATCCCCAAGCTTAGGCTTTTTGGTGTCCTTGGATTTACCTTGGGGTGCCTTGGGCATCCCAAAGCTTAGGATCTTGCCACTCCTTGTTCCATAATCCATCAAAACTTTACCCAAAACTTGAAAACTTGACAACACAAAACTCAAAATAGAAAATCTCGTGAGCTCCGTTAGCGAAAGAAAACAAAACACCACTTAAAGGTACTGTAATGAACTCATTCTTGATTTATATTGGTGTTATACCTACTGTATTCCAACTTCTCTATGGTTTATAAACTCTTTTACTAGCCATAGGTTCATCAAAATAAGCAAACAACACACGAAAAACAGAATCTGTCAAAAACAGAACAGTCTGTAGTAATCTGTATCTAACGCAAACTTCTGGAAGCCCAAAAATTCTAAAATAATTTTATGGACGTTAGGAATTTATATATTAATCATCTTCAAAAAGAATTAACTAAATATCACTCTCCAAATAAAAATGGAAGCAATTCTCGTGAGCGCTAAAGTTTCTGTTTTTACAGCAAGATTAAAAAGACTTCCCCCAAGTCTTCCCAACGGTTCTACTTGGCACAAACACTAATTAAACACAAAACACACAACCAAATCAGAGGCTAGATAAATTATTTATTACTAAACAGGAGAAAAAAGGAAAGAATAAAAATAAAATTGGGTTGCCTCCCAACAAGCGCTATCGTTTAACGCCCCTAGCTAGGCATAAAAGCAAGGATAGATCTAGGTATTGCCATCTTTGGTATGCAATCCATAAGTGGCTCTCATAATAGATTCATATGGTAATTTAATTTTCTTTCTTGGAAATTGTTCCATGCCTTTCCTTAATGGAAATTAGAATTTAATATTCCCTTCCTTCATATCAATAATTGCACCAATCGTTCTAAGGGAAGGTCTACCAAGGATAATAGGACATGAGGGATTGCAATCTATATCAAGAACAATGAATCTACGGGCACATAGTTCCTATTCGCAACAATGAGAAAATCATTAATTCTTCCCATAGGTTTCTTAATGGTGGAATTTGCAAGATGCAAGTTTAAAGAACAATCATTAAAATCACGGAAACCTAGCAAATCACACAAAGATTTTGGAATCGTGGAAACACTAGCACCCAAATCACACAAAGCATAACAATCATGATCTTTAATTTTAATTTTTATTGTAGGTTCCCACTCATCATAAAGTTTTCTAGGGATAGAAACTTCCAACTCAAGTTTTTCTTCATAAGATTGCATTAAAGCATCAACGATATGTTTAGTAAAAGCTTTATTTTGACTATAAGCATGAGGAGAATTTAGCACGTATTGCAACAAGGAAATACAATCTATCAAAGAGCAATTATCATAATTAAATTCCTGGAAATCCAAGATAGTGGGTTCATTGCTATCTAAAGTTTTAACCTCTTGAATCCCACTTTTATCAATTTTAGTATCAAGATCTAAAAACTCTGAATCCTTGGGACGCCTTTTAACTAAAGTTGACTCATCTCCAGTCCCATCATTATCAAGATTCATATTGCAAAACAAAGATTTAATAGGGGACACATCAATAACTTTTAGATCTTCATCTTTATTATCATGAAAACTAGAAGAACGCGCTTTTACAAAGCAATCTTTTTTAGCACGCATCCTAGCGGTTATTTCTTTGCACTCATCAATGGAAATTCTCATGGCTTTTAGAGACTCATTGATATCATGCTTAGGTGGAATAGATCTAAGTTTCAAAGAATCAACATCAAGAGAAATTCTATGCACGTTCCTAGCCAACTCATAAATCTTAAGGAATTTTTCTTCAATCAAAGCATTGAAACTCTTTTGCGAAGTAATAAATTCTTTAATATTAGATTCAAAATCAGAGGGAATCTTATTATAATTTCCATAGGAATTGTTGTAGGAATTACAATAATTATTAGAGGAATTACTAGGAAACGGCCTAGGATTAAAATTACCTCTATACGCGTTATTACCAAAATTGTTCCTACCAACAAAATTCACATCCATAGATTCATCATTATTCTCGATCAAAGTAGACAAAGCCATATCATTAGGATCAGTAGGAGAACTCTTATTAGCAAAAAAATTCATAAGTTCATCCATCTTTCCACTCAAAACATTAATCTCTTCAATTGCATGCACTTTTTTACTAGTAGATCTTTCCGTGTGCCATTGAGAATAATTAACCATAATATTATCTAGGAGTTTGGTAGATTCTCCTAAAGTGATATTCCATAAAAGTGCCTCCCGCGGCCGAATCTAAAAGATTTCTAGAAGCAAAATTCAATCTAGCATAAAAATTCTGTATAATCATCCATAAATTCAAACCATGTGTAGGGCAATTGCGTATCATTAATTTCATCCTCTCCCAAGATGGTGCAACATGTTCATGATCAAGTTGCTTAAAATTCATAATATCGTTTCTAAGAGAGATGATCTTAGCGGGAGGAAAATACTCAGAGATAAAAGCATCTTTGCACTTATTCCATGAATCAATACTATTTTTAGGCAAAGATGAAAACCAAGCTTTAGCACGATCTCTAAGCAAAAACGGAAATAGCTTAAGTTTAACAATATCATTATCCACATCTTTCTTCTTTTGCATATCACGCAAATCAACAAAGTTGTTTAGATGGGTAGCGGCATCTTCACTAGGAAGGCCAAAAAATGGATCTTTCATGACAAGATTCAGCAACGGTAAGAGGAGCAATCGGAGTGCTAATAAAATAATTATTGTTGGTATTGGTAAAGTCACACAATTTAGTATTGTCTTGAGCCATCATGACAAACAAGCAATCCAACACACAAGAAAACAACTGGAGAGAAAGAGAATGGAAAAGAGAGGGCGAATAAAACGGCAAGGGTGAAGTGGGGGAGAGGAAAACGAGAGGCAAACGACAAATAATGTAATGCGGAGGATAAGAGTTGTGATGGGTACTTGGTATGTCTTGACTTGGCGTAGATCTCCCCGGCAAGAGCGCCATAAATCCTTCTTGCTACCTCTTGAGCACTGCGTTGGTTTTCCCTTGAAGAGGAAAGGGTGATGCAGTAAAGCAGCGTAAGTATTTCCCTCAGTTTTTGAGAACCAAGGTATCAATCTAGTAGGAGACCACGCGCGAGTCACCTCGTACCTACACAAACAAATAGGAACCTCGCAACCAACGCGATAAAGGGGTTGTCAATCCCTTCATGACCACTTGCAGGAGTGAGATCTGATAGAGATGATAATAATAAGATAAGTATTTTTGGTATTTTTATGATATAGATTGAAAGTAAAGATTGCAAAATAAAATAGATGGAAACTTATATGATGGAGAATAGACCCGGGGGGCATAGGTTTCACTAGTGGATTCTCTCAAGATAGCATAAGTATTACGGTGGGTGAACAAATTACTGTCGAGCAATTGATAGAATTGAGCATAGTTATGAGAATATCTAGGCATGATCATGTATATAGGCATCACATCCGCGACAAGTAGACCGAAACGATTCTGCATCTACTACTATTACTCCACACATCGACCGCTATCCAGCATGCATCTAGAGTATTAAGTTCATAAGAACAGAGTAACGCCTTAAGCAAGATGACATGAAGTAGAGGGATAGACTCATGCAATATGATATAAACCCCATCTTTTTATCCTCGATGGCAACAATACAATACATGTCGTTTCCCCTACTGTCACTGGGATCGTGCACCGCAAGATTGAACCCAAAGCTAAGCACTTCTCCCATTGCAAGAAAGATCAATCTAGTAGGCCAAACCAAACTGATAATTTGAAGAGACTTGCAAAGATAAACCAATCATACATAAAAGAATTCAGAGAAGATTCAAATATTGTTCATAGATAGACTTGATCATAAACCCACAATTCATCGGATCTCGACAAACACACCGCAAAAGAAGATTACATCGAATGGATCTCCAAGAGAATCGAGGAGAACTTTGTATTGAGATCCAAAGAGAGAGAAGAAGCCATCTAGCTACTAGCTATGGACCCGAAGGTCTGAAGTAAACTACTCACACATCACCGGAGAGGCCATGGAGTTGATGTAGAGGCCTCCGTGATCAATGCCCCCTCCGACAGAGCTCCAGAAAAGGCCCCAAGATGGGATCTCTCGGGTACAGAAGGTTGCGGCAGTGGAATTAGGTTTTCGTGGTGCTCCTGGATGTTTGGGGGGTACGTGGACTTATATAGGTGGAAGAAGTAGGTCGGTGGAGCAACGAGGGGCCCACGAGGGTGGAGGGCGCGCCTAGGGGGGTAGGCGTGCCCCCTGCCTCGTGGCCTCCTTGATTGTTTCTTGGCTCCCACTCCAAGTCTCCTGGATCGCGTTTGTTGAGAAAATCACGTTCCCAAATGTTTCATTCCGTTTGGACTTTGTTTGATATTCCTTTTCCGCGAAACACTGAAATAGGCAAAAAACAGCAATTTGGGCTAGGCCTCTGGTTAATAGGTTAGTCCCAAAAATGATATAAAAGTGTAAAATAAAGCCCATTAACATCCAAAAAAGATAATATAATAGCATGGAGCAATCAAAAATTATAGATACGTTGGAGACGTATCAGAACCCTAGGCCTTGTTTCGAAGCATTGCAATACCATTTTCGCTCACTTTTATCATTAGTTACCTTGCTATTTTTATATTTTTCAGATTACAAAAACCTATATCTACCATCCATATTGCACTTGTATCACCATCTCTTTGCCGAACTAGTGCACCTATACAATGTACCATTGTATTGGGTGTGTTGGGGACATTAGAGACTCTTTGCTATTTGGTTGTAGGGTTGTTTGAGAGAGACCATCTTCATCCTATGCCTCCCATGGATTGATAAACCTTAGGTCATCCACTTGAGGGAAATTTGCTACTGTCCTAGAAACCTCTGCACTTGGAGGCCCAACAACGTCTACAATAAGAAGGTTGTGTAGTAGACATCAAGCTCTTTTCTGGCGTCGTTGCCGGGGAGGTTAGCGCTTGAAGGTATATCTTTAGATCTTGCAATCGCATCTTTTAGTTTATTGTTTTATCACTAGTTTAGTCTATAAAACAAAACTACAAAAAATGGAATTAAGGTTGCCTCATATGCTTCATCTTTTTAATGTCTTTCGTGAAAATAAGGATTCCAATAATTGTGCCAAAGTGTTAGAAGAAGAATGTATTAATATGTTTGGCAGTAAATCTTTGGATGATGAGCATAATTGTAATGTTGTTAGTACGAATTCTTTGAACATCCATGATGCTAATTATATGCAAAGCCACAAGCTTGGGGATACTATGTTTGATGAAGATGATATTTTTTGTCCCCCAAGTTTTGATGAGCAAATTTATTATGATGAAAGCATCCCTCCTATCTATGATGATAATTGTGATGACATGTACGCTATTAAGAATAATGATATCCATGAAACTTGTCATCATGATTTTAACTTTCAATTGGAGTATGCCTCACATGATAGTTATTTTGTTGAGTTTACTCCCACTCTCCGAATGAGAAGAATTTTGCTTATGTGGAGAGTAATAAAAATTCTATGCTTGTGGCTCATGAAAAGAATGCTTTGTGTGTTAGTTATATTGTTGAATTCATTCATGATGCTACTGAAAATTATTATGAGAGAGGAACATATGCTTTTACATATTGCAATAATATCAAGTTTCCTCTCTATGTGTTGAAAATCTTGAAGTTTTGCTTGCTTTACCTTCCTATGCAAGTTGATTCTTGTTTCCACAAGTTGTTTGCTCACAAAATCCCTATGCATAGGAAGTGGGTTAGACTTAAATGTGCAAGTCATATTCTTCATGATGCTCTCTTTATGTTTCAATTCTTATCTTTTATGTGAGCATCATTGAAATCATCATGCCTAGCTAGGGGCGTTAAACGATAGCGCTTGTTGGGAGGCAACCCAATTTTATTTTTGTCCTTTACTTTTTGTTCCTGTTTAGTAATAAATAATTCATCTATCTTCTGTTATGATTGTGTTTTTATGTTTTAATTAGTGTTTGTGCCAAGTAAAGCCTTTAGGATCTTCTTGGGTGATTGTTGTTTGATCTTGCTGATAAAAACAGAAACTATGCGCTCACGAAGATAATTTTCATTTTTTACCAGAGAGCGATAAAATACCAATTCCAACTACAGTAGGTCAATATACAAATTGTCCTGGTCGTCCTAATTGTTCGGAATTTTTGGAGTTACAGAACCTCCAAATTGCTACAAATTGTTCTGTTTTTGACAGATTCTGTTTTCCATGTGTTGTTTGCTTATTTTGATGAATCTATGAGTAGTATCAGAGGGTATGAACCATATATAAGTTGAATACAGTAGATATTACACCAATATAAATAAACAATGAGTTCACAACAGTACCAAAAGTGGTGATTTTACATTCTTATACTAACGACGAGTTTTCTGTTGAGTTTTGTGTTGTGAAGTTTTCAAGTTTTGGGTAAAGATTCGATGGACTATGGAATAAGGAGTGGCGAGAGCCTAAGCTTGGGGATGCCCAAGGCACCCCAAGGTAATATTCAAGGACAGCCAAGAGCCTAAGCTTGGGGATGCCCCAGATGGCATCCCCTCTTTCGTCTTCGTTTATCGGTAACTTTACTTGGAGCTATATTTTTATTCACCACATGATATGTGTTTTGCTTGGAGCGTCAATTTATTTTATTAGGATTTTCTTTCTATTTGAATAAAGTACTTAAGATCTGAAATTTTATTTACGAGAAGGAGTCTTCACATAGTTACATAATTATTCGACTACTCGTTGATCTTCACTTATATCTTTTGGAGTAGTTTGTCATTTGCTCTAGTGCTTCACTTATATCTTTTTAGAGCATGGCAGTGGTTTTATTTTGAAGAAATAGATGAGCTCTCATGCTTCTCTTATATTATTTTGAGAGTCCTAAACAGCATGGTAATTTGCTTTGGTTATGAAATTAGTCCTAATTAATATGATAGGCATTCAAGATGGGTATAATAAAAACTTTCATATAGAGTGCATTGAATACTATGAGAAGTTTGATACTTGATAATTGTTTTGAGATATGAAGATGGTGATATTAGAGTCATGCTAGTTGAGTAATTGTGAAACTGAGAAATACTTGTGTTGAGGTTTGCAAGTCTCGTAGCATGCACGTGTGGTAACCGTTGTGTGACAAATTTGAAGCATGCGGTGTTCTTTGATTGCCTTCCTTATGAGTGGCGGTCGGAGACGAGCGATGGTCTTTTCCTACCAATCTATCCCCCTAGGAGCATGCGCGTAGTGCTTGGTTTTGATGACTTGTAGATTTTTGCAATAAGTATGTGCGTTCTTTATGACTAATGCTGAGTCCATGGATTATACGCACTTTCACCCTTCCATCATTGCTAGCCTCTTCGGTATCGTGCATTGCCCTTTCTCACCTTGAGAGTTGGTGCAAACTTCGCCGGTGCATCCAAACCTCGTGATATGATACACCATTTCACACATAAACCTCATTATATCTTCCTCAAAACAGCCACCATACCTACCTATTATGGCATTTCCATAGTCATTCCGAGATATATTGCCATGCAACTTTCCACCATTCCGTTTATTATGACACGCTCCATCATTGTCATATTGCCTTGCATGATCATGTAGTTGACATCGTATTTGTGGCAAGGCCACCATTCATTTTTCATACATGTCACTCTTGATTCACTGCATATCCCGGTACACCGCCGGAGGCATTCACATAGAGTCATATTTTGTTCTAAGTATCGAGTTGTAATTCTTGAGTTGTAAGTAAATAAAAGTGTGATGATCTTCATTATTAGAGCATTGTCCCATGTGAGGAAAGGATGATGGAGACTATGATTCCCCCATAAGTCGGGATGAGATTCTGGATGAAAAATAAAAAATAATATAAAAGAGGCCAAAGAACCCCAAATAAAAAAAGAGGCCATAAAAAAAGAGAAAAGGCCCAAATAAAAAATGAGAGATAAAGAGAGAAGGGGCAATGTTACTATCCTTTTTCCACACTCGTGCTTCAAAGTAGCACCATGATCTTCATGATAGAGAGTCTCTTATTTTGTCACTTTCATATACTAGTGGGAATTTTTCATTATTGAACTTGGCTTGTATATTCCAATGATGGGCTTCCTCAAAATGCCCTAGGTCTTCATGAGCAAGCAAGTTGGCTGCACACCCACTTAGTTTCTTTAGTTGAGCTTTCATAAATTTATAGCTCTAGTGCATTTGTTGCATGGCAATCCCTACTCCTCGCATTGACATCAATTGATGGGCATCTCCATAGCCCGTTGATTAGCTGCGTCGATGTGAGACTTTCTCCTTTTTGTCTTCTCCACACAACCTCCATCATCATATTCTATTCCACCCATAGTACTATGTCCATGGCTCGCGCTCATATATTGCGTGAAAGTTGAAAAAGTTTGAGAATACTAAAGTATGAAACAATTGCTTGGCTTTTCATCGGGGTTGTGCATGGTGGGAGCATTTTGTGTGACAAAAATGAAGCATGGCCAAACTATATGATTTTGTAGGGATGAGCTTTCTTTGGCTATGTTATTTTGAGAGGACATAATTGCTTGGTTAGTGAAGGAAATATGACCTAGAGGCAATAATAAAGTTGTTATTTATATTTCCTTATATCATGATAAATGTTTATTATTCATGCTAGAACTGTATTAACTGGAAACTTAGTACATGTGTGAATACATAGACAAACAGAGTGTCACTAGTTTGCCTCTACTTGACTAGCTCGTTGAATCGATGATGGTTATGTTTCCTAACCATAGACATGAGTTGTCATTTGATTAACGAGATCACATCATTAGAGAATGATGTGATTGACTTGACCCATCCGTTAGCTTAGCACGATGATCGTTTAGTTTGTTGCTATTGCTTTCTCCATAACTTATACATGTTCCTATGACTATGAGATCATGCAACTCCCGAATACCGGAGGAAAACTTTGTGTGCTACCAAACATCATAACATAACTGGGTGATTATAAAGGTGCTCTACATGTGTCTCCTATGGTGTTTGTTGAGTTGGCATAGATCGAGATTAGGATTTGTCACTCCGATTGTCTGAGACGTATCTCTGGGCCCTCTCGGTAATGTACATCACTATAAGCCTTGCAAGCGATGCAGCTAATGAGTTAGTTACATGATGTAGCATTACAGAATGAGTAAAGAGAATTGTCGGTAACGAGATTGAACTAGGTATAGAGATACCGAGGATCAAATCTCGGGCAAGTAACATATCAATGACAAAGGGAACAACATATATCATTATGCGGTTTGACTGATAAAGATGTTCATAGAATATGTAGGAACCAATATGAGCATCCAGGTTCCGCTATTGGTTATTGACCGGAGACGTGTCTCGGTCATGTCTACATAGTTCTCGAACCCGTAGGGTCCGCACGCTTAACGTTCGGTGACGATCGTATTATGAGTTTATGTGTTTTGATGTAATGAAGGTAGTTCGAAGTCCCGCATTTGACCACGGACATGACGAGGAGTCTCTAAATGGTCGAGACATAAAGATTGATATATTGGATGACTATATTTGGACATCAGAATGGTTCCGGGTGAGATCGGGCATTTACCGATGTACCGGGAGGTTACTCGAACCCCCCGGGAGGTATATGAGCCTTATTGGGCCATAGTGGGAGAGAGGAGAAGGGAGCAAAGGAGGGGGCGCCCACCAAGCCCAATCCGAATTGGGAGGGGGTCCGACCCCCCTTTCCGTCCTCCTTCCTCCCCCTTCCTTCTCTCCTAATCCAACTAGGGAAAGGGGGGAATCCTACTCCCGGTGGGAGTAGGACTCCCCTTGGGGCGCACCTAGGAGGCCGCCCCCTCCCCCTCCTCCACTCCTTTATATACGGGGGAGGGGGAACCCCATAGACACATAAGTTGATCATTGATCTTTTAGCCATGTGCGGTGCCCCCCTCCACCATAATCCATCTCGGTCATATCGTCGTAGTGCTTAGGCGAAGCCCTGCGCCGGTAGCTTCATCATCACCGTCATCACGCCGTCGTGATGACAAAGCTCTTCCCTGACACTCTACTAGATCGTGAGTTCGTGGGACATCACCAGCCGAGCGTGTGCAGATCGCGGAGGTGTCGTATCTTCGGTACTAGGATCGGTCGATAGTGAAGACGTACAACTACATCAACCGTGTTGTCATAACGCTTCTGCTTATGGTCTACGAGGGTACGTGGAAAATACTCTGCTCTCTCGTTGCTATGCATCACCATGATCTTGCGTGTGCGTAGGAAAATTTTGAAATTACTGCATTCCACAACAGTGGTATCCGAGCCAGGTTTATGCATAGATGGTATATGCACGAGTAGAACTCAAAGGAGTTGTGGGCATGGGTATATACATATTGCTTGCCTTCACTAGTTGATTCTTGATTCGCCGGTATTGTTGGATGAAGCGGCCCAGACCGACATTACGCGTACGCTTACGCGAGACCGGTTCTACCGACGTGCTTCACACACAGGTGGCTGGTGGATGTTAGTTTCTCCAACTTTAGTTGAATCGGATTCAATGAACAATGTTCTTTCTGAAGATCAAAAGGCAATCAATATACCGCGTTGGGGTTTTGGATGCGTTGGTAAGAACGGTTCTTGCTCAGCCCGTAGCAGCCACATAAAACTTGCAACAACAAAGTAGAAGACGTCCAACTTGTTTTTGCAGGGCATGTTGTGATATGATATGGTCAAGACATGATGCTAAATTTTATTGTATGAGATGATCATGTTTTGTAACACAGTTATCGGCAACTGGCAGGAACCATATGGTTGTCGCTTTATTGTATGAAATGCAATCGCCATGTAATTGCTTTACTTTATCACTAAGCGGTAGCGATAGTCGTAGAAGAAATAGTTGGCGAGACGAGAACGATGCTTCGATGGAGATCAAGGTGTCAAGCTGGTTACGATGGTCATCATGATGGTGCTTTGGAGATGGAGATCAAGGCACAAGATGATGATGGCCATATCATATCACTTATATTGATTGCATGTGATGTTTATCCTTTATGCATCTTATTTTGCTTAGTTCGACGGTAGCATTATAAGATGATCTCTCACTAAATTTCAAGGTATAAGTGTTCTCCCTGAGTATGCACCGTTGCTACAGTTCATCGTGCCGAGACACCACGTGATGATTGGGTGTCATAAGCTCTACGTTCACATACACCGGGTGCAAGCCAGTTTTGCACACGCAGAATACTCGGGTTAAACTTGACGAGCCTAGCATATGCAGATACGACCTCGGAACACTGAGACTGAAAGGTCGAGCATGAATCATATAGTAGATATGATCAACATAGTGATGTTCACCATTGAAAACTACTCCATCTCACGTGATGATCGGACATGGTTTAGTTGATATGGATCACGTAATCACTTAGATGATTAGAGAGATGTCTATCTAAGTGGGAATTCTTAAGTAATTTGATTAATTGAACTTTAATTTATCATGAAATTAGTACCTGATAGTATTTTGCATGTCTATGTTGTTCTAGATAGATGGCCTGTGCTGTTGTTCCGTTGAATTTTAATGCGTTCCTAGAGAAAGCTAAGTTGAAAGATGATGGTGGCAACTACACAGACCGGGTCCGTAACTTGAGGATTATCCTCATTGCTTCACAGAAGAATTATGTCCTGGAAGCACCGCTAGGTGACAAACCCGCTGCAGGAGCAACGCCAGATGTTGTAAACACGTGGCAGAGCAAAGCTGATGACTACTCGATAGTTCAGTGTGCCATGCTTTACGGCTTAGAACCGGGACTTCAACGATGTTTTGAACGCCATGGAGCATATGAGATATTTCAGGAGTTGAAGTTAATATTTCAAGCAAATGCCCGGATTGAGAGATATGAAGTCTCCAATAAGTTCTACAGCTGCAAGATGGAGGAGAATAGTTCTGTCAGTGAATATATACTCAGAATGTCTGGGTACCACAACCACTTGACTCAACTGGGAGTTAATCTTCCTGATGATAGTGTCATTGACAGAGTTCTTCAATCGTTGCCACCAAGCTACAAAAGCTTCGTGATGAACTATAATATGCAAGGGGTGGATAAGATGATTCACGAGCTCTTCGCAATGCTAAAGGCTGCGGAGGTAGAAATCAAGAAGGAGCATCAAGTGTTGATGGTCAACAAGACCACCAGTTTCAAGAAAAAGGGTAAAGGGAAGAAGGGGAACTTCAAGAAGAACAACAAGCCAGTTGCTACTCAAGTGAAGAAACCCAAGCCTGGACCTAAGCCTGAGGCTGAGTGCTTCTACTGCAAAGGAACTGGTCACTGGAAGCGGAACTGCCCCAAGTATTTGGCGGAGAAGAAGGATGGAAAAGTGAAAGGTATATTTGATATACATGTTATTGATGTGTACCTTACTAATGCTCGAAGTAGTGCCTGGGTATTTGATACTGGTTCAGTTGCTAACATTTGCAACTCGAAACAGGGGCTACGGATTAAGCGAAGATTGGCTAAGGACAAGGTGATGATGCGCATGGGAAATGGTTCCGAAGTCGATGTGATCGCTGTCGGCACGCTACCTCTACATCTACCTTCGGGATTAGTTTTAGACCTAAATAATTGTTATTTGGTGCCAGCATTAAGCATGAACATTATATCTGGATCTTGTTTAATGCGAGACGATTATTCACTTAAATCAGAGAATACTGGCTGTTCTATTTATATGAGTAATATCTTTTATGGTCATGACCCCTTGATGAGTGGTCTATTTTTACTAAATCTTGATAGTAGTGATACACATGTTCATAGTATTGAAGCCAAAAGATGTAGAGTTGATAATGATAGTGCAACTTGTGGCACTGCCGTTTAGGTCATATTGGTGTAAAGCGCATGAAGAAGCTCCATTCTGATGGACTTCTGGAATCATTTGATTATAAATCACTTGGTACTTGTGAACCATGCCTCATGGGCAAGATGACTAAAACTCCATTCTCCGGAACAATGGAGCGAGCAACAGAGTTATTGGAAATCATACATACTGATGTATGTGGTCCAATGAACATGGAAGCACGTGGCGGATATCGTTATTTTCTCACCTTCATAGATGATTTGAGCAGATATGGGTATATCTACTTAATGAAACATAAGTCCGAAACATTTGAAACGTTCAAAGAATTTCGGAGTGAAGTGGAAAATCATCGTAACAAGAAAATCAAGATTCTACGATCTGATCATGGAGGTGAATATTTGAGTTATGAGTTTGGACTTCATTTGAAATAATGTGGAATAGTTTCGCAACTCACGCCACCTTGAACACCACAATGCAATGGTGTGTCCGAATGTCGTAACCGCACTTTATTAGATATGTAGCAATCTATGATGTCTCTCATTGATTTACCGCTATCGTTTTGGGGTTATGCTTTAGAGACGGCTGCATTCACGTTAAATAGGGCGCCATCTAAATCCGTTGAGATGACACCTTATGAACTGTGGTTTGGTAAGAAACCCAAGTTATCATTTCTTAAAGTTTGGGGCTGCGATGCTTATGTGAAAAAGCTTCAACCTGATAAGCTCGAACCCAGATCGAAGAAATGTGTCTTCATAGGATACCCAAAGGAGACTGTTGGGTACACCTTCTATCACAGACCCGGAGGAAAGATATTCATTGCTAAGAATGGATCCTTTCTAGAGAAGGAGTTTCTCTCAAAAGAAGTGAGTGGGAGGAAAGTAGAACTTGACGAGGTAATTGTACCTTCTCCCTTATTGGAAAGTAGTTCATCACTGAAATCAGTTCCAGTGATTCCTACACCAGTAAGTGAGGAAGCTAATGATGATGATCATAAAACTTCCGATCAAGTTACTACTGAACCTCGTAGGTCAACCAGAGTAAGAACTGCACCAGAGTGGTATAGTAATCTTGTTCTAGAAGTCATGTTACTTGACCATGATGAACCTACGAACTATGATGAAGCGACGACGAGCCCAAATTCCGCAAAATGGCTTGAGGCCATGAAATCTGAGATGGGGTCCATGTATGAGAACAAAGTATGGATTTTGGTTAACTTGCCCGATGATCGGCAGGCCATAGAGAATAAATGGACCTTCAACAAGAAGACTGACACTGACGGTAATATTACTGTCTACAAAGCTCGACTTGTTGCAAAAGGTTTTTGACCAGTTCAAGGAGTTGACTACGATGAGACTTTCTCACCGTAGCGATGCTTAAGTCCATCCGAATCATGTTAACAATTGCCACATTTTTTATGATTATGAAATTTGGCAAATGGATGTCAAAACTGCATTCCTTAATGGATATCTTAAAGAAGAGTTGTATATGATGCAACCAGAAAGTTTTGTCGATCCAAATGGTACTAACAAAGTGTGCATGCTCCAGCGATCCATTTATGGACTGGTGCAAGCCTCTCGGAGTTGGAATATACGCTTTGATAGTGTGATCAAAGCATATGGTTTTATACAGACTTTTGGAGAAGCCTGTATCTACAAGAAAGTGAGTGGGAGCTCCGTAGCATTTCTGATATTATATGTAGATGTCATATTGTTGATCGGAAATGATACTGAATTTATGAATAGCATAAAAGGATACTTGAATCAGAACTTTTCAAAGAAAGACCTTGGTGAAGCTGCTTATATATTTGGCATCAAGATCTATAGAGATAGACCAAGACGCTTAATTGGACTTTCACAAAGCGCATACCTTGATAAAGTTTTGAAGAAGTTCAAAATGGATCAGGCAAAGAAAGGGTTCTTGCCTGTATTACAAGGTGTGAAGTTGAGTTAGACTCAATGCCCGACCACTGCAGAAGATAGAGAGAAAATGAAAGGTGTTCCCTATGCTTCAGCCATAGGCTCTATCATGTATGCAATGTTGTGTACCAGACCTGATGTGCGCCTTGCTATCAGTTTAGTAGGGAGGTACCAAAGTAATCCATGAGTGGATCACTGGACAACGGTTAAGAATATCCTGAAATACCCGAAATGGACTAAGGATATGTGTCGGTGTCAAAACCGGCGGATCTCGAGTAGGGGGTCCCGAACTGTGCGTCAAGGCCGGATGGTAACAGGAGACAAGGGACAAGATGTTTTTTACCCAGGTTCCGGCCCTCTCGATGGAGGTAATACCCTACTCCTGCTTGATTAATATTGATGATATGGGTAGTACAAGAGTAGATCTACCACGAGATCTAGGAGGCTAAACCCTAGAAGCTAGCCTATGGTATGATTGTTGTGTATGGAGTTGATTGCCTACGGACTACAACCCTCCGGTTTATATAGACACCGGATAGGGTTAGGGTTACATAAAGTCGGTTACAATGGTAGGAGATCTTGAATATCCGCATCGCCAAGCTTGCCTTCCACGCCAAGGAAAGTCCCATCCGGACACGGGACGAAGTCTTCAATCTTGTATCTTCATAGTCCAGGAGTCCGGCTGAAGGTATAGTCCGGCTACCCGAACACCCCCTAATCCAGGACTCCCTCAGTAGCCCCTGAACCAGGCTTCAATGACGACGAGTCCGGCGCGCAAATTGTCTTCGGCATTGCAAGGCGGGTTCCTCCTCCAAGTCCTTCGTAGAAGATTGTAAACACCAAGAGTAGTGTCCGGCTCTGCAAAATAAGTTTCCACATATTGCCATAGAGAGAATAATATTGACACAAATCAAATCTGCCGACGTATTCCGCAGTGCGTCATCACACTACGGCCAAGTCCTTTACTCGAATCGTTTTTACTTTTCCACCTCAGCATGTTTTGCGAGGCGGTTTCCTTGGCACGTCTTGTCAAAGCAGAGATCGTGTACCCCCTTTACGGGATTCTCATCAATACGGACGTGGGTAACCCAACCGCGCCATTTATCACGGCGCTTGGGAGGCAAGCGAGTTTTACTAGGCTGGTGGGGACGCACAACCGCATCCGCCCATATAAGGGGATAAGGATCCACCCTTTTACCTACGCCTTCTTCCTCTTTTGCCTATCCATCTCCTGCGCACTCGAGCTCCAGCGCCCAAGCCCGCACTTCCCACCTCAACCTTCTCCAGCAATGTCCGGAGCGGGAGGCAAGTGGATGGTCTCCTCCGTCACGGAGGGCCATGTCAAAAAGCTAAGGAAGGCCGGATACTTGTCCAAAGACATCGCGCACCGGCTTCCCGAGGAGGGGCAGCTTCTCCCCACCCCAAGGCCCCATGAGAGGGTAGTATTCCTTCCCCACTTCCTCCGCGGACTGGGTTTTCCACTCCACCCATTTGTCCGGGGGCTCATGTTTTACTATGGCCTGGATTTCCACGATCTGGCCCCGAACTTCGTCCTCAACATCTCGGCGTTTATCGTCGTGTGCGAGGCCTTCCTCCGCATCCGCCCCCATTTCGGCCTCTGGCTCAAGACCTTCAACGTCAAGCCCAAGGTGGTGCGCGGCAGCCAGGCGGAATGCGGAGGCGCCATGGCGGGCAAGATGGCCAACGTCCTATGGCTCGAGGGCTCCTTCATGGAGACCCTGAAGGGGTGGCAATCGTGGTGGTTTTACATCACCGAGCCGCGCGATCCGAAATGGATCGCAACCCCCGAGTTCCGATCCGGACCCCCCACGCGGCTTATGTCCTGGAAAGAGACGGGCCTGTCGTGGGGCGACGAAAAAGAGGTGACCGGACTGCAGACATGCATCCAGTCCCTGGTGAGCAAGCCGATCAAGCTCGTCAATGTAGTCCAGGTTATGCTCGTCCGCCGGATCCTCCCGTGTCAACAACGGGGCTTTAATCTGTGGGAGTTCAACCCGGCGCAGCACCAAACCCTTAACAGGCTCTTCGACACGACGTATGAAGATGTCTGGAAGGTGCTAACCAAAGGCGCCGAGGCTCCCACATCCGCTTCCGAGGACCGCGGATACAGCTCGCAGCGTCACGCTAGCGAGGTAAGCTATTTTCACCTTTTACAGGATGTTAAGTTTTTTCATAGTTTGACTCTATGCGGGATCTAAGCTCCCTTACCTTTGACAGGCTTGGCGGGCGAAGTCCGGATCGATTAACTGTCCGGCTCCCTTGCCCGAAGACCCAGCCCCCGCTCTACTAGCGAAGCTGCTGGTTCCGGCACCTTATGTGGTGCCGGAGAAGAAGGCCAAGAAGAAGAAGGCCACGGGGACTCGAAAGAGTTCCCGGCATATGGTGGTGTCGGACTCGTCGTCCGACGAGTCCGAGACGCACTCCCCCCGTGAAGACGAGGAGGAGGAAGAAGAAACCTCTCCCCCCCAGCGGGGGGAGGAGAGAAGAGGAAGGCCGCCCCAACGGGGGAGGCCGAGGGGTCTAGGAAAAGGAAGACCCCTCCGCCGGACTACGCCCCCAACGCCGAAGAGGGCAAAGAGGAGTGGCCAAACAGGGCCAAGCGTCCGGCGAAATCGTAAGTTCGGATATCAGAATAACTCATGATGTTCCTTTGTTGCACAGCTTTCCCTAATGTCGAACATAATTATGCAGCCCGCCCCGGGCCGAACTCAACGAGTCGTCGAGCGGCTCCCTGGATTCATCGGACGTGAACTCAGTTCCGCCCGCTGTCTCCCCCCGCACTGCGGACGACGCCGAAGTGGCGTCGCAACGAGCTCCGGGGCAGGAGGAGGTGGTCCTGGAGGAGCCGCAGGGCGACCTCCCGGACCCCAGGAGTAAAGGGGACAAGACCCCCCAGGGCTCCAAGTCCGGCTTTGTGCCGGACACCGCGCCGGAATCTTCAACAGTTCCGGACCGCGGTAGGCGAACTCCTTCCAAGAGGAGCAAGCCTTCTGAGCCGGCGGCCTCCGTCCAACCGGAGGTGCCGGACAATCTGCTCGAGGTGCTTGACGGCGCCTCCATCGACGAGGAGCACCGTACTATTATGAGTACGGTGATCCAGAAGGTTCAGTCCGCCAAGAGCGGACTGAGTGAAGCTTGCGCTAGCCTCCTAACGGGCTTCGAGGTAAGTAAAAATATGTAAAAATATAACCGCATAGACAGTAGCCCCTGATGCTCTGTTTGGCGTTCGGAAAGAAAAGCCGAATAGAGGATCTAGTAAATTTCGCAGGAGTCTAACAATAAAGAGTCAATATGCGTGTGCAGGCTTCGCTGCTATCCACCGCCGCACTGACTGCGGAGGTGGGTGTCCTGAAACAGGACCTCAAGCGGACCGAGCAAGAGCTCGGCCTTGCCAAGCGGCAGCTCGAGGAAAAAGAAGGTAGGAAATACCTTACAGAAAAAGTGCCTATAGAGAGGCGTGATTGCAAAAAATAACAGGATTGCACTGCTTATTATAGGGGCCACGACTGAGGTGGCGACCCTCAAGCAGGCGCTGTCCGAGGCCGAAAAGAAAACGGCCGCGGAGCGCACCGAGCGAGAGAAACTTGGGGCTCAGGTCGGCGAGGTGCAGCAAGAGCTTCAGGCTCTCATGAAAAAACATGAGAGTTTGGAGCTTGAGTCAAAGACCCAAGCGTCCGAGCTCGCGGCGGCCCTTGAGACTGCCAAGTCTGCCAAGGCCGAAGCCCAAAAGGCCCTCCAAGAGTTGGAGGAGATTAAGAAGATAGCAGCGGGTAAGGCATTCTTTATGCAAAGCAGAAATATAAAAGTAAACTACTTGTTACTTACCCGAATCCGGAGTTCTCCAGGGGCATTCGCAGATCTTCCCCGCAGCGTATCCGCCGCCGCCGCATTCTACCGAGCTGAAGAGGGCAGCTCGACGGAGAAGGTGTTCTGGTCTCAGTATGCTGAGGCCGGACACCCTGTGCCCTTGAGCGACCAGCTGAAACAGCTGGTCGAGCTCCACAAGGCGGCCGAACAGGCCATGAAGGGCTTCATAGTTCGGCTGTGGCCCGGAGAGGCCCTGCCTGGGAGCTACTTCGGGCTGGTGCGGCGGCTGGTGGAGGCCTGTCCAAGGCTCGAGGTCATCAAGCGCTCCGTCTGCATCGAAGGTGCCCGTCGGGCCCTTGCCCGTGCAAAGGTGCACTGGGGTAAGCTGGACGGTGAGAAGCTTGTGAAGGACGGGCCGCCGCCGGGGAAGGAGCATCGCAAGCCCGAGAACTATTACAAGGATGTTCTTGCGGGTGCCCGCCTTGTGGCGGATGAATGTACCAAGGATGTAATTTTTGAATAAACTCGCTCGTTTTTATCCTGTGCGCTGAAAACTTGTTCATAGGCGCTTAAGCAATGCTTGTTGAATTTAAAATATTATTTTCTGTGCGGCCGTTTATCAAAAAATTGAGAGATGGCCAGTCGTCGGCTTCTGCCCCCATGCCACTAGTGCTGGGGTGTTCGGGATAAACCTGAGCGCTCTTTTTCCCATAGTTGGGTCCTTCGAGGGAGGCGCTCAGCACAACGAACCAGGCAATCGGACTATAATGCTTGAACACTCTCACTTAGCCATAGAACTTTATAATTTTAAATTTCGGCGAAGCCCCTAGTTCGGAAGACCGAGTTCGGGGCGCTATCCACGCCTTGGCCGGACAAATCCGGCTCCTCGCTCGAAGCGGCATAAGTCTTTAGGGACTCGAAAAAACCTCTCGAACAGCGACCGGTCTCTCGCCTCATCATGACAGTCAGTTTTAGCTTTCTCCACTGAGGTGCTTAACCCAGCTCAACCGGGGCACAATCGCAGTGGTTCTCCTAGTGCTACCTTAGCCGATATAGCGGAACGTAAGGCACCAAAACATAGGAGCCGGGCAAACCCAACTATTGACCCAAATCATGATTCGGAGCCGATGCATATAGTGCTATAAGTTCGGGGTGCCGCACTTGTGAAAGTGTACGGACTTCTCACACCATATTAAAGGGTACTGAAGCCCCTGGCGTACTTGCCGTACCACAGTGTACGGGTGCAACATGTCATTAATGAACATATATAAAAGAGAGTAATGCAGAAAATAGACAAAAGCTATGCATTGTTTATATAAAGGCTATTTATCAAAGCCGAACGATACAAATAGTGCGGTAAGCAAAAGATATTGGACTATTCAGTATGTCCTGACCGGGGGCAGGCCGCGGAATTGTATTTAAAACAGGTATACCGCTCGTAACAGAGACCACCTGGGAGTTCCATAGTGCGGCATGGCTTGTCTGCCTCCCTGGATCTTGCATCGTTTGTGCGGCAGTCGAATTGCCGAACAGGTCGTCCGAAGTATGGAGTCCTGAAGGTAAGAAAAAATTAAAAAGAGAATCCGGCAGCCCCTAGTACGTTTTAAGCCGTATTCTGGGCGTGCCGTTATTGTGCCCCTTCCCCTGTGCCCATGGTATTTCAAGGGCGTAGTTATGTACGCGAGGTACTGGTTTCGCTATGTCGCGATAGCTGGGGTTGGGGCCGCATTGCTACGCTTGCTCAGAGTGTGCCAGGCGGTCCTGCTGTGGGTTACTCCGGGCGCGCTTGGCAGTGTCTGGCTTTTTAATGGCCGGACTGGAGAATTGCCTGAGAAGGCTACTTCGTACCTCCGCTGCGAGAGCCGCCGTATGCTCCTCCGTACGGAGGGAGCGTTCGGTGTTTCCGTTGACCGTAATTACTCCTCGAGGGCCTGGCATCTTGAGCTTGAGATATGCATAGTGCGGCACCGCATTGAACTTTGCAAATGCGGTTCGTCCGAGCAGGGCGTGATAGCCACTGCGAAACGGGACTATATCGAAGATTAACTCTTCGCTTCGGAAATTGTCCGGGGATCCGAAGACCACGTCAAGTGTTACTGAGCCTGTACAGTTGGCTTCTACACCTGGTATAACGCCTTTAAAGGTCGTTCTTGTGGGCTTAATCCTTGAGGGATCTATGCCCATTTTCCACACTGTATCCTGATAAAGCAGGTTCAGGCTACTGCCGCCGTCCATGAGGACTCTTGTGAGATGAAATCCGTCGATGATTGGGTCGAGAACCAATGCGGCGAAACCGCCATTATGGATGCTAGTGGGATGGTCCCTTCGATCAAAAGTGATCGGGCAGGAGGACCATGGGTTGAACTTTGGGGCGACTGGCTCTATCACGTATACGTCCCGTAGCGCACGCTTCCGCTCCCGCTTGGGAATGTGGGTTGCGTATATCATGTTCACCGTCCACACTTGTGGAGGAAAGCCCTTCTGTCCATTGTTGTTCGGCGGCTTGGGCTCCTCGTCGTCGCTGTGCAGCCCCTTGTCTCTGTTTTCGGCCCTTAACTTGCCTGCCTTCTTGAATAACCAACAATCCCTGTTAGTGTGATTGGCTGGCCTTTCGGGGGTGCCATGTATCTGGCACAAGCGATCGAGTATTCGGTCCAAACTGGACGGGCCCTGAGTATTCTTTTTGAATGGCTTTTTCCGTTGACCGGATTTATAGCCTTTGAATCCGGCATTGACTGCCGTGTCTTCATTGCTGTCGCTGTTAATGCGGTGTTTTTGCTTATTCCGGCGTGTCCTGCCACTTTTGTCCTTGGTATCTGAATTACCAGGGTTCTTTGATAAGTTGTTACTGCGAGCTAGCCAGCTGTCTTCTCCCGCGCAAAAGCAGGTCATGAGTGTCGTGAGGGCTGCCATGGATTTCGGCTTTTCCTGTCCCAGGTGCCGGGCAAGCCACTCGTCGCGGATGTTATGCTTGAAGGCTGCTAGGGCCTCTGCGTCCGGACAGTCGACTATTTGGTTTTTCTTTGTTAGGAACCGTGTCCAGAATTGTCTGGCCGATTCCACTGGCTGCTGAATTATGTGGCTTAAGTTGTCGGCATCCGGCGGTCGCACGTAAGTGCCCTGGAAGTTGTCAAGGAATGCGGCTTCCAGGTCCTCCCAAGAACCGATTGAGTCTGCTGGCAAGCTGTTAAGCCAATGCCGGGCCGGTCCTTTAAGTTTGAGCGGGAGGTATTTGATGGCGTGTAGATCATCGCCGCATGCCATGTGGATGTGAAGGAGATAATCCTCGATCCATACCGCCGGGTCTGTTGTGCCATCGTATGATTCGATGTTTACGGGTTTGAAACCCTCTGGGATTTTATGATCCATTACTTCATTCGTGAAGCATAGCGGGTGTGCGGCGCCTCTGTACTGGGCTATATCACGACGTAGCTCGGAAGCGCTATGTTTGTTGTGTTCGGCCCGGCCGGATTTGTTGTATCCGGAGTGAAGATCATTGTCACATGTCACGACCGGTTTTCCAATAAAAATATTTATTGAGAAACCAATCTTTTGAGTCCAGTATGAGAGAAATCCTCCTCACTGGTAGACAATTTCTTGATACAATAAGCCAGTAGCATAAAATATATTACAGGGTCGAACTGCGGTTGCTCAACCAAATTATTACAAGCACGCCAATAATTATACATAATGGCGGACATGACACAGTGGCGTGGAGACATACTACTGACTCGAGGATAGGGCGGTGGTGGAAAAACACAGCAGGGAGAGAAATACAAGACTCTAAGTCTATCATCTCATCGAGCGTCGAGGTGAGGCTCGATGAATTTATTTGGTAGCGGAAGCGGATATAAAATAGTGACCAAATCCAGGGTCGCACGAGACTGACTGGGACTCCTCTAAGTGTCGGACTCGCTATCAAACTCTTCATCCATGAGATCGCCTTCGTCAGCATCTGGCCAAATCAACAAGCCAGTGAGTACTTTGAAAGTACTCGCAAGACAGTTCGGACGTAAGATATAACAAATGCATGCATGGATGCGTCACGAATAAATTCATCAATGTACATTAAATTTTTTTTTTGCATAACAAGGTAAGTAAAAGGGAAACGGCGGTAGTCCGCCTGAAACCCCAACAAAGCACAAATAAATATCGATCGGGTGTCTGAAGCGATGCCTCGAAAGGTGAACAAATAAAATTAGGGAAATGATGCCACAGTCGGGCGTCGTAGCGACACCACATAAAGGGCTTTAAAAGAAATGCCACAGTCGGACGTCGGGGCGACATCACAGAAAGGGCTTTAAAAGAAATGCCACAGTCGGACGTCGGGGCGACATCACAGAAAGGGCTTTAAAAGAAATGCCACAGTCGGACGTCGGGGAGACATCACAAAAAGGGCTTTAAAAGAAATGCCACAGTCGGACGTCGGGGCGACATCACAGAAAGGGCTTTGATTCACAAGTAAATAATACTCATAATAAACATTTAATTCATGAGAATAAATGGGTTAGTCCACCCACAGGAATAATCATTCAACCGGAATTAGCACTCATGCGAATCGCCGGAGCCTCTGTCATCAAAACTGTCATTGTTAGGACAAGATAATACGAATTTGGACATGGAATAGATGATTTGGAGGAATATATGACTCTGCAGAGTTTGTACAAAATTATTCCCACAGCCAACGGATTTCCGTAGTCACGAAGGACTAGTTCCGTTTACGGTATTTCGGAAGAAAACACAGCTAACCAGTACACACCCATCCTACCTATCGATGCTAGGAATCACCCTAGACATCGTCCAAGAAAAACTTTTGAGACGGGGAGATCACAATCTCGAATAGCATGGGATCAAATTTATATACGCGCGCTCTAAGGGGTGCCCCCCTCTCGGTCCCAACCGGAAACACCCATGCCCCCTGACCGGATGACTGGCTTTAATCCAGGGCCATGGAACCATCATCACGGCCTCTCCTTTTGGTGTGTACCAGAAAAGCGGTTTGCAACTTACTAAACCATATTCCTTGCAGAAAACATGTGGTAGTACAGGGAAGGAAATGAGAGGAACTGGACCGGTACGGTTTGACACTGAAGTCACATAGTCCGGCATAAGACTGGCATGCTACAACACTGCCATCTCACCCATCCTCATGCCATCACATGGCCATTCATACTCACATCCATCCACTTATGGATCATCGAACTCACTTACCTCATTATCGCATAAGATAACGTTCATCGATATGCTTCTCAACATGCCATGAAACTAACTAAATGCAAAACATGCCAAGACACTCATCATATCAAAAGTTCAAACATGCTTGCCTGGTTCAGAGTAGTCGGAGCCTAGCTCGGTGAAGTTCGCGGCCCCGTCACCTCCTTCGGTATCTACGGTATAAAGAAAATATATGTGCTATCGTAAATACCAAGGAGTGCACATCAAGTATACCAAATATTTTTCAAATAAATATGATAAAAAACTAGACAAAATTTTAAAGAGAACAGAAAAAGAATCATTCAAAAATACTTTTCTGCTTAAAAGTTATAAGGGTTTTTGTCCAGGGACTAATCTGGAATGAAACAGAAGATTTCCAGGGGCTAGCTTATAAAAACAGAAAACGCTTCGGCAGAAACTACGCCAGCCCAAAGGGAAAACGTACTTTGCCCGAAGGCGCTTCCAGAAAACGTTTCAACAGAGAGAGCAGAGAGGCTGACGGTGGGGGTCCCACGCGTCAGGTTTGAATTTCAAAAAGGGGGGAGCGAAGTTCGTCGGCGCCCGAGAGCCGCGGTGGTCGCCGGCGGCGATCCACGACGAGGCAGGGGGATCGGAGGGTACCTCCGTGCTCAGGGCGCCATTCCGCGTTGGTTGGTGGTGGTGGTGGTCGCCGGCGAGTACCATGTCGACGGCGAGCTTTGCTCCGGCGGACGGCGGCTCGGGTGGTCGAGGAACTCGTCGGAGAGAGCTGCAGAGATCAAATTGACGAGGGGGTTAGGCTCCTGGTAGCTAGAGAGGGTAACGGACGGGGTTTGGGCGCCGGAGGTGGCCTCACCGGAGCGAATCGAGGTGGCGGCCGAGGCAGATCGGGGCGGCCGGAGTTGAGGGGGAAGACCTCCTCGGGGTCCCCCTAGTGGCCTGGCGTGGCGTTGGTGAGGAGTGGGGATGAGGTGTGCACGAGGGTGAGCTCGGGGGCCCTTTTTATAGGCAGCCCGAGGCGGTTGCCGTGAACAGGGATCTCCGGCGAGTGATTACGGCGGAGCCGGGGATGTGCAGGGGGATTAGGGGCTTGGGCTTCGTCGTTGAGGGCCACCGGTCCCATTTAGGCGCTAAACGGGCTGGGACTTGGTGCTGAGGGTGAGCTCGACGGAACGGGGGTGGCGCGGCATGTCGCCGGCAGGGAGCATGTTCCGTGCTTGCCGGGCCACGGCGACGGTGCCACGGGCGTGCGCTGGCACGACAGGGACACGCGGAGAGCCAAGGGGCCTTGGGCGGCGCCGGGTGGCGTGGCGAGAGGGCTCGGGCCCTTGTTGGCCGCCACGGGAGGTGCAGCCACCGCAGAAGCTCCCAACGCCGGTGAGGCTCGCTGCTACCGACGCCAGGAAGGCTCCACGCATGCGTGTGAAGCTCCGGACAGGAGGGAGAGGCTGCGAGGAACGTGCCAAGTGCACTGTCTACGCGTGAGGGGAACTGACGAACGCAAACGACACTGAGACTGAATTTTTCTGAATTTTGAACAGCAGCAGTGCATGCAAGGTGTTCGACAGAATGAAATTGGCATCTAGGGATTTTTCCTTGAGCTGAAACTTGGTGGAGTGGCTTCTCATTGCTCAAGTAGGCTGCCTGAATTTTGGTGGAATTTTTGGGGAAGTGTAGATATGAATTTCATCAAATTTGGCAAATCTGGTCCAAACTTGCAGAGACTAAATTTTGAAAATTTTGAAAAGAGGAGGAGTGGATCAAGATGGTTCTGGGTTGTGGGTACAAAGGACTACCCAGGAGAGTTGGTTTGAGGTCAAAACTCAAATGAAAAAGAGTACTTGCTTTGAAAATCCCTCAGGCTCCAAATAATTTTTCAGATTTGTTTTGAGAGGAAAAATAATTAGAATAAAATCCAAAACTTGTTTGGATTAGTTGGGACAGAGACTTAGGTTGATCACAAGGTGTAGGGGAGGTTTTGGAGGGGTTTTACCACATGGGAACAATGCAAAGTCAAGGGTGGTTCCAAGTATGAAAATCCCCAAATTTTCATAGAGCTTCACTTTAAAAGAAAACAAATTAAACTTCCAAAAATAAATTTGAGAGAGAACCAACAGAGAAGAAGTTTCAAAAGATCAAACATTAAAGTTTGAAAAGATAAAGTCCTTGCCAAAGCAAAGAAGTTTTTAAGTGGAAGGTTTTTCTGAAAAAGAAAATTTTTAAAATGGCCTCTCCTCAAAAACCACAAAGTTTTTGATAAAAACCAAATAAAAAAATTTTGGAGTGTCACAACACCTACCCCCTTAGGAAAAATCTCGTCCCTGAGATTTCAGCTGATCCTTAAATAAGTGTGGATGCTCTGTCCGAAGAAAATCCTCGCTTTCCCAAGTTGCTTCACTGTCGGTGTGATTGCTCCACTGGACTTTGAAAAACTTGATGGTCTTCTGTCGGGTCCTCCTTTCAGATTCCTCTAATATTCTTACGGGACGTTCTCGATAAGTGAGGTCTGGCTGCACATCAATGTTTTCATGGGATACTTGTTTCTCTGGGTTGCTTACGTACTTCCTTAATTGAGAGACGTGGAACACGTCGTGAATGTCGGACAAGTGTTCGGGTAAGTCTAGCTGGTAGGCTACAGTGCCTCTTCGTGCCACTATGCAGAATGGTCCAATGAATCTTGGTGCTAACTTTCCTTTAATCTTAAACCATTGCAATCCTCTCATCGGGGACACTCTCAGGTATACGAACTCACCTGGTTCGAAGCTGACCCTACAATGTTTCTGATCATAATAACTCTTTTGTCGACTTTGAGCGGTCTTAAGTCGGTCTCTGATTAGCTTGACCTTTTCCTCGGCTTCTTTGAGCAGGTCTGGCCCGAAGATGCGGCTGTCCCCGGTCTCTGACCAATTTAACGGGGTACGACATCTTCGTCCGTACAAAGCCTCAAATGGTGCCATTTGTAGGCTGGCCTGGTAGCTATTGTTATACGCGAACTTGGCGTATGGCAGGCTTTCTTCCCAACTGGTCCCATATGTGAGGACACATGCCCTCAGCATGTCTTCTAAAACCTGGTTTACGCGTTCTGTTTGTCCATCAGTCTGTGGATGGTATGCGGTACTGAAGGCTAGTTGGGTTCCCAGAGCCTGTTGTAAATGCTCCCAAAATCTTGAGACGAACTGAGTGCCTCTGTCGGATATTATAGTCTTCGGGACACCATGCAGACAAACTATGCGGGAAAGATAAATCCTGGCAAGCCTCTGAGTGGTGCAGGTTGTCTTCACTGGAATAAAGTGTGCCACTTTGGTTAACCTGTCAGTGATGACCCATATGCATCATTCCCGTGTCGTGACTGAGGTAGTCCGACAATAAAATCCATCCCTATTTCATCCCATTTCCACTCAGGTATTTTGTTAGGTTGTAGTAGTCCGGCTGGTCTCTGATGTTCTGCTTTTATGCGTTGACATGAGTCGCAACATGCAATGAAGGCGGCTATGTCCGTCTTCATACCGTGCCACCAAAATCTTTCCTGAATATCCTTATACATTTTGGTTCCTCCAGGGTGGATCGAATATGGAGTGGTGTGTGCTTCAGCTAAAATTTGCTGTTTAAGGTCTTCTATGTTTGGCACGCATAGCCTTTCTCCGTACCATAATATTCCTTCATTGTCTATGACGAATTCCGAGGCCTTGCCCATACTCAACTTTCTTTTAATTCCTTTAATGCTGGGGTGACCGGGCTGAGCTTCTTTAATTTTCTCCACAAGGTTGGGTTGTATTTCCAAGTTTGATATGGTGCCTTCTGCTACCATTATCAAGTTGAGCTTGGCAAATTCTTGATGGAATTCGGGCCTCAAGCTGTGCAGATAGTTTTCGTCGGAGCTGGGGTTCCGACTCAGGGCATCGGCCACTACATTTGCTTTCCCTGGATGGTAATGGATACCAACATCATAATCCTTTACTAATTCCAACCAGCGTCGTTGCCGTAAATTTAGTTCTGGCTGCGTGAAAATATATTTGAGACTTTTGTGATCCGTATATATTTCACATCGATTCCCAAGTAAGAAATGCCTCCATTCCTTGAGTGCATGAATAACTGCTGCCATTTCTAAGTCATGAGTGGGATAATTTTCCTCATGCTTGCGAAGTTGCCTTGAAGCGTAGGCGACAACCTTGCCTTCTTGCATCAACACACATCCGAGACCCTTTCTGGACGCGTCACAATATACTTCAAAATTCTTGTGTATGTCGGGTACAATTAATACCGGTGCTGTTGTTAACTTCCGCTTTAGCTCTTGGAAACTTTTCTCGCAGGCTTCTGTCCACTCAAACTTCTTATCTTTCTTGAGCAACTGCGTCATAGGCTTGGCTATGGTGGAAAATCCTTCAATAAATCTGCGGTAATATCCTGCCATTCCCAAGAAACTCCGTATGTCCGTTACGCTGGCTGGTGATTTCCAGTCAAGTACGGCCTTGACTTTCTCTGGGTCCACTGCGATACCGTCTTGAGTCAGCACGTGGCCTAGAAAACCTACTTGTCTTAGCCAAAATTCACACTTGCTGAACTTGGCATACAATTGGTGTTTTCTTAGCTCTCCTAGCACAATCCTGAGATGTTCTGCGTGCTCTTCTGGTGTCTTGGAGTATACCAGAATATCGTCGATGAATACCACGACGAACTTGTCCATAAACTTCATAAATACTTTGTTCATGAGGTGAACAAAATATGCTGGGGCGTTAGTTAATCCAAATGGCATCACTGTGAACTCGTACAGTCCATATCTGGAGGTGAAGGCTGTTTTGGGGATATCTTCCGTTCGTACCTTCAGTTGATGGTATCCTGACCTTAAGTCAATTTTTGAGAATACCTTGGCCTGAGCAAGTTGATCAAACAAATCGTTTATCCTTGGCATCGGGTATTTGTTTTTGACTGTGACCATGTTAAGTGCTCGATAGTCAATACACAATCTCAGCGTTCCATCCTTCTTTTTGGCAAATAAAATTGGTGATCCCCAAGGTGAGGAGCTGGCTCGAATGTATCCTTTTTCCAGTAATTCCTTTATTTGCTTCTTCAACTCGATCAACTCGGATGGTGCCATTCTGTATGGTTTCTTGTATATGGGGGTGGTTCCTGGTGCTAGCTCAATGCGGAATTCTATTTCTCGGTCTGGTGGCATGCCTGGCAGCTCTTCAGGGAATACATCTGGAAATTCACACACTACTGGAACCTTGTTTAGCTCAGAAACGTCCACCTTATTTAATCTCGGTTGCCGGGGTATTTTTCCTTCCTTGGCTGATACTCTTATTGTCTTCCCTTGGTGGTGTGTGAGAATTACGGTCCTGTTGAAACAGTCGATAAAACCTTTATTGGTGGTTAGCCAATCCATCCCTAGGATGACATCCAGTCCTTTATTTTCCAATACAATAAGATTTGCGTGAAACTCCAATCCTTCGAACTCAATGACCACATTCTGACAGTAATTCTGAGTAACTTGCTGAATCCCAGGGGACTTGATGGTCATGGATTTCTCCAAAGGAAGCATCGAAAAATTATTTTGCAAAGCAAAACTTTTCGAAATGAAAGAGTGAGAGGCTCCAGAATCAAACAAAACCATTGCAGGTATTGTGTTGACAGGAAACGTACCGAGTACGATATCCGGAGCATTTTGTGCCTCCTCTTTGGTTACATGGTTCAGGTGACCCTTCCTGTGGTTATTGTTGGGATTGAAATTGTTTCGCTTGGGCGCTGAATTATTGCCGCCGTTGTTCGGCTTTGGGGTTGAACTCCTTGGCTTGGGGCACTGTTTGGCATAGTGCCCTTCTTCTCCACAAGCGTAACAAGTAACGCCGGGGCGATAGGTGAATTCCTTGTCCCTTGCATGAAAATTCTTGATTGGGCGTGAGACATTGGATGAGAATTTGTGTGTCCCACCCTTTTGAAAATCTGTCTTGCTTCGGTGATTGCGAGCGTGATTAGTCTGGTCCCTTTTTCGCTTGCGGATATCTTCCAGACTGCGTCTCTCATTTTCCAGAGTAATGGCCTTGTCCACCAGTGTTTTAAAATCAGGAAAAGTGTGCACGACCAGTTGGCATTTAAGCGCGGGCGCCAGACCGTCAAGGAATTTCTCCATCTTCTTGATTTCAGTCATACGCTCCTCATTGGCGTAGCGGGATAATAGGGTAAATTGACTGTTGTAATCTGACACTGTCATGTTCCTTTGTTTGAGGTCATCGAATTCTCTCTTCTTGATTTTCATAATACTCTTAGGAATATGTGCACCACGGAAACCTTCCTTGAAATCATCCCAGGTTATGTCATTTTCGTTGGGATGCATGTGCAGAAAATTCTCCCACCACGATGCGGCTGCTCCTGTGAGATAGTGTGGAGCATATAGTACTTTCTCGAGATCTGAACACTTTGCAATAATTAATTTCCTCTCCATATCTCGAAGCCAGTCCTCGGCTTCAAGAGGCTTGTCAGTGTGAGAAAATGTTTGAGGACGTGTCTTCTGTAGCTCAGATAACTTGGAATGCTGCTGATACTGTCCATGATGATTCCCCATGTTGATGACTTGGTTCATCATCTCACGATGTTGTTGCTGACTTTGCTCATAAAGGCGGCACATTTGTGAAAGTGCCGATTCACTGCCCTGTTGGCTTGACTGTCCCTGAGTGAACTCGTTGTTGGGTTGTGTATCATAATTTTCCTCTGGTGGAGTTGGCATGGAGCGTGTCCAAGGACGAGACATTTTTCACTCTGGGGATATATTTTGTAAAACTCATAAGAAAAGCGGAAAGAGTCGCAAAACAAAACCATAAATGCATAAAGCTGGCAAATAGAAATAAATAACTCAGCGTACTTAAGAAAAACAAATCGACTTGCGCACGGAGAAGGACTGCTCATTACATATCTTACACGCGGGCGGTAATTATACAATACATCACTCAGGATATGCGTACATAATCCTGACATGTTATTTAGGCTAGTGCAATTCTCCAGATCCTACATGATGCGCAAACAGGCTACTTCTCACAACCTATGTACATATCTTACAAAGCGATACAATACACGGCAGCTAAGCGTACTCAGGCAGAGATGTTGACGACCTCCTTTGCCCTGCCGAGGGCGAGGCGTAGCGAGGTTGGGGACTCGACTTCCTCCTCGCTAATGGGCTCCATACGTGTAGTGTTGCACAGAGTGGACGGAGCGGTTGCCAGGGGCGGAGCAACACGCACAGGAGCGGGCGCGAAGGGTGGTGCAGTGCGCGCTGAAGTGGGTGCAATGACTTGGTTGAATTCTTCGGTAGAAGGCAGGCGACGAGTAGGCGTATAAGATGCTGAGGACGAGACCAAAGTCAGTGGCGGAGCGATGGGTAGGAGCTCCCTCCTGTTGGCAGCACAGCCATGGAACTGAGTCCATGCGGGTAGCTACGAAGTCGTCCACCAGGTTGTCGAAGGCTGCCTCCAGGGCCCGGAGATACTCAATGAGCATCTCAAAAGCCTCGTCTCGTTCTCCTCTGGGGCAGGAGTATGCGTAGTGACAGGTGTAAGGCACATGGCACGGAAGATAACGGTAACGACGAGTCTTCATCACGGGAAGGACATCCCTGAGACGAGCTATCGCCTCGCGGGCTGCCATCTGCATAGCATGCCTCTCCGTAGGCATGGCTCTTCCCACGAACCGGAAGCGGCGTAACTCACCACGCCCTCCCTTGAACTGCACCGCGGCCTGGTGCATGGTCAGACTGTCGTTGACTCGGTGCTGGCAGAGTGTGAAGACTGGGCGCACGGATGGCCCCATCGCGACCTGAACGATGAAAGAAAGAAGCTTGACGAACCCATCGGGCACGTTGGCGAAGGTCTGAGACTCGCAGCTGTTGTCGGCCATCTACAAAAGTAGGCAAAAATTCTGCAGGGTCAGATCATAAATTTATGCTGACTGACAGAAAATGACTACAATTGCAAAAATATAATTTAGCTCTATCATGCTAATAACCAATTAGCGATCGCACCTAGTGGCTTCCTACAGTCAGCCTGGCTCTGGTACCAAGCTTGTCACGACCGGTTTTCCAATAAAAATATTTATTGAGAAACCAATCTTTTGAGTCCAGTATGAGAGAAATCCTCCTCACTGGTAGACAATTCTTGATACAATAAGCCAGTAGCATAAAATATATTACAGGGTCGAACTGCGGTTGCTCAACCAAATTATTACAAGCACACCAATAATTATACATAATGGCGGACATGACACAGTGGTGTGGAGGCATACTACTGACTCGAGGATATGGCGGTGGTGGAAAAACACAGCGGGGAGAGAAATACAAGACTCTAAGTCTATCATCTCATCGAGCGTCGAGGTGAGGCTCGATGAATTTATTTGGTAGCGGAAGCGGATATAAAACAGTGACCAAATCCAGGGTCGCACGAGACTGACTGGGACTCCTCTAAGTGTCGGACTCGCTATCAAACTCTTCATCCATGAGATCGCCTTCGTCAGCATCTGGCCAAATCAACAAGCCAGTGAGTACTTTGAAAGTACTCGCAAGACAGTTCGGATGTAAGATATAACAAATGCATGCATGGATGCGTCACGAATAAATTCATCAATGTACATTAAAAAAAATTTGCATAACAAGGTAAGTAAAAGGGAAACGGCGGTAGTCCGCCTGAAACCCCAACAAAGCACAAATAAATATCGATTGGGTGTCTGAAGCGACGCCTCGAAAGGTGAACAAATAAAATTAGGGAAATGATGCCACAGTCGGGCGTCGTAGCGACACCACATAAAGGGCTTTAAAAGAAATGCCACAGTCGGACGTCGGGGCGACATCACAGAAAGGGCTTTAAAAGAAATGCCACAGTCGGACGTCGGGGCGACATCACAGAAAGGGCTTTAAAAGAAATGCCACAGTCGGACGTCGGGGCGACATCACAGAAAGGGCTTTAAAAGAAATGCCACAGTCGGACGTCGGGGCGACATCACAAAAAGGGCTTTAAAAGAAATGCCACAGTCGGACGTCGGGGCGACATCACAGAAAGGGCTTTGATTCACAAGTAAATAATACTCATAATAAACATTTAATTCATGAGAATAAATGGGTTAGTCCACCCACAGGAATAATCATTAACCGGAATTAGCACTCATGCGAATCGCCGGAGTCTCTGTCATCAAAACTGTCATTGTTAGGACAAGATAATACGAATTTGGACATGGAATAGATGATTTGGAGGAATATATGACTCTGCAGAGTTTGTACAAAATTATTCCCACAGCCAACGGATTTCCGTAGTCACGAAGGACTAGTTCCGTTTACGGTATTTCGGAAGAAAACACAGCTAACCAGTACACACCCATCCTACCTCTCGATGCTAGGAATCACCCTAGACATCGTCCAAGAAAAACTTTTGAGACGGGGAGATCACAATCTCGAATAGCATGGGATCAAATTTATATACGCGCGCTCTAAGGGGTGCCCCCCTCTCGGTCCCAACCGGAAACACCCATGCCCCCTGACCGGATGACTGGCTTTAATCCAGGGCCATGGAACCATCATCACGGCCTCTCCTTTTGGTGTGTACCAGAAAAGCGGTTTGCAACTTACTAAACCATATTCCTTGCAGAAAACATGTGGTAGTACAGGGAAGGAAATGAGAGGAACTGGACCGGTACGGTTTGACACTGAAGTCACATAGTCCGGCATAAGACTGGCATGCTACAACACTGCCATCTCACCCATCCTCATGCCATCACATGGCCATTCATACTCACATCCATCCACTTATGGATCATCGAACTCACTTACCTCATTATCGCATAAAATAACGTTCATCGATATGCTTCTCAACATGCCATGAAACTAACTAAATGCAAAACATGCCAAGACACTCATCATATCAAAAGTTCAAACATGCTTGCCTGGTTCAGAGTAGTCGGAGCCTAGCTCGGTGAAGTTCGCGGCTCCGTCACCTCCTTCGGTATCTACGGTATAAAGAAAATATATGTGCTATCGTAAATACCAAGGAGTGCACAGCAAGTATACCAAATATTTTTCAAATAAATATGATAAAAAACTAGACAAAATTTTAAAGAGAACAGAAAAAGAATCAATCAAAAATACTTTTCTGCTTAAAAGTTATAAGGGTTTTTGTCCAGGGACTAATCTGTAATGAAACAGAAGATTTCCAGGGGCTAGCTTATAAAAACAGAAAACGCTTCGGCAGAAACTACGCCAGCCCAAAGGGAAAACGTACTTTGCCCGAAGGCGCTTCCAGAAAACGTTTCAACAGAGAGAGCAGAGAGGCTGACGGTGGGGTCCCACGCGTCAGGTTTGAATTTCAAAAAAGGGGGGAGCGAAGCTCGTCGGCGCCCGAGAGCCGCGGTGGTCGCCGGCGGCGATCCACGGCGAGGCAGGGGGATCGGAGGGTACCTCCGTGCTCAGGGCGCCATTCCGCGTTGGTTGGTGGTGGTGGTGGTCGCCGGCGAGTACCACGTCGACGGCGAGCTTTGCTCCGGCGGACGGCGGCTCGGGTGGTCGAGGAACTCGTCGGAGAGAGCTCAGAGATCAAATAGACGAGGGGGTTAGGCTCCTGGTAGCTAGAGAGGGTAACGGACGGGGTTTGGGCGCCGGAGGTGGCCTCACCGGAGCGAATCGAGGTGGCGGCCGAGGCGGATCGGGGCGGCCGGAGTTGAGGGGGAAGACCTCCTCGGGGTCCCCCTAGTGGCCTGGCGTGGCGTTGGTGAGGAGTGGGGATGAGGCGTGCACGAGGGTGAGCTCGGGGGCCCTTTTTATAGGCAGCCCGAGGCGGTTGCCGTGAACGGGGATCTCCGGCGAGTGATTACGGCGGAGCCGGGGATGTGCAGGGGGATTAGGGGCTTGGGCTTCGTCGTTGAGGTCCACCGGTCCCATTTAGGCGCTAAACGGGCTGGGACTTGGTGCTGAGGGTGAGCTCGACGGAACGGGGGTGGCGCGGCACGTCGGAGGCAGGGAGCACGTTCCGTGCTTGCCGGGCCACGGCGACGGTGCCACGGGCGTGCGCTGGCACGGCAGGGACACGCGGAGAGCCAAGGGGCCTTGGGCGGCGCCGGGTGGCGTGGAGAGAGGGCTCGGGCCCTTGTTGGCCGCCACGGGAGGTGCAGCCACCGCAGAAGCTCCCAACGCCGGCGAGGCTCGCTGCTACCGACGCCAGGAAGGCTCCACGCACGCGTGTGAAGCTCCGGACAGGAGGGAGAGGCTGCGAGGAACGTGCCAAGTGCACTGTCTACGCGTGAGGGGAACTGACGAACGCAAACGACACTGAGACTGAATTTTTCTGAATTTTGAACAGCAACAGTGCATGCAAGGTGTTCGACAGAATGAAATTGGCATCTAGGGATTTTTCCTTGAGCTGAAACTTGGTGGAGTGGCTTCTCATTGCTCAAGTAGGCTGCCTGAATTTTGGTGGAATTTTTGGGGAAGTGTAGATATGAATTTCATCAAATTTGGCAAATCTGGTCCAAACTTGCAGAGACTAAATTTTGAAAATTTTGAAAAGAGGAGGAGTGGATCAAGATGATTCTGGGTTGTGGGTACAAAGGACTACCCAGGAGAGTTGGTTTGAGGTCAAAACTCAAATGAAAAAGAGTACTTGCTTTGAAAATCCCTTAGGCTCCAAATAATTTTTCAGATTTGTTTTGAGAGGAAAAATAATTAGAATAAAATCCAAAACTTGTTTGGATTAGTTGGGACAGAGGACTTAGGTTGATCACAAGGTGTAGGGGAGGTTTTGGAGGGGTTTTACCACATGGGAACAATGCAAAGTCAAGGGTGGTTCCAAGGTATGAAAATCCCCAAATTTTCATAGAGCTTCACTTTAAAAGAAAACAAATTAAACTCCCAAAAATAAATTTGAGAGAGAACCAACAGAGAAGAAGTTTCAAAAGATCAAACATTAAAGTTTGAAAAGATAAAGTCCTTGCCAAAGCAAAGAAAGTTTTTAAGTGGAAGGTTTTTCTGAAAAAGAAAAATTTTAAAATGGCCTCTCCTCAAAAACCACAAAGTTTTTGATAAAAACCAAATAAAAAAATTTGGAGTGTCACATCACATGCCGTAGGGCGCCTGCGCGATCCGTAGGTCGATCTTGTTTGTCTTGCCTTATCCTCCAGTATGTCTCGCAGGTCGGGCACATTTTCCCGTGCCTTAGTTGAGCGGTGTCGGGGCATGGCTTGGGTGGAGGGCCGAGAGGCCTCTTTGTTGCGGACGCGAGGTGGCCGATCTGCCATGTCATGCGCTGGTGATGTAGGTGCTTCCTCCTCTGATCGGGGTAGCGGCCTGCGCTTCGGGTAACTCTTGGAGGGGCGTTCGAGTTCATACTCTTCGGCCGTAAGGACTTCAGTCCATCTGTCAGCTAGCAAATCTTGGGCAGCTTTAAGCTGTTGCTGCTTTTTCTTGAGGCTGCTTGCCGTGGCTAAAAGCCTGCATTTAAAATGCTCTTGTTCGGCGGGGTCTGATGGTATGACGAATTCGTCGTCATCGAGGCTTGCCTCGTCTTCAGAGGGAGGCGTATAGTTATCATCCTCGAGCTCTCGGTCTGCCGCTCTCTCATGAGGGCTGGCTTCTCCATCTTCCTGTGCCGAATCTTGCTGAGGTGGGTGTTCTTCGGCGTTATCCGGGGTAGTATTATCCCCCATGCTGGAATCACCATTTTTGCTTTGGCGGGATTTAGAGCGGCGCCGCTGACGCCAGCGCTTCGGCTGTTTCTTGGGGGCGTCATCCCCCACTGTTCCATCGCCATCTCCATCTTTTGGAGTATCCACCATATATATGTCATATGACGAGGTGGCCTTCCAGCGCCCTACAGGTGCTAGTTCCTATTCGTCTCCTACATCGTCGTCCATGCCGTCGATGTCTTCGGAGCTGAAGTCAAGAATGTCAGTTAGATCGTCGACAGTGGCTACAAAGTGGGTGGTGGGTGGGCTTTGAATTTCCTTATCGTTCGTATCCCACCCTCGCTGACCGTAGTCCGGCCAGGGCTCTCCTGATAAAGAGAGAGACTTAAGAGAGTTCAGGATGTCGCCAAAAGGTGAATGCTGAAAGATGTCTGCGGCGGTGAACTCCATTATCGGCGCCCAATCGGATTCGATTGGCAGGGGCGTGGGGGGTTCGGAGTCCGGGGAGGAGTCCGGATCCTCGGAGTCACGTGCCATGCGGAGTGCGGGGCTGGAGTTCGGCTCGATCGCCTCTGAGATTGCAGCCCCTGAGGCAGCGTCTAACCGCTGATCCTCAATCGGCGCAGTATGCTCCGAATCAATGGTCGAAACCGATGCATATGCAGCCTCCAAGGTGCTGTTCAGCGGCAGAGCTATATCATGCCCATCGAGACAGTGCGGCATGCTTGGATGTGGCTCGAATCCGTCGAAGATCAAGTCCCCGTGGATGTCAGCCGTGTAGTTTAGGCTTCCAAACCTGACCTGATGGTCAGGGGTGTAGCTTTCAATCTGCTCCAAGTGGCCGAGTGAATTGGCCCGCAGAGCGAAGCCGCCGAAGACGAAGATCTGTCCGGGGAGAAAAGTTTCACCCTGGACCGTATCGTTGTTGATGATCAAAGGAGCCGTCGGGCCTAAAGGCGACGACACAGAGGAACTCTCAATGAAAGCACCAATGTAGGTGTCAAAACCAGCGGATCTCGGGTAGGGGGTCCCGAACTGTGCGTCAAGGCCGGATGGTAACAGGAGACAAGGGACAAGATGTTTTTTACCCATTGTTCGGGCCCTCTCGATGGAGGTAATACCCTACTCCTGCTTGATTAATATTGATGATATGGGCAGTACAAGAGTAGATCTACCACGAGATCAAGGAGGCTAAACCCTAGAAGCTAGCCTATGGTATGATTGTTGTGTATGGAGTTGATTGCCTACGGACTACAACCCTCCGGTTTATATAGACACCAGATAGGGTTAGGGTTACATAAAGTAAGTTACAATGGTAGGAGATCTTGAATATACGCATCGCCAAGCTTGCCTTCCACCCCAAGGAAAGTCCCATCCGGACACGGGACGAAGTCTTCAATCTTGTATCTTCATAGTCCAGGAGTCCGGCTGAAGGTATAGTCCGGCTACCCGAACACCCCCTAATGCAGGACTCCCTCAATATGTTTCTCGTATATGGAGGTGACAAAGAGCTCATCGTAAATGGTTACGTTGATGCAAGCTTTGACACTGATCCAGATGACTCTAAGTCACAAACCGGATACGTGTTTTTATTAAATGGTGGAGCTGTCAGTTGGTGCAGTTCCAAGCAGAGCGTCGTGGCGGGATCTACGTGTGAAGCGGAATACATAGCTTCTTCGGAAGCAGCAAATGAAGGAGTCTAGATGAAGGAGTTCATATCCGATCTAGGTGTCAATACAGGAGCAATTGCCTTGGCAAAGGAATCCAGATTTCACAAGAGAACCAAGCACATCAAAGACGCTTCAATTCCATCTGCGATCGAGTGAAGGAGGGAGACATAGAGATTTGCAAGACACATACGAATCTGAATGTTGCAGACCCATTGACTAAGCCTCTCTCACGAGCAAAACATGATCAGCACCAAGACTCCATGGGTGTTAGAATCATTACATTGTAATCTAGATTATTGACTCTAGTGCAAGTGGGAGACTAAAGGAAATATGCCCTGGAGGCAATAATAAAGTTTTTATTTATATTTCCTTATATCATGATAAATGTTTATTATTCATGCTAGAATTGTGTTAACTGGAAACTTAGTACATGTGTGAATACATAGACAAACAGAGTGTCACTAGTTTGCCTCTACTTGACTAGCTCGTTGAATCAATGATGGTTATGTTTCCTAACCATAAACATGAGTTGTCATTTGATTAAAGGGATCACATCATTAGAGAATGATGTGATTGACTTGACCCATCCTCGCTGGTGTTGCTATTGCTTTCTCCATAACTTATACATGTTCCTATGACTATGAGATCATGCAACTCCCGAATACCAGAGGAACACTTTGTGTGCTACCAAACGTCACAATGTAACTGGGTGATTATAAAGGTGATCTACAGGTGTCTCCGATGGTGTTTGTTGAGTTGGCATAGATTGAGATTATGATTTGTCACTCTGATTGTCGAAGAGGTATCTCTGGGCCCTCTCGGTAATGTACATCACTGTAAGCCTTGCAAGCAATGTAGATAGTGAGTTTGTTAAGGGATGTAGCATTACTGAACGAGTAAAGAGACTTGCCAGTAATGAGATTGAACTAGGTATAGAGATACTGACGATCAAATCTCAGGCAAGTAACATACCGATGACAAAAGGAACAACGTATATCGTTATGTGGTTTGACCGATAAAGATGTTCGTAGAATATGTAGGAACCAATATGAGCATCCAGGTCCCGCTATTGGTTATTGACCGGAGACGTGTCTCGGTCATGTGTAAATAGTTCTCGAACCTGTAGGGTCCACACGCTTAACGTTTGGTGATGATCGTATTATGAGTTTATGTGTTTTGATGTACCAAAGGTAGTTCGGAGTCCCGGATATCATCACGGACATGATGAGGAGTCTCTAAATGGTCGAGACATAAAGATCGATATATTGGACGACTATATTTGGACATCGGAATGGTTCCGGGTGAGATCGGGCATTTACCGATGTACTGGGAGGTTACTGGACCCCCCCGGGAGCTATATGGGCCTTATTGGGCCATAGTGGGAGAGAGGAGAAGGGATCAAAGGAGGGGGCGCCCCCCAAGCCCAATCCGAAGTGGGAGGGGGGCCCCTCTTTCCTTCCTCCTTCCTCCCCCTTCCTTCTCTCCTAATCCAACTAGGGAAAGGGGGGGATCCTACTCCCGTTGGGAGTAGGACTCCCCTTGGGGCGCACCTAGGACTCCCCCTCCCCCTCCTCCACTCCTTTATATACGGGGGAGGGGGGCACCCCATAGACACACAAGTTGATCGTTGATCTTTTAGCCGTGTGCGGTGCCCCCCTCCACCATAATCCACCTCGGTAATATCGTCGTAGTGCTTAGGCGAAGCCCTGCGCCGGTAGCTTCATCATCACTGTCATCACACTGTCGTGCTGACAAAGCTCTTCCCCGACACTCTACTTGATCGTGAGTTCGTGGGACGTCACCGAGCCGAACGTGTGTAGATCGCGGAGGTGCCGTATCTTCGGTACTAGGATCGGTCGATCGTGAAGACGTACGACTACATCAACCGCGTTGTCATAACACTTCCGCTTATGGTCTATGAGGGTACGTGGACAATACTCTTCCCTCTCGTTGCTATGCATCACCATGATCTTGCGTGTGCGTAGGAAAATTTTGAAATTATTGCGTTCCACAACAGTTAGTATGCTTGAAGTATTATTGTTTTTATGTCAATATTAAACTTTTGTCTTGAATCTTATGGATCTGAATATTCATGCCACAATAAAGAAAATTACATTGAAAAATATGTTAGGTAGCATTCCACATCAAAAATTCTATTTTTATCATTTACCTACTCGAGGACGAGAAAGAATTAAGCTTGGGGATGCTTGATACGTCTCCAATGTATTTATAATTTTTGATTGTTCCATGCTATTATATTATCCATCTAGGATATTTTATATGCTATTTTATTTGATTTTTGGGACTAACCTATTAACCTAGAGCCCAGTGCCAGTTTCTGTCCTTTTCCTTGTTTTTGAGTATCACACAAAAGCAATCAAATGGAGTCCAATTGACGTGCCAATTTTTGATGATTTTTTATGGACCAAAAGAAGCCCCCGGAGTAAAAGAGTTGGGCCAGAAGAGTCCCGGGCCATCCACGAGGGTGGGTGGCGCACCCTACCCCCCCCCCCCAATGCGCCCGCCCTATCTCGTGGATGATTCGGGGACCCCCCTGACTTGTCCCCGACGCCAAAAATTCCTATAAATACAAAAACCTCTAGAAAATAACTTAGATCGGGAGTTCCGCCGCCGCAAGCCTCCGTAGCCACCGGAAACCAATCTAGACCCGTTCCGGCACCCTGCCGGAGGGGGGAATCCCTCTCTAGTGGACATCTTCTTCATCCCGACGCTCTCCATGACGGGGAGGGAGTAGTTCACCCTTGGGGTTGAGATTATGTACCAATAGCTATGTGTTTGATCTCTCTCTCTCTCTCGTGTTCTTGATTTGGCACGATCTTGATGTATCACGAGCTTTGCTATTATAGTTGGATATTATGATGTTTCACCCCCTCTACTCTCTTGTAATGGATTGAGTTTTTCCCTTTGAAGTTATCTTATCGGATTGAGTCTTTAAGGATTTGAGAACACTTGATGTATGTCTTGCATGTGCTTATCTGTGGTGACAATGGGATATTCACGTGATCCACTTGATGTATGTTTTGGTGATCAACTTGCGAGTTCCGTGACCTCGTGAACTTATGCATAGGGGTTGGCACATGTTTTCGTCTTGACTCTCCGGTAGAAACTTAGGGGCACTCTTTGAAGTTCTTTGTGTTGGTTGAATAGATGAATATGAGATTGTGTGATGCATATCGTATAATTATACCCACATATACTTGAGGTGACATCGGAGTATCTAGGTGACATTAGGGTTTTGGTTGATTGGTGTCTTAAGGTGTTATTCTAGTACGAAGTCTAGGATAGATTGAACGGAAAGAATTGCTTCATGATATTTTACTACGGTCTCTTGAATAGATTGATCAGAAAGGATAACTTTGAGGTGGTTTCGTACCCTACAATAATCTCTTTGTTTGTTCTCCGCTATTAGTGACTTTGGAGTGACTCTTTGTTGCATGTTGAGGGATAGTTATATGATCCAACTATGTTATTATTGTTCAGAGAACTTGCACTAGTGAAACTATGAACCCTAGGCCTTGTTTCGAAGCATTGCAATACCGTTTTCGCTCACTTTTATCATTAGTTACCTTGCTGTTTTTATATTTTTCAGATTACAAAAACCTATATCTACCATCGATATTGCACTTGTATCACCATCTCTTCGCCGAACTAGTGCACCTATACAATTTACCATTGTATTGGGTGTGTTGGGGACACAAGAGACTCTTTGCTATTTGGTTGCAGGGTTGTTTGAGACAGACCATCTTCATCCTACGCCTCCCACGGATTGATAAATCTTAGGCCAGTCACTTGAGGGAAATTTGCTACTGTCCTACAAACCTCTACACTTGGAGGCCCAACAACGTCTACAAGAAGAAGGTTGTGTAGTAGACATCAGCGCCGCGCGGAGCGAGCGGACAGGCATCGGCAGTAGGCACTGGCCATATTGCAGTGCAATATCGTTGAAGCAGGTGGGGAGTCGTTGTTTGAGGATGACGATCCTCATTGGGAGGACATTTGACTCGATACCTCGGACAACACCAGCGAGGATGATGATGATGAGGACTACTCGAAGTAGGTTGTAGTTGCACCATAGTTTTTATCTAGTTGCACCGTAGTTTTTATTATGTAGTTGCACTGTAGTTTTTTATGTAGTTGCACCGTAGTTTTATCTATCTATGCTATGAACTATGTAAAATATCTATGTATCGTTTTATCTATGCTATCATGAACTATGTATCATTTATTTTATATCTAAACAATATCTATGCAACCTAGTCCAGAGTGTTCGTGCGAGAGCGCGCGCTCTGCATTTTAGCGCGCCTGCTGGAGCTACGTGCGCGCTAAATCTACTGTGGCCACTTGAGCCATTGCTCCCCGCCGCGCCAAAGCAGGCGATCGGCGTGCTGCAAACTCATTTTTTGCGCGCTGGGCGGATGTTGGAGATGCTCTTACATAAATTAAATCAAACCATAATAAAACGTAGAAGATTGGATACATATCTCTATTTCTAATGCAGCAGTTGGTAGTCTTCGTTTCGGCTTTTTTCGTCCAACCTTTCACTTTTGTCTAGTTTTTTATCTCCCCTCCCACCACCCTTTCTTACTGGTTTATTTTCGCTTGACCTCCCACACAATGAAAAAAAATCTAAACGGATAAGAACTTTCCATGTGGGCGCAAGTTATTTAGTAATGTATTTATGTGAAACAATTAATCACGGTCAATCTCTAAAGATCAAATATAAATTAATTAACATTACCATAAATCGCTCAATCACATTTCACATTAGTAATAAATAACAAGGGTGTGTCTACAACTCAGTCGGCTAAGACTTAACGAAGCCTCAGTCGAGTGACGTTAGCGTTTTTTGGTACAAGCGGCACGTCTGGATGCTACAAATGGTGATGAAAAATGTTGCGACGGCATTGCAAGCAACAACAATAAATGCTACAACCGTCAATGAAGGATGTTGCAACCGGTGAGATGATGTGCTACAACCGACGAGGGACGACATGCTACAACCAGCAAGACTGATGTTGCAACCGGTAGAAAAAATGTTATAAATGATGGCATAAAATGTTGCATGGTCGACTGAGACTTGGTTAAATCTCAGTCGACTGAGTTTTAGCAGGCCCTTTATGTCTAATCCTTGATATTTATCTTATGACGATGATCATATGTCTTGGATCTATACTTGTACCCTTGCATGTTATCTAAACCTTGTAGGTACTTGGATGAGCCCAAATCTATGAGATTGCAAGTCACTCACATCTTGAGCAATCTCTACATCACCAAGTTCCTACTATATGGTTTTTCTATTGTCATTTTGAATACAAGGAAGTATGAACCCACTCAACATATCCTTTGACAATTTCTATATATATATATATTTTAATTTGGTATTAAGTCTCATGATTGTCATTTTGGATACACAAGTGCTTTTCCTTGCAAGACTAACCCATGTAGGAAGATGAGCTAAAACTACAAGTGGTGCTCCCAACTCTTGATGGACTACATCAACCTTGAGCATCCAACACAAGTTTGACTACATGATCAAGATCAACACCATAACCCAAGGTATGATAGTCCATCTTAGAGAAGCTTTGCTCCAAGACATGAGACAAAGCAACTCAACAAGATGTGAACACATCAAAATACTTAAACAAAAAATGGTAACCCCATTTTGAGCTTAAACGATGAGTATGACCTATGATCAAGTGCCATCACTTGACTCCTCAGTCAATATACTCTAACATAGGTGACTTTGTCACCAATCCCTTCTAGATGAAGTTCTTTAGTGTTTCTTCATGTTCTTTCATATATTTCTTGCTATCTTGTAAAAAAATCTTATGTATGTTTTTCACTGTTAGTTTAGTGTCTAATTCATTGCAAATATTTGAGTTAATTCCTTGAAAATCCTTGTGAGATTTAATTTGCCAAGTGAGCTGAGTTGACAAAACTTTTCCTCTGCATTGAGCTCGGACTCGCCAATCCAAGCCTATCGGCTAGACCGAACTATAAGGATATCTTGTAGACTGTTCATCTGTACAATCGACATGGACTAACCCGGTCTAACCGATATGCATCATCCATGACACGGCCAATTAGGTGTCACCGATGGAAACAAATCAGCATTAATTACCGATTTCATTGATGAGAATTTTTTTACCATTGGATTCTGCATATTTAATTTCTTCTCCAACTCCACTCAATGATTCTTATTCCTCTACTCGCATCATAAACTACATGCTGCTTTGTAGTGTATCTCAAGGACTAAACCTATTTGACTCATGCTCCAGAAGTACCCTTCTTGGAATTGATGTCAAAGGGGGAGAGAGAGTGATAACCCACAAGTATAGGGGATCGCAACAGTTTTTGAGGGTAGAGTATTCAACCCAAATTTATTGATTCTACACAAGGGGAGCCAAAGAATATTCTCAAGTATTAGCAGCTGAGTTGTCAATTCAACCACACCTGGAAACTTAATATCTGCAGAAAAGTGTTTAGTAGCAAAGTAATATGATAGTGGTGATAACTATAGCAAAAGGTAACAGTAGTAAAAGTAATGTTTTTGGTATTTTGTAGTGATGATAGAAATAGCAACGGAAAAGTAAATAAGCGAAGAACAATATATGTAAATGTAACACCCTTGATGCGACTATAGCTCCCACGTGTCGAGGCATGACTTAGAGACATAATCGCATTGAAGGCATATGTCGCAAGTTAGGCAATCTTCACAACATCCCAAGTAATATAAATAATAAAGGGGAGATAACATAGTTGGCTTACACTCGCCACGTAAATCTAGTACATAAATAGCATTACATCATCCAAACACTCAAGGCCCGACTACGGCGCCAAAATAAAAGATAACCCAACATGCGACATGGTCCCGATCACCCCAACTGGGCACCACTACTGATCATCAGGAAAAGAAACATAGTATCGTTGAGAGTCCTCGTCAAACTCCCACTTGAGCTCAAGCGCGTCACCTGGAGCGGAATCATCAGGCCCTACATCTGGTGTAATAGTAATCTGTCAGCCAAAGGGACTCATCAATCTCGCACCCTCGCGATCAAGACTATTTAAGCTTATAGGTAAGGGAAGGTAAAAATATATGTGGAGCTGCAGCAAGCGACTAGCATATATGGTGGCTATCCTATTCGCAAAAGAGAGCGAGAAGAGAAGGCAAAGCGCGGTCGAATAACTAAAGGGCAATCCTGTGGCAAGCATTACTCCAACACCGTGTTCACTTCCCGGACTCCGCCGAGAAGAGACCATCATGGTAACTCACACTGTTGATTCATTTTAATTAAGTTAAGGTTCAAGTTATCTACAACCGGACATTAACAAATTCCCATCTGCCCATAACCGCGGGCACGACTTTCGAAAGTTCAAATCCCTGCAGGGGAGTCCCAACTTAGCCCATGACAAGCTCTCACGGTCAACGAAGGAATAGACCTCCTCCCGAGACGTTCCGATCAGACTCGGTATCTCGGTTCTTCAAGACACTCCGACGGGTTAAAACTAATCCAGCAACACCGCCCGAATGTGCCGACAAATCCCGATAGGAGCTGCACATATCTCGTTCTCAGGGCACACTCAGATGAGCTCTCCATACAACTAAAACCAAACCTCGAGTTTCCCCGAGGGGGCGCTTCACAGGACTCTAGTTCGGACCAACACTCAGAGGAGCACTGGCCCGGGGGGGCTAAAATAAGATGACCCTCGGGCTCCGGAAACCCAAGGGAAAAGAGGCTAGGTGGCAAATGGTAAAATCAAGGTTGGGCATTGCTGGAAAAGCTTTAATCAAGGCGAACTATCAAGGGGTTCCCATTATAACCCAACCGCGTAAGGAACGCAAAAATCCGGGAACATAACACCGATATGACGGAAACTAGGGCGGCAAGAGTGGAACAAAACACTATGGCGAGAGGCCGAGCCTTCCACCCTTTACTAAGTATATAGATGCATTAAGATAACAAGATAATATAATGATATCCCAACAAGTAAATAATGTTCCAACAAGGAACGGTCTCCAATCTTCACCTGCAACTAGCAACGCTATAAGAGGGGCTGAGCAAAGCGGTAACATAGCCAATCAACGGTTTGCTAGGACATGGTGGGTTAGAGGTTTGACATGGCAATTTGGGAGCCTTGAAAGTATTTGGTAGGCATCGTAGCATTGGCATAGCAAAAGAGCGAGCATCTAGCATAGCAAAGATAGTAGTGATTTCGAGGATATGATCATCTTGCCTACAAAGTTGTCAGAGTTGCCTGGATCCTCGAAAACAAACTCAACGGGCTCCTCGTTAGCGAACTCGTCTGTCGGCTCTACCCAAACAAGACAAGCAAGCAAACGGAACACAATCAACCACGTGCAAAGCTCAAACAATATGATGCAAAGATGGTATGCTATGCGGGATGCGATGCGGGATGCATATGCAAGATGTGACAGGGAATGCATGAACCTGGCCTCAACTGGAAATATGAGATGAAATCGCTTGAAAACGATATAAAGAACGCCGGAATCGGAGTTACGGTTTGGGAATGGCAAGCAATTCAAATATGACCACGTTCTGCGATTTACAGCAAGTAGCCATCTAAATGCAACAAGATGAACATGCTATAGCACCCAAACATGGCATAAAAATACATGGCACGGATGCATTCATGATTCTTAACAAAAGGCTAGCACTGAGCTACGGCCAATTCATCCATTAACAGGTTCAAACAAACATGGCAAAAATGCATATGACAAACAGATCTCAGACTTTGTGAAATTAGCACTTGTCTGGAATTTCAGATCAGGTAGCACTCTTCGGAGCAACAAAACTATCTGCTACAGGACCTGAACATTGCAAAGTAAAGCATGGCATGGAGCTACTCAAAGAGCTTAACAAAAGTCCCTTAGTGACCTTGAGCCAAAAGGGATCAGAAAATACATTTGCAAGCATGTGAACATGGCAAAAACATAATCAGATCACAGACTTTGTGAAAACTGGAACATGCTAAAAACAGATATCAAGTAGGCATGTTTATGATCTCGATGCACTCACTACGGAGCAAGTCATGGCAAACTAAGCCTACATCCGTCAAGAATACACAAAATGCAAGCTAGACATGGCAAGAACAATTGACATAGCATGCACGGATCAACTACAACATCCCCGGCAAAATCGCTAACAAGTAGACAATCTGCCCAGATTCACGAAATAGCAAAAGTAGAGCTCGATTGACTCAAGCTATGGTGCTCCATAATTGCAAACAAAGACATGGATGGATAGAGCACTACAAGATTAACAAAACATCCTTACTGATCATCCTCAAAAGAGGCACGGATCACTAGGAAACAACATGAACATATGGCCATATGAGATAAACAGCTCAAGGACTTAGTGGAAATGCTAAGTCCCTGAAATCATCATTACCAAGTGCCTCAGTTGGAAAGCTTGTGCTAGTCATCACACACATCACAAAAATACATGGGTTGCACCTCTGGGAAGATGGCAAAACCCTTAAAAAAACATATGTAGAACTCATGGGCATATCATGCACACAATAATCATGGCAAAAAAGACAAATACCTAAATGGAGCAGCAGATCTGACAATTATCTCAAGGAGCACTCTTCTAACATCATTTCGGGCATCAAGATGAACTCAAATGAAAATGATGCAATGATATGAAATGATGTACTCTTTGAGACGAACATTTTGATATGCTATATGCACAAAACGGAGGTACGGATGCAAAGATACGGCACGATGAATAGGGCAATATGAGCTAGGGTTTCGGGAGAAAGTCAACCGTGCAAGTTTTAGATCTGGATCCGCACGCGGTTCGAGGTCTCGCCGGAGATCACTGTTTGCCGGAGGGCTCGGGTCGGTGCCGGACTTGCCGGGGGGCACGGACGCCGAGGAGGAAGGAGGAGGCCGGGGCGGAGACGGCGGTGCTCGGGCGCGGCGAGGGGCGGCCCGGTGGCGGTGCGGCGACCGGCGGGCGTCGACGGCGACCGGATGCGGCGGCTCACTGGCGTCGAGGCGGAGGAAGGCGGCGGCGCGGCGTACGGTGGCGCGGGGGCCGGCTCGGGTCGCCTGCGGCAGTGGAAAGGCGCGGCCGGGCCGGGAAGGGCCCCGCGCGGGCTAATCGGGCCGGCGGCGGTGATGTGGGCACGCCCGGCACATGGTGCGACGGGAGTGGGCGGCGGCGATGTCCGGCGCGCGGACGGACGTGTCTGGCGCGCAGATGAGGAGCGGGGCTAGGTTTAGGGTGGTTTGGATCCGGAATTTCGGGGAGGGGATATTTATAGAGGTAGGAGGAGCTAGGAAGCTCCAAATGAGGTGCGGTTTACGGCCACGTGATCATGATCAAACGCTCTAGATGATGGAGCAGGTTTTGGTGGGTTTTGGGCCAAATTGGAGGGGTGTTGGGCTGCAACACACACGAGGCCTTTTCGTCCCTCGGTTAACCGTTGGAGTATCAAACGAAGTCCAAATGATACGAAACTTGACAAGCGGTCTACCGGTAGTAAAACAAGGCCGCTTGGCAAGTCTCGGTCCAATCCGGAAATGTTTAATCCCCACACATGAAAGAAAGGTAGAAATGACCACCAGAGGAGAACGGAGCGCCGGAATGCAAAACGGACAACGGGGAAAATGCTCGAATGCATGAGATGAACACGTATGCAAATGCAATGCACATGATGACATGATATGAGATGCATGACAACGAAAACAACACACGGAGACAAAAACCTGAACCCGAGAAAATAAGATAACTTAAGGCCGGAAATGGCAAGAGTTGGAGTACAAATTGGGTAAATCATATCCGGGGTGTTACAACACTCCACCACTATGAAAGGATCTCGTCCCGAGATCTAGGACTGAAAGAACACCGGGTACTTAGAACGGAGGTGATCCTCGCGTTCCCAGGTAGCTTCACGGTCGGAATGGTGTGACCACTTGACTTTGAGGAATTTGATTGACTTGTTGCGAGTCTTGTGTTCAGTCTCTTCGAGAATATCAATGGGGTGCTCACGATAGGAGAGATCTTCTTGGAGCTCAATGTCCTCGAAGTTGACGGTGCGGTCAGGAGTCTTGAAGCACTTTCGGAGATGAGAGACATGGAACACATCATGAACATTTGCAAAGTTTGAAGGAAGCTCGAGTTGATAGGCGAGATCGCCTCTCTTGCTGACAATCTTGAAAGGTCCCACGTATCTAGGGGCAAGCTTCCCTTTGATACTGAAGCGACAAGTACCTTTCATAGGAGAGACGCGGAGGTAAACAGGATCTGCGATCTCGAAAGCCAAATCACGGTGCTTACTGTCATAGTAGCTCTTCTGGCGGGATTGGGCTGCTTTGAGGTTATCTTGAATGACTTTGCACATTTCCTCTGCCTCTGTGATTAAGTCATTACCCAAAAGCTGACGTTCACCGGTTTCAGACCAGTTGAGAGGGGTACGGCACTTCCCGCCATACAGAATTTCAAATGGGGCCTTGCCCAAACTTGCTTGAAAACTGTTGTTGTAGGAGAATTCAGCATATGGAAGACAATCCTCCCACTTCATGCCGAAGGAGATCACACAAGCCCTGAGCATATCTTCAAGAATCTGGTTGACACGCTCGACTTGACCGCTAGTTTAAGGATGGAAAGCTGTGCTGAAGCAGATGTTGGTGCCCATGGCCTTCTGAAAAGAATCCCAAAACTTGGAGGTAAAGATGCTGCCACGGTCTGAAGAGATCACTTGTGGGATACCGTGCAGAGAGACAATCCGAGAGGTATAGAGTTCCGCCAATTGAGCTGCAGTGATCGACTCTTTGATAGGCAGAAAGTGAGCCACTTTAGTGAGTTTGTCGATGACAACGAATATAACATCATTGCCCCGTTTGGACTTTGGAAACCCAGTCACGAAGTCCATTTCAATGTGGTCAAACTTCCATTCTGGAATGGCAAGAGGTTGGAGGAGACCAGCTGGCCTTTGGTGTTCTGCCTTCACTCTTCTGTAGACATCACATTCATTCACAAATTGAGCAATCTCGCGCTTCATTCGATTCCACCAATAAGCCTGCTTGAGGTCCTAATACATCTTCATACTCCCAGGGTGGATGGAGAGGAGAGAATTGTGAGCCTCGTTCATGATCACTTTACGAAGTTCACCTTTGGGCACAACAATACGATCCTCGAAGAAGAGAGTATCCTTGTCATCAAGGCGGTAGCACTTGTACTTGGGTTGGCTCTTGGCAATCCCAATCTTCACCTTTTTCACCATAGCATCAAGAAGCTGAGCTTGGCGAATCTGGTCTTCCAAGGTAGGAGAGACTTGAAGGTTGGCAAGGAAACCTTGGGGAACAACTTGCAGATTAAGTTTGCGGAAAGCTTCACAAAGCTCGGGTTGATAAGGCTTGAGAATCAGACTGTTGCAATAAGCCTTTCTGCTCAATGCGTCAGCAATCACATTGGCCTTGCCTGGAGTATACTCGATACTCGGATTATACTCTTGAATCATTTCGACCAATCGAGTCTGCATGAGGTTGAGATTAGGCTGAGTGAAGATGTACTTGAGACTTTTGTGGTCAGTGAAGATGTCCACTTTTCTTCCCAATAAGAGATGTCTCCAAATCAAAAGAGCATGCACAACTGCCGCCAACTCAAGATCATGAGTGGGGTAGTTCTTCTCGTTGGGCTTCAACTGGCGAGAGGTATAAGCAACAACTTTCTTCTCTTGCATCAACACTGCGCCAAGACCTTGGAGAGAGGCATCACAAAAGACCTCGTACGGCTTGGATTCATCAGGCGGAGTCAGAACTGGAGCAGTGATCAATTTCTCTTTCAAAGTGTTGAAAGCAATGTCACACTCCGGATACCAAACGTACTTGACGTGCTTCTGGAGAAGATTTGAGAGAGGCTTTGCGATCTTAGAAAAGTTCTTAACGAATCTTCGACAATAGCTTGCGAGACCGAGGAAGCTACGGAGTTGCTTCGCGTTCTGAGGAGGTTCCCAATTCACAATTGCAGACACCTTCTCAGGATTCACCGCAATGCCCTTGGCAGAGATGATATGACCAAGATAAAGAATCTCATCGAGCCAAAATTCGCACTTGGAGAACTTGGCGTAGAACTGGTGTTCCCTCAGCTTATCGAGTACCAAACGCAAGTGCTTGGCATGATCTTCCTTGTTCTTCGAGAAAACCAGTATGTCATCGAGATAGACCAAAACGAAGTCATTGGTGTAGGCGTTGAAGATGAAGTTCATCATGCGAGAGAAAGTTGGAGGAGCGTTGACGAGGCCAAAAGACATGAAAGTGTATTCATATGAACCATAGCTTGTCCTGAAAGCCGTCTTGGGAATATCTTGCTCACGGATTCGAATCTGATGATAACCCATACGGAGATCAAGCTTGGAGAATACTTGGGCACCTTTGAGTTGTTCGAATAGCTCATTGATGTTGGGAAGTGGGTATTTGTTCTTGATGGTCTTCTTGTTCAATGGACGGTAATCAACACAAAGTCAGTCCGTTCCATCCTTCTTCTTCACAAAAAGAACACCACAACCCCACAGAGAAGAACTAGGCCGGATGAGACCCATTCTCTCTTGAATATCGAGTTGCTTCTTCAGCTCCTTCAACTCTTTAGGTCCAAGGTTGTAAGGACGCTTGCACACAGGTTCTGTACCGGGCTCAAGATCAATGACGAATTCAACTGGCCGGTGCAGAGGCATTCCTGGAAGCTCTCAACGCCGAAGAGGGCAAAGAGGAGTGGCCAAATAGGGCCAAGCGTCCGGCGAAATCGTAAGTTCGGATATCAGAATAACTCATGATGTTCCTTTGTTGCACAGCTTTCCCTAATGTCGAACATAATTATGCAGCCCGCCCCGGGCCGAACTCAACGAGTCGTCGAGCGGCTCCCTGGATTCATCGGACGTGAACTCAGTTCCACCCGCTGTCTCCCCCCACACTGCGGACGACGCCGAAGTGGCGTCACAATGAGCTCCGGGGCAGGAGGAGGTGGTCCTGGAGGAGCCGCAGGGCGACCTCCCGGACCCCAGGAGTAAAGGGGACAAGACCCCCCAGGGCTCCAAGTCCGGCTTTGTGCCGGACACCGCGCCAGAATCTTCAATAGTTCCGGACCGCGATAGGCGAACTCCTTCCAAGAGGAGCAAGCCTTCTGAGCCGGCGGCTTCCGTCCAACCGGAGGTGCCGGACAATCTGCTCGAGGTGCTTGACGGCGCCTCCATTGACGAGGAGCACCGTACTATTATGAGTACGGTGATCCAGAAGGTTCAGTCCGCCAAGAGCGGACTGAGTGAAGCTTGCTCTAGCCTCCTAACAGGCTTCGAGGTAAGTAAAAATATGTAAAAATATAACCTCATAGACAATAGCCCCTGATGCTCTGTTTGGCGTTTGGAAAGAAAAGCCGAATAGAGGATCTAGTAAATTTCGCAGGAGTCTAACAATAAAGAGTCAATATGCATGTGCAGGCTTCGCTGCAATCCACCGCCACACTGACTGCGGAGGTGGGTGTCCTGAAACAGGACCTCAAGTGGACCGATCAAGAGCTCGGCCTTGCCAAGCGGCAGCTCAAGGAAAAAGAAGGTAGGAAATACCTTACAGAAAAAGTGCCTATAGAGAGGCATGATTGCAAAAAATAATAGGATTGCACTTCTTATTATAGGGGCCATGACTGAGGTGGCGACCCTCAAGCAGGCGCTGTCCGAGGCCAAAAAGAAAACGGCCGCGGAGCACACCGAGCGAGAGAAACTTGGGGCTCAGGTCGGTGAGGTGCAGCAAGAGCTTCAGGCTCTCATGAAAAAACATGAGAGTTTGGAGCTTGAGTCAAAGACCCAAGCGTCCGAGCTCGCGGCGGCCCTTGAGACTGCCAAGTCTGCCAAGGCCGAAGCCCAAAAGGCCCTCCAAGAGTTGGAGGAGATTAAGAAGATAGCAGCGGGTAAGGCATTCTTTATGCAAAGCAGAAATATAAAAGTAAACTACCTTTTACTTACTCGAATCCGGAGTTCTCCAGGGGCATTCGCAGATCTTCCCCGCAGCGTATCCGACGCCGCCGCATTCTACCGAGCTGAAGAGGGCAGCTCGACAGAGAAGGTGTTCTGGTCTCAGTATGTTGAGGCCGGACACCCTGTGCCCTTGAACGACCAGCTGAAACAGCTGGTCGAGCTCCACAAGGCGGCCGAACAGGCCATGAAGGGCTTCATAGTTCGGCTGTGGCCCGGAGAGGCCCTGCCTGGGAGCTACTTTGGGCTGGTGCGGCGGCTGGTGGAGGCCTGTCCAAGGCTCGAGGTCATCAAGCGCTCCGTCTGCATCGAAGGTGCCCGTCAGGCCCTTGCCCGTGCAAAGGTGCACTGGGGTAAGCTGGACGGTGAGAAGCTTGTGAAGGACGGGCCGCCGCCGGGGAAGGAGCATCGCAAGCCCGAGAACTATTACAAGGATGTTCTTGCGGGTGCCCGCCTTGTGGCGGATGAATGTACCAAGGATGTAATTTTTGAATAAACTCGCTCGTTTTTATCCTGTGTGCTGAAAACTTGTTCATAGGCGCTTAAGCAATGCTTGTTGAATTTAAAATATTATTTTCTGTTCGGCCGTTTATCAAAAAATTGAGAGATGGCCAGTCGTCGGCTTCTGCCCCCATGCCACTAGTGCTGGGGTGTTCGGGATAAACCTGAGCGCTCTTTTTCCCATAGTTGGGTCCTTCGAGGGAGGCGCTCAGCACAACGAACCAGGCAATCGGACTATAATGCTTGAACACTCTCACTTAGCCATAGAACTTTATAATTTTAAATTTCAGCGAAGCCGCTAGTTCGGAAGACCGAGTTCGGGGCGCTATCCACGCCTTGGCCGGACAAATCCGGCTCCTCGCTCGAAGCGGCATAAGTCTTTAGGGACTCAAAAAAACCTCTCAAACAGCGACCGGTCTCTCGCCTCATCATGACAGTCAGTTTTATCTTTCTCCACTGAGGTGCTTAACCCAGCTCAACCGGGGCACAATCGCAGTGGTTCTCCTAGTGCTACCTTAGCCGATATAGCGGAACGTAAGGCACCAAAACATAGGATCCGGGCAAACCCAACTATTGACCCAAATCATGATTCGGAGCCGATGCATATAGTGCTATAAGTTCGGGGTGCCGCACTTGTGAAAGTGTACAGACTTCTCACACCATATTAAAGGGTACTGAAGCCCCTGGCGTACTTGCCGTACCACAGTGTACGGGTGCAACATGTCATTAATGAACATATATAAAAGAGAGTAATGCAGAAAATAGACAAAAGCTATGCATTGTTTATATAAAGGCTATTTATCAAAGCCGAACGATACAAATAGTGCGGTAAGCAAAAGATATTGGACTATTCAGTATGTCCTGACCGGGGGCAGGCCGCGGAATTGTATTTAAAACATGTATACCGCTCGTAACAGAGACCACCTGGGAGTTCCAGAGTGCGGCATGGCTTGTCTACCTCCCTGGATCTTGCATCGTTTGTGCGACAGTCGAATTGCCGAACAGGTTGTCCGAAGTATGGAGTCCTGAAGGTAAGAAAAAATTAAAAAGAGAATCCGGCAGCCCCTAGTATGTTTTAAGCCGTATTCTGGGCGTGCCGTTATTGTGCCCCTTCCCCTGTGCCCATGGTATTTCAAGGGCATAGTTATGTACACGAGGTACTGGTTTCGCTATGTCGCGACAACTGGGGTTGGGACCGCATTGCTACGCTTGCTCAGAGTGTGCTAGGCGGTCCTGCTGTGGGTTACTCCGGGCACACTTGGCAGTGTCTGGCTTTTTAATGGCCGGACTGGAGAATTGCCTGAGAAGGCTACTTTGTACCTCCGCTGCGAGAGCCGCCGTATGCTCCTCCGTACGGAGGGAGCGTTCGGTGTTTCCATTGACCGTAATTACTCCTCGAGGGCCTGGCATCTTGAGCTTGAGATATGCGTAGTGCGGCACCGCATTGAACTTTGCAAATGCGGTTCGTCCGAGCAGGGCGTGATAGCCACTGCGAAATGGGACTATATCGAAGATTAACTCTTCACTTTGGAAATTGTCCGGGGATCCGAAGACCACGTCAAGTGTTACTGAGCCTGTACAGTTGGCTTCTACACCTGGTATAACGCCTTTAAAGGTCGTTCTTGTGGGCTTAATCCTTGAGGGATCTATGCCCATTTTCCGCACTGTATCCTGATAAAGCAGGTTCAGGCTACTGCCACCGTCCATGAGGACTCTTGTGAGATGAAATCCGTCGATGATTGGGTCGAGAACCAATGCGGCGAAGCCGCCATGACGGATGCTAGTGGGATGGTCCCTTCAATCAAAAGTGATCGGGCAGGAGGACCATGGGTTGAACTTTGGGGCGACTGGCTCTATCGCGTATACGTCCCGTAGCGCACGCTTCCGCTCCCGCTTGGGAATGTGGGTTGCGTATATCATGTTCACCGTCCGCACTTGTGGGGGAAAGCCCTTCTGTCCATTGTTGTTCGGCGGCTTGGGCTCCTCGTCGTCGCTGTGCAGCCCCTTGTCTCTGTTTTCGGCCCTTAACTTGCCTGCCTGCTTGAACAACCAACAATCCCTGTTAGTGTGATTGGCTGGCCTTTCGGGGGTGCCATGTATCTGGCACAAGCGATCGAGTATTCGGTCCAAACTGGACGGACCCTGAGTATTCTTTTTGAATGGCTTTTTCCGCTGACCGGATTTATAGCCTTTGAATCCGGCATTGACTGCCGTGTCTTCATTGCTGTCGCTGTTAATGCGGCGTTTTTGCTTATTCCGGCGTGTCCTGCCACTTTTGTCCTTGGTATCCGAATTACTGCGAGCTAGCCAGCTGTCTTCTCCCACGCAAAAGCGGGTCATGAGTGTCGTGAGGGCTGCCATGGATTTCGGCTTTTCCTGTCCCAGGTGCCGGGCAAGCCACTCGTCGCGGATGTTATGCTTGAAGGCTGCTAGGTCCTCTGCGTCCGGACAGTCGACTATTTGGTTTTTCTTTGTTAGGAACCGTGTCCAGAATTGTCTGGCCGATTCCTCTGGCTGCTGAATTATGTGGCTTAAGTCGGCGGCATCCGGCGGTCGCACGTAAGTGCCCTGGAAGTTGTCAAGGAATGCGGCTTCCAGGTCCTCCCAAGAACTGATTGAGTCTGCTGGCAAGCTGTTAAGCCAATGCTGGGCCGGTCCTTTAAGTTTGAGCGGGAGGTATTTGATGGCATGTAGATCATCGCCGCGTGCCATGTGGATGTGAAGGAGATAATCCTCGATCCATACCGCCGGGTCTGTTGTGCCATCGTATGATTCGATGTTTACGGGTTTGAAACCCTCTGGGATTTTATGATCCATTACTTCATTCGTGAAGCATAGCAGGTGTGCGGCGCCTCTGTACTGGGCTATATCACGACGTAGCTCGGAAGCGCTATGTCTGTTGTGTTCGGCCCAGCCGGATTTGTTGTATCCGGAGTGAAGATCATTGTCACATGCCGTAGGGCGCCTGCGCGATCCGTAGATCGATCTTGTTTGTCTTGCCTTATCCTCCAGTATGTCTTGCAGGTCGGGCACATTTTCCCGTGCCTTAGTTGAGCGGCGTCGGGGCATGGCTTGGGTGGAGGGCCGAGAGGCCTCTCTGTCGCGGACGCGAGGTGGCCGATCTGCCATGTCATGCGCTGGTGATGTAGGTGCTTCCTCCTCTGATCGGGGTAGCGGCTTGCGCTTCGGGTGACTCTTGGAGGGGCGTTCGAGTTCATACTCTTCGGCCGTAAGGACTTCAGTCCATCTGTCAGCTAGCAAATCTTGGGCAGCTTTAAGCTGTTGCTGCTTTTTCTTGAGGCTGCTTGCCATGGCTAAAAGCCTGCATTTAAAATGCTCTTATTCGATGGGGTCTGATGGTATGATGAATTCATCGTCATCGAGGCTTGCCTCGTCTTCGGAGGGAGGCGTATCGTTATCATCCTCGACCTCTCGGTCTGCCGCTCTCTCATGAGGGCTGGCTTCTCCATCTTCCTATGCCGAATCTTGCTGAGGTGGGTGTTCTTCGGCGTTATCCGGGGTAGTATTATCTCCCGTGCTGGAATCACCGTTTTTGCTTTGGCGGGATTTAGAGCGGCGCCGCTGACGCCAGCACTTCGGCTGTTTCTTGGGGGCGTCATCCCCCACTGTTCCATCGCCATCTCCATCTTTTGGAGTATCCACCATATATATGTCATATGACGAGGTGGCCTTCCAGCGCCCTACAGGTGCTAGTTCCTATTCGTCTCCTACATCGTCGTCCATGCCGTTGATGTCTTCGGAGCTGAAGTCAAGCATGTCGGTTAGATCATCGACAGTGGCTACAAAGTGGGTGGTGGGTGGGCTTTGAATTTCCTTATCATCCGTATCCCACCCTCGCTGACCGTAGTCCGGCCAGGGCTCTCCTGATAAAGAGAGAGACTTAAGAGAGTTCAGGATGTCGCCAAAAGGCCAATGCTGAAAGATGTCTGCGGCGGTGAACTCCATTATCGGCGCCCAATCGGATTCGATTGGCAGGGGCGCGGGGGCTTCGGAGTCCGGGGAGGAGTCCGGATCCTCGGAGTCACGTGCCATGCGGAGTGCGGGGCTGGAGTTCAGCTCGATCGCCTCTGAGATTGCAGCCCCTAAGGCAGCGTCTAACCGCTGATTCTCGATCGGCGCAGTATGCTCCGAATCAATGGTCGAAACCGATGCGTATGCAGCCTCCAAGGTGCTATTCGGCGGCAGAGCTATATCATGCCCATCGAGGCAGTGCTATCCGTCGAAGATCAAGTCCCCGTGGATGTCAGCTGTGTAGTTTAGGCTTCCAAACCCGACCTGATGGTCAGGGGCGTAGCTTTCGATCTGCTCCAAGTGGCCGAGTGAATTGGCCCGCAGAGTGAAGCCGCCGAAGACGAAGATCTGTCCGGGGAGAAAAGTTTCACCCTGGACAGTATCGTTGTTGATGATCAAAGGAGCCATCGGGCCTAAAGGCGATGACACAGAGGAACTCTCAATGAAAGCACCAATGTCGGTGTCAAAACCGGCGGATCTCGGGTAGGGGGTCCCGAACTGTGCGTCAAGGCCGGATGGTAACAGGAGACAAGGGACAAGATGTTTTTACCCAGGTTCGGGCCCTCTCGATGGAGGTAATACCCTACTCCTACTTGATTAATATTGATGATATGGGTAGTACAAGAGTAGATCTACCATGAGATCAAGGAGGCTAAACCCTAGAAGCTAGCCTATGGTATGATTGTTGTGTATGGAGTTGATTGCCTACGGACTACAACCCTCCGGTTTATATAGACACCGGATAGGGTTAGGGTTACATAAAGTCAGTTACAATGGTAGGAGATCTTGAATATCCGCATCGCCAAGCTTGCCTTCCACGCCAAGGAAAGTCCCATCCGGACACGGGACGAAGTCTTCAATCTTGTATCTTCATAGTCCACGAGTCCGGCTGAAGGTATAGTCCGGCTACCCGAACACCCCCTAATCCAGGACTCCCTCAATATGTTTCTCGTATATGGAGGTGACAAAGAGCTCATCGTAAATGGTTACGTCGATGCAAGCTTTGACACTGATCCGGATGACTCTAAGTCACAAACCGGATACGTGTTTTTATTAAATGGTGGAGCTGTCAGTTGGTGCAGTTCCAAGCAGAGCGTCGTGGCGGGATCTACGTGTGAAGCGGAATACATAGCTTCTTCGGAAGCAGCAAATGAAGGAGTCTAGATGAAGGAGTTCATATCCGATCTAGGTGTCAATACAGGAGCAATTGCCTTGGCAAAGGAATCCAGATTTCACAAGAGAACCAAGCACATCAGAGACGCTTCAATTCCATCTGCGATCGAGTGAAGGAGGGAGACATAGAGATTTGCAAGACACATACGAATCTGAATGTTGCAGACCCATTGACTAAGCCTCTCTCACGAGCAAAACATGATCAGCACCAAGACTCCATGGGTGTTAGAATCATTACATTGTAATCTAGATTATTGACTCTAGTGCAAGTGGGAGACTAAAGGAAATATGCCCTGGAGGCAATAATAAAGTTTTTATTTATATTTCCTTATATCATGATAAATGTTTATTATTCATGCTAGAATTGTGTTAACTGGAAACTTAGTACATGTGTGAATACATAGACAAACAGAGTGTCACTAGTTTGCCTCTACATGACTAGCTCGTTGAATCAATGATGGTTATGTTTCCTAACCATAAACATGAGTTGTCATTTGATTAAAGGGATCACATCATTACAGAATGATGTGATTGACTTGACCCATCCGTTAGCTTAGCACGATGATCGTTTAGTTTGTTGCTATTGCTTTCTCCATAACTTATACATGTTCCTATGACTATGAGATCATGCAACTCCCGAATACCAGAGGAACACTTTGTGTGCTACCAAACGTCACAATGTAACTGGGTGATTATAAAGGTGATCTACAGGTGTCTCCGATGGTGTTTGTTGAGTTGGCATAGATTGAGATTATGATTTGTCACTCCGATTGTCGAAGAGGTATCTCTGGGCCCTCTTGGTAATGTACATCACTGTAAGCCTTGCAAGCAATGTAGATAGTGAGTTTGTTAAGGGATGTAGCATTACTGAACGAGTAAAGAGACTTGCCAGTAATGAGATTGAACTAGGTATAGAGATACCGATGATCAAATCTCAGGCAAGTAACATACCGATGACAAAAGGAACAACGTATATCGTTATGTGGTTTGACCGATAAAGATGTTCGTAGAATATGTAGGAACCAATATGAGCATCCAGGTTCCGCTATTGGTTATTGACCAGAGACGTGTCTCGGTCATGTCTAAATAGTTCTCGAACCTGTAGGGTCCACACGCTTAACGTTTCGTGATGATCATATTATGAGTTTATGTGTTTTGATGTACCAAAGGTAGTTCGGAGTCCCGGATATCATCACGGACATGATGAGGAGTCTCTAAATGGTCGAGACATAAAGATCGATATATTGGACGACTATATTTGGACATCGGAATGGTTCCGGGTGAGATCGGGCATTTACCGATGTACTGGGAGGTTACTGGACCCCCCCCCCCGGGAGCTATATGGGCCTTATTAGGCCATAGTGGGAGAGAGGAGAAGGGATCAAAGGAGGGGGCGCCCCCCAAGCCCAATCCTAAGTGGGAGGGGGCCCCCTCTTTCCTTCCTCCTTCCTAGGGAAAGGGGGGGATCCTACTCCCGTTGGGAGTAGGACTCCCCTTGGGGCGCACCTAGGACTCCCCCTCCCCCTCCTCCACTCCTTTATATACGGGGGAGGGGGGCACCCCATAGACACACAAGTTGATCATTGATCTTTTAGCCGTGTGCGGTGCCCCCCTCCATCATAATCCACCTCGATCATATCGTCGTAGTGCTTAGGCGAAGCCCTGCGTCGGTAGCTTCATCATCACTGTCATCACACTGTCGTGCTGACAAAGCTCTTCCCCGACACTCTACTTGATCGTGAGTTCGTGGGACGTCACCGAGCCGAACGTGTGTAGATCGCGGAGGTGCCGTATCTTCGGTACTAGGTTCGGTCGATCGTGAAGACGTACGACTACATCAACCGCGTTGTCATAACACTTCCGCTTATGGTCTATGAGGGTACATGAACAATACTCTTCCCTCTCGTTGCTACACATCACCATGATCTTGCATGTGCGTAGGAAATTTTTGAAATTATTGCGTTCCACAACAGTTAGTATGCTTGAAGTATTATTATTTTTATGTCAATATTAAACTTTTGTCTTGAATCTTATGGATCTGAATATTCATGCCACAATAAAGAAAATTACATTGAAAAATATGTTAGGTAGCATTCCACATCAAAAATTCTATTTTTATCATTTACCTACTCGAGGACGAGAACGAATTAAGCTTGGGGATGCTTGATACGTCTCCAATGTATTTATAATTTTTTATTGTTCCATGCTATTATATTATCCATCTAGGATGTTTTATATGCTATTTTATTTGATTTTTGGGACTAACCTATTAACCTAGAGCCCAGTGCCAGTTTCTGTCCTTTTCCTTGTTTTTGAGTATCACACAAAAGCAATATCAAATGGAGTCCAATTGACGTGCCAATTTTTGATGATTTTTTATGGACCAAAAGAAGCCCCCGGAGTAAAAGAGTTGGGCCAGAAGAGTCCCGGGCCGTCCACGAGGGTGGGGGGCGCGCCCTACCCCCCCCCCCCAGTGCGCCGCCCTATCTCGTGGATGATTCGGGGACCCCCTGACTTGTCCCCGACGCCAAAAATTCCTATAAATACAAAAACCTCTAGAAAATAACTTAGATCGGGAGTTCCGCCGCCGCAAGCCTCCGTAGCCACCGGAAACCAATCTAGACCCGTTCCGGCACCCTGCCGGAGGGGGGAATCCCTCTCTGGTGGACATCTTCTTCATCCGGGCGCTCTCCATGACGGGGAGGGAGTAGTTCACCCTTGGGGTTGAGGGTATGTACCAATAGCTATGTGTTTGATCTCTCTCTCTCTCTCTCTCTCTCTCTCTCGTGTTCTTGATTTGGCACGATCTTGATGTATCACGAGCTTTGCTATTATAGTTGGATATTATGATGTTTCACCCCCTCTACTCTCTTGTAATGGATTGAGTTTTTCCCTTTGAAGTTATCTTATCGGATTGAGTCTTTATGGATTTGAGAACACTTGATGTATGTCTTGCATGTGCTTATCTGTGGTGACAATGGGATATTCACGTGATCCACTTGATGTATGTTTTGGTGATCAACTTGTGAGTTCCGTGACCTCGTGAACTTATGCATAGGGGTTGGCACATGTTTTCGTCTTGACTCTCCGGTAGAAACTTAGGGGCACTCTTTGAAGTTCTTTGTGTTGGTTGAATAGATGAATATGAGATTGTGTGATGCATATCGTATAATTATACCCAGAGATACTTGAGGTGACATCGGAGTATCTAGGTGACATTAGGGTTTTGGTTGATTGGTGTCTTAAGGTGTTATTCTAGTACGAAGTCTAGGATAGATTGAACGGAAAGAATTGCTTCATGATATTTTACTACGGTCTCTTGAATAGATTGATCAGAAAGGATAACTTTGAGGTGGTTTCGTACCCTACAATAATCTCTTTGTTTGTTCTCCACTATTAGTGACTTTGGAGTGACTCTTTGTTGCATGTTGAGGGATAGTTATATGATCCAACTATGTTATTATTGTTGAGAGAACTTGCACTAGTGAAACTATGAACCCTAGGCCTTGTTTCGAAGCATTGCAATACCGTTTTTGCTCACTTTTATCATTAGTTACCTTGCTGTTTTTATATTTTCAGATTACAAAAACCTATATCTACCATCCATATTGCACTTGTATCACCATCTCTTCGCTGAACTAGTGCACCTATACAATTTACCATTGTATTGGGTGTGTTGGGGACACAAGAGACTCTTTGCTATTTGGTTGCAGGGTTGTTTGAGACAGACCATCTTCATCCTACGCCTCCCACGGATTGATAAATCTTCGGCCAGCCACTTGAGGGAAATTTGCTACTGTCCTACAAACCTCTACACTTGGAGGCCCAACAACGTCTACAAGAAGAAGGTTGTGTAGTAGACATCAGCGCCGCGCGGAGCAAGCGAACAGGCATCGGCAGTAGGCACTGGCCATATTGCAGTGCAATATCGTTGAAGCAGGTGGGGAGTCGTTGTTTGAGGATGACGATCCTCATTGGGAGGACATTTGACTCGATACCTCGGACAACACCAGCAAGGATGATGATGATGAGGACTACTCGAAGTAGGTTGTAGTTGCACCATAGTTTTTATCTAGTTAGTTTTTATTATGTAGTTGCACTGTAGTTTTTTATGTAGTTGAACCGTAGTTTTATCTATCTATGCTATGAACTATGTAAAATATCTATGTATCGTTTTATCTATGCTATCATGAACTATGTATCATTTATTTTATATCTAAACAATATCTTTGCAACCTAGTCCAGAGTGTTCGTGCGAGAGCGCGCGCTCTGCATTTTAGCGCGCCTGCTAGAGCTACGTGCACGCTAAATCTACCGTGGCCGCTTGAGCCATTGCTCCCCGCCGCGCCAAAGCAGGCGATCGGCGTGCTGCAAACTCATTTTTTGCGCGCTGGGCGGCTGTTGGAGATGCTCTTACATAAATTAAATCAAACCATAATAAAACGTAGAATATTGGATACATATCTCTATTTCTAATGCAGCAGTTGGTAGTCTTCGTTTCGGCTTTTTTCGTCCAACCTTTCACTTTTGTCTAGTTTTTTATCTCCCCTCCCACCACCCTTTCTTATTGGTTTATTTTCGCTTGACCTCCCACACAATGAAAAAAATCTAAACGGATAAGAACTTTCCATGTGGGCGCAAGTTATTTAGTAATGTATTTATGTGAAACAATTAATCACGGTCAATCTCTAAAGATCAAATATAAATTAATTAATATTACCATAAATCGCTCAATCACATTTCACATTAGTAATAAATAACAAGGGTGTGTCTACAACTCAGTCGGCTAAGACTTAACGAAGCCTCAGTCGAGTGACGTTAGCGTTTTTTGGTACAAGCGGCACGTCTGGATGCTACAAATGGTGATGAAAAATGTTGCGACGGCATTGCAAGCAACAACAATAAATGCTACAACCGTCAATGAAGGATGTTGCAACCGGTGAGATGACGTGCTACAACCGACGAGGGACGACATGCTACAACCAGCAAGACTGATGTTGCAACCGGTAGAAAAAATGTTATAAACGATGGCATAAAATGTTGCATGGTCGACTGAGACTTGGTTAAATCTCAGTCGACTGATTTTTAGCAGGCCCTTTATGTCTAATCCTTGATATTTATCTTATGACGATGATCATATGTCTTGGATCTATACTTGTACCCTTGCATGTTATCTAAACCTTGTAGGTACTTGGATGAGCCCAAATCTATGAGATTGCAAGTCACTCACATCTTGAGCAATCTCTACATCACCAAGTTCCTACTATATGGTTTTTCTGTTGTCATTTTGAATACAAGGAAGTATGAACCCACTCAACATATCCTTTGACAATTTCTATATATATATAGATTTTAATTTGGTATTAAGTCTCATGATTGTCATTTTGGATACACAAGTGCTTTTCCTTGCAAGACTAACCCATGTAGGAAGATGAACTCAAACTACAAGTGGTGCTCCCAACTCTTGATGGACTACATCAACCTTGAGCATCCAACACAAGTTTGACTACATGATCAAGATCAACACCATAACCCAAGGTATGATAGTCCATCTTAGAGAAGCTTTTCTCCAAGACATGAGACAAAGCAACTCAACAAGATGTGAACACATCAAAATACTTAAACGAAAAATGGTAACCCCATTTTGAGCTTAAACGATGAGTATGACCTACGATCAAGTGCCATCACTTGACTCCTCAGTCAATATACTCTAACATAGGTGACTTTGTCACCAATCCCTTCTAGATGAAGTTCTTTAGTGTTTCTTCATGTTCTTTCATATATTTCTTGCTATCTTGTAAAAAAATCTTATGTATGTTTTTCACTGTTACTTTACTGTCTAATTCATTGCAAATATTTGAGTTAATTCCTTGAAAATCCTTGTGAGATTTAATTTGCCAAGTGAGCTGAGTTGACAAAACTTTTCCTCTGCATTGAGCTCGGACTCGCCAATCCAAGCCTATCGGCTAGACCGAACTATAAGGATATCTTGTAGACTGTTCATCTGTACAATCGACATGGACTAACCCGGTCTAACCGATATGCATCATCCATGACACGGCCAATTAGGTGTCACCGATGGAAACAAATCAGCATTAATTACCGATTTCATTGATGAGAATTTTTTTACCATTGGATTCTGCATATTTAATTTCTTCTCCAACTCCACTCAATGATTCTTATTCCTCTACTCGCATCATAAACTACATGCTGCTTTGTAGTGTATCTCAAGGACCAAACCTATTTGACTCATGCTCCAGAAGTACCCTTCTTGGAAATTGATGTCAAAGGGGGAGAGAGAGTGATAACCCACAAGTATAGGGGATCGCAACAGTTTTTGAGGGTAGAGTATTCAATGCAAATTTATTGATTCGACACAAGGGGAGCCAAAGAATATTCTCAAGTATTAGTAGCTGAGTTGTCAATTCAACCACACTTGGAAACTTAATATCTGCAGAAAAGTTTTTAGTAGCAAAGTAATATGATAGTGGTGATAACTGTAGCAAAAGGTAACAGTAGTAAAAGTAATGTTTTTGGTATTTTCTAGTGATGATAGCAATAGCAACGGAAAAGTAATTAAGCGAAGAACAATATATGGAAATGTAACACCCTCGATGCGACTATAGCTCCCACGTGTCGAGGCATGACTTAGAGACATAATCGCATTGAATGCATATGTCGCAAGTTAGGCAATCTTCACAACATCCCAAGCAATATAAATAATAAAGGGGAGATAACATAGTTGGCTTACACTCGCCACGTCAATCAAGTACATAAATAGCATTACATCATCCAAACACTCAAGGCCCGACTACGGCGCCAAAATAAAAGATAATGCAACATGCGACATGGTCCCGATCACCCCAACTAGGCACCACTACTGATCATCAGGAAAAGAAACATAGTATCGTTGAGAGTCCTCGTCGAACTCCCACTTGAGCTCAAGCGCGTCACCTGGAGCGGAATCATCAGGCCCTACATCTGGTGTAATAGTAATCTGTCAGCCAAAGGGACTCATCAATCTCGCACCCTCGCGATCAAGACTATTTAAGCTTATAGGTAAGGGAAGGTAAAAATATATGTGGAGCTGCAGCAAGCGACTAGCATATATGGTGGCTATCCTATTCGCAAAAGAGAGCGAGAAGAGAAGGCAAAGCGCGGTCGAATAACTAAAGGGCAATCCTGTGGCAAGCATTACTCCAACACCGTGTTCACTTCCCGGACTCCGCCGAGAAGAGACCATCATGGTAACTCACACTGTTGATTCATTTTAATTAAGTTAAGGTTCAAGTTATCTACAACCGGACATTAACAAATTCCCATCTGCCCATAACCGCGGGCACGACTTTCGAAAGTTCAAATCCCTGCAGGGGAGTCCCAACTTAGCCCATGACAAGCTCTCACGGTCAACGAAGGAATAGACCTCCTCCCGAGATGTTTCGATCAGACTCGGTATCTCGGTTCTTCAAGACACTTCGACAGGTTAAAACTAATCCAGCAACACCGCCCGAATGTGCCGACAAATCCCGATAGGAGCTGCACATATCTCGTTCTCAGGGCACACTCAGATGAGCTCTCCATACAACTAAAACCAAACCTCGAGTTTCCCCGAGGGGGCGCTGCACAGTACTCTAGTTCGGACCAACACTCAAAGGAGCACTGGCCCGGGGGGGCTAAAATAAGATGACCCTCGGGCTCCGGAAACCCAAGGGAAAAGAGGCTAGGTGGAAAATGGTAAAACCAAGGTTGGGCATTGCTGGAAAAGCTTTAATCAAGGCGAACTATCAAGGGGTTCCCATTATAACCCAACCGCGTAAGGAACGCAAAAATCCGGGAACATAACACCGATATGACGGAAACTAGGGCAGCAAGAGTGGAACAAAACACTATGGCGAGAGGCCGAGCCTTCCACCCTTTACCAAGTATATAGATGCATTAAGATAACAAGATAATATAATGATATCCCAACAAGTAAATAATGTTCCAACAAGGAACGGTCTCCAATCTTCACCTGCAACTAGCAACGCTATAAGAGGGGCTGAGCAAAGCGGTAACATAGCCAATCAACGGTTTGCTAGGACATGGTGGGTTAGAGGTTTGACATGGCAATTTGGGAGCCTTGAAAGTATGTGGTAGGCATCGTAGCATTGGCATAGCAAAAGAGCGAGCATCTAGCATAGCAAAGATAGTAGTGATTTCGAGGGTATGATCATCTTGCCTGCAAAGTTGTCAGAGTTGCTTGGATCCTCGAAAACAAACTCAACGGGCTCCTCGTTAGCGTACTCGTCTCCCGGCTCTACCCAAACAAGACAAACAAACAAACAGAACACAATCAACCACGTGCAAAGCTCAAACAATATGATGCAAAGATGGTATGCTATGCGGGATGCGATGCGGGATGCATATGCAAGATGTGACAGGGAATGCATGAACCTGGCCTCAACTTGGAAATCCAAGTGTTGCACTGGAAAGATGAGATGAAATCACTTGAAAACGATATAAAGAACGCTGGAATCGGAGTTACGGTTTGGGAATGGCAAGCAATTCAAATATGACCACATTCTACGATTTACAACAAGTAGCCATCTAAATGTAACAAGATGAACATGCTACAGCACCCAAACATGGCATAAAAATACATGGCAGGGATGCATTCATGATTCTTAACAAAAGGCTAGCACTGAGCTACGGCCAATTCATCCATTAATAGGTTCAAACAAGCATGGCAAAAATGCATATGACAAACAGATCTCAGACTTTGTGAAATTAACACTTGTCTGGAATTTCAGATCAGGTAGCACTCTTCAGAGCAACAAAACTATCTTCTACAGGACCTGAACATTGCAAAGTAAAGCATGGCATGGAGCTACTCAAAGAGATTAACAAAAGTCCCTTAGTGACCTTGAGCCAAAAGGGATCAGAAAATACATTTGCAAGCATGTGAACATGGCAAAAACATAATCAGATCACAGACTTAGTGAAAACTGGAACATGCTAAAAACAGATATCAAGTAGGCATGTTTACGAGCTTGATGCACTCACTACGGAGCAAGTCATGGAAAACTAAGCCTACACCCATCAAGAATACACAAAATGCAAGCTAGACATGGCAAGAACAATAGCATAGCATGCACGGATCAACTACAACATCCCCGACAAAATCGCTAACAAGTAGACAATCTGTCCAGATTCACGAAATAGCAAAAGTAGAGCTCGATTGACTCAAGCTAGGGTGCTCCATAATTGCAAACAAAGACATGGATGGATAGAGCACTACAAGATTAACAAAACATCCTTACTGATCATCCTCAAAAGAGGCACGGATCACTAGGAAACAACATGAACATATGGCCATATGAGATAAACAGCTCAAGGACTTAGTGGAAATGCTAAGTCCCTGAAATCATCATTACCAAGTGCCTCAGTTGGAAAGCTTGTGCTAGTCACCACACACATCACAAAAATACATGGGTTGCACCTCTGGAAAGATGGCAAAACCCTTAACAAAACATATGTAGAACTCATGGGCATATCATGCACACAATAATCATGGCAAAAAAGACAAATACCTAAATGGAGCAGCAGATCTGATAATTATCTCAAGTAGCACTCTTCTAACAGCATTTCGTGCATCAAGATGAACTCAAATGAAAATGATGCAATGAGATGAAATGATGTACTCTCTGAGACGAACATTTTGATATGCTATATGCCCAAAACGGAGCTACGGATGCAAAGATACGACACGATGAACAGGGCAACATGAGCTAGGGTTTCAGGAGAAAGTCAACCGTGCAAGTTTTAGATCTGGATCCGCACGCGGTTCGAGGTCTCGCCGGAGATCACTTTTCGCCGGAGGTCTCGGGTCAGCGCCGGACTTGCCGGGGCGGCACGGACGGTGAGGAGGGAGGAGGAGGCCGGGGCGGAGACGGCGGTGGTCGGGCGCGGCGAGGGGCGGTGAGGGGCGGCCCGGTGGCGGTGCGGCGACCGGCGGGCGTCGACGGCGACCGGATGCGGCGGCTCGCCGGTGTTGAGGCGGAGGAAGGCGGCGGCGCGGCGTATGATGGCGCGGGGGCCGGCTCGGGTCGCCCGCGGCAGTGGAGAGGCGCGGCCGGGCCGGGGAGGGCCCCGCGCGGGCTAAGTGGGCCGTCGGCGGCGATGTGGGCACGCCCACCACGTGGCCCGACGGGAGTGGGCGGCGGCGATGTCCGGCGCGCGAACGGACGTGTCCGGCGCGCAAATGAGGAGCGGGGCCAGGTTTAGGGTGGTTTGGATCCGGAATTTCGGGGAGGGGATATTTATAGAGGTAGGAGGAGCTAGGAGGCTCCAAATGAGGTGCGGTTTTCGGCCACGCGATCGTGATCGAACGCTCTAGATGATGGAGCAGGTTTTGGTGGGTTTTGGGCCAAATTGGAGGGGTGTTGGGCTGCAACACACACGAGGCCTTTTCGTCCCTCGGTTAACCGTTGGAGTATCAAACGAAGTCCAAATGATACGAAACTTGACAGGTGGTCTACCGGTAGTAAACCAAGGCCGCTTGGTAAGTCTCGGTCCAATCTGGAAATGTTTAATCCCCACACACGAAAAAAGGTAGAAATGACCACCAGAGGAGAACGAAGCGCCGGAATGCAAAACGGACAACGAGGAAAATGCTTGAATGCATGAGATGAACACATATGCAAATGCAATGCACATGATGACATGATATGAGATGCATGACAACGAAAACAACACACGGAGACAAAAACCCGAACCCGGGAAAATAAGATAACTTAAGGCCGGAAACGGCAAGAGTTGGAGTACAAATTGGGTAAATCATATCCGGGGTGTTACAGGAAAGCTCGTAGGAAATGGATCGGTGATAGAGAATTATGCTGGATGCGGTTCATCATGTAATAGTCATAACCTAGGGTGACACAGAACTAGCTCCAGTTCATTGATATAATGTAGGCATGTATTCCAAACATAGTCATACGTGCCTATGGAAAAGAACTTGCATGACATCTTTTGTCCTACCCTCCCGTGGCAGCGGGGTCCTTACGGAAACTAAGGGATATTAAGGCCTGCTTTTGATAGAGAACCGGAACAAAGCATTAACACATGGTGAATACGTGAACTCCTAAAACTACGGTCATCACCGGTAAGTATCCCGATTGTTGTCACTCCGGGGTTAACAAATCATAACACATAATAGGTGACTGTAGACTTGCAAGATAGGATCAAGAACACTCATATATTGATGAAAACATAATAGGTTCAGATCTGAAATCATGGCACTCGGGCCCTAGTGACAAGCATTAAGCGTAGCAAAGTCATAGCAACATCAATCTCAGAACATAGTGGACACTAGGGATCAAACCCTAACAAAACTAACTCGATTACATGATAGATCCCATCCAACCCATCACCGTCCAGCAAGCCTATGATGGAATTACTAACGCACGGCGGTGAGCATCATGAAATTGGTGATGGAGGATGGTTGATTATGACGATGGCGACGGATTCCCCTCTCCGGAGCCCCGAACGGACTCCAGATCAGCCCTCCCGAGAGGTTTTAGGGCTTGGCGATGGCTCTGTATCGTAAAACGCGATGATTACTTCTCTCTGATTTTTTTCTCATCGAAACTCAATATATGGAGGTGGAGTTGGAGTCGGAGAGGCAACAGGGGGCCCACGAGGTAGGGGGCGCGCCCTAGGGGGGCAGGCGCGCCCCCACCCTCGTGGCAAGGTGGTGGGCTCCCCGGCCTTCATCTTTGGCAGGTATTTTTCTTATTTTCTGAAAAGTGTCTCCGTGAAGTTTTAGGTCATTCCAAGAACGTTTGCTCCTGCACATAAATAACACCATGGTAGTTCTGCTGAAAACAGCGTCAGTCCGGGTTAGTTCCATTCAAATCATGCAAGTTAGAGTCCAAAACAAGGGTAAAAGTGTCTGGAAAAGTAGATACGTTGGAGACGTATCAACTCCCCCAAGCTTAAACCTTTGCTTGTCCTCAAGTAATTCAGTTGACAAACTGAAAGTGATAAAGAAAAACTTTTACAATCTCTGTTTGCTCTTGTTGTTGTAAATATGTAAAGCCAGCATTCAAGTTTTCAGCAAAGATTATAACTAACCACATTTGCAATAACGCATAGGTCTCAAGTTTACTCATATCAATAGCATAATCAACTAGCGAGCCATAATAATAAAACTCGGATGACAACACTTTCTGAAAACAGTCATAATATGATATAACAAGGTGGTATCTCACTAGCCCTTTCTGAGATCGCAAAACATAAATGTAGAGCACCTTTAAAGACCAAGGACTGACTAGACATTGTAATTCATGGTAAAAGAGATCCATCAAATCATACTCAATGTAAACTAACAATAATGAATGCAAATGACAACAATGCCCTCCAACTGGTGCTTTTTAATAAGAGGATGATGACTCAACATAAAAGTAAATAGATAGGCCCTTCGCAGAGGGAAGCAGGGATTTGTAGAGGTGCGAGAGCTCGGTTTTGAAATAGAGGTGAATAATATTTTGAGCGATATACTTTCATTGTCAACATAACAACCAAGAGATGGCGATATCTTCCATGCTACACACATTACAGGCGGTTCCTAAACAGAATGGTAAAGTTTATGCTCCCCCTTCCAGCACAAGCATCAATCCATGGCTTGCTCGAAACAACGAGTGCCTCAAACTAACAAGAGTCCCAGGGGGAGTTTTGTTTGCAATTATTTTGATTTAGTTTGCATAAAGCATGGGACTGGGCATCCCGGTGACCAGCCATTTATCTCGTGAGTGAGGAGCGGAATCCACTCCTCTTGAGAATAACCCGCCTAACATGGAAGATACGGACAGCCCTAGTTGATACATGAGCTATTCGAGCATACAAAACAGGATATTTATTCGAAGGTTTAGAGTTTAGCACATACAAATTTACTTGGAACGGCAGGTAGATACCGTATATAGGTAGGTATGGTGGACTCATGTGGAATAACTTTGGGGTTTAAGGAGTTTGGATTCACAAGCAGTATTACCGCTTAGTACAGGTGAAGGCTAGCAAAAGACTGGGAAGCGACCAGCTAGAGAGCGACAACAGTCATGAACATGCATTAAAATTAATCAACATCGAATGCAAGCATGAGTAGGATATAATCCACCATAAACATAAATATCGTGAAGGCTATGTTGATTTTGTTTCAACTACATGCGTGAACATGTGCCAAGTCAAGTCACTTAAATCATTCAGAGGAGGATACCACCCTATCATACCACATCAGAACCATTTTAATAGCGTGTTGGCACGCAAGGTAAACCATTATAACTCATAGCTAATCAAGCATGGCACAAGAAACTATGATCTCTAGTTGTCATTGCAAACATGCTTATTCATAATAGGCCGAATCAAGAACGATGAACTAATCATATTTACAAAAACAAAAGAGGTCAAGTTCATACCAGCTTTTCTCATCTCAGCCAGTCCATCATATATCATCATAATTGCCCTTCACTTGCATGACCGAATGATGTGAATAATAATAATAGTGCACGTGCATTGGACTAAGCTGGAATCTGCAGGCATTCAATAAACAGGAGAAGACAAGGCAATATGGGCTCTTTTGTCAGATCAACAATAATGCATATAAGAGGTTCTTTAACAATTTAATCATGGTCTTCTCCTATCGACCCCCAAAGAAAAGAAAAGAAATAAAATTATTTACATGGGAAAGCTCCCAACAAGCAAAAGAAGAACATGAAATCTTTTTGGGTTTTCTTTTTAATTACTACTACAAGCATGGAAAGTAAACTAATTAAAAGCTACAACTATTTTTTTGGTTTTTCTTAAGGTTTATTAAACACACAAGAAGAAAGCATAAAAAGGGAAATAAACTAGCATGGATGATACAATGAAAAAGTATGAGCACCAACATCTAGCAATGAGTGTGTGAGCATAAATGTAATGTTGGTGAGAAATACATACTCCCCCATGCTTAGGCTTTTGGCCTAAGTTGGTCTATGGCCACGGCTGGCCTGGCTGATATCCATAATAGTAGCTGGGGTCGTACTGTGATACAGCAGCTATCGCCTGCTGAGCTGCAGCGTGGCGACGAGCAGCCTCCTCTCTCCTCTCGTACTCATCTGCCTCCTCTCTGGTAATATTATATCCTCCTCTTGCCTGATAATCAAAGAAAGCAGGAGCAGGGAGAGTAATACGGACAACACGGCGTCTGTCAAAGATTAGTCGATACTGGAGAGGCGATTCATTCCTCTCGACAAACTGGTGGTGAACCATAGCATTAAAATCTAGATAGGCAGGTGGTAATTCAATATCATCTTCGCGCACATCTATACCAAGAAAATTAGTGACGCGGGTTGCATAAATTCCACCAAATAAATCTCCATTACGTCTATTAAGATGCAACCTACGTGCAACAATGGCTCCCAAATTATATGATTTGTCTCCTAACACAGCACTCCTAAGAATACTAAGATCGGGGACACACATGTGACATGCCTCATCTTTACCATTTATGCATCTACCTATGAAGAGAGCAAAATAATGTATAGCAGGAAAGTGAATGCTCCCTATGGTAGCTTGTGTAATATCTCTAGATTCTCCCAAAGTTATATTAGCAAGAAAATCTCTAAATTCAGATTTACGAGGATCCCTTATACTACCCCATTGTGGAAATTTGCATGCAGTGGTAAAATCCTCTAAGTCCATGGTATAATATTTATCATAAAGATCAAAAAGGACAGTTGGAGAATTATGTGAAGTTGAAAATTCAAACCTCCTCACAAAGGAGCTAGTGAGCTCATGATACTGACTGCACTTCTCTTCCTCGAAACTCACGAGATCAGCGTTACACAAATATGCGTTGAATTCTTCTTTTATTCCTGCTTGATCCATAAAATTTTCAGAAGGCCACTCACAAGGACGCACTGGAGCGTCTCTTGGTGGCTCTTCGTTAGCATCACACATTGCAAGCTTGGGTCCTTGCTTCTTTGAAGAACCACCTTGGAACATTTTCCTAAGCATTTTTCTTCCTCTGAAAAATTCTGAATTTTTTTAGTAACTTCAAAATAAAAGTAAACCAAACTCAATAATATTGATAGCAACTACTCCTACAAGTGCCTAGGACCTATATCATGCATCAAAACTACTTTTGACCATATAAATTTGACATGCAAGCTCAAGAACAGGGTCACCTAAGCAGCAAAAATTTGCAATGAATAAAGCACTAGAACAAAAACTAATTGGACCAATGGAGGAGTCACATACCAAGGAACAATCTCCCCAAGCAGTTTTGTGACAGGTGCTTTGAGCAAGGAGATCGAAAATGGCAGCAAAACGAGCTTGGACTCGGGTTTGAGCTGGTTTTTCGTGTTTGGGGGATGAACATGAAGTGTGTGGGTGCAGGAATAAGTGGAGGGGGGCCACCATGGGCCCACGAGGCAGGGGGCGCGCCCTAGAGGGGTGGGCGCACCCTCCACCCTCGTGTCAAGGTGGTTGGCCCCCCTGGTGTGTTCTCAGTTCCATAAATCCTCAAATATTCTAGAAAAAATCATATTTAACTTTCAGGGCATTTGGAGAACTTTTATTTTCGAGGTATTTTTATATTGCACGGACAATCAGATAACAGACAGACAAATATTTATTTTAATTTTATTTAATATAAATAACAGAAAGTAAAAGTGGGGTACAGAAGGTTGTACCTTGTAGTTTCATCCATCTCATGTTCATCAAAAGGAATCCACTAACAAGGTTGATCAAGTCTTGTTAACGAAATCATTCCGAATAACATGGAACCGGAGAAATTTCAAATAACACTATGTTACCTCAACGGGGATATGCACATCCCCAATATTAAGAATATCATATTTCTTCTTGACAGTAGGAAGAGGAAATTCAAAACCTCCAAATATAATCGATGGAATTTTTCCAATAGAGTTGATACTATGAACTTGAGGTTGTTTTCTCGGAAAGTGTACCGTATGCTCATTACCATTAACATGAAAAGTGACATTGCCTTTAGTGCAATCAATAACAGCCCCTGCAGTATTCAAAAAGGGTCTTCCAAGAATAATAGACATACTATCGTCCTCGGGAATATCAAGAATAACAAAGTCCGTTAAAATAGTAACGTTTGCAACTACGACAGGCACATCCTCACAAATACTGACAGGTATAGCAGTTGATTTGTCAGCCATTTGCAAAGATATTTCAGTAGGTGTCAACTTATTCAAATCAAGTCTACGATATAAAGAGAGAGGCATAACACTAACACCGGCTCCAAGATCACATAAAGCAGTTTTAACATAGTTTCTTTTAACGGAGCATGGTATAGTGGGTAGTCCTGGATCTCCAAGTTTCTTTGGTATTCCACCCTTAAAAGTATAATTAGCAAGCATGGTGGAAATTTCAGCTTCCTGTATCTTTCTCTTATTTGTAATAATATCTTTCATGTACTTAGCATAAGGATTGGTTTTGAGCATATCAATTAATCGCATACGTAAAAAGATTGGTCTAATCATTTTAGCAAAGCGCTTAAAATCCTCATCATCCTTTTTCTTGGATGGTTTGGGAGGAAAAGGCATGTGTTTCTGAACCCATGGCTCTCTTTCTTTACCTGTTTCCTAGCAACAAAATCTTTCTTATCATAATGTTGATTCTTTGATTGTGGGTTATCAAGATCAACAGCAGGTTCAATTTCTATATCATTATCATTACTAGGTTGAGCATCATTATGAGCATTATCATTAACATTATCACTAGTTTCAGGTTCATTACCAGATTGAGTTTCAGCATCAGAAATAGAAATATCATTTGGATTCTCAGGTGTTTCAACAATAGGATAACTAGAAGCATGCAAAGCCCTATCATTTTTCTTTTTCTTCTTTTTAGAAGAACTAGGTGCATCTAAATTATTTCTCTGAGAATCTTGCTCAATTCTTTTAGGATGGCCTTTAGGATACAAAGGTTCCTGAGTCATTCTACCACCTCTAGTCATAACTCTAACATCATTATCATTATTCTTACTGTTCAATTCATTGAGCAAATCATTCTGAGCTTTAAGTACTTATTCTACTTGAGTGGTAACCATAGAAGCATGTTTACTAATAAGTTTAAGTTCACCTTTAACATTAGCCACATAATCTCCCAAGTGTCCAAGCATATTTGAATTGTATTTTAATTGTCTACCAAAATAAGCATTAAAATCTTCTTGCTTAGCCATAAATTTATCAAAGTCATCTAAGCATGGGCTAGCAAATTTAGTAAATGGGATTACAACTTTATCATATCTATAGAGAATTTACCTTTACTACCTGTGTCGGGTTATCAAGACCATGAGTTTCTTAAATAGGTAAAGGATTTGGATTATATGTTTCTTCAACAGGCGGTAAATTAAGACCATGTATTTCTTCAATAGGAGGTAAATTCTTAACATCTTCAGCTTTAATACCTTTTTCTTTCATAGATTTCTTTGCCTCTTGCATATCTTCAGGACTGAGAAATAGAATACCCCTCTTCTTTGGAGTTGGTTTAGGAATAGGCTCAGGAATTGGCTCCGGAGGTGTCCAATTATTTTCATTTGTCAACATATTATTCAATAGAATTTCAGCTTCATCTGGTGTTCTTTCCCTGAAAACAGAACCAGCACAACTATCCAGGTAATCTCTGGAGGCATCGGTTAGTCCATTATAAAAGATATCAAGTATTTCATTTTTCTTAAGAGGACGATCAGGTAAAGCATTAAGTAATTGGAGAAGCCTCCCCCAAGCTTGTGGGAGACTCTCTTCTTCAATTTGCACAAAATTATATATATCCCTTAAAGCAGCTTGTTTCTTATGAGCAGGGAAATATTTAGCAGAGAAGTAATAAATCATATCCTGGGGACTACGCACACAACCAGGATCAAGAGAATTAAACCATATCTTAGCATCACCCTTTAATGAGAACGGAAATATTTCAAGGATGTAAAAGTAGCGAGTTCTCTCATCTTTAGTGAACAAGGTGGCTATATCATTTAATTTGGTAAGATGTGCCACAACAGTTTCAGATTCATAACCATGAAAAGGATCAGATTCAACCAAAGTAATTATATCAGGATCAACAGAGAATTCATAATCCTTATCAGTAACAAAGATAGGTGAAGTAGCAAAAGTAGGGTCGGGTTTCATTCTAGCATTTAGAGATTGCTTACTCCATTTAGCCAATAATCTTTTAAGTTCAGTTCTATTTCTGCAAGCTAAAATAGCTAAAGAAGCATCTTGATCAAAAACATAACCCTTAGGAATGGCAAGTGGTTCTTCATCATCATTTTCATCAGTATCATCAGATTCAATATTTTCAATATCTCTAGCCCTAGCAAGTTGTTCATCAAGAAAAGCACTAAGTGGCATAGTAGTATCAGGCATAGAGGTAGTTTCATCATAAGTATCATGCATAGCAGAAGTGGCATCATCAATAACATGCGACATATCAGAACGAATAGCAGAAGCAGGTGTAGGTGTCGCAAGCTTACTCAAAACAGAAGGTGAATCAAGTGCAAAGCTAGATGGCAGTTCCTTACCTCCCCTCGTAGTTGAGGGATAGATCTTGGTTTTTGGATCTCTCAAGTTCTTCATAATGATAAGCAGATATATATCCCAAGTGACTCAAAGAATAGAGCTATGCTCCCCGGCAACGGCGCCAGAAAATAGTCTTGATAACCCACAAGTATAGGGGATCGCAACAGTTTTCGAGGGTAGAGTATTCAACCCAAATTTATTGATTCGACACAAGGGGAGCCAAAGAATATTCTCAAGTATTAGCAGCTGAGTTGTCAATTCAACCACACCTGGAAACTTAATATCTGCAGCAAAGTGTTTAGTAGCAAAGTAATATGATAGTGGTGATAACGGTAGCAAAAGGTAACAATAGTAAAAGTAATGTGTTTGGTATTTTGTAGTGATGATAGCAATAGCAACGGAAAAGTAAATAAGCGAAGAACAATATATGGAAAGCTCGTAGGCAATGGATCGGTGATGGAGAATTATGCCGGATGCGGTTCATCATGTAACAGTCATAACCTAGGGTGACACAGAACTAGCTCCAGTTCATTGATATAATGTAGGCATGTATTCCGAACATAGTCATACTTGCTTATGGAAAAGAACTTGCATGACATCTTTTGTCCTACCCTCCCGTGGCAGCGGGGTCCTTACAAAAACTAAGGGATATTAAGGCCTACTTTTAATAGAGAACCGGAACAAAGCATTAACACATAGTGAATACATGAACTCCTCAAACTACGGTCATCACCGGTAAGTATCCCGATTATTGTCACTTCGGGGTTAACGGATCATAACACATAATAGGTGACTATAGACTTGCAAGATAGGATCAAGAACACTCATATATTGATGAAAACATAATAGGTTCAGATCTGAAATCATGGCACTCGGGCCCTAGTGACAAGCATTAAGCATAGCAAAGTCATAGCAACATCAATCTCAGAACATAGTGGACACTAGGGATCAAACTCTAACAAAACTAACTCGATTACATGATAGATCCCATCCAACCCATCACCGTCCAGCAAGCCTACGATGGAATTACTCACGCACGGCGGTGAGCATCATGAAATTGGTGATGGAGGATGGGACTCCAGATCAGCCCTCCTGAGAGGTTTTAGGGCTTGGCGGCGGCTCCGTATCGTAAAACGCGATGATTTCTTCTCTCTGATATTTTTCTCATCAAAACTCAATATATGGAGGTGGAGTTGGAATCGTGGAGGCAACAGGGGGCCCACGAGGTAGGGGGGGGGGGCGCGCCCCCACCCTCATGGCAAGGTGGTGGGCCCCCTGGCCTTCATCTTTGGCAGGTATTTTTCTTATTTTCTGAAAAGTGTCTCCGTGAAGTTTCAGGTCATTCCGAGAATGTTTGCTCCTGCACATAAATAACACCATGGTAGTTCTGCTGAAAACAGCGTCAGTCCGGGTTAGTTCCATTCCATGCAAGTTAGAGTCCAAAACAAGGGCAAAAGTGTTTGGAAAAGTAGATACATTGGAGACGTATTAGAGAGCACATCAAAGCTTATCATATGAGCACATCTAAGCTCTTCCAGATGCTAGTAAAACAAATAGGAGAGAAGTCACATGTCTTTTAGAGGGAAAATACATGGCAATATGATTAATCTTAGGAATTGTTATTGCATATCCTTATTGATCTACCTTTGGTTCTCTACACCATTTCTTTCTCTGATTTTCTCTGACCCTACCTTCTCCCATTATCCAATATCGGATTCAGGGGGAGAAAGAGTCCATATCTAGGGAAAAAATCTTTTGTAATTCATTGCATATCTTTAAATCTTTGGGGACATGTCAGTATCTAAATAGAGTACCTAGTACTCACCCATTACATGTCATCCTAGTCTTGGTACTCTTGTGGTTTCCTGAAGTTGCTTTAATTAGAGTGTTCTTGTGTTATCTAACCTTGTTTTCTAGAGTTCACCTCTTCCAAAGCCATCTCAAGACCACAAGGTAAGTATCTGCATCACACTCATGTGCATGATGATCTCTTGTTGATGTACATATTGTTTGTAAGAAGGATTCATGAACATGAAGGTACACTTCCTATACACATCATTTGCTCTGATGCATATAGCCAAGATGCATGTAACTCATTGCTTGCTCTGCCATGCTTATGCATTCACATGTTCTTAATTATATTCTATCTTACATGATTGCATACATGTAGGGGGAGCCTATGCATGTTACATGTCTTTACAAAGCTTTAAGTGTTACTCTTCATATCTTTATCTAAAGCTTTGATGTATGTTGTCATCAATTACCAAAAAGGGGGAGATTGAAAGCACAAGTGCTCCCTGGGTGATTTTGGTAATTAATGTTAACATATCTCTTGTTGGACTAATACCTTTACCTAGTGTATTTTAGATAAGTTCAAGAATGGCATGGCAAGGACAAGAGGATGTGGAACTCCTTCAAAATGCCAAGGACACATATTGGCAAAAGCTCAAGACTCTTCATTTCTATTTAGTGATCCAAGATCACATTGAGTCCATAGGAAATCCAATACTATTAAAAGGGGATGAGGTGTTGCTTAATGGTCTACTTGCTCAAAGTGCTTAGTGATATTGCTCCAAAAACCCTCAGCCACTTTCTCTTCCAAATATGTCCAAAACTCAAAGTCAAACTCTGCCCCACCGAAAGGACCTATCCGGCGCCACCGAGTTCATTTGACCTAGACACTTCCAGAAACCCTAGACAAGTCGGTCACACTGATACGGATCTCGGACTCACCGAGAGGGCCCTGCAAACTCTCTGTTGCATGTTGCAGTTATTTCGGTCTCACCGAAATGTGCAATCGGTCCCACCGAATTTGCTTGACCAACTCTCTGTTTGCTCTTCACTAAAATTGGTCTCACCGAGTTCAAGCAAATCGGTCTCACCGAGGTGAGGTTTTTCCCTAACCCTAGCACATCGGTCCCACCGAGTTGTTCTAGTCAGTCACACCGAGATTCCTAACATTCACATTTTGAACTGAATCGGTATCACTGAATTTTTCTATTCGGTCTGACCGAGTTGGGTCAAATGTTTATAATGGTTGGATTTTGTGTGGTGGCTATATATACCCCTCCACCCCCTTCTCCATTAGTGAGAGAGCCATTAGAACGTGCCTACACTTCCACTACTCATTTTCTGATAGAGAACCACATACTCGTGTGTTGAGACCAAGACATTCCAATCCAACCACAAGAATCTTGATCTCTAGCCTTCCCCAAGTTTCTTTTGTTGGGGAATGTAGTAATTCAAAAAATTCCTAGGATCACGCAAGATCTATCTAGGATAAGCATATCAACGAGACGTGAGAGTGTGTCGATGTACCCTCGTAGACCGAAAGCGGAAGTGTTTAGTAACGCGGTTGATGTAGTCGAACGTCTTCACAATCCAACCGATCCAAGTACCGAACGTATGACACCTCCATGTTCAGCACATGTTCAACACGATGACGTCCCTCGAGCTCTTGATCCAGTAGAGGGTCGAGGGAGAGTTCCTTTAGCACGACGGCGTGGCGACAGTGTTGGTGATGTGATCCGTGCAGGGCTTCGCCTAAGCACTACAATAATATGACCGAGGTGGTAAACTATGGAGGGGGGCACCGCACACGACTGAGGAATAATTGATGTGCCTCTGGGGTGACCCTACCCCCGTATATAAAGGAGGAGGGGAGGAGGCCACCCCCTAGGGGCGCACCAAGTGTGGGGAGTCCTACTAGGACTCCCAAGTCCTAGTAGGATTCCCCTTTCCTTTTCCGGAGGGGAAAAGAGGGAAAGGGAGAGGGAGTAGGAAAGGGCAAGGGGGCCGCCGTCCCCTCGCCTAGTCCAATTCGGACTCCATGGGGGGGCCTCCTCCCTTGGCCTGCCTCCTCTTCTCCCTTATGGCCCAATAAGGCCCAATTACTTCCCCGGGGGGTTCCGGTAACCCCTCGGTACTCCGGTAAAATACCCGAATCACTCAGAACCATTTCGATGTCCCAATACAACCTTACAATATATGAATCTTTACCTCTCGACCATTTCGAGACTCCTCATCATGTACGTGATCTCATCCGGGACTCCGAACAAACTTCGGTTACCAAAACACATAACTCAATACAAATCGTCATCGAACGTTAAGCGTGCGGACCCTACGGGTTCGAGAACTATGTAGACATGACTGAGACACATCTCTGGTCAATAACCAATAGCGGAACCTAGATGCTCATATTGGCTCCTACATATTCTACTAAGATCTTTATTGGTCAAACCGCATAACAACATACGTCATTCCCTTTGTCATCGGTTTGTTACTTGCCCGAGATTCGATCATCGGTATCATTATACCTAGTTCAATCTCGTTACCGGCAAGTCTCTTTACTCGTTCCATAATGCATCATCCCGTAACTAACTCATTAGTCACATTGCTTGCAAGGCTTATAGTGACGTGCATTATCGAGAGGGCCCAGAGATACCTCTCCGTTACACGGAGTGACAAATCCTAATCTCGATCTATGCCAACTCAACAAACACAATCGGAGACACATGTATAGCATCTTTATAATCACCCAGTTACATTGTGACGTTTGATAGCACACAAGGTGTTCCTCCGGTATTCGGGAGTTGCATAATCTCATAGTCAGAGGAATATGTATAAGTCATGAAGAAAGCAATAGCAATAAATCTAAATGATCATTATGCTAAGCTAATGGACGGGTCTTGTCCATCACATAATTCTCTGATGATGTGATCCCGTTCATCAAATGACAACACATGTCTATGGTTAGGAAACTTAACCATCTTTGAATGACGAGCTAGTCAAGTAGAGGCATACTAGGGACACTCTGTTTGTCACTGTATTCACACATGTACTAAGTTTCCGGTTAATACAATTCTAGCATGAATAATAAACATTTTTCATGATATATAGCAACTTTATTATTGCCTCTAGGACATATTTCCTTCAGTCTCCCACTTGCACTAGAGTCAATAATCTAGATTACATAGTAATGATTCTAACACCCATGGAGTCTTGGTGCTGATCATGTTTTGCTCGTGAGAGAGGCTTAGTCAACGGGTCTGCAACATTCAGATCCGTATGTATTTTGCAAATCTCTATGTCTCCCTCCTTGACTTGATCGCGAATGGAATTGAAGCATCTATTGATGTGTTTGGTTCTCTTGTGAAATCTGGATTCCTTCGCCATGGCTATTGCTCTAGTATTGTCACAAAAGATTTTCATTGGACCCGATGCACTAGGTCTTACACCTAGATCGGATATGAACACCTTCATTTGCTGCTTCCGAAGAAACTTTGTACTCCGCTTCACACGTAGATCCCGCCACGACTCTCTACTTGGAACTGCACCAACTTACAGCTCCACCATTCAATATAAACATGTATTCGGTTCGTGACTTAGAGTCGTCCGGATCAGTGTCAAAGCTTGCATCGACGTAACCATTTACGACAAGCTCTTTGTCACCTCCATAAGTGAGAAACATATCCTTAGTCCTTTTTAGGTATTTCAGGATGTTCTTGACCATTGTCAAGTGATCCACTCTAGGATTACTTTGGTACCTCCCTGCTATAATTATAGCAAGGCACACATCAGGTCTGGTACACAACATTACATACATGATAGAACCTATGGCTGAGGCATAAGAAATGACCTTCATTTTCTCTCTATCTTCTGAAGTGGTCGGGCATTGAGTCTGACTCAACTTCACACCTTGTAATACAGGCAAGAACACTTTCTTTGACTGATTCATTTTGAACTTCTTCAAAACATTATCAAGGTATGTGCTTTGTGAAAGTCCAATTAAGCGTCTTGATCTATCTGTATAGATCTTGATGCCCAATATATAAGTAGCTTCACCGAGGTCTTTCATTGAAAAATTCTTATTCAAGTAACCTTTTATGCAATCCAGAATTTCTGTATTATTTCCAATCAATAATATGTCATCCACATATTATATTAGAAATGCTACAGAGCTCCCACTCACTTTCTTGTATATACAGGCTTCTCCAAAAGTCTGTATAAAACCATATGCTTTGATCACACTATCAAACTGTATATTCCAACTCTGAGAGGCTTGCACCAGTCCATAAATGGATCACTGGAGCTTGCACACTTTGTTAGCACCTTTAGGATCGAAAAACCTTCTGGTTGCATCATATAAAACTCTTCTTTAAGATATCCATTATGGAATGCAGATTTGACATCCATTTGCCAAATTTCATAATTATAAAATGCGGCAATTGATAACATGATTCGGACAGACTTAAGCATCGCTACGGGTGAGAAGGTCTCATCATAGTCAACTCCTTGAACTTGTCGAAAACCTTTCGCAACATGTTGAGCTTTGTAGACAATAACATTACCGCCAGCGTGAGTCTTCTTCTTGAAGATCCATTTATTCCCTATGGCTTGCCGATCATCGGGCAAGTCAACCAAAGTCCACACTTTGTTCTCATACATGGATCCTGAGGGAGTCCTGGATTAGGGGGTTTCTGGACAGCCGGACTATCTCCATTGGCCGGACTATTAGACTATGAAGATACAAGATTGAAGACTTCGTCTCGTGTCCGGATGGGACTCTACTTGGTGTGGAAGGCAAGCTAGGCAATACGTATATGGATATCTCCTCCTTTGTAACCGACCTTGTGAAACCCTAACCCTCTCCGGTGTCTATATAAACCGAAGGGTTTTAGTCCGTAGGACAACAATCACAACATACAATCATACCATAGGCTAGCTTCTAGGGTTTGGCCTCTCTGATCTCGTGGTAGATCTACTCTTGTAACACCCATATCATCAATATTAATCAAGCAGGACGTAGGGTTTTACCTCCATCAAGAGGGCCCGAACCTGGGTAAAACTTCATGTCCCCTGCCTCCTATTACCATCTGTCCTAGACGCACAGTTCGGGACCCCCTACCCGAGATCCGCCAGTTTTGACACCGACATTGGTGCTTTCATTGAGAGTTCCTCTGTGTCGTCGCCGTTAGACTTGATGGCTCCTATTATCATCGATAGCGATGCGGTCCAGGGTGAGACTTTTCTCCCCGGACAGATCTTCGTATTCGGCGGCTTTGCACTGCGGGCTAATTCGCTTGGCCATCTGGAGCAGATTGAAAGCTACGCCCCTGGCCATCAGGTCAGATATGGAAGTTTGAACTACACGGCTCACATCCGCGGAGACTTCATCTTCGACGGATTCGAGCCACAGCAGGGCGCGCCGCACTGTCGCGATGGGTATGACCTAGCTCTGTCCCAAACAGTACCCCAGAAGCCGCGCCCGCATCAGCTCCGACCCTTAGTTTGGAGCCAACTACGCCAATTGAGGAGGGTGGTTAGACACCGCCTCAGGGGCTGCAGTCTCAACGGCGATCGAGCCGAACACCAGCATAATACTCTGCGCAGCCCGTGACTCCAAGGTGCCGGACTCTTTTTCTAACTCCAAACCGCCCGTGCCCCCGCCAATCGAATCCGATTGGGCGCCGATCATGGAATCCACCACCGCAGATATCTTTCAGCACTCGTCCTTTGGCGACATTCTGAATTCACTAAGGTCTCTCTCTTTGTCAGGAGAGCCCTGGCCGGATTATGGCCAACAGGATTGGGATGCGGACGACGAAGAAATTCGACGCCCACCCACCACCCACCTAATAGCCACTATCGATGACTCAACCGACATGATCGACTTCGACTCCGCAGACATCGACGGTATGGACGACGATGCGGGAGGCGAAGAGGAACCACCGCCCACAGGGCGCTGGACGTCCACTTCATCATATGACGTATACATGGTGGACACACCAAAAGAAGACGACGACGAGGAACGGAAGGACGCACCGAAGGCTTGTTCCCTCGAGAAGCAGTCAAAGTGGCGGCGCAAGCGCCGCCCCAAATCCCGCCTCGGTAGAAATAACGATCACACAGACCCAGTGTTGGAGCAGGGCGAACCACTGCTGGACCACGGCAATCCGGGGAATCAAACCAAACAAACCAATTCTGTCAAAGATAATAGTCCAGACGACATAACACCGGACAGGCAACCGGAGCAACAGAATGCCCGTCAAAGGCTTGTTGCCACTGCGAGGAGTCTGAAAAAGCAGAAGCAAAGGCTCAAGGCTGCGCAAGACGCACTCCAAATCAGATGGAGTAAAGTACTCAACATAGCAGCAAGGTACGACGACAATCGCCCCACCAAGAGCTACCCAAAGTGGAAGTTGCTACCTGAATTCGATGAGGAGGCCTTAGACCCCCCACAACCAAATATCAAAGCAGCCACCTGGCCGGATAGACGACCTCACAGCCAACATCGAGCGGCAAACAACGCCACTCACAAGCCAATACGTGATCCATGCGAGGGCTCGCACCAAAATGACGATGCCACCAGATCCATCTATGGACCACGCAAGCGCGCCCCAGCATACAATGTAACACAACAAATATCCGAACAATGCGGTACACCCAGATACAGGGGTGCCGCACACCCCCTATGTTTCACCGATGAGGTGCTGGACCATGAATTTCTAGAGGGATTCAAACCCGTAAACATAGAGGCATACGACGGAACAACAGACCCTGGGGTCTGGATTGAGGATTATATCCTCCATATCCATATGGCTCGAGGAGATGATCTCCACGCCATCAAGTACTTACCCGTCAAGCTCAAAGGGCCAGCTTGTCACTGGCTTAAAGGCCTCCCCGAAAACTCCATTGGAAGATGGGAAGAGCTCAAAGACGCTTTTCGGGCAAATTTTCAAGGGACTTATGTCCGACCTTCGGACGCGGACGATTTGAGTCATATAACTCAACAACTCGGAGAGTCAGCCCGAAAACATTGGAACAAGTTTCTTAATAAAAAGAACCAAATCGTCGACTATCTGGAAGCCAAAGCCTTGGCAGATTTTAAGCATAGCGTCCGTGACGAATGGCTCGCCAGACACCTCGGCCAAGAAAAGCCGAGAACGATGGCAGCATTAACAAGCCTCATGACCCGCTTTTGTGCGGGTGAGGATAGCTGGCTAGCCAGATGCAGCATCAGCGACCCCAGTACATATGAAGTTAGAGATAGAAACGGGAAATCACGGTGCAACAGCAGTAACAAACGCCGGAATAAAGAAGACAACATGAAGAGCACGGCAGTAAACGCCGAATTCAAAAGCTCTCGGCCAGGTCAACAAAAGCCGCCCTCTAAAGGAGCCAGAGACGAACTGTCCAGCCTAAACAAAATTTTGGATCAAATATGTCAGATCCATAGCACCCCTAGTAAACCTGCTAATCATACCCACAGAGAATGTTGGGTCTTCAAGCAGTCCGGTAAGCTCAACGCCGTACACAAGGGGGAGGATACACCAAGCGAAGACGAGGATGAGCCTCTCAAGCAAGACACTGGGGAACAAAACAAATTTCCACCGGAAGTCAAAATAGTAAACGTGTTACACGTGATCAAGGGAAGAAACAAAACGACACTCCCAGGAAAAAATGCCCAAGGGCCTATCACCGCGGAGTCCTGCCACTAGTCGTCTCAACCGATCACTTTCAACCATCATGATTACTCAGTAAGTATCTGGCGGGTAGGATGGGCCGCCCTGGTATTAGACCCAATAATTGACGAATATAACTTCACACGAGTTCTGATGGACGGTGGCAGCAGTCTAAACCTGACATATCAGGATACAATCCGCGAAATGGGGATAGACCCAACAAAAATTTGCCATAGCAATACTACCTTTAAAGGAGTAACGCCAGGCCCAGGGGCTCATTACACGGGCTCCCTGTTACTAAAAGTTATATTCGGCTCCCCCGATAACTTTCGTAGCGAACATTTAACCTTCCACATCGCTCCGTTCCAAAGTGGCTATCAAGCACTACTCGGACGCGGAGCTTTCGCTCGCTTTAATGCAATACCGCACTATGCTTCCCTCACACTCAAGATGCCCGGTCCATGTGGCATCATTACAGTAAACGGAAGTATTAAGCGATCTTTGCACGCCGAAGAGAGTGCGACTGCCTTGGCAGCCGCATACTAAAAACGGCCTCACCAACTAAAGCATTTAACAGGTCGTCAAGACCTCGGACACGGTTAGACGAGTCCGACACAGCTATATGTAATTCATACCGGATCAATGGTAACACCCCTATACAAGGGGCTCAACGCGCGCAGACAAGTGGCAATTTTTACTCATCTTGAATTATGCTTGGTTCCCTTAAAAACTATCCTTTTGCACGACAACTTTTTCACCTAAGTTCCTCTCTTTTACAGACGATCATCGTGCTACACCCGTCCAGGATACGACACAACGGAGACATAGGCGCAGACGTGCAGCAGGGACCCGCTCCAAGGATTCTTTTTAGATTAAGACCCTACGTAAACCTTTTTTACTGTCTCTTGTTGACACATATCCATCGAATTCTCAGCACAATTGAGAAGGATGCTGACATCTTGGCATGTGGCCACGTCAGAATAATGCACGTACCTGGACACAAGGGGCTTCTTACGAAGGGCACTATGTAGGCCCGGTTTATACCATAAAGACTGAATACCTTAGGGACTGTTCGGTGTCGCGAGTTTGGCCTTATATGCATCAGCTCTGAATCATTGTCTTTGGTCAAATGTTGGGTTTGCCCGGCTCCTGTGTTTTGGTGCCTTACGTTCCACTTTACCGGCTAAGGTAGCACTAGGAGAACTACTGCGATTGTGCCCTGGTTCATCCGGATGAGCACCTCAGTAGCAAAAGCCGAAAACTGACTGTCATGATATAGCGTGAGACTGGTCAACCACTCGGTGACCTATCGGAATGTTAGAATTCCTCCGCCTTAACGAAGGGCCGTTTTCCGGCCAGGCATGTATGCACCCCGCGATTGGGAGAGTGCGGAGCCACCAGGGGCTATCTAGTAGCCCCACCGTCAAACTCCTATGGCTAAGTGAAAGTGTTAAAGCATTATAGTCCAGTTGCCTCGCTCGCTATGCTATCACCTCCTTAATAGGACCAAGACGTTGGGTTAAGTGTGAACACGCGTTTTTTGCAAGCACCTCCGCATTATATGCGTGGGGGTTGAAGCCGACAGCTGCAATCTTTCAGGTTATACACATGTATACATAAACGGCCACACAGGAGGCATCATACTACTTTCAGGCAAAAGTATGAACATAACCTTATAAAAAATTCTTAAAAGCATTGTGCTTACAATGAGAATACATATCACTCAAACATAATATTTTTCGAGCACTGGGCCTCTATCAAACGAGCACCCTCGAGAACCTCCTCGAAATAGTGCTCGGCAGCCACCCGGCTATGGCCGAACCCTGCGCCACAATAGTGGTAGCGTCCATCTCCGCCCAGTATGCTTTAACACGGGTAAGGGCCATCCGCGAGCCTTCTATGCACGCCGACCTCTTCATCACATTAATGCGCGGCACCACATCAAGGAACTGCTGCACTAAGCTGAAATAGCTGTTCGGCTTTGGCCTTTTCGGCCATAGCTGATCCACAACAGACCTCATGGCGAGTCCGGACAACCTATTCAGTTCGGCCCATTCGGCTAGCTGGTCAGTCAATGAAAGCGGACGCTCTGGAACGTGGAATTGCATCCAGAACAGTTTGTCCACTTCACGATCTGCCTGACCTTGGAAGTACTTGGCCGCATCGGCAGCACTCGCCACCAAATCCATATATGCATCTGCCGAACTCCACAGCCGATCCAGAGGGGCATACCGTGGATCCCCGAACTTCCTTCGTAACATGAAGGGTTTCCTAGCCGCAATATCCCCGGCTTCCCGCAGCTCCTCCTTCTTCGCTCTTATAGAAGAACGGGTGTCTTTGTCCGCCACTGGGGCCTTCTCAAGGTCCGTTGCCTTCGCTCGATTTTCTTTCTCAAGGACCCGGCAACGGTTAGCAGTGTCTTTTAATTCTATGGCCATCTTGGCCATCTTCTCCCGGTTCTCACAATGTGCGGCCTTCTCGGCTTTCAACTCTTTGGACGCCTTGTACGCAGCCGCATTACTAATCCTCGCTTGTTCCTTGGCTCGGGCAAGTTCTGCCCGCAAGGCTTCTACGGTGGTAGCTCCATCTGCAGTCACAACATATTAAAGATACTGGCATTATGCTGCTCTTACTATGTGGCGTTCACCGGATAATAACACTTACCCTATGCCTCGTCAAGCCTCTTGTTAACAAGCTCGATGTCGGCGTCTGCCGCATCCAGTTGCCGTTTTAATCTGGCAAACTCACTAGTCCGGCTAGCCACCGGAGCTTCCACCACCTGCACATAGGGGCAGTCTGGTTATTGCCTGGGAGTATGATCCTCTGTTCGCTGTTGTTCTCGATGAGAACCAGAGTCTCAGGGGCTACTATCTACATAGGGCACACCTAACATGTGCAGTACTATCACATATTATCTCACGTACCTCAAAGCCCGTCAGTAGACTCATAAATGCTTCATGTAATCCGCTTTCGGCGGATGAGATTCTCTCCATTACCGTACCCATCAGCATACAGTGTTCTTCTGAGATGGCCGCTCGCCCCACCAACTCCCTTAGAACGTCCGACCGCACACCGGACGGTGCCGGACTCTTTTGTATGCTCTCTTCGTGAGCCGAACACTGGGGACTTCAGGGATCTACAAGATTATCTTCTGGCCTCACCGGATCTGGAGAGGCCCTCCATGATGACACTTCGGGGTCGCCCGCTTCTGGAGCATAGGAGTCCGGGGGAGGCGTTTCGCTCTCCATCATCTCTAGAAGAAGATCCCCCGAAGACGAGCTCATTTGAGAGGGGCTAAGGCCCGAACTGCAAGATATATGCAGTGGTTATTTTCTCAGAGGAAAAAGATAGCATACCTTTACTATTAAAGTATTTTTGGATCACTTACGACTCGTTGGAGGGCTGACCCCCCCGCGGACTTTGTGCGGCAAAAGCACCCCCCGAGGCAGGACCCTCTATGGGAGACTTCTTCTCCCGTTTGGAGGCTTCGGCTTCCGGATCCTCGGAAGCAGTCCTTTTCCTCCCCCGGTCGTCCTCCTTCGTGGAGACGCTCGTTCCCTCGGTTGGAACAGGCGGCGATGAGGGCCCGCGTCCGCCCGTATTATCCCCCCCGGTATCTTCCTTCAAGGGCTCCGGGCAAGGTGCGACCTCGAGCATCTTTTCCAATACCGGATTTTCCAAACCCTCAGGGAGAGGGGCCAAACACCGAATCATCTTCGCCTTCATTAGCCAGTCCTGGTCAAAAAGCAAATTCTCAGAAATAACTTCGAATAAGAGAAAGTGTGTTCGGCTAGAGGGTTTCTTACTTGTTCGGTGGCGCGGTTACTGCTTAGGCCCGCGTCCTCGGTAGTATCCGGACATTCTGCTTGAGGTCCGAAGAATGACTTGTACATCTCCTCGTGCGTCAAGCCGAGGAAACTTTGAATGGCGCGTGGTCCCTCTGGGTTGAACTCCCACAAGCGAAGGGGCCGGCGTTTGCAAGGCTGGAGTTGACGAACCAGCATAACTTGTATTACCACAACCAAATTAAAATCTCCCTCGAAGAGATCTCGGATGTGGCTTTGCAGTATAGGCACGTCCTTGGCTGGACCCCAGCTTAGACCCCTGCTAATCCATGACATCAGTTGTGGTGGGGGGCCCGAGCGGAAAGCGGGGGCAGCCGCCCACTTGGCACTTCTGGGAGCCGTGACGTAAAACCACTCCCGTTGCCATAATTCGGACACCTCTGGAAAGGAACCTTTCGGCCATGGAGCTCCTGCCATCTTGCCTATTGATGCACCTCCGCACACTGCATATTGCCCCTCGATCATCTTCGGCTTTACTTCAAAGGTCTTGAGCCACAGGTCGAAGTGAGGGGTAACGCGGAGGAAGGCCTCACACACGACAATAAATGTCATGATGTGGAGAAAGGAGTCTGGAGCTAGATCATGGAAATCTAGCCCGTAATAGAACATCAAGCCCCTGACGAAAGATCCAGATTGAGGCCTAGACCTTGGAGGAAGTGGGAGACGAACACAACGTTCTCGTTGGGTTCGGGAGTAGAGACGATCTGCCCTCGAGCAGGCAGCCGATGCGAAACCTCGGCGGTCAGATATCTGGCCTCCCTCAGCTTCTTAATGTCCTCTTCCGTAATAGAGGAGGGCGTCCATCGGCCTTGAAGGATGGATCCGGACATGGTTGAAGATCCGGAGCACCTAACCTGGGCTTTGGGTGTTAGAACTCGAGGCGGGGGAAGGGTTCGTTTGAGCATGAGAGGGAAAAAGCGAAAACCTTGTCCCCTTATAAAGAGGGAGAATATCAAGCGTCCTCTCCGTAGCCGTTTGGGACTTGCCTATAATCTAGGAGTCCTAGACATGGTTGGGTTACCCACGACCGCATTAATGAGGATCCCGTAATTAGGGGAACACGATCTCCGCTCCGGCAAGACGTGTCAAGAAACCGCCTCGCGTTATGTGTGGAGCTGGTTAAAAGAAACGGTTCAAATAATCACCAGGCCATGACATAACGTCACGCTGCCAAAATGAGCCAGCAAATTAGATCTGCGGAAAAATTATTCTCTCTACGGTGGAATGTGGAACTTATTTTGCAGGGTCGGACACTATCCTCGTATTCCAATTCTTCTGTGATGTATTCGGATAAGGAACCCGCCTTGCAATGCCGAAGACAACTGCGTGCCGGACTCATCGTCATTGAAGCCTGGTTCAGGGGATACCGAGGGAGTCTTGGATCAGGGGGTCTCTGGACAGCCGGACTATCTCCATTGGCCGGAATATTAGACTATGAAGATACAAGATTGAAGACTTCGTCTCGTGTCCGGATGGGACTCTACTTGGCGTGGAAGGCAAGCTAGGCAATACGTATATGGATATCTCCTCCTTTGTAACCGACCTTGTGTAAGCCTAACCCTCTCCGATGTCTACATAAACCGAAGGGTTTTAGTCCATAGGACAACAGTCACAACATACAATCATACCATAGGCTAGCTTCTAGGGTTTAGCCTCTCCGATCTCGTGGTAGATCTACTCTTGTAACACCCATATCATCAATATTAGTCAAGCAGGACGTAGGGTTTTACCTCCATCAAGAGGGCCCGAACCTGGGTAAAACTTCGTGTCCCCTGCCTCTTGTTACCATCCGGCCTAGACGCACAGTTCAGGACCCCCTACCCGAGATCCGCCGGTTTTGACACCGACAGATCCCATCTCGGATTTCATGGCCTCAATACATTTTGCGGAATCTGGGCTCATCATCGCTTCCTCATAGTTCGTAGGTTCATCATGGTAAAGCAACATGACGTCCAGAACAGTATTATCGTACCACTCTGGTGCGGCTCATACTCTGGTTGACCTACGAGGTTAGGTAGTAACTTGATCTGAAATTTCATGATCATCATCATTAGCTTCCTCACTAATTGGTGTAGGAATCACTGGAACTAATTTCTGTGATGAACTACTTTCCAATTCGGGAGAAGGTACAATTACCTCATCAGTTCTATTTTCCTCCCACTCACTTCTTTCGAGAGAAACTCCTTCTCTAGAAAGGATCCATTCTTAGCAACGAATATCTTGCCTTCGGATCTGTGATATAAGGTGTACCCAACAGTCTCCTTTGGGTATCCTATGAAGATAATTTTCTCCAATTTGGGTTCAAGCTTATCAGGTTGAAGCTTTTTCACATAAGCATCATAGCCCCAAACTTTAAGAAATGACAACTTAGGTTTCTTGCTAAACCACAGTTCATATGGTGTCGTCTCAACGGATTTAGATGGTGCCCTATTTAACGTGAATGCAACCGTCTCTAAAGCATAACCCCAAAACAGTAGCGGTAAATCGGTAAGAGACATCATAGATTGCACCATATCGAATAAAGTACGGTTACGACGTTCGGACACACCATTACGCTGTGGTGTTCCAGGTGCCGTGAGTTGTGAGACTATCCCACATTGTTTCAAATGAAGACCAAACTCATAACACAAATATGCACCTCCACGATAAGTTCGTAGAAACTTTATTTTCTTCTTACGATGATTTTCCACTTCACTCTAAAATTCTTTGAACTTTTCAAATGTTTCGGACTTATGTTTCATTAAGTAGATATACCCATGTCTGCTCAAATCATCTATGCAGGTTAAAAAATAACGATACCCGATGCGAGCCTCAACACTCATCAGACCGCATACATCAGTATGTATTATTTCCAATAAGTCAGTAGGTCGCTCCATTGTTCTAGAGAACAGAGTCTTAGTCATCTTTCCCTTGAGGCATGGTTCGCAAGCATCAAGTGATTCATAATCAAGTGATTCCAAAATCCCATCAGCATGGAGTTTCTTCATGCGCTTTACACCAATCTGACCTAAACGGCAATGCCACAAATAAGTTGCACTATCATTATTAACTTTGCATCGTTTGGCTTCAATATTATGAATATGCGTATCACTGCAATCGAGATTCAACAAAAATAGACCACTCATCAAGGGTGCATGACCATAAAAGATATTACTCATATAAATAGAACAACCATTATTCTTCGATTTAAATGAATAACCGTCTCACATCAAACAAGATCCATATATAATGTTCATGCTCAACGCTGGCACCAAATAAAAATTATTTGTGTCTAAAACTAATCCTGATTGTTGGGGATATAACTATTGGGTATGACCCACCCAGGAGGGGCCGGGTCATACCGCTAGCGGATCATAAAATACAAATCCCATGAAGATGCTAAAGATGGCGGTTCGCGAAGCAGGCTTACTAAAGGCCCAAAGCCCACATGTGTAAACCGCCATATATGTATAACTTGTGTTGTAAGGCATGCATAATTAGTCACCGGGCTGGACATGCTTTGTATGAGCCACCCGGGACTCTGTGACCCGCTGGGCGTCAACATGTGTATATAAAGGGATGACCCGGTGGCGGTTTAGGGCAAGAGACAAAAGATCGAAAGCTAGGTCAAGCGTATTCGCTCCCTAGTAATTGAAACTCAAGTAATACCACCTCGAACTGGAGTAGGCCTTTTACCTTCACCGCAAGGGGCCGAACCAGTATAAAATCCCTGTGTCCTTTGTCCGATTTAACCCATTTAAGCTAACCTAGTTGCGATGGCTCCACAACTAAGTCCTTCTGCTAGGACATCTGCCGTGACAATTCCACGACAGTTGGCGCCCACCGTGGGGCCTGCGCATGGTGGTTTCGAGTTCTTACAGGGCAACTTTGAAGGGATCAAGGGATATGTTGTGGGCCGGATGACCAAGAGTCATCGCGGCAAGCTCTACATCGACGATGCAGGATGGGGTCCTGAGGCCTGCTCAATCGAGTACGGGTACCGGGTCCCCTTCGGCGGAATCCACATTTTCATCGGCAAGATCAGCGAATCGGGCCCTGAGCCGGACATCTGCACCGACATCGACGAGATGGCTCAGCGTGCACGACCCGCCCAGGTTCAGCCCACCGTGAAATGCGCCTTTGTTGGGTTTATCCATGGGGCGGAATTTGAGGACGGATCTATGTTTGGCGGTGAGACGACCATCTATTATGATGGTGAGTCATCCACGGGCGAGACCAATTCATTGTGTCAACTGCAAGACGGCCGACCTGGGGGCTATTCCAACGATGACAGTATTCCGGACAGGGTTGCAATCTTCATGGCTGGTACACAATCGGCGCTTGGTTCAACAACCGCCGCGGCTATGACCTCCAGTTCAATGGCTGTGGCGGCGACTGGTGCTAGCGGCTCTGCGCGCCCGCCGGCTCAAGTTCTCACCGAATTCTTGGAGGCTCTGGTGACTCTAATGGGGGTGGAGGTAACCTCGGACAACCAGGAATAGCACAAGGTGGATGTGGCTAAGCTGTGAGATGAGATAGCTCAAGCCAAGGAAGAGCTGGCGGCTGAGAACGCTAGGATGGCTGCAGAACGAGATGTTTTGGATGCTCAGGCACTGCGGATCCAGGAGGATTCCTTCCGGCTCACATTGGATCAGAACGCTTCAAATGAGGTCTTGAGGAGGAGGCACCAGAGTCATCTGCCCCCGGCTTACGAGCCAAGGAACCTCTTCAACACGCCCGGAGCAGGAACCAGTGACCCGCCAGTGGTAAATCAGACGGTTGAAGTGCCTGGGGCAGGAGCACCAGTTCAGCCACGCATGATGGGCTCTCCACATGTGAATAATACCCCACCTCAGCATGTTTCAACGCCATCGGGTCATTACTCTAATCCTTTGGACAATACGATCGCTGCGACATCGCAATTGGCGGCTCTACCAGTTGAAGGCGAGTCTCCAACAGCGATCGAGACATGGCGTGCGAGGGAACTCCTTCAGACAGCTGTGGCTCAGCAGGCGGCTTATTCTTATAGTCGCGAGCGGATTCAGTCAACCCCTCATCCAAGCCGGAGTTATAGCAGGCACATTGAATCACCAGCGGTTTCAAGCAGTGAGCGTCATCGTAACCAGCCTCGTGGACATGACCCGACGCGCGGTGGTGCTAATGCTCAAACTCTGGTGGATCAGGGCAGAACACGTTGGGAGGCCAAGCTGGCGGCTCAGCAAATGGCTCATCAGTATTCTCTGGCTTATTCGACAGCTTCGGTGGAGGCAGGCGTGACCTCTAGAACCTTGGACATGCCATGTTTAGTGCCGGCTCTGTGTAACGAGCGTTTGCTCAAGGATTTCAAGGGTCCTCATAAGGTGCCTAACTACACGACGGATCAACCCCCTGAAGCTTGGGTTGAAAGTTATGAGATGGCAATGGAGCTGCTGGATGTTGGAGATGCTGCATGTGCTAAGTACTTCACGATGATGCTGGATGGGACGACCCGTACTTGGTTGAAAGGGCTGCCTGCCAACTCCATTGGATCAAGGGCCGAGTTAAAAGCTCGGTTTATCCAGAATTTTAAAGACACATGCAAGCAGCCTATGTCAATTGTGGATTTGGACTCTTGTGTCCAAGAAGAGGGAGAGTCAACAACCCATTGGGTGCGCCGGGTCTCAGCCATCCTTCACTCATTGGATCGTATCAATGCCGGCCCAGCAGTTCTAATGTTGGAGAAAAACTGCCATTTTATGCCTCTTAAGCAGAAGCTGAGGCGGCTCAAACGGGACTGCAGTGACATGGGGGGAACTAATGGAGGCTCTGGTCAAGTATGCCGACTCTGACAGTACCAAGGACCCCGAGTCTGATGAGGAAAGGCCTAGTAAGGGAAAGAAGAGTAGCAACACCAAAGGGTAGCAGCATAACCCGGTGAATCAGGGGGCAATGGTAAGCGCAAAGCTGATGGTAGTTTGGATTTTGTGGCTAACACCAATACGTAGAATAATGGTCAGCGTCGTAAGGGAAAGCCAAACCCTCGGTTGGAGGACAAAATTTCAATAAGGAAGAGATGATGAATCAGCCCCGCCCGAAGCATGGTACACGGGAAAAGCCGTCCGCTCACCTCTAGAAGGATTGCTTCAGTATGAGAGAGTACAGAAATTCAAAATTCTTTCAGAATAATCATGGTCCAGACGGCGGCTCAAGACCTAGCTCTCACGGTCCGGGTTACGGTGGTGGCGGTTCTAGTTCCAGTTTTCAGGGCCAAGGCAATCAGTGTGGTTTTAATGAACATTCTGGTCAAGGGAATCAGCAACAGTCTGGTTATCAGAGTAATCCGAAGCAGTTGAATAGTGGACAGTACCATGTTTTCACCACGAGTCTGTGTAAGCGGGATCAAAAGCTCCATAAAGGGCAGTAAACGCGGTTGAGCCAGCAATCCCCCGTTACTTGCGATGGTCTGAACACCCTATTCTTTGGAGCCGTGAAGATAACCCGCCCTGGGTGGACAACCCGGGTCACTTGGCTTTGGTGGTGGCGCCTCAGGTTGGAGGATACAAATTCACTAAGGTGCTCATGGATGGAGGCGGTATCATCAATATCCTTTATTATGACACTTTCCGTCGCATGCGATTAACTGATAAAAATCTTAAGCCGTCGAACACTATTTTTCACGGTGTGGTGCCTGGTAAGTCGGCATATCCAGTGGGAAAAATATCTTTGGAGGTTGCCTCTAGAGATGAATATGATTCCAGATCGGAGGCATTGACCTTGGAAGTGGTTAAAATCAAGAGCCCTTAGCATGCCCTGTTTGGGCGGCCGGCTTACGCTAAATTCATGGCAAGGCCTTGTTATGTTTACTTGCAGCTTAAGATGCCGAGTCACAAGGGAACCATCATAGTGCATGGAAGTAGCGAAGTAGCCTTGAAGTGTGAGGAAGGCGACGCGGCTTACGCTGAGTCTGTTTGTGCAACAGAGGAATTTAAATTTTACAAGGATAATGTAGACCCGGCGGATATGACGTCTTTGAAGAGGCCAACCATAGAGCACGACCCCCTGTTGAAATTTAAGTCGGTAGATGACACCAAGCTAGTTGACTTCGTTCCTGGTGATTCATCCAAGTAGTTCAGCATTAGTGCTAATCTGGATCCGAAATAGGAAAGCGCGCTCATCGGGTTCATCCGTGAGAACCGGGACATCTTTGCATGGAAGCCTTCAGACATGCCACGTGTATCGAGGGAACTCACTGAGCACACTCTGAATATTGATCCGAAGTTTAGACCGGTCAAGCAATTCCTTCGCTGTTTCAATGAGGAGAGGCGCAAGGCTATTGGTGAAGAAGTGGCCCGGCTCTTGGAGGCTGGGTTTATCATTGAAGTTTTTCATCCTGAGTGGTTGGCTAACCCGGTGCTGGTGCTTAAGAAAAACAGCACTTGGCGCATGTGTGTGGATTATACGGATTTAACAAGGCTTGTCCGGCTGATCCCTTTGCTCTCCCCCGTATTGATCGGATTGTTGACGCTACGGCGGGTCGTGAGCGTTTGAGCTTTTTGGATGCTTATTCTGGTTATCATCAGATCAAGATGGCAGTTAAGGACCAGGAGAAGATAGCTTTTATTACTCCCTTTGGAGCCTTCTGTTACGTGTCTATGCCTTTTGGGCTCAAGAATGCCCAGGCAACTTACCAGCGGTGTGTGCAAAATTGCCTTCATGATCAAATTGGACGCAATGTTCATGCTTATGTGGATGATATTATGGTGAAGTCCAGGAAGAAGGAAACCCTGATAGATTATTTGAAGGAGGCCTTTGACAATCTCCGGGTCTACAAGATGATGCTTAATCCGGCCAAGTGTGTTTTTGGTGTGCCAGCAGGAAAGCTCTTGGGCTTTCTAGTTTCGGAATGGGGTATTGAAGCTAACCCGGAGAAAATAAAGGCTATCACCTCTCTGGCTAAACCGGTGTGTATCAATGATGTTCAGCGTTTGGCGGGTCATATTGCGGCCTTAAGCCAATTCATAAGCCGGTTGGGTGAGAAGGCTATCCCTCTGTACGAGATGATGAAGGAGACATATCACTTTGTCTGGAGTGATGGTGCTGTCCAAGCATTTGAGGCTTTGAAGAAACAATTGGCTGAGCCGCCGGTTCTTGCTGCTCCCATTGATAAAGAGCCTTTGTTGTTATATGTGGCTGCCAATAGCCGAGCTATTAGTGTAGCCATTGTGGTGGAAAGGAAGGAATCAGGCAAGGAGCATTCGGTTCAGTGGCCGGTTTACTACATCAGTGAGGTGCTTATTGAGTCCAAGTAGAGGTATCTGCATTGGCAGAAGCTTGTATATGGGGTGTTCATGGCTAGTAGAAAGCTCAAGCAATATTTTTTGGGTCATCCCATCACTATGGTTAGTTCTGCTCCTTTAGGGGATATTATTCAAAACAGAGACGCCACAGGTCGGGTAGCCAAGTGGGCCATTGAGCTTGGACCTCATGGATTAAAGTATATGCCTCGAACAACCATCAAGTCTCAAGAACTTGTGGATTTCATAAATGATTGGACAGAGCTGCAGATACCTGAGGAGAAGCCGGATAACACATATTGGACTATTCACTTTGATGGATCCAGGCAGTTGGAGGGCTCGGGGCTGGAGTTGTCTTCCCCACGAGGTGATAAATTTTCTTACGTCCTCCGGTTGATGTTTCCTTGTACTAACAATGCAGCTGAGTATGTGGCCTTACTCCATGGTCTTCGAATGGCCAAGGAGATGAAATTAAGCCGGGTGAGGTGTTTCGGCGACTCAGACCTGGTAGCTCAGCAAGTTTCTGGCACTTGGGATTCTAAGGATCCACTCATGGCGGCTTAAAGCTGAGAGGTTGACGCTATTGCTGGTCACTTTAAAGGCTATCAAGTTGAACAAGTTAATCGCAGAAAAAATGTGGCAGCTAATGCTTTGAGCCGGTTAGGGTCCCAGCATAAGCTGGTGCCACCTAACACTTTCCTAGATATTCTGCATAACCCTTCAGTCAAACTGCCTACGAAGGAAGATCTAGCTATTCCTAACCCGGAAGCGCGATTGGTGGCAGCTCTTCATGTTATCCCTAATTGGAAAGTCCCATATTTGGCTTATATGACCCGGGGCAAGTTACGTGAGGATGAAAATTTGGCCAGGCAAATAACCCGGCGGTCTAAGTCAATGACTATTGTCAATGGAGAGTTGCATCATCGCAGTGCTATAGGGGCATTTCAACATTGTGTTTCTCCTGAGGAAGGTTAAGAGATTCTACGAGAGATTCATGAAGGAGATTGTGGTCATCATGTCGGCTCTAAGTCTCTTGTAGCCAAGGCTTTTCGTCATGGGTTTTATTGGCTGACGGCTCATGCTGATGCAAAGGATTTGGTCAGTAAATGTGATGGTTATCAGAAATTTTCACAGCGAGCTCATGTGCCGGCTCAAGAATTGAGGATGATCCCAATTGCTTGGCCATTTGTAGTATGGGGGCTTGATATGGTTGGGCCTTTCAAAAGGTCCAAGGATAAAAAGACCCACCTTTTGGTGCCAGTTGACAAATTTACAAAGTGGGTTGAAGCGGAGCCAGTTAGTAAGTGTGACGCGAACGGCGGTTCAATTCATCAAAAAGGTGATTTTACGTTTTGGCTTTCCCCAGAGCATTATAACTGATAATGGCACTAATTTGTCCAAAGGTGCTATGAAAGAGTTTTGTCAACGAGAGCATATTCGACTTGATGTATCATCAGTGGCTCACCCCAATCCAATGGTCAGGCTGAGAGAGCCAATCAAGAGATTTTGCGAGGCATCAAGCCCCAGCTTATGGTCCCTTTGCAAAGGATGCCGGGTTGTTGGGTGGAGGAGTTACCCTCAGTGTTATGGAGTATCAATAGTACCCCAACAGATCTATGGGTTACACGCCTTTCTTCATGGTTTACGGAGCAGAGGCGATTCTCCCTAGTGACATCCGTCATGATTCACACCGTGTGGTGGCTTATGTTGAAGTTGATAATAAGCACGTCAGGATGCACTTGACCTGTTGGATGAGGAGCGTGACTGTCGGTGTCAAAACCGGCAGATTTCGGGTAGGGGGTCCCGAACTGTGCATCAAGGCTGGATGGTAACAGGAGACAAGGGACAAGATGTTTTTTACCCAGGTTCGGGCCCTCTCGATGGAGGTAATACCCTACTCCCGCTTGATTAATATTGATGATATGGGTAGTACAAGAGTAGATCTACCACGAGATCAAGGAGGCTAAACCCTAGAAGCTAGCCTATGGTATGATTGTTGTGTATGGAGTTGATTGCCTACGGACTACAACCCTCCGGTTTATATAGACACCGGATAGGGTTAGGGTTACATAAAGTCGGTTACAATGGTAGGAGATCTTGAATATCCGCATCGCCAAGCTTGCCTTCCACGCCAAGGAAAGTCCCATCCGGACACGGGACGAAGTCTTCAATCTTGTATCTTCATAGTCCAGGAGTCCGGCTGAAGGTATAGTCCGGCTACCCGAACACCCCCTAATTCAGGACTCCCTCAGTAGCCCCTGAACCAGGCTTCAATGACGAGTCCGGCGCGCAAATTGTCTTCGGCATTGCAAGGCGGGTTCCTCCTCCAAGTCCTTCGTAGAAGATTGTAAACACCAAGAGTAGTGTCCGGCTCTGCAAAATAAGTTTCCACATATTGCCATAGAGAGAATAATATTGACACAAATCAAATCTGCCGACGTATTCCGCAGTGCGTCATCACACTACGGCCAAGTCCTTTACTCGAATCGTTTTTACTTTTCCACCTCAGCATGTTTTGCGAGGCGGTTTCCTTGGCACGTCTTGTCAAAGCAGAGATCGTGTACCCCCTTTACGGGATTCTCATCAATACGGACGTGGGTAACCCAACCGCGCCATTTATCACGGCGCTTGGGAGGCAAGCGAGTTTTACTAGGCTGGTGGGGACGCACAACCGCATCCGCCCATATAAGGGGATAAGGATCCACCCTTTTACCTACGCCTTCTTCCTCTTTTGCCTATCCATCTCCTGCGCACTCGAGCTCCAGCGCCCAAGCCCGCACTTCCCACCTCAACCTTCTCCAGCAATGTCCGGAGCGGGAGGCAAGTGGATGGTCTCCTCCGTCACGGAGGGCCATGTCAAAAAGCTAAGGAAGGCCGGATACTTGTCCAAAGACATCGCGCACCGGCTTCCCGAGGAGGGGCAGCTTCTCCCCACCCCAAGGCCCCATGAGAGGGTAGTATTCCTTCCCCACTTCCTCCGCGGACTGGGTTTTCCACTCCACCCATTTGTCCGGGGGCTCATGTTTTACTATGGCCTGGATTTCCACGATCTGGCCCCGAACTTCGTCCTCAACATCTCGGCGTTTATCGTCGTGTGCGAGGCCTTCCTCCGCATCCGCCCCCATTTCGGCCTCTGGCTCAAGACCTTCAACGTCAAGCCCAAGGTGGTGCGCGGCAGCCAGGCGGAATGCGGAGGCGCCATGGCGGGCAAGATGGCCAACGTCCTATGGCTCGAGGGCTCCTTCGTGGAGACCCTGAAGGGGTGGCAATCGTGGTGGTTTTACATCACCGAGCCGCGCGATCCGAAATGGATCGCAACCCCCGAGTTCCGATCCGGACCCCCCACGCGGCTTATGTCCTGGAAAGAGACGGGCCTGTCATGGGGCGACGAAAAAGAGGTGACCGGACTGCAGACATGCATCCAGTCCCTGGTGAGCAAGCCGATCAAGCTCGTCAATGTAGTCCAGGTTATGCTCGTCCGCCGGATCCTCCCGTGTCAACAACGGGGCTTTAATCTGTGGGAGTTCAACCCGGCGCAGCACCAAACCCTTAACAGGCTCTTCGACACGACGTATGAAGATGTCTGGAAGGTGCTAACCAAAGGCGCCGAGGCTCCCACATCCGCTTCCGAGGACCGCGGATACAGCTCGCAGCGTCACGCTAGCGAGGTAAGCTATTTTCACCTTTTACAGGATGTTAAGTTTTTTCATAGTTTGACTCTATGCGGGATCTAAGCTCCCTTACCTTTGACAGGCTTGGCGGGCGAAGTCCGGATCGATTAACTGTCCGGCTCCCTTGCCCGAAGACCCAGCCCCCGCTCTACTAGCGAAGCTGCTGGTTCCGGCACCTTATGTGGTGCCGGAGAAGAAGGCCAAGAAGAAGAAGGCCACGGGGACTCGAAAGAGTTCCCGACATATGGTGGCGTCGGACTCGTCGTCCGACGAGTCCGAGACGCACTCCCCCCGTGAAGACGAGGAGGAGGAAGAAGAAACCTCTCCCCCCCAGCGGGGGGAGGAGAGAAGAGGAAGGCCGCCCCAACGGGGGAGGCCGAGGGGTCTAGGAAAAGGAAGACCCCTCCGCCGGACTACGCCCCCAACACCTAAGAGGGCAAAGAGGAGTGGCCAAACAGGGCCAAGCGTCCGACGAAATCGTAAGTTCGGATATCAGAATAACTCATGATGTTCCTTTGTTGCACAGATTTCCCTAATGTCGAACATAATTATGTAGCCCGCCCCGGGCCGAACTCAAAGAGTCGTCGAGCGGCTCCCTGGATTCATCGGACGTGAACTCAGTTCCGCCCGCTGTCTCCCCCCGCACTGCGGACGACGCCGAAGTGGCGTCGCAACGAGCTCCGGGGCAGGAGGAGGTGGTCCTGGAGGAGCCGCAGGGCGACCTCCCAGACCCCAGGAGTAAAGGGGACAAGACCCCCCAGGGCTCCAAGTTCGGCTTTGTGCCGGACACCGCGCCGGAATCTTCAACAGTTCCAGACCGCGGTAGGCGAACTCCTTCCAAGAGGAGAGGTACCGGACAATCTTCTCAAGGTGCTTGACGGCGCCTCCATCGACGAGGAGCACCGTACTATTATGAGTACGGTGATCCAGAAGGTTCAGTCCGCCAAGAGCGGACTGAGTGAAGCTTGCGCTAGCCTCCTAACGGGCTTCGAGGTAAGTAAAAATATGTAAAAACATAACCGCATAGATAGTAGCCCCTGATGCTCTGTTTGGCGTTCGGAAAGAAAAGACGAATAGAGGATCTAGTAAATTTCGCAGGAGTCTAACAATAAAGAGTCAATATGCGTGTGCAGGCTTCGCTGCTATCCACCGCCGCACTGACTGCGGAGGTGGGTGTCCTGAAATAGGACCTCAAGCGGACCGAGCAAGAGCTCCGCCTTGCCAAGCGGCAGCTCGAGGAAAAAGAAGGTAGGAAATACCTTACAGAAAAAGTGCCTATAGAGAGGCGTGATTGCAAAAAATAACAGGATTGCACTGCTTATTATAGGGGCCACGACTGAGGTGGCGACCCTCAAGCAGGCGCTTTCTGAGGCCGAAAAGAAAACGGCCGCGGAGCGCACCGAGCGAGAGAAACTTGGGGCTCAGGTCGGCGAGGTGCAGCAAGAGCTTCAGGCTCTCATGAAAAAACATGAGAGTTTGGAGCTTGAGTCAAAGACCCAAGCGTTCGAGCTCGCGGCGGCCCTTGAGACTGCCAAGTCTGCCAAGGCCGAAGCCCAAAAGGCCCTCCAAGAGTTGGAGGAGATTAAGAAGATAGCAGTGGGTAAGGCATTCTTTAAGCAAAGCAGAAATATAAAAGTAAACTACTTGTTACTTACCCGAATCCGGAGTTCTCCAGGGGCATTCGCAGATCTTCCCCGCAGCGTATCCGACGCCGCCGCATTCTACCGAGCTGAAGAGGGCAGCTCGACGGAGAAGGTGTTCTGGTCTCAGTATGCTGAGGCCGGACACCCTGTGCCCTTGAGCGACCAGCTGAAACAGCTGGTCGAGCTCCACAAGGCGGCCGAACAGGCCATGAAGGGCTTCATAGTTCGGCTGTGGCCCGGAGAGGCCCTGCCTGGGAGCTACTTCGGGCTGGTGCGGCGGCTGGTGGAGGCCTGTCCAAGGCTCGAGGTCATCAAGCGCTCCGTCTGCATCGAAGGTGCCCGTCGGGCCCTTGCCCGTGCAAAGGTGCACTGGGGTAAGCTGGACGGTGAGAAGCTTGTGAAGGACGGGCCGCCGCCGGGGAAGGAGCATCGCAAGCCCGAGAACTATTACAAGGATGTTCTTGCGGGTGCCCGCCTTGTGGCGGATGAATGTACCAAGGATGTAATTTTTGAATAAACTCGCTCGTTTTTATCCTGTGCGCTGAAAACTTGTTCATAGGCGCTTAAGCAATGCTTGTTGAATTTAAAATATTATTTTCTGTGCGGCCGTTTATCAAAAAATTGAGAGATGGCCAGTCGTCGGCTTCTGCCCCCATGCCACTAGTGCTGGGGTGTTCGGGATAAACCTGAGCGCTCTTTTTCCCATAGTTGGGTCCTTCGAGGGAGGCGCTCAGCACAACGAACCAGGCAATCGGACTATAATGCTTGAACACTCTCACTTAGCCATAGAACTTTATAATTTTAAATTTCGGCGAAGCCCCTAGTTCGGAAGACCGAGTTCGGGGCGCTATCCACGCCTTGGCCGGACAAATCCGGCTCCTCGCTCGAAGCGGCATAAGTCTTTAGGGACTCGAAAAAACCTCTCGAACAGCGACCGGTCTCTCGCCTCATCATGACAGTCAGTTTTAGCTTTCTCCACTGAGGTGCTTAACCCAGCTCAACCGGGGCACAATCGCAGTGGTTCTCCTAGTGCTACCTTAGCCGATATAGCGGAACGTAAGGCACCAAAACATAGGAGCCGGGCAAACCCAACTATTGACCCAAATCATGATTCGGAGCCGATGCATATAGTGCTATAAGTTCGGGGTGCCGCACTTGTGAAAGTGTACGGACTTCTCACACCATATTAAAGGGTACTGAAGCCCCTGGCGTACTTGCCGTACCACAGTGTACGGGTGCAACATGTCATTAATGAACATATATAAAAGAGAGTAATGCAGAAAATAGACAAAAGCTATGCATTGTTTATATAAAGGCTATTTATCAAAGCCGAACGATACAAATAGTGCGGTAAGCAAAAGATATTGGACTATTCAGTATGTCCTGACCGGGGGCAGGCCGCGGAATTGTATTTAAAACAGGTATACCGCTCGTAACAGAGACCACCTGGGAGTTCCATAGTGCGGCATGGCTTGTCTGCCTCCCTGGATCTTGCATCGTTTGTGCGGCAGTCGAATTGCCGAACAGGTCGTCCGAAGTATGGAGTCCTGAAGGTAAGAAAAAATTAAAAAGAGAATCCGGCAGCCCCTAGTACGTTTTAAGCCGTATTCTGGGCGTGCCGTTATTGTGCCCCTTCCCCTGTGCCCATGGTATTTCAAGGGCGTAGTTATGTACGCGAGGTACTGGTTTCGCTATGTCGCGATAGCTGGGGTTGGGGCCGCATTGCTACGCTTGCTCAGAGTGTGCCAGGCGGTCCTGCTGTGGGTTACTCCGGGCGCGCTTGGCAGTGTCTGGCTTTTTAATGGCCGGACTGGAGAATTGCCTGAGAAGGCTACTTCGTACCTCCGCTGCGAGAGCCGCCGTATGCTCCTCCGTACGGAGGGAGCGTTCGGTGTTTCCGTTGACCGTAATTACTCCTCGAGGGCCTGGCATCTTGAGCTTGAGATATGCGTAGTGCGGCACCGCATTGAACTTTGCAAATGCGGTTCGTCCGAGCAGGGCGTGATAGCCACTGCGAAACGGGACTATATCGAAGATTAACTCTTCGCTTCGGAAATTGTCCGGGGATCCGAAGACCACGTCAAGTGTTACTGAGCCTGTACAGTTGGCTTCTACACCTGGTATAACGCCTTTAAAGGTCGTTCTTGTGGGCTTAATCCTTGAGGGATCTATGCCCATTTTCCGCACTGTATCCTGATAAAGCAGGTTCAGGCTACTGCCGCCGTCCATGAGGACTCTTGTGAGATGAAATCCGTCGATGATTGGGTCGAGAACCAATGCGGCGAAGCCGCCATGACGGATGCTAGTGGGATGGTCCCTTCGATCAAAAGTGATCGGGCAGGAGGACCATGGGTTGAACTTTGGGGCGACTGGCTCTATCGCGTATACGTCCCGTAGCGCACGCTTCCGCTCCCGCTTGGGAATGTGGGTTGCGTATATCATGTTCACCGTCCGCACTTGTGGGGGAAAGCCCTTCTGTCCATTGTTGTTCGGCGGCTTGGGCTCCTCGTCGTCGCTGTGCAGCCCCTTGTCTCTGTTTTCGGCCCTTAACTTGCCTGCCTGCTTGAACACCCAACAATCCCTGTTAGTGTGATTGGCTGGCCTTTCGGGGGTGCCATGTATCTGGCACAAGCGATCGAGTATTCGGTCCAAACTGGACGGGCCCTGAGTATTCTTTTTGAATGGCTTTTTCCGCTGACCGGATTTATAGCCTTTGAATCCGGCATTGACTGCCGTGTCTTCATTGCTGTCGCTGTTAACGCGGCGTTTTTGCTTATTCCGACGTGTCCTGCCACTTTTGTCCTTGGTATCCGAATTACCAGGGTTCTTTGATAAGTTGTTACTGCGAGCTAGCCAGCTGTCTTCTCCCGCGCAAAAGCGGGTCATGAGTGTCGTGAGGGCTGCCATGGATTTCGGCTTTTCCTGTCCCAGGTGCCGGGCAAGCCACTCGTCGCGGATGTTATGCTTGAAGGCTGCTAGGGCCTCTGCGTCCGGACAGTCGACTATTTGGTTTTTCTTTGTTAGGAACCGTGTCCAGAATTGTCTGGCCGATTCCTCTGGCTGCTGAATTATGTGGCTTAAGTCGTCGGCATCCGGCGGTCGCACGTAAGTGCCCTGGAAGTTGTCGAGGAATGCGGCTTCCAGGTCCTCCCAAGAACCGATTGAGTCTGCTGGCAAGCTGTTAAGCCAATGCCGGGCCGGTCCTTTAAGTTTGAGCGGGAGGTATTTGATGGCGTGTAGATCATCGCCGCGTGCCATGTGGATGTGAAGGAGATAATCCTCGATCCATACCGCCGGGTCTGTTGTGCCATCGTATGATTCGATGTTTACGGGTTTGAAACCCTCTGGGATTTTATGATCCATTACTTCATTCGTGAAGCATAGCGGGTGTGCGGCGCCTCTGTACTGGGCTATATCACGACGTAGCTCGGAAGCGCTATGTCTGTTGTGTTCGGCCCGGCCGGATTTGTTGTATCCGGAGTGAAGATCATTGTCACATGCCGTAGGGCGCCTGCGCGATCCGTAGATCGATCTTGTTTGTCTTGCCTTATCCTCCAGTATGTCTCGCAGGTCGGGCGCATTTTCCCGTGCCTTAGTTGAGCGGCGTCGGGGCATGGCTTGGGTGGAGGGCCGAGGGGCCTCTCTGTCGCGGCCGCGAGGTGGCCGGTCTGCCATGTCATGCGCTGGTGATGTAGGTGCTTCCTCCTCTGATCGGGGTAGCGGCCTGCGCTTCGGGTAACTCTTGGAGGGGCGTTCGAGTTCATACTCTTCGGCCGTAAGGACTTCAGTCCATCTGTCAGCTAGCAAATCTTGGGCAGCTTTAAGCTGTTGCTGCTTTTTCTTGAGGCTGCTTGCCGTGGCTAAAAGCCTGCGTTTAAAACGCTCTTGTTCGGCGGGGTCTGATGGTATGACGAATTCGTCGTCATCGAGGCTTGCCTCGTCTTCGGAGGGAGGCGTATAGTTATCATCCTCGACCTCTCGGTCTGCCGCTCTCTCATGAGGGCTGGCTTCTCCATCTTCCTGTGCCGAATCTTGCTGAGGTGGGTGTTCTTCGGCGTTATCCGGGGTAGTATTATCTCCCGTGCCGGAATCACCGTTTTTGCTTTGGCGGGATTTAGAGCGGCGCCGTTGACGCCGGCGCTTCGGCTGTTTCTTGGGGGCGTCATCCCCCACTGTTCCATCGCCATCTCCATCTTTTGGAGTATCCACCATATATATGTCATATGACGAGGTGGCCTTCCAGCGCCCTACAGGTGCTGGTTCCTGTTCGTCTCCTACATCGTCGTCCATGCCGTCGATATCTTCGGAGCTGAAGTCAAGCATGTCGGTTAGATCGTCGACAGTGGCTACAAAGTGGGTGGTGGGTGGGCTTTGAATTTCCTTATCGTCCGTATCCCACCCTCGCTGACCGTAGTCCGGCCAGGGCTCTCCTGATAAAGAGAGAGACTTAAGAGAGTTCAGGATGTCGCCAAAAGGCGAATGCTGAAAGATGTCTGCGGCGGTGAACTCCATTATCGGCGCCCAATCGGATTCGATTGGCAGGGGCGCGGGGGGTTCGGAGTCCGGGGAGGAGTCCGGATCCTCGGAGTCACGGGCCATGCGGAGTGCGGGGCTGGAGTTCGGCTCGATCGCCTCTGAGATCGCAGCCCCTGAGGCAGCGTCTAACCGCTGATCCTCGATCGGCGCAGTATGCTCCGAATCAATGGTCGAAACCGATGCGTATGCGGCCTCCAAGGCGCTGTTCGGCGGCAGAGCTATATCATGCCCATCGAGACAGTGCGGCGCGCTTGGCTGTGGCTCGAATCCGTCGAAGATCAAGTCCCCGTGGATGTCAGCCGTGTAGTTTAGGCTTCCAAACCTGACCTGATGGCCAGGGGCGTAGCTTTCGATCTGTTCCAGGTGGCCGAGTGAATTGGCCCGCAGAGCGAAGCCGCCGAAGACGAAGATCTGTTCGGGGAGAAAAGTTTCACCCTGGACCGTATCGTTGTTGATGATCAAAGGAGCCATCGGGCCTAAAGGCGACGACACAGAGGAACTCTCAATGAAAGCACCAATGTCGGTGTCAAAACCGGCGGATCTCGGGTAGGGGGTCCCGAACTGTGCGTCAAGGCCGGATGGTAACAGGAGACAAGGGACAAGATGTTTTTTACCCAGGTTCAGGCCCTCTCGATGGAGGTAATACCCTACTCCTGCTTGATTAATATTGATGATATGGGTAGTATAAGAGTAGATCTACCACGAGATCAAGGAGGATAAACCCTAGAAGCTAGCCTGTGGTATGATTGTTGTGTATGGAGTTGATTGCCTACGGACTACAACCCTCCGGTTTATATAGACATCGGATAGGGTTAGGGTTACATAAAGTCGGTTACAATGGTAGGAGATCTTGAATATTCGCATCGCCAAGCTTGCCTTCCACGCCAAGGAAAGTCCCATCCGGACATGGGACGAAGTCTTCAATATTGAATCTTCATAGTCCAGGAGTCCGGCTGAAGGTATAGTCCGGCTACCTGAGCACCCCCTAATCCAGGACTCCCTCAGTGAACTTGCGGCGGCTCGTTCGCAATTTACCAGCAAGATGTACGCCGTTATCACAGCCGCCGGGTTAAAACTAGAACCTTTCAAGAAGGCGACTTGGTGCTCCGGCTTATCGCGGATCAGACTGATATGCATAAACTATCCCCACCTTGGGAAGGGCCCTTTGTGGTCAGCAAAAATCTAAACAATGGGTCATACTACCTTATCGATGTTCGAGACCACAAGGACTCGTGTACGTCGGAGGAGGAGACCCGCCGACCATGGAATATTGCTCATCTTCGTCCTTATTACACCTGAGCCACTGGCTCTTGTGATGTACATATCTTGACAATGTATATATTATGATGAATATAATAAAGCCGACATCCTTGATAATTCAGGGCCTCTGTCATTTCACTTTGAGAATGTTGAGTCTTTATTGCCACTTCATATGGTCACTTGGGGGCTTCCTGCTCATTGAGCATAGCTATGTGTACCCTTTTGATACGGCTTGTACACCATGATTACTAAATACTTGGGGGCTTCCTGCTCCTTGAGCATAACTGTGATTACCCTATTATTCCGTCTTATGCCTGGAATAACATATTACTTGGGGGCTCTTTGTTCAATGAACAAGAGTTTTTATGACCCTTGTAATAGGCTTGGAAGCCAGGTGTATTCACCTAAAAACCCGGGTTATCCTGCCTTTTAAGTCTGCCACTCCGCCCAGATTGACTGGAATGACTCGCCGTACTTTTGACAAGTCAATCTTATACATACCCTGAACTTGTCAAATTTAAAACGATGATTGGTCATGTGAGGCCCGACTTATAAGGTTGAGTGAAGGTTTAACTCAGCGGCTATTCGTCTCTTTGAAAGCACTTGATTTAAAGGTTTGGCAGCCTATGAAAGCATTGTTTTTTCTTTTGATTTATGTTTGATTTGAATATTTTTGAGGTTCATCTTTTGTGACATGTTAATACATGGTTGAATACCAATGAGGCCTATGATGCCTTATGGTTCACATATGGATCTATCTGGAGTTTATTAACCCGACCTGGCTTTGGACTAGAAGTCGCCAGTGTATGATGATCTTATAGACTTGTAAGCGCAGTGCTCTAAGTTTTGGGATATTATCCCTTGCTGCATATGGCGTTGTAAGCCGGCGGTATATGTCAATGGAAAAGGGCATTGTGTACTCCATCCTTTGGGTTGTAACCCTTCCTGCACAGGTATGGTAAACCGGCAGTGTGAGTAAATATCACAGGTATGATATTTTGTTATGTCTATATAAGGTTGTGATTGAACCAGCCCTGGTTATGGACTGCTTTTAGTCACCAGTGGTTTTTATACAACATTATGACCCGCCCTGGGGTAAACCGCCAGGGTACTTGTGATCTGTTTGTGTGCAGGTAAAATAATAAATATGGTCCGCATAGTTGATGCAATCATGAGCACAAGTGGCAGCTCCTCAATTGGCAGATCAACAGTGTCATGCAAAACAAAATGTGCATGATGGCACAACAAATCAAATGTTTAACTAGCCTATTACAAGGCATATAATGGCCCAAGAAGGATAAGCGTTTTCACGATGCAAGTATCAAAGATTTATGGTGCATAAGCCGATTCATGATTCCTGACGGGTTGAAGCTTCCGGGTCATCTTGTGTTTCTTCTTCTTCTTCTTCTTCAGCTCCTTGATTATCCATCATCTGGAAGTCAGGCATATCCCAGTTGATACCGGTCAACATTCTAAACACAGCTTCATCATGAATAAGGTTTGATGGATCAATGTCGGGAGCGAAGGTATGCTTACGAATTGGCGGGAGATCTGTCTCCTGATAAATCGGTGCCTTCACCTTCTTATTATCAGCATCATAAGCCACCTGATATTGTGATAGCTTGGTATCTTCAGCCATCCGGGTTGCCAACGGACACATTGATCTTACTATATCTACAAAATCATCTGCACTGAAGGGTGTCCCATCTTCCTTTACACTTGGGCAACCATTGGCCAGATCCTCCGGGTCAAGATCTGCTTGCCATGCTTTAGCCCGCCTTAGGGTAGTTAAAGCGCCGACTCTGGCAGAGGCTCGTTTCAGCTCTTCAATCCTCTTGGGCACTACTGGCAACCTTTCCAATGTCTCCTTGATAAGAGTAGGCGGCCGTTTTTGTGTGCAGAGCGGCATCAATGGTCCGTTGAGCACCAGTATATAATTGTTCAACAAGAGTGTAGACTGCTTTCAACCGGACGCGCATGTCTGAGCCCAAATTGACACTTCGAGAGCCTGTATCAGTTCATTTATTAATAAGCCGGCACAGTTTATAGAAGGTTCATTGGGATGAATGGAATCGGGATTAATACTTACTAAAGATAGCCAATGACATGTTATTGATTTGCTGCTTTAAGCTGGACAGTTCATGAGTCACCGGCTTAAGAGCGACTTCAGCTTCTTCTGCTCTTTTCAATGGAGCCGCCTTTTCAGTTTCCCAGCCATCTTTGTCAGTATTGAAGTTTTGCTTGCGCTGCTCAATGTTTTCCAAAGCAGTCCTCAATTCTGATTGGGCCTTCGATGTTTTAGATTGTTGAGTTTTTATATTGGCCTTCAGATCATTGAGTTGCGAGTCCTTCTCAGAAAGTTCAGCCTGTGGTATAAGCATGGACAGATATCATGAGTATGATTATTTATTGAAGTCTCAAGCACAATACAAGTATTTTCCTTGGCACTTGGGGGCTAATGTATATTTCTCTTAAGAAATTTTTGAAGTCCCAAGCACAATACAAGTATTATACTTGGCACTTGGGGGCTAATGCATATTTCTCTTTATTAAAGACAGAATAATTGACTGACCCGGGCAAATGATCTAATCTGGTTTATAAAGACTACAAAATTGGATTGATGACTTCAAACAGGATGATTAGTCCCGACTTATTCATCACTGATTAAGCCGGCCCTTGGGGGCTACTAAGGAAAAGTTGATTTTTGTTATTTTAAGTCTCGGCTCAACATGCTAGTTAAACCGACCCTTGGGGGTTACTAGTGATGATGCGCGATTCTTTATGGCAACTGGAAAATCTACATCATATAATTTTTCATCATATCTTATAGACTTGGTGGTTGATGGATAGATAATTATGAAAGAGAATGGTGATTGAATTACCTCATAGCGTTCCTTCATCAAATTAACCAAGCCCACTTCAAAGTCACGGCTGGTGTATAGACGGTTCAAATAACCAGAGTGGATGTCTTGGGCGTTGAATTGAGCGTAGCTCTCTAAGTCTACCTTCCACTTGCCTTTATCTTCAGCAGAAATTTCATCTTTGGCGCTATGCTTAGACAAGATAGTGGAGTGACCCGGTGCTGTGAAACCAAACCCGGTGACGACTACATCGTCAGTTTTTTCCTCAGAAGGCTTAACTGGGCTTGGCGACTTAGAGATGGCCAACTCAACATCCATAGGGTCTGTGGAGACTTCATGGTATTGAGGTGGCGGATCATCAATAATATCTTCAGCAATTGGGTGAGAGAGTTCTGCTTGTTGTTGCTCCGGCTCAGACGGATTGACATCGTCGACCGACTTATTCAGCTTTGCCTTTTTGCTGGGTTTGGCCCAGCCCCTGAAAATAAGAAGTATAAAGAGGTCAGTGTAATAATCAGGCATAAGGTTTCAATGATTGAATATACTCTTACCCAGGTACAGTCTTGAAAGCTGGGATTTGAGTTCCTGTCAACTCGCCAGAAGAGGAATGATAAGTCCCCTGATAGTTTGAATCAGACGGGTTAAGAGGTTGTCGGAAATAACCCGCCTTTGGATAGAGTATATCAAAAATATGTAAGACCTCCGAGCGGTGTTTGCGAACCGGTGTGTTTGGTAAGCCAGAGGAACTAATCACACCACCACTATGCCGGGTGGTGCGGCGAGCTTCGTGTTGCTGTTTCTTCAAAAGAAAGTTGGGATCCAAGTGAGCTAGAGGGTGAGAAAAGCTTACTTTCCGGCTTGCTTGTCGGGTTTTCTGTGTTGGCAGAGGTTTTGAGCCGGAGGAAAGAAATAATTACCTTAGCGTCGCCTGCACGGTTGGCTTCTGCGTCGTCGTGATAACAATCATTGTCAATGAGATGTATAAAATATGAGCCAAGTGAGTCAAGTTCTACCTTCGACTCATCATCATCAGCGTCATCATCAATGTTTAAGCCGGCGGGCTCGGTGGTCTTCTTCTTGGGAGGCCTTTGGGTGACCTTGGTTTTGGTACGAGCCGGTTTGGCCAGCTTATCTTGTGGCTTCTTCTTCCAAAATGGAGAATCGGCCTATGGAGGTCAAAAAGATTATAAGTAGGCATAACCGTTGCAGATATGGTTGAGTGGAAGGTGTGCAATACTTACGGCTGGCGGCTTATTGAAGGTGCAGAAAGGACTAAGTCCTGTTTTACTTCATTCCTTTGCAGGTTCGTTCAGCAATTTCTTAGTGGCTTCTGTAATTTCTACGTCAGTCAGTTGAATGTCGCAGTGGCGTAGAGGATCTTTTAAGTCGCCAGTGTATTCACACATTAAGCCAGGGCGACGGCTTAATGGCAAGATGCTCCATGACACCCAACACCGAACAAAGTCAACACCGGTTAGGACATTAGCAATAAAGGCTCTAAGCTTTGAAAAGGCGGATTCATATTTGGCCTGCTCCTTTGCGTTCATCCGTGGGGGAAGCGGATGTGTGTTGCTAAGCCGGTGGTCACGGTAACCCGGCAGAGAATTCTTGTCTGATGGAGAAGTGTCTTGATAATAGAACCAAGTTTGGTTCCAATCTTTGGGGTGACTCAGTGGCTTAGCTTAGGGAAAGTTGACTTCTTTCCTCTTCTGAATGGAAATCCCACCAAGTTCCAAGCTGGGCCCATCAGTGAACTCTGTCTGACGGTTTAGGTAGTAAAATTCTCTAAACAATTCAGTTGTGGGCTCTTCTTGAAGATAGGCTTCACAGAAGACTTGAAAATTGCAAATATTGGATGTAGAGTTGGGCCCAATATCTTGAGGGTGAAGTTGGAAGAAAGGAAGCACGTCGTGGAAAAACTTTGAGCCGGGCGGGCCGAACCCCCGGCTCAGGTGGTCAGTGAAGACAATTACTTCTCCGTCCTTGGGTATAGGAGGGTTTCCTTCACCAGGGACCCCCCAGTGGATATCTTCTTTATTGGCTAGAGCGCCAGTTGCAACAAAATTGTTCAGGTCTTCTTCAGTGACCTAGGGATTGGACCCAGTTGCACGAGGTATATGTCTTAGCCATTTTTTCGATGATCTGAAAGGAAGATTATGCCGGTCTAAGATTATATGGTCAAGCCGGCTGATTGGCTTAAAGGCAAAAAATAATGAAGCATGTATAGATGTTAAACTGGAGGATGGCATTGAAGTTATATAGATAATCCATTGGTGTATTAAGAGGGGACTAATGGTACCTGGCGGGTTACAGTTTCTGAGTTAAGCCGCCTGCACAAATATTGATTTCACAGATATGAGAATGGGAAAATTGCTAAGTGTTGGAAAAACATATTTCACAGATTGATGTTACAATTTTGGATCTACGACACTTCAGAGAATGGAAAATATTTAGACCTAAGTTGCAGTATGTGAGCAGTTCATGTGTCCAGATTGGTTTTCTTATGCAAGGGAGATGATCTAATAACAAAAATGAGTACCACGACTACCGCCGCGCAGGAGAGGTACTAAGTTTGAATCAAAAGTTACAAGCTACAGCGAAGAACGAGGATGAACTCCGACGAACTCGTGGAAACCCTAATGGGATCTAGAGGAAACGGAAGGAGGATAACTCACCAGAGTTATTGAACAATGTAGGCGCGTGAACGAACTCTGGTCAAATCAGGTTGATGCAGCGACCGTTGTCGAGGCGGTGGCGAGAGTCAATGGCGGCGGCAGAGCTCGGCTTCTAAAGTAATGCGAGGAAGAAGATGGAGATGAGAAGGCAAGGGAGGAAAGTGAAAGGGACCCCTGGCCCTATTTATAAGGACGAAAGGATAAGTGACATGCACGGGAATTGAGGAGGCCAAAAATGGATATGCAACAACATAGACGCCTTGATTTTTGGGAACTTATTAAAAAAGAGGATATACATATATTGAGATTTGGGCTTTGCGTAATATTAATGACAGGTGACATCACGGCGGGTTATTGCAATCCTAGGAGATGACATCATGGCAGGTTACAAGATCTTGCAAGAGCAGACGAATAAGGATTTTTTTCTAAGTGTTGAAAGATTGATATGAACAAGTTCACATCAACCTGGGGCCTAATGTTGGGGATATAACTATTGGGTATGACCCGCTGAGGAGGGGCTGGGTCATACCTCTAGTGGATCATAAAATACAAAGCCCATGAAGAGGCTGAAGATGGCTGTTCGTGAAGCAGGTTTACTGAAGGCCCAAAGCCCAAAGGCAACTTAAAGCCCACATGTGTAAACCGCCATATATGTATAACTTGTGTTGTAAGGCATGCGTAGTTAGTCACCGGGCCGGACATGCTTTGTATGAGCCGGCCAGGACTCCGTGAGCCACTGGGCATGAACCTGTGTATATAAAGGGACAACCCGGCGGTGGTTTAGGGCAAGAGACAAGAGATTGAAAGCTAGGTCAAGCGTATTCGCTCCCTGGTAATCGAAACCCAAGCAATACCACCTCAAACTGGAGTAGGCCTTTACCTTCACCGCAAGGGGCCGAACTAGTATAAACTCCCTGTGTCCTTTGTCCTGTTTAACCCCTTTAAGCTAACCTAGTTGCGATGGCTCCACGACTAAGTCCTTCTGCTAGGACATCTGCCGTAACAATTCCACGACACCAATGGTAGATGTAGAGGTAGCATGCCGACGGTGATCACATCGACTTTGGAACCATTTCCCACGCGCATCGTCACCTCGTCCTTAGCCAATCTTTGTTTAATCCGTATCCCCTGTTTCGAGTTGCAAATATGAGCAACAGAACCAGTATCAAATACCCAAGCGCTACTATGAGCATTAATAAGGTATGCATCAATAACATGTATATCAAATATACCTTTCATTTTGCCATCCTTCTTATCCGCCAAATACTTGGGGCAGTTCCGCTTTTAGTAACCAGTCCCTTTGCAGTAGAAGCACTTAGTTTCAGGCTTAGGTCCAGACTTGGGCTTCTTCCCTTGAGCAGCAACTGGCTTGCTGTTCTTGTTGAAGTTCACCTTCTTCCCTTTGCCCTTTTTCTTGAAACTAGTGGTCTTGCTCACCATCAACACTTGGTGCTCCTTCTGGATTTCTACCTCCACAACCTTTAGCATTGCGAAGAGCTCGGGAATTGTCTTCTCCATCCCTTGCATATTATAGTTCATTACGAAGCCTTTATGGCTTGGTGGCAGTGATTGAAGAACTCTGTCAATGACACTATCATCAGGAAGATTAACTCCCAGCTGAGTCAAGTTGTTATGGCACCCAGACATTCTGAGTATGTGTTCACTGACAGAACTATTCTCCGCCATTTTGCAACTATAGAACTTGTTGTAAACTTCACATCTCACAACTCGGGCATTTGCTTGAAATATTAACTTCAACTCTTGGAACATCTCATATGCTCCATGACGTTCAAAACATCTTTGAAGTCCCGATTCTAAGCCGTAAAGCATGGCACACTGAACTATCGAGTAGTCATCAGCTTTGCTCTGCCAGACGTTCATAACATCTGGAGTTGCTCCTACAGCGGGTCTTGCACCTACTGGTGCTTCCAAGACGTAATTCTTCTGTGCAGCAATGAGGATAATCCTCAAGTTATGGACCCAGTCCGTGTAGTTGCTACCATCATATTTCAACTTAGCTTTCTCTAGGAACGCATTAAAATTCAAGGGAACAGTAGCACGGGCCATTGATCTACAACAACATAGATATGCAAAAACTATCAGGTACTTAGTTCATGATAAATTTAAAGTTCAATTAATCATATTACTTAAGAACTCCCACTTAGATAGACATCTCTCTAGTCATCTAAATGATCACATGATCCATATCAACTAAACCATGTCCGATCATCACGTGAGATGGAGTAGTTTTCAATGGTGAACATCACTATGTTGATCAAATCTACTATATGATTCACGTTCGACCTTTTGGTCTTAGTGTTCCGAGGCCATATCTGCATATGCTAGGCTCGTCAAGTTTAACCCGAGTATTCTGCACGTGCAAAACTGGCTTGCACCCGTTGTATGTGAACGTAGAGCTTATCACACCCGATCATCACGTGGTGTCTCGACACGACGAACTGTAGCAACGGTGCATACTCAGGGAGAACACTTATACCTTGAAATTTAGTGAGGGATCATTGACGGTGTCCTGGACTAGGGGTATTCATCACGTCGTCTCCCGATCAGTTGGATTGGGCCTTGGACCCCCACAGCCGTATACTCATGGGCCAGTTCGGACAGCTGCCGCATACAAGGTAGATTCCACAAGACTTGGCGATCAAGACAAGGACTTCTCCCCACCGGCGTATTCAGCTAGGACTCTTGTTATCCTAGGCCTCTGGTGCATTATATAAACCGAGGCCAGACTAGTCATACCATAGGCTAGCTTCTAGGGTTTAGCATCTACGATCTCGTGGTAGATCAACTCTTGTAATACTCATATAATCAATATCAATCAAGCAGGACGTAGGGTTTTACCTCCATCAAGAGGGCCCGAACCTGGGTAAAACATAGTGTCCCCTGCCTCCTGTTACCATCCGCCTTAGACGCACAGTTCGGGACCCCCTACCCGAGATCCACCGGTTTTGACACCGACATTGGTGCTTTCATTGAGAGTTCCACTGTGTGTTCAGCAAAAGGTTGATGGCTCGCCTGCAGATCAACTGTGACTTCGGCATCTTCGTCACCAGCTCGACTGGTCACCTTGGTTTGGATGAGAGCCCTACCTCCGATCGTCATGTTCGGATGAGAGCCTTCATAAACATCAACTCTGATCTCTATCATGATTATGGAGGAATCATCCAGGGAGCCCGGGGGCTCAACATCAACATTGCCCTCGGGCGACCGTGCTATTTTTCTGGACAGCAAACTTGTGTCCACCGCCACCGCCTCCTCAAGTGTCATTTTAATGATCGCTTTGGTGGAATTGTGCGGAATTGAGTCTACAACAATCCTGGAAAATTTCGTCGAGTTCCGATGGAGGAATCTCTGGCAATCCACGATATACCGGAGCCCTGTCAAATCTGGACGGGAATCTAGATAAGTTTAGGGCGTGGTGTCCAGCTTCTAGCTCGGACGTCCTTTGGAAGATCCAACCGTTGATCGGCTGCGGAATTCCTATATCTACCACCTCTCAAAATTTCAGCTCGATCCGACCGTCCAAACTCCGGGAACCTTCCGATTAGTGCATCACTTTTCGGATTTGTTTTCTGCACGAAAATGAATCCGACCCGAGTTCGTCTTTTTTATGAACGGGATTTCAGACATCCCTTTTGAAGGAAGTTTTGTATGGGGTATTGTGTTTTGTTCCCGAACACATCCCATTAACTTTAAGATCTTTTGAACATGATCTTCAACATCATGCTGGTGTCAAACCAGTCCGGCAATATTGCTCCACGGCTGCCGACCTGCGCTATACACGTCATCACTTTGTTGAGCCGAGCTCAACTTCTTCGGATCATCATCTCGGCAAGCCGAACAAGAGTCCGACATCGCGAAGGATAAATCATCACCAACATCACCACCCCACGGATTACACGGAGCGGGCATACCGACATCGCCACACGGTCGCTTCATCAAGCCGACATCGACCACGTCATGACCTGCATCGGCAGGGCCGCACTATTGCTTCTTCAAGCTGGTGTCCATCACGCCGACCTACTTCGACTCATCGGCTGACATCGAGGCTTCGACATCTCGGCTAGACCGGGGGCTTCGCCATCTCTTCATCAACCTACTCCGGACACTTCGGCGTCACTAGCCGACCAGCTACAGCAAATAATTACTCTGGTTTGTTCATCATATCTACACAGATCTATCAAATGGTGGCCGCATCAACAAATATTTTTTGCTTGTTTGGGTTCATTTTTTCCAAGGAATTATTACTCTGGTGTGTTCATCATATCTACACAGATATATCAAATGGTGGCCGCATCAACGACAGTCGCATGGTGGTTCGGTCAGTTTCCGTACATAGTCCGGCAAACGCCGCATCCGGAGCTCGGACCGACCTGCGAATTCAGGCTTTGCCACGCCTTTACCGCATCACGCCGACACCCTGCATCAACATTGACTTTGGCGCCAGGCCATATTTCTTTTATTACTCACTTCGCATAAGTTATTTATTATGCAACGATTTTTTTATTTATCATTATTACTGTTATCTCCGGTTTGCACTATTTTTTGTGCACAGGAAAATGATCCGGGGACTTCGGCGTCACTCTGTCGGTCTGCATTGACCGTGCTATGTCACCACTTCGGCGTGTCGAGCTCTCCGCTCCGCCACCTTGGGACCAGCTTGGGGGATGGAACCTCGCCCCGCATCAAGCTCGGACCGCGTCATCAATACCGAACACATTAACCAGCTAAGTTGCTTTCATGCTCAAAGTTTTAATTTCTAACTTGTGTTCGGTTCGACCAAGCATTATACTTTTTTGGAAAAAGTTGCTTGTAAAAAAATTCCTTGTCCAAACTTTGTTTGTGATGCATAAATTCAAATACCCAATTCATTTGGGGGCTTCCTTCATGAAGCTTTTCCTCTTGCATATGATTATACTTGTACGGCTTCGTTCCTTGTTCGTGTATTACGCCACAATATGCACCATATTGACTTAAGCAATTTGCAAGCTGGGTTGCTTCGCTCCTGTGTTTACCCCTACGTTCCCGATTGTTCGGCTAGGGAGTAAAGGGAGCACCTCTGCGATTGTCACGATCGGGTCATCCGAGCCGGACCTTAGACTGGGTGAAGCTGAAAGCTAGCGCTCTTATAGTTTTCAATAATGGTCAGCACACAACGGAACTCATGAGTACAAAAAATCTATTGCACAAGTCTCATAATAACAATGAGCACCGAAGAAAGGTATCGGTGGGGGTACTATTTTCTTCGAAGATGCTTCTTACACTTCGTAGTAATATAGTATAAGTTCCCTGAGCGCGCTTTGTCTGTTACAGCCTTATGGCCTGATTGCCTGGTTATTGGAAACACCATCGATATTCTGGATAGATGGTGTACATAACACTTTTCGGTCCTTGACCGAAGAGGGAGAAGCCGACGGTCGGTTAAGACACGTTTAAAGTTCGGTTGAACATAGATATGATATAAGTACTTCGGTACATGCAATCATTCTTTTACCCAAGTCACTTGGGGGCTCTTAAATTTATATGAGCCATTTTATGATAAGTGTTCTTCTTCTTAGTCATTGCAAAGTTTTATTATTATTATCATTAATTATCATTCCTTTTTTCGACACAAGTATGTGGTTACTAGATGAGGAGCCTAATTTCTCTCTCGAAACCGCTAGAGTTTAGTTTGCTAAACTGGCCTAATGAGAAGTACTCCGCCTTTGGGATAGGAGGTTGAAGCCGTAGGCTGACCCGCTTGAAGTCTTGAGATAGGATGTGTCATGTTAAAGCACGTCAGAAGCACTTTTTTTCAATTCCAATTTTTGGATTGGCACCGAACACTTGATCTAGTTCGGACATTAAACTTTTGAATAAGTTTTTTGGCTTTTCGAGCCTATGGAACTTTTAAACTATTTGTGCTTTTCTAGCATTAGTCTCGCAGTGCAACGCTGGACACCTTTAGGGATTCGGCAAAAACATTCTCGGATATTGCTATATATGCATCGGTTTCGAATTGTGTCTTCGGTCAATAGTTGGGTTGCCCGGCTCCTGTGCTTTCCTCCTACGTTCCGCTTTGTTCGGCTAGGTGTGCAAAGGGAGAACCACTGCGATTGTGCTTCCAGCTTGCATGGTCAAGCACCTCAGTGGAGAAAGCCGAAAACTGACTATCACAATAGGCGTAAACTGGTCAACGATCCGATGACTATGCTAAATGACGGGCCGTTCATAACATTGGCCAAACTGTTTCTGGCTTGACCTCGACTGTCGCCGAACACTACCGGGGGCTATTAACTGGCCTCCCAAACTAAATCCTCGAAATTTTGCTCTTACATTCGAGCTGAAGTTTCATGATCATGCTTAGCATGACAACCCAAAGAAAGGAACCGATAGCGGGACTATTTTCTTCGGAAGACATTTCTTCTGTTAAACAGTAATATAACATATCTCTCTGCGTACCTTTGTTTATAAAACCATGTGGCCAGATTGCCTTGTTTGTCGTAAATCTTTGCCCTCATAAAGGCTTTATAAAGTAGGACAAACACTCCTCGGCTACTGGCCGAGGAGGTGGAAGCCGATTATCGGTCAACAAAGTTTTGTACAATGCGGATCCGAGCATTAATGACGTAAAGTACTTGGATACATAGAGTCATTACACATAATTTATGATTTTACTATGGATATCGATCCTTAATTCGGCCACCCGTGCCCGCATTAAGGCTCGGGGGCTACTGCGCTTCGGGCTTATTATTTACAAATATTAAAGGGGCACATCGATCCCCTGATCTGGTGTTGCCACCCGACCAGTGTCTCGGGGGCTACTGCATTGCTTGTCCAATGCGAAAAAATTAATTGTAATACAGTTTCCGACGAGATTTTGATCCTCAGGTTGGTCGGCCGCACCCAACCTGAGTCTCGAGGACTGAGCACGCCGCTTTTTGTGTCCCGAAGTATTCTGCCGAGTTAGGACTTGATCCTCAGACCGATTTTGCAAATCAACCTGAGTCTCAGCAGCTACTGGGATAAGCGGTCTTATGTCATCCTTCATGTGCATCTCGGGTTTTAGACTGATACCCACCTTGAGGGCTACTGGCCATATATCTCCGCAGAGAATAAATTGCACCAATAAAAAATATTGAAAAAAATCGGCCCACATTCGGGGTGGTGCACCACCTCAGAAGCAGTCCGGCATAAAGCTCGGGCGCTAGTGGCTGGCTCCATAGAGGGCATTTCTGGCATTAAGCTCGGCTAAACTCCTTCAAACTTCTTTGAACCAAGGTGATTTACGACACCTCGGATACAATCCGGCGTTGGAGCTCGGATACAGTCCGGCGTTGGAGCTTGGACATAGTCCGGCGTTGGAGCTCGGATACATTCCGGCGTTGGAGCTCGGAAGCGGTCCGACATTGGTGCTCGGCTACAAAAGATACCTCGAATGCAGTCCGGTGTTGGAGCTCGGATGCGAGAGGACGCTGCCGCCCAGGAAAAACTTCAAACCCGAGGTGTGGCATAAAAATAACAAGCCATTGATAAAGGCCGGAAACTTAAAGGGGCTCCTCGGATACCCGACGTATAAACTCGTCGAATGCATTTTGGCGATCCTCAAGATCAAAGATGAGAAGATTTGTTGAACCAGTTTTCAAGACCGACGATCGAAGATGAAGAACAGTTTGGAAGAATCGAGGAGCATCCCTAACTTGAAGACCGGTTCAGGGGGCTAATGACGGTGTCCTGGACTAGGGGGTATTCATCACGTTGTCTCCCGATCAGTTGGATTGGGCCGAGGACCCCCATGGCCGTATACTCATGGGCCAATTCGGACAGCTGCCGCATACAAGGAAGATTCCACAAGACTTGGCGATCAAGACAAGGACTTCTCCCCACCGGCGTATTCGGCTAGGACTCTTGTTATCCTAGGCCTCTGGTGCATTATATAAACCGAGGCCAGGCTAGTTGATAGAGGATATACATACAATCATACCATAGGCTAGCTTCTAGGGTTTAGCCTCTACAATCTCATGGTAGATCAACTCTTGTAATACTCATATCATCAATATCAATCAAGCAGGACGTAGGGTTTTACCTCCATCAAGAGGGCCCGAACCTGGGTAAAACATCGTGTCCCCTGCGTCCTATTACCATCTGCCTTAGACGCACATTTCGGGACCCCCTACCCGAGATCCGCTGGTTTTGACACCAACAATCATCTTATAATGCTACCACCGTACTAAGCAAAATAAGATGCATAAAAGATAAACATCACATGCAATCAAATATGTGACATTATATGGCCATCATCATCTTGTGCCTTTGATCTCCATTTCCAAAGCACCGTCATGATCTCCATCTTCACCGGCTTGACACCTTGATCTCCATCTTAGCATCATTGTCGTCTCGCCAACTATTGCTTCTATGATTATCGCTACTTCTTAGTTATAAAGTAAAGCAATTACATGGCGATTGCATTTCATACAATAAAGCGACAACCATAAGGCTCCCGCCAGTTGCCGATAACTTTTACAAAACATGATCATCTCATACAACAATTTATATCTCATCACGTCTTGACCATATCACATCACAACATGCCCTGCAAAAACAAGTTAGACATCCTCTACTTTGTTGTTGCAAGTTTTACGTGGCTGTTACGGGCTTCTAGCAAGAATCGTTCTTACCTACGCATCAAAACCACAACGATTTTTCATCAAGTGTGCTGTTTTAACCTTCAACAAGGACCGGCCGTAGTCAAAATCGATTTAACTAAAGTTGGAGAAACAGACACCTGGTAGCCACCTGTGTGCGAAACACATCGGTGGAACCAGTCTCATGAACGCGGTCATGTAATGTTAGTCCGGGCTGCTTCATCCAACAATATCGCCGAATCAAAGTAAGATGTTGGTGGTAAGCAGTATGACTATTATTGCCCACAACTCATTGTGTTCTACTCGTGCATATATCATCTACGCATAGACCTAGCTCGGATGCCACTGTTGGGGAACGTAGTAATTCAAAAAAATTCCTACGATCATGCAAGATCTATCTAGGAGAAACATAGCAATGATACAGGAGACTGTGTCCATGTACCCTCGTAGACCGAAAGCAGAAGCATTTAGTAACGTGGTTGACATAGTCGAACGTCTTCACGATCCAACCGATCCAAGTACCGGACGTACGACACCTTCGTGTTCAGCACACGTTCAGCATGATGACGTCCCGCAAGCTCTTGATCCAGTAGAGGGTCGAGGGAGAGTTCCGTCAGCACGACGGCGTGGCAACAGTGTTGGTGATGTGATCCACGCAGGGCTTCGCCTAAGCACTACGACAATATTACCGAGATGGTAAACTATGGAGGGGGCACCACGCACGGCTGAGGAATAATTGATGTGCCTCTGGGGTGCCCCTGCCCTCGTGTATAAATGAGGAGGGGAGGAGGCCGCCCCCCTAGGGGCGCGCCAAGTGTGGGGAGTCCTACTAGGACTCCCAAGTCCTAGTAGGATTCCCCTTTGCTTTTCCGGAGGCGGGAAGAGGGAAAGGGATAGGGAGTAGGAAAGGGCAAGGGGCGCGCTGCCCCCTCCCCTAGTCCAATTCGGACTCCATGGGGGGAGCCTCCTCCCTAGGCCTGCCTCCTCTTCTCCCTTATGGCCCAATAAGGCCCCATTACTTCCCTGGGGGGTTCCGGTAACCCCTCGGTACTCCGGTAAAATACCCGAATCACTCGGAACCATTCCGATGTCCGAATACAACCTTCCAATATATGAATCTTTACCTCTCGACCATTTAGAGAATCCTCATGACATCCGTGATCTCATCCAGGACTCTAAACAAACTTCAGTTACCAAAACACATAACTTGTAATACAAATCATCATCGAACGTTAAGTGTGCGGACCCTACGGGTTCGAGAACTATGTAGACATGACCGAGACACATCTCCGGTCAATAATAGCAGAACCTGGATGCTCATATTGGGTCCTACATATTCTATGAAGATCTTTATCGGTCAAACCGCATAACAACATACGTCATTCCCTTTGTCATCGGTATGTTACTTGCCCGAGATTTGATCATCGGTATCCTCATACCTAGTTCAATGTCGTTACCAGCAAGTCTCTTTACTTGTTCTATAATGCATCATCCCGTAACTAACTCATTAGTCACATTGCTTGCAAGGCTTATAGTGATGTGCATTATCGAGAGGGCCGAGAGATACCTCTCCGATACACGGAGTGACAAATCCTAATCTTGATCTATGCCAACTCAACAAGCACCGTCGGAGACACCTGTAGAGCATCTTTATAATCACCCAGTTACGTTGTGACGTTTGATGGCACACAAGGTGTTCCTCTGGTATTCGGGAGTTGCATAATCTCATAGTCAAAGGAATATGTATAAGTCATGAAGAAAGCAATAGCAATAAAACTAAACGATCATTATGCTAAGCTAACGGATGGGTCTTGTCCATCACATCATTCTCTAATGATGTGATCCCATTCATCAAATGACAACACATGTCTATGGTCAGGAAACTTAACCATCTTTGATTAACGAGCTAGTCAAGTAGAGGCATACTAGGGACACTCTGTTTGTCTTTGTATTCACACATGTACTAAGTTGCCAGTTAATACAATTCTAGCATGAACAATAAACATTTGTCATGATATAAGGAAGTATAAATAACAACTTTATTATTGCCTCTAGGGCATATTGTTGGAGATATGCCCTAGAGGCAATCATGTATGATGATATTTCCTATGTGTTTATGAATAAAGATAGTCCTTGGACATTATCAATGATGTGTATCAGCAAGTACGTGACTTGTTTGTGGGACTATGCATTGTATGATGACTGTCCTAAAAGGTCCCTAGTCGTAAGGGCTGTGTGGACGCGCAGCCGACTAGACTAGCATATGACACGGTCGATGGCTTGGTATCACTAGCCATGGAGCATTGGATGCTAACCGGATAATATGGACTCGGAAGGATCTGGCCGGATTCGACGTTGTCGGATCCGAGTTGAGATAAGGTCCGAGTCGGACAGACCCAACTATGAGACACACCGATATGTCATCTGTGAGTCTCTAGTATAACATACGTTCGATGTCCTAAGACCTAAGCTGGCGCCTATACTCGGGATGTTGACAGACTTGCTTTGGGCCAACTAAACGCTACTCCATGACTGGGTAGTTATAAAGGTTGGTTTCGGGCTTGTCCAGACCCATGCTGCGAGACATGTCCGAGCAAGATGGGATTTGCCCCTGCGATCAGGAGAGATATACTTTGGTCCCCTCGTGTGATCCGACCAGGATAAGCATGGCAATGCGACATTGATTATGAGATAATCTAGTTTGTGTTTGGCATCATTGGAACGAGAAAGAGGTCGGGATAGCACAAGGATGAGAGACTCGCCTTGAGCCCGACAACATATATCGTGTGGCAAAAGGAATGGAAGTATGATGTACATGTTTGCCTAACCAGCTTCATAGTCTGCTTGGTGTTCGACATGCCTTGCTAGGGCCCGCTACCAACCATGCAGTTCGGAGGTGATCCGAACTGCGACCAAGCCGGCTTGAACCTAAGGGGTCGCACGCTTAAGGGAAGGAACCTACGAGGTCGGATCCGAGGACACTGGTCAGATGTGATCTGAGCTGTGTTCAGATTCTGGCTGAGTAGACTTATGGGCTTTAGGGTCCGTGCGAGGCCCAAGTGTTGAGCCCTCGACAGACGCCTATATAAAGTGGGGGTGGGGCACACTCAGGTGATTGATCGCTTCGGCGCTGTCACTAGGGTTTGCATGTGTTGCGAATAAACATGCCCACTCACCACCGGTTGTGTGATCGGACCTAGCAGTCCACCGCACGACGTTCCTCCTGCACGCGCGGATACCGTTAGAGGCAGTGCACTTGTGCTGCTCTGGCAAATTTGTACGTGGGAACCGACGACTAGCTGTTTGAGGGAGATTGGACAAGGAGGATAAGATCCACGCGGATGCGCTGCCTCAACTCTTCTTCCGCTGCATGACACTGCACGTCTAGTGGTAACGATCTGTGATCCATCTCCCGTAGCATGTTATTGGTTGTTCTGCGCGTAGGAAAATTTTAATTTGCAGTTGACGCACCCGTAGAACCCAACACATATTTCCTTCAGCTTTCCACTCAAATAATCTTTCCACCATAGCCAAATCTGTGTGAGAGAGTTGAGTGTTGGGGAGACTATCATTTGAAGCACAAGAGCAAGGAGTTCATCATCAACACACCATCTATTACCTTTGGGAGAGTGGTGTCTCCTAGATTGGTTAGGTGTCGCCTAGGAGCCTCCAACAAGTTGTGGAGTTGAAACAATAAGTTTGTAAGGGCAAGGAGATCACCTACTTCATGAAGATCTACCCGAGTGAGGCAAGTCCTTCATGGGCAATGACCATGGTGGGATAGACAAGGTTGCTTCTTTGTGGACCCTTCATGGGTGGCGCCCTCCATGGACTCGCGCAACCGTTACCCTTCGTGGGTTGAAGTCTCCATCAACGTGGACGTATGATAGCACCACCTATCAAAACCACGCCAGAAATCTCCGTGTCTTCATTGCGTTTGCACACTCCAATCCCATCCCTTTACTTTCCTGCAACTAGCATGCTTTACTCTTTCCACTGCTCATACTCTTGCCATACTTGCTTGAAATGTATTGTGAATGCTTAATCTTGTGCTAAAACTCCACCTCAACTTGAAGAACTTAAAAACGGTCACTTTTGCTTATAGAGGGTCTAGTCACCCTCCTCTAGACCCCTCTTATCGATCCTTTCAACATGCTATCTAGTTTACAAGGCCATTGTGATGCTATCTATATTTTTGTAGTGATTGGCATTAGATCACTTGCCATACTTTGACATGTGTGTTTGGTTCTTGTCATAATAACATATACTTGTTATTATTTTGAAGTTCTAGCCATGACTAGCTGGAACAGCCACTACCAGTCCTCGTGTAACTTCGCGTCCTATGATGAAGTTGACAAAGGAGAAATGAGCACCAACCAGGTAAGATTACAAAAACATCCATGAGCATTACAAACACACGCATATATACATATATCATCTAACCATTCATTATTGATGATTTCAAATATTTTACTTGCAGGCGTATGTACGAGACCCATCTCCAGAACCGGTCCAGCAGCAACTACCGGTACGTGACGTGGACATGCTCAACCGTGAGCTTGTCGAGTCAAAGGAGAGTACAATGAAGGCACTTAAGGAGTTGAATGACTCCCTGAAGAATGAGAAGGAAGAGATGATCGACGAGAACTCTGATCTCTGCGATAATAAATTGAAGCTCATCGACTAGAAGGACAAACTGGTCACCGAGATTGAGTCTAGGAAGAAGGAGATACGACTCCTGAAGTCCGAGAGGGCGGAATTGAAGACCCACAATGTTTATTTCATAAAGGAGGGACAGAGCAACAGGAACAAGTTGCATGAGATGAGGATCATTCTTCATCATTGTAGCTAGCTAGCGGATAACAAGTTGTGTGAGATGAGTAACTTTTGCTTGTAGCTAGCTAGCGGATAACTTTTGCTTGTATGTAGCAAGCTAGTTGATCACTAATGTTTGTGGATTTGAAGTTACCACTAGAAGTTTAAATGGATGCACATATACTAATAGTTGGGTATATATTTTTGTTACTGAAAAATACAAATTGCTGGTGTTGTCTCATAATAAACGCCATAGCTAAAACAATATATTTGTCACGACCGGTTTTTCAATAAAAATATTTATTGAGAAACCAATCTTTTGAGTCTAGTATGAGAGAAATCCTCCTCACTGGTAGACAAATTCTTGATACAATAAGCCAGTAGCATAAAATATATTACATGGTCGAACTACGGTTGCTCAACCAAATTATTACAAGCACGCCAATAATTATACATAATGGTGGACATGACACAGTGGTGTGGAGGCATACTACTGACTCGAGGATAGGGCGGTGGTGGAAAAACACAGCGGGGAGAGAAATACAAGACTCTATGTCTGTCATCTCATCGAGCGTCGAGGTGAGGCTCGATGAATTTATTTGGTAGCGGAAGCGGATATAAAACCGTGACCAAATCCAGGGTCGCACGAGACTGACTGGGACTCCTCTAGATGTCGGACTCGCTATCAAACTCTTCATTCATGAGATCGCCTTCGTCAGCATCTGGCCAAATCAACAAGCCAGTGAGTACTTTGAAAGTACTCGCAAGACAGTTCGGACATAAGATATAACAAATGCATGCATGGATGCGTCGTGATTAATTCACCAATGTACATTCAAAAATTAGCATAACAAGGTAAGTAAAAGGGAAACGGCGGTAGTCCGCCTGAAATCCCAACAAAACATAAATATCTACCGATCAGGTGTCTGAAGTGACGCCTCGAAAGGTGAACATATAAATATAAGGAAATGATGCCACAGTCGGGCGTCTTAGCGACACCACATAAAGGGCTCTAAAAGAAATGCCACAGTCGGACATCGGGGCGACATCACAGAAAGGGCTTTAAAAAGAAATGCCACAGTCGGACGTCGGGGCGACATCACAAAAGGGCTTTAAAAAGAAATGCCACAGTCGGACGTCGGGGCGACATCACAGAAAGGGCTTTAAAAGAAATGCCACAGTCGGACGTCGGGGCGACATCACAGAAAGGGCTTTAAAAGAAATGCCACAGTCGGACATCAGGGCGACATCACAGAAAGGGCTTTAAAAGAAATGCCACAGTCGCATGTCTGAGCGACATCGCAGAAAGGGCTTTGATTCACAAGTAAATAATACTCACAATAAACATTTAATTCATGAGAATAAATGGGTTAGTCCATCCACAGGAATAATCATTTAACCGGAATTAGCACTCATGCGAATCATCGGAGTCTCTGTCATCAAAACTGACATTTGATTAGAATAAGATAATATCGATCTGGGACAGGGAATAGATGATTTGGAGGAATATATGACTCTGCAGAGTTTGTACAAAATTTTTCCCACAGCCAACGGATTTCCGTAGTCACGAAGGACTAGTTCCGTTTACGGTATTTCGGAAGTAAACACAGCTAACCAGTACACACCCATCCTACCTCTCGATGCTAGGAATCACCCTAGACATCGTCCAAGAAAAACTTTTGAGACGGGGAGATCACAATCTCGAATAGCATGGGATCAAATTTATATACGCGCGCTCTAAGGGGTGCCCCCTCTCGGTCCCAACCGGAAACACCCATGCCCCCTGACCGGATGACTGGATTTAATCCAGGGCCATGGAACCATCATCACGGCCTCTCCTTTTGGTGTGTACCAGAAAAGTGGTCTGCAACTTACTAAACCATATTCCTTGCGGAAAACATGTGGTAGTACAGGGAAGGAAATGAGAGGAACTGGACCGATATGGTTTGACACTGAAGTCACATAGTCTGGCATAAGACTGGCATGCTACGACACTGCCATCTCACCCATCCTCATGCCAACACATGGCCATTCATACTCACATCCATCCACTTATGGATCATCGAACTCACTTACCTCAATATTGCATAAAATAACGTTCATCGATATGCTCCTCAACATGCCATGAAACTAACTAAATGCAAAACATGCCAAGACACTCATCATATCAAAAGTTCAAACATGCTTGCCTGGTTCAGAGTAGTCGGAGCCTAGCTCGGTGAAGTTCGCGGCTCCGTCACCTCCTTCGGTATCTCCGTGCTCAGGGCGCCATTCCGCGTCGGTTGGTGGTGGTGGTGGTCGCCGGCGAGTACCACGTCGACGGCGAGCTTTTCTCCGGCGGACGGCGGCTCGGGTGGTCGAGGGACTCGTCGGAGAGGGCGGAGCGAATCGTGGTGGAGGCTGAGGCGGATCGGGGCGGCCGGAGTTGGGGGAGGAGACCTCCTCGAGGTCCTCCTAGTGGCCTGGCGTGGCGTTGGTGAGGAGTGGTGATGATGCGTGTACGAGGGTGAGCTCGGGGGCCCTTTTTATAGGCGGCCCGAGGCGGTTGCCGTGAACGGGGGTCTCCGGCGAGTGATTACGGCGGTGCCGTGGATGTGCAGTGGGATTAGGGGTTTGGGCATCATCGTTGAGGTCCACCGGTTCCATTTAGGCGCTAAACGGGCTGGGATTTGGTGCTAGGGGCGAGCTCGACGGAACGGGGGTGGCGCGGCCCGTCGGCGGCAGGGAGCACGTTCCGTGCTTGCCGGGCCACGGTGGCGGTGCCACGGGCGTGCGCTGGCACGCATGAGGCCACGGAGAGCAGAGGGGCGATGGGCGGCGCGGAACGGCGTTGAGCCACCGTTCTTGTCCCCTGTCGGCCGCCACGGGAGGTCCCGACACCGCAGAAGACGCCGGCGAGGGCGGGCCAGCGTGCCACCGACGCCAGGAAGGCTCCACGCATGCGTGTGAAGCTCCAGACAAGACGGAGGGGCTGCGAGGAACGTGCCAAGTGCACTGTGAACGCGTGAGTGAAGCTGACGAACACAAAATGACACTGAAGTCTGAATTTTCTGAATTTTGAACAGCAACAGTGCATGCAAGGTGTTCGACAGAATGAATTTGGCCTCTGGTGATTTTTCCTTGAGCTGATTTTTGGTGGAGTGACTTCTCATTGCTCTAGTAGGCTGCCTGATTTTTGGTGGAATTTATGGAGGAGTGTAGATATGAATTTCATCAAATTTGGCAAATCTGGTCCAAACTTGCAGAGACTGAATTTTGAAAAATTTGAAAAGAGGAGGAGTGGATCAAGATGGTTCTGGGTTGTGGGTACAAAGGACTATCCAGGAGAGTTGGTTTGAGGTCAAAACTCAAATGCAATAGGGTACTTGCTTTGAAAATTACTCAGGCTCCAAATAATTTTCAGAATTGATTTGAGAGGAAAAATAGTTAGAATAAAATCCAAAACTTGCTTGGATTAGTTGGGACAGAGAACTTAGGTTGATCACAAGGAGTAGGGGAGGTTTTGGAGGGGTTTTATCACATGGGCAAAAATGCCAAGTCATGGGTGGTTTTCAAGATATGAAAATCCCAAATTTTCATAGAGTTCTTTTTAAAAGAAAAAGATTAAAATCCCAAAAAAAAATTGAGAGGGAACCAACAGAGAGGAAGTTCAAAAGATCAAACACCAAAGTTTGAAAAAAATAAAATCCTAGCCAAAGAAAAGGAAGTTTTCAAGAGGAAGGTTTTTCTAAAATAAATTTTAAATGGCCTCTTTTCAAAACCCACAAAGTTTTTGTTAGAAACCAAATTAAAATTTTGGAGTGTCACAATATTGCTGGTGTTAGATAGGTGGCACACCATCAGTGCTAAAATACTGCCGACGTGTTTGCCAACTCCACCACAAACTTGTTTTCACTGGCGCCATATTGGTGGCGTTGGGTGTCTATGCCAGCAAGGCACTTTTTGCCACGCCATAGCTAGGATTTTTTCCACTAGTGCATAGGCATTGCAATGCACATACTCATTGAATTTCTGCAAGGAGTGGTTGCATTTTTTACCAGAGCTTATACAATCGGTTTCTCTCTTGTTAGCCACACCGCGGTTACTTCAAACTTTGAATAACTTGGTATACAGTCAGCTTGACTAAAAGATTTCCTTTTTCCTAACTAAACATAGGTTAATACTCACTATTGTTAAGCAAGTAAATGCTCCTTTGTTGTTATATAATCCTGCACGAGTCATTTAAAGCTTGAACCATTGCAGTCTCTAAATTATTTTGTGCAAATAAAAGAAACATATCTGAATATGCATATATCAAGCCAACTAATCAAAAAATTTACTCAAGAATTGGAAAAGACACACATGGAATTCGGGTGGCACAAAAATTATTTTGGTGACCAATCCCATAGTATTTACTCAACAAATTGATAAAGAGGGCATACAATTAGACATGTCCTTAGATAAACCGATTGATTCATTTACTTGCATTTTGTTTATGGCAACACATGAACATATGTCTGAGTTCCTATTTAGTTTGTCATTTTTAGTAGAAGGTTTAGTAACAATGTAAAACAAAATCTGATTTGAAACTACTGGTGCTATTGATTTGCTAGGACTAATTAAGTTGTGTGTCACAACACCTACCCCCTTAGGAAAAATCTCGTCCCCGAGATTTCAGATGATCCTTAAATAAGTGTGGATGCTCTGTCCGAAGAAAATCCTCGCTTTCCCAAGTTGCTTCACTGTCGGTGTGATTGCTCCATTGGACTTTGAAAAACTTGATGGTCTTCTGTCGGGTCCTCCTTTCAGACTCCTCTAATATTCTTACTGGACGTTCCCGATAAGTGAGGTCTGGCTGCACATCAATGTTTTCATGGGATACTTGTTTCTCTGGGTTGCTTACGCACTTCCTTAATTGAGAGACGTGGAACACGTCGTGAATGTCGAACAAGTCTTCGGGTAAGTCTAGCTGGTAGGCTACAGTGCCTCTTCGTGCCACTATGCAGAATGGTCCAATGAATCTTGGTGCTAAATTTCCTTTAATCTTAAACCGTTGCAGTCCTCTCATAGGGGATACTCTCAGGTATACAAACTCACCGGGTTCGAAGCTGACCCTATGATGTTTCTGATCATAATAACTCTTCTGTCGACTTTGAGCGGTCTTAAGTCGGTCTCTGATTAGCTTGACCTTTTCCTCGGCTTCTCTGAGCATGTCTGGTCCGAAGATGCGGCTGTCTTCGGTCTCTGACCAATTTAACGGGGTACGACATCTTCGTCCGTATAAAGCCTCAAATGGTGCCATTTGTAGGCTGGCCTGGTAGCTACTATTATACGCGAACTAGGCGTATGGCAGGCTTTCTTCCCAACTGGTTCCATATGTGGGGACACATGCTCTCAGCATGTCTTCTAAAATCTGGTTTACGCGTTTTGTTTGTCCATCAGTCTGTGGGTGGTATGCGGTACTGAAGGCTAGTTGGGTTCCCAGAGCCTGTTGTAAATGCTCCCAAAATCTTGAGACGAACTGAGTGCCTCTGTCGGATATTATAGTTTTCGGGACACCGTGCAGACAAACTATGCGGGAAAGATAAATCCTGGCAAGCCTCTGAGTGGTGTGGGTCGTCTTCACTCGAATAAAGTGTGCCACTTTAGTCAACCTGTCAGTGATGACCCAGATGGCATCATTCCCGTGTCGTGACCGAGGTAGTCCGACAATAAAATCCATCCCTATTTCATCCCATTTCCACTCAGGTATTTTGTTCGGTTGCAGTAGTCCGGCTGGTCTCTGATGCTCAGCTTTTATGCGTTGACATGAGTCGCAACATGCAATGAAGGTGGCTATGTCCCTCTTCATACCGTGCCACCAAAATCTTTCCTGAATATCCTTATACATTTTGGTTCCTCCAGGGTGAATTGAATATGGAGTGGTGTGTGCTTCAGCTAAAATTTTCTGTTTAGGTCTGCTATGTTTGGCACGCAGAGCCTTTCTCCGTACCATAGTATTTCTTCCTTGTCTATGACGAATTCCGAGGCCTTGCCCATACTCAACTTTCTTTTGATGCCTTCGATGCTAGTGTGACCGGGCTGGGCTTCTTTGATTTTCTCCACAAGGTTGGGTTGTATTTCCAAGTTTGATATGGTGCCTTTTGCTACCATTATCAAGTTGAGCTTGGCAAATTCTTGATGGAATTTGGGCCTCAAGCTGTGCAGATAGTTTTCGTCGGAGCTGGGGTTCCGACTAAGGGCATCGGCCACTACATTTGCTTTCCCTGGATGGTAATGGATACCAACATCATAATCCTTTACTAACTCCAACCAACGTCGTTGCCGTAAGTTTAGTTCTGGCTGTGTGAAAATATATTTGAGACTTTTGTGATCCGTATATATTTCACATCGATTCCCAAGTAAGAAATGCCTCCATTCCTTGAGTGCGTGAATAACTGCTGCCATTTCTAAGTCATGAGTGGGATAATTTTCCTCATGCTTGCGAAGTTGCCTTGAAGCGTAGGCGACAACCTTGCCTTCCTGCATCAACACGCATCCGAGACCCTTTCTGGACGCGTCACAATATACTTCAAAATTCTTGTGTATGTCGGGTACAATTAATACCGGTGATGTTGTTAACTTCCGCTTTAGCTCTTGGAAACTTTTCTCGCAGGCTTCTGTCCATTCAAACTTCTTATCTTTCTTGAGCAACTGTGTCATAGGCTTGGCTATGGTGGAAAATCCTTCAATAAATCTGCGGTAATATCCTGCCATTCCCAAGAAACTCCGTATGTCCGTTACGCTGGCTGGTGACTTCCAGCCAAGTATGGCCTTGACTTTCTCTGGGTCCACTGCGATACCGTCTTGGGTCAGTACGTGGCCTAGAAAGCCTACTTGTCTTAGCCAAAATTCGCACTTGCTGAACTTGGCATACAATTGGTGTTTTCTTAGCTCTCCTAGCACAATCCTGAGATATTCTGCGTGCTCTTCTGGTGTCTTGGAGTATACCAGAATATCGTCGATGAATACCACGATGAACTTGTCCATAAACTTCATAAATACTTTGTTCATGAGGTGAACAAAATATGCTGGGGCGTTAGTTAATCCAAATGGCATCACTGTGAACTCGTACAGTCCATATCTGGAGGTGAAGGCTGTTTTGGGGATATCTTCCGTTCGTACCTTCAATTGATGGTATCCTGACCTTAAGTCAATTTTTAAGAATACCTTGGCCTGAGCGAGTTGATCAAACAAATCGTTTATCCTTGGCACAGGGTATTTGTTTTTGACTGTGACCATGTTAAGTGCTCGATAGTCAATACACAATCTCAGCGTTCCATCCTTCTTTTTGGCAAATAAAATTGGTGATCCCCAAGGTGAGGAGCTGGCTCGAATGTATCCTTTTTCCAGTAATTCCTTTATTTGCTTCTTCAACTCGATCAACTCGGATGGTGCCATTCTGTATGGTTTCTTGTATATGGGGGTGGTTCCTGGTGCTAGCTCAATGCGGAATTCTATTTCCCGGTCTGGTGGCATGCCTGGTAGTTCTTCAGGGAATACATCTGGAAATTCACACACTACTGGAACCTTGTTTAGCTCAGAAACGTCCACCTTATTTAATCTCGGTTGCCGGGGTATTTTTCCTTCCTTGGCTGATACTCTTATTGTCTTCCCTTGGTGGTGTGTGAGAATTACGGTCCTGTTGAAACAGTCGATAAAACCCTTATTGGTGGTTAGCCAATCCATCCCTAGGATGACATCCAGTCCTTTATTTTCCAACACAATAAGATTTGCATGAAACTCCAATCCTTCGAACTGAATGACCACATTCTGACAGTAATTCTGAGTAACTTGCTAAATCCCAGGGGACTTGATGGTCATGGATTTCTCCAAAGGAAGCATCGAAAAATTATTTTGCAAAGCAAAACTTTTCGAAATGAAAGAGTGAGAAGCTCCAGAATCAAACAAAACCATTGCAGGTATTGTGTTGACAGGAAACGTACCGAGTACGATATCCGGAGCATTTTGTGCCTCCTCTTTGGTTACGTGGTTCGGATGACCCTTCCTGTGGTTATTGTTGGGATTGAAATTGTTTTGCTTGGGCGCGGAATTTATGCCGCCGTTGTTCGGCTTTGGGGTTGAATTCCTTGGCTTGGGGCACTGTTTGGCATAGTGCCCTTCTTCTCCACAAGCGTAAGAAGTAACGCCGGGGCGATAGGTGAATTCCTTGTCCCTTGCATGAAAATTCTTGATTGGGCGTGAGACATTGGATGAGGATTTGTGTGTCCCACCCTTTTGAAAATCTGTCTTGCTTCAGTGATTGCGAGCATGATTAGTCTGGTCCCTTTTTCCCTTGCGGATATCTTCCAGACTGCGTCTCTCATTTTCCAGAGTAATGGCTTTGTCTACCAGTGTTTTAAAATCAGGAAAAGTGTGCACGACCAGTTGGCATTTAAGCGCGGGCGCCAGACCGTCAAGGAATTTCTCCATCTTCTTGATTTCAGTCATACGCTCTTCATTGGCGTAGCAGGACAATAGAGTAAATTGACTGTTGTAATCTGACACTGTCATGTTCCTTTGTTTGAGGTCATCGAATTCTCTCTTCTTGATTTTCATAATACTCTTAGGAATGTGTGCACCACGGAAACCTTCCTTGAAATCATCCCAGGTTATGTCATTTTCGTTGGGATGCATGTGCAGAAAATTCTCCCACCACGATGCGGCTGCTCCTGTGAGATAGTGCGGAGCATACAATACCTTCTCGGGGTCTGAACATTTTGCAATAATTAATTTTCTCTCCATATCTCGAAGCCAGTCCTCGGCTTCAAGAGGTTTGTCAGTGTGAGAAAATGTTTGAGGACGTGTCTTCTGTAGCTCAGATAACTTGGAATGCTGTTGATACTGTCCATGATGATTTCCCATGTTGATGACTTGGTTCATCATTTCCCGATGTTGTTGCTGACTCTGCTCATAAAGGCGGCACATTTGTGAAAGTGCCAATTCACTGCCCTGTTGGTTTGACTGTCCCTGAGTGAACTCGTTGCTGGGTTGTGCATCAAAATTTTCCTCTGGTGGAGTTGGCATGGAGCGAGTCCAAGGACGAGACATTTTTCACTCTGGGGAAATTTTTTGTAGAACTCATAAGAAAAGCGGAAAGAGTCGCAAAAACAATTCCAAAAAAAATGCATAAAGCTGGCAAATAAAACTAAATAACCCAGCTTACTTAAGAAAAACAAATCGCCTTGCGCACGGAGAAGGACTGCTCATAACATAACTTACACGCAGGCGGTAATTATACAATACATCACTCAGGATATGCGTACATAATCCTGACATGTTATTTAGGCTAGTGCACTTCTCCAGATCCTACATGATGCGCAAACAGGCTACTTCTCACGACCTATGTACATATCTTACAAAGCGGTACAATACATGGCAGCTAGGCGCACTTAGGCAGAGATGTTGATGACCTCCTTTGCCCTGCCGAGGGCGAGGCGTAGCGAGGTTGGGAACTTGACTTCCTCCTCGCTAATGGGCTCCATACGTGTAGTGTTGCGCAGAGTGGACGGAGTGGTTGCCAGGGGCGGAGCAACATGTACAGAAGTGGGCGCGAAGGGTGGTGCAGTGCGCGCTGAAGTGGGTGCAATGACTTGGTTGAATTCTTCGGTAGAAGGCAGGCGATGAGTAGGCGTAAAAGATGCTGAGGACGAGACCAAAGTCAGTGGCGGTGCGATGGGTAGGAGCTCCCTCCTGTTGGCAGCACAGCCATGAACTGAGTCCATGTGGGTAGCTACGAAGTCGTCCACCAGGTTGTCGAAGGCTGCCTCCAGGGCCCGGAGATACTCAATGAGCATCTCAAAAGCCTCGTCTCGTTCTCCTCTGGGGCAGGAGTATGTGTAGTGACAGGTGTAAGGCACATGGCACGGAAGATAACGGTAACGACGAGTCTTCATCACGGGAAGGACATCCCTGAGACGAGCTATCACCTCGCGGGCTGCCATCTGCATAGCATGCCTCTCCGTAGGCATGGCTCTTCCCACGAACCGGAAGCGGCGTAACTCTCCACGCCCTCCCTTGAACTGCACCGCGACCTGGTGCATAGTCAGACTGTCGTTGACTCGGTGCAGGCAGAGTGTGAAGACTGGGCGCACAGATGGCCCCATCGCGACCTGAACGATGAAGGAAAGAAGCTTGACGAACCCATCGGGCACGTTGGCGAAGGTCTGAGACTCGCAGCTGTTGTCGGCCATCTACAAAAGTAGGCAAAAATTCTGCATGGTCAGATCATAAATTTATGCTGACTGACAGAAAATGACTACAATTGCAAAAATATAAATTAGCTCTATCATGCTAATAACCAATTAGCGATCGCACCTAGTGGCTTCCTACAGTCAGCCTGGCTCTGGTACCAAGCTTGTCACGACCGGTTTTTCAATAAAAATATTTATTGAGAAACCAATCTTTTGAGTCCAGTATGAGAGAAATCCTCCTCACTGGTAGACAAATTCTTGCTACAATAAGCCAGTAGCATAAAATATATTACAGGGTCGAACTACGGTTGCTCAACCAAATTATTACAAGCACGCCAATAATTATACATAATGGCGGACATGACACAGTGGTGTGGAGGCATACTATTGACTCGAGGATAGGGCGGTGGTGGAAAAACACAGCGGGGAGAGAAATACAAGACTCTATGTCTGTCATCTCATCGAGCGTCGAGGTGAGGCTCGATGAATTTATTTGGTAGCGGAAGCGGATATAAAACCGTGACCAAATCCAGGGTCGCACGAGACTGACTGGGACTCCTCTAGATGTCGGACTCGCTATCAAACTCTTCATCCATGAGATCGCCTTCGTCATCATCTGGCCAAATCAACAAGCCAGTGAGTACTTTGAAAGTACTCGCAAGACAGTTCGGACGTAAGATATAACAAATGCATGCATGGATGCGTCGTGATTAATTCACCAATGTACATTCAAAAATTAGCATAACAAGGTAAGTAAAAGGGAAACGGCGGTAGTCCGCCTGAAATCCCAACAAAACATAAATATCTACCGATCGGGTGTCTGAAGCGACGCCTCGAAAGGTGAACATATAAATATAAGGAAATGATGCCACAGTCGGGCGTCTTAGCGACACCACATAAAGGGCTTTAAAAGAAATGCCACAGTCGGACATCGGGGTGACATCACAGAAAGGGCTTTAAAAAGAAATGCCACAGTCGGACGTCGGGGCGACATCACAAAAAGGGCTTTAAAAAGAAATGCCACAGTCGGACGTCGGGGCGACATCACAGAAAGGGCTTTAAAAGAAATGCCACAGTCGGACGTCGGGGCGACATCACAGAAAGGGCTTTAAAAGAAATGCCACAGTCGGATGTCTGAGCGACATCGCAGAAAGGTCTTTGATTCACAAGTAAATAATACTCACAATAAACATTTAATTCATGAGAATAAATGGGTTAGTCCATCCACAGGAATAATCATTTAACCGGAATTAGCACTCATGCGAATCACCGGAGTCTCTGTCATAAAAAATGACATTTGATTAGAATAAGATAATATCGATCTGGGACAGGGAATAGATGATTTGGAGGAATATATGACTCTGCAGAGTTTGTACAAAATTTTTCCCACAGCCAACGGATTTCCGTAGTCACGAAGGACTAGTTCCGTTTACGGTATTTCGGAAGTAAACACAGCTAACCAGTACACACCCATCCTACCTCTCGATGCTAGGAATCACCCTAGACATCGTCCAAGAAAAACTTTTGAGACGGGGAGATCACAATCTCGAATAGCATGGGATCAAATTTATATACGCGCGCTCTAAGGGGTGCCCCCCTCTCGGTCCCAACCGGAAACACCCATGCCCCCTGACCGGATGACTGGCTTTAATCCAGGGCCATGGAACCATCATCACGGCCTCTCCTTTTGGTGTGTACCAGAAAAGCAGTCTGCAACTTACTAAACCATATTCCTTGCGGAAAACATGTGGTAGTACAGGGAAGGAAATGAGAGGAACTGGACCGATACGGTTTGACACTGAAGTCACATAGTCTGGCATAAGACTGGCATGCTACGACACTGCCATCTCACCCATCCTCATGCCAACACATGGCCATTCATACTCACATCCATCCACTTATGGATCATCGAACTCACTTACCTCAATATTGCATAAAATAACGTTCATCGATATGCTCCTCAACATGCCATGAAACTAACTAAATGCAAAACATGCCAAGACACTCATCATATCAAAAGTTCAAACATGCTTGCCTGGTTCAGAGTAGTCGGAGCCTAGCTCGGTGAAGTTCGCGGCTCCGTCACCTCCTTCGGTATCTCCGTGCTCAGGGCGCCATTCCGCGTCGGTTGGTGGTGGTGGTGGTCGCCGGCGAGTACCACGTCGATGGTGAGCTTTGCTCCGGCGGACGGCGGCTCGGGTGGTCGAGGGACTCGTCAGAGAGGGCGGAGCGAATCGTGGTGGAGGCCGAGGCGGATCGGGGCGGCCGGAGTTGGGGGAGGAGACCTCCTCGAGGTCCTCCTAGTGGCCTGGCGTGGCGTTGGTGAGGAGTGGTGATGATGCGTGTACGAGGGTGAGCTCGGGGGCCCTTTTTATAGGCGGCCCGAGGCGGTTGCCGTGAACGGGGGTCTCCGGCGAGTGATTACGGCGGTGCCATGGAGGTGCAGTGGGATTAGGGGTTTGGGCATCGTCGTTGAGGTCCACCGGTTCCATTTAGGCGCTAAACGGGCTGGGATTTGGTGCTAGGGGCGAGCTCGACGGAACGGGGGTGGCGCAGCCCGTCGGCGGCAGGGAGCACGTTCCGTGCTTGCCGGGCCACGGTGGCGGTGCCACAGGCGTGCGCTGGCACGCATGAGGCCACGCGGAGAGCAGAGGGGCAATGGGCGGCGTGGAACGGCGTTGAGCCGCCGTTCTTGTCCCCTGTCGGCCGCCACGGGAGGTCCCGACGCCGCAGAAGACGTCGGCGAGGGCGGGCCAGCGTGCCACCGACGCCAGGAAGGCTCCACGCACGCGTGTGAAGCTCCGGACAAGAGGGAGGGGCTGCGAGGAACGTGCCAAGTGCACTGTGAACGCGTGAGTGAAGCTGACGAACGCAAAATGACACTGAAGTCTGAATTTTCTGAATTTTGAACAGCAACAGTGCATGCAAGGTGTTCGACAAAATGAATTTGGCCTCTGGTGATTTTTCCTTGAGCTGATTTTTGGTGGAGTGACTTCTCATTGCTCCAGTAGGCTGCCTGATTTTTGGTGGAATTTATGGAGGAGTGTAGATATGAATTTCATCAAATTTGGCAAATCTGGTCCAAACTTGCAGAGACTGAATTTTGAAAAATTTGAAAAGAGGAGGAGTGGATCAAGATGGTTCTGGGTTGTGGGTACAAAGGACTATCCAGGAGAGTTGGTTTGAGGTCAAAACTCAAATGCAATAGGGTACTTGCTTTGAAAATTACTCAGGCTCCAAATAATTTTCAGAATTGATTTGAGAGGAAAAATAGTTAGAATAAAATCCAAAACTTTCTTGGATTAGTTGGGACAGAGAACTTAGGTTGATCACAAGGAGTAGGGGAGGTTTTGGAGGGGTTTTATCACATGGGCAAAAATGCCAAGTCATGGGTGGTTTTCAAGATATGAAAATCCCAAATTTTCATAGAGTTCTTTTTAAAAGAAAAAGATTAAACTCCCAAAAAAAATTTGAGAGGGAACCAACAGAGAGGAAGTTCAAAAGATCAAACACCAAAGTTTGAAAAAAAATAAAATCCTAGCCAAAGCAAAGGAAGTTTTCAAGAGGAAGGTTTTTCTGAAATAAATTTTAAATGGCCTCTTTTCAAAACCCACAAAGTTTTTGTTAGAAACCAAATTAAAATTTTGGAGTGTCACAATATTGCTGGTGTTAGATAGGTGGCACGCCATCAGTGCTAAAATACTGCCGACGTGTCTGCCAACTCCACCACAAACTTGTTTTCACTGGCGCCATATTGGTGGCGTTGGGTCTCTACGCCAGCAAGGCACTTTTTGCCACGCCATAGCTAGGATTTTTTCCACTAGTGCATAGGCATTGCAATGCACATAATCATTGAATTTCTGCAAGGAGTGGTTGGATTTTTTACCAGAGCTTATACAATCGGTTTCTCTCTTGTTAGCCACACCGCGGTTACTTCAAACTTTGAATAACTTGGTATACGGTCAGCTTGACTAAAAGATTTCCTTTTTCCTAACTAAACATAGGTTAATACTCACTATTGTTAAGCAAGTAAATGCTCCTTTGTTGTTATATAATCCTGCACGAGTCATTTAAAGCTTGAACCATTGCAGTCTCTAAATTATTTTGTGCAAATAAAAGAAACATATCTGAATATGCATATATCAAGCCAACTAATCAAAAAATTTACTCAAGAATTGGAAAAGACACACATGGAATTCGGGTGGCACAAAAATTATTTTGGTGACCAATCCCATAGTATTTACTCAACAAATTGATAAAGAGGGCATACAATTAGACATGTCCTTAGATAACCCGATTGATTCATTTACTTGCATTTTGTTTATGGCAACACATGAACATATGTCTGAGTTCCTATTTAGTTTGACATTTTTAGTAGAAGGTTTAGTAACAATGTAAAACAAAATCTGATTTGAAACTACTGGTGCTATTGATTTGCTAGGACTAATTAAGTTGTGTGCACACCTAATCCTCTCTTGATGCTTTTCACTATTGAGAATAGGCTTTTAGAAGACATGTTTTTCACTGGCGAGATTATGCTTTTGGCTTGGGGGGGGGGGTCAAGTGCGGCACATGCCTCCCTCCTTTGATGGTTCTAGTGGATCGGCACGAACGCGAGGGGAAGGGATCAGGGCGGTTGACGGGGTACTCCTCCTTGCCTGTTCGTAGGGAAGTATGATATAAAGAAGAGAGGGTTCCATGGCAAAGGTGAGGTGGACGTCATTCGTTATTAAAAGAGAGGACTCTAGCTAGAAATGTCCCTCTACGTCGGGAAACCGAGGGGGTGGAGGGGTGGAGGGTCCGACAGGAAAAGGGAAGGGTGTCAGTATCAAAATCTGCCGATCTCGGGTAGGGGGTCCCGAACTGTGCGTCCGAGGATCGAAGGTAACAGGAGACAAAGGGGACACGATGTTTACCCAGGTTCGGGCCCTCTTAATGGAGGTAATACCCTACTGCCTGCTTGATTGATCTTGATGAGTATAGGGGTACAAGAGTTGATCTACCTCGAGATCGTAATGGCTAAACCCTAGATGTCTAGCTTGTATGAATTCTGATAGCCTCTATGGACTAACCCCTCCGATTTGTATAGACACTAGAGGGGCCTAGGGTTGTACAGGGTCGGTTTATAGAGAAAGGAAAGTACACACCCGGACGCCAATCGTGCCATCCATGCAAATGAGAGTCCCATCCGGACACAGGGAAGGCCCTCTATACCTTGTATCTTCACGGCCCATCAGTTCGGCCCATGTCGCATAGCACGAACACCCGAGGACCCCATAATCCAGGACTCCCTCAGTAGCCCCTGAATCTATCTTTCGATGACGATGTGCTCGACACGCAGATTGTCTTCGACATTGCAAGGCCGGTTCCTCCTCTAAATACTTCAAAGCGGTCTTCTCAATGGGAGATCGGTATCTGGCTCTGTATAATAGCCACAACCCTCAACCATGAAGGCAATATACTTAATCAAAATAAGATTCGTCAACTGACAACTTTTTCAACGAAACGTTACGTCCAGCCTATTTATCATTTCGACTCATTTTTAGCCTCCCGCTTTGCATTTTGAGGCGCATCCTCTATTGACACGTCTTGTCAAACCAGAGATTGTGTCCCCTTATTGTGGTCTCATCAATACGGTTTTGGGCAATCCAACCGTGCCATTCGTACGACCCCTTGGGAACGGGCGAATTTTAAGGCTTGAGGGGGGCGTTTGATATTCACTGCCTATATAAGCGGGTAAAGTCCCCTTCTGTTTGTCTCACACCTTCTTCCTCCCTCTGCCTTCCCAGTGAAGGAAATATGCCCTAGAGGCAATAATAAAGTGGTTATTTATATTTCCTTATATCATGATAAATGTTTATTATTCATGCTAGAATTGTATTAACCAGAAACTTAGTACATGTGTGAATACATAGACAAACAGAGTGTCACTAGTTTGCCTCTACTTGACTAGCTCGTTGAATCAATGATGGTTATGTTTCCTAACCATAGACATGAGTTGTCATTTGATTAACGGGATCACATCATTAGAGAATGATGTGATTGACTTGACCCCATCCGTTAGCTTAGCACAATGATCGTTTAGTTTGTTGTTATGGATTTCTCCATAACTTATACATGTTCCTTTGACTATGAGATCATGCAACTCCCGAATACTAGAGGAACACTTTGTGTAATACCAAACGTCACAACGTAACTGGGTGATTATAAAGGTGCTCTACAGGTGTCTCCGATGGTGTTTGTTGAGTTGGCATAGATCGAGATTAGGATTTGTCACTCTGATTGTCGGAGAGGTATCTCTAGGCCCTCTCGGTAATGCACATCATTATAAGCCTTGCAAGAAATGTGACTAATGAGTTAGTTGCGGGATGATGCATTACGGAACAAGTAAAGAGACTTTCCGATAACGAGATTGAACTAGGTATTGAGATACCGACGATCGAATCTCGGGCAAGTAACATACCGATGACAAAGGGAACACTTTATGTTGTTATGCGGTTTGACCGATAAAGATCTTCGTAGAATATGTGGGAGCCAATATGAACATCCAGCTTCCTCTATTGGTTATTGACCGAAGACGTGTCTCGGTCATGTCTACATAGTTCTCGAACCCGTAGGGTCCACATTCTTAACGTTCGGTAATGATCGGTATTATGAGTTTATGTGTTTTGATGTACCAAAGGTAGTTCAGAGTCCCGGATATGATCACAAACATGACGAAGAGTCTTGAAATGGTTGAGACATAAAGATTGATATATTGGATGACTATATTTGGATGTCGGAATGGTTCCGGGTGAGTTCGGGCATATACTGGAGCACCGGGAGGTTACCAGAACCCCCCGGGAGGTATATGGGCCTTATTGGGCCATAGTGGGAGAGAAGAGAGGGAGTCCTAGGAGGGGGCGCGCCCCCCTCAAGCCCAATCCGAATTGGGTGGGGGGCCGGCCCCCCTTTCCATCCCCCTCTCTCCCCCTTCCTTCCACTCCTAGTCCAACTAGGGAAGGGGGGGATCCTACTCCCGGTGGGAGTAGGACTCCCCATGGGGTGTGCCATAGGAGGGCCGGCCCTCCCCCTCCTCCACTCCTTTATATACGAGGGAGGGGGGCACCCCGTAGACACACACGTTAATTATTGATCTCTTAGCCGTGTGCGGTGCCACCCTCCACCATAATCCACCTTGGTCATATCGTACCGGTGCTTAGGTGAAGCCCTATTTCGGTAGCATCATCATCACCGTCATCACGTCGTCGTGCTGACGAAGCTCTCCCTCGACACTCTACTGGATCGTGAGTTCATGGGATGTCACCGAGCCGAACGTGTGCAGATCGCGGAGGTGCCATACCTTCGGTGCTAGCATCGGTCGATCGTGAAGACTGTCAGTGGTTGGGTGCGACATATGCCAAAGGATGGCTTATCATGGTGGAGGCGAGTAGAACATCGCCAGTGCCTGGAAACGGGATGAGGCGTAGACATGCACGCCGGTGAATCTTACCCAGCTTCAGGGCTCTCCGGGGAGATAATACCCCTACTGCAGCTCTACGGGGTCTCCGCATGATCACTAAGGCAAAGTGTTTACACGATAGCTCCTTGAGTTGTTTCCTCGAGGTAGGAGAGGGCGAGGCCAGCTCTCTCCCTCCTATATGATCTGGTCTAGAGCTAATAGATTCCAACCCTTTGCATGGGTGCCCTGGGGGGTTTATATAGGCCTACCCCCCAGGGGTACAATGGTAATCCGGCTGGACGCGGGCCCAGCCGTTAGTGCCTCCGGCCTCCGTCTTCTCCACCGACTAGTGGGGCCTACCGACTGGTGGGCCCCGCCGACTGGCTAGGTACGAAGCCGACAGGCCACGTCCGCCGCGGGCGGGTCTTGCCGGCTGCTGATTACTTGAGCCGTGCTTCTAATGACGCGGGCTTCATCATGGAGTCGTGGCAACAGCCCCGCCGCCTGGTGGGTGATCACTATTGCCACTCTCCGTCACATCTGGTTAATGGCGCGTGGGCCCCGAGGGAGGAGCTGGCCGACTCCCGGGGGCCGACTCCCAATGAGTCCGACTGGTGGCGCACTTGCCGTCTTCTGGGGTCCCGCTGGCTGGTGGGACCCGTTGCCCCAAGGCCGTATGGACAAACCGTCGTGGGCGCAGGATTCGGTCCACCGGTGCTGATGGCAAGGCTGGCATGGCAACAGTGCCACGCCGCATGGAGATCTCTGCGAGTACGGCGTACTGTAGCCATGCCTGCCTCTGGAAAGGGGTGGGAGCAGTCTTCACTGTAGCCACTCACCTGTCCTGTCCCTCTTGATGAGGACATGGGGTTTTGCTGGAGTCGTGGGCCGACTCCCCAAGGCCGGCTTCTCTGGAAGTCACCAGTCAGGAGTCTGTTTACCCCGGGCCGGCTAGAAGGAGTCAGACTCACCCAACTCTGACTCGCACAATATTTCGAACATCGCGGCGGGATCCAAGTAGCGTGCTGGCTAAGCCTCCAGGCCGCCGCCCGTTCCAGGCCTGTCATGTGATAACACGTGGCCGGGCCATTCTGCCAGCCTACGCGCGCGACGGGACAGTCCCGTAGTCGGGGCCCACCACTACCATGCCTCGGCGCCCGAGCGGATCCGCTGTGGCCCAGGCGGACGGTTGGGATTCCCAAGGAGTTACTGCGCGGAGTAACTTTGTCGTGGAAACGTGGGCGTCATGGGGCCGTGGGCATGGTAAATCCCACGACCGCCCCTCGGCTTCGCAGCCCATGAGGCTATAAGTAGGGGGAGGAGGGGGGTGCGGCAGAGCACGCGCGCCCCTCCTTCCCACTACTCCTCGCTCTCCTCCTTCTTCTTCTTCCTCACCGCGCCGTGCGCCCAAGCTCTGACGAACGCCGCGGCGATCTGCTCACAATGAGTTCTTTTTCTGCCGCCGCACCTCCCTCGCTGCGTTCCGGCACCTGGGACGGCTCAGAAGTTCACAATGACCATATCGAGTTCCTTTGCAAGACTCGTCGGCTCCCTGGTGAAGACTACGTGCGGGTGCGTCTTGCGCCGAGGGAGGAGATTTCCCCAGTGCCGGAGGAGGGCGAGCGGGTCATCTTCCGCTCGCACTGCCTGCGCGGATTGGGGCTGCCGGCGAGCAGCTTCTTCCGCTCTTTCCTGGAGTTCTACGGCCTCCAGCTGCACCACCTCACGCCCAACACGGTGGTGCTGCTGTCCGCCTTCGTGGCCTTGTGCCAAGGCTTCCTTGGAGTCCTCCCCACCCTCGAGCTCTGGGGGGAGTTCTTCTACTGCAAGCTCGACACCCAGGCTACAGGTGTGCCGGCTCAATGCGGCGCGTTCATCGCCGGGCGGAGATCGGGAGCCGACACCCCCTTCCCCACCATCAAGCTGATAAAGTCGGTGAAGATGTGGCAACGATCCTACTTCTACTTGAAGAGCGTCTTTGCGGGGGGCAATTGGGTCAACCTACCGGCTTTCGAAGCCGGCCCGCCGGCTGGGAGACTGCCCAACTGGTCGTACCGGGCCAAGTCGCTGACGCTTGCGGGAGCCGGCACCATCACACGACTCCGAGTGTTGACACAGTCGGAGGGCCTGACTGGTCCGGACCTGCTGGCCGCCTTCGTGGCGTGCCGAGTTCTCCCGCTACAAAGCCTCCCCCACATGATATGCCAAATGAGCGGGCGTCGTGACCCGAGTCAGATGTGCACCAAGGACATGTCTCACGAGGAGGTGGCCTACATGGTGAACTACCTCTCGGACAGCAAGCCGCTGGAGGACTGGCGGTTCGGCAAGGAACCGTACTCCCGCGCCAACCCCCCACCTACAGTGAGTTGCCCTTTCTTTCTTTCTTTCTTCGAGTTGTCTTCTTTCTTGCCGAATCTGTTTTGTGTGACCTGACCAGTCGGCCATGGTCAGAATCCCCTCCTCCATCCACCAGCCGGCACCTCGGGGCCGGCCCGCGAGTTCCTTGCCGACCGGGTGGAGAGCAACGTCGACGACCCTGATTTGGGGGCAGCGGCTTTGGAAGACGACACCGAGGGAGGAGGCGGCCCGCGGCTCGGGTCCAGTCTAGAGGACTGGCCTGACGATGATGAGGAGGTCGCCCCCCGCCCCCGGCCAGGAGCTAGCCATCCCGGCGCGGGCTCTTCTGCCGCGCCGGGTGCTCCAGGCGGCGGGAAGAAGCGCAGGGCCGTGCCGACTTTGTTCAGTAGTCGGCCGAAGAAGCCCAAGGGTTTGGTTACGGCGACCCGCGGGACGAGGCGGCTGCGAAGGCCATCCGCTTCCGTAAGGAAGCGAAGAAGCCGCCACTGGTCTCCGTGTGAGTATTCCATCTCAATGCTTTATTCTTTCTTTGTGGCTTTGTCTGAGTCTTTTACTTGCTTTCCTCGCTTCAGGGCTCCCCTTACTCTTGAGAGGGTTGCCGCCACCTCCGTCATGGGGTCAGCAGAGACGTCCGCCACCACTCGGCGGATTGACCCCGCCGCTGACCTCCGGGAGGCGACGGAGCGGAATGCGCAGGAGAAGCGCAATGAGGAAGAGGCCGCCCGCCTGGAGAAGGCGGAGGCCTCCGCCAAGAAGAAACTGGCGGAGGCCGAAGCCGTCGCCGCGATGAAGCGGCAGGCTGAGGAGGCCGTGCGCCGCCAATCAGCGGTGCTCGTTACCCCACTGAACTCTGCGCCGCCACCTCCAGAGTTCATGGGGCAGACTGGGGAAGCCGGCCGTGAGAACCCCATCATGGAGAAGGAAGGCGGCGACTCCTCTACGCCGGACGTGATCGTTCTACCGCCGCCTCCACCGCTGGCTGGGAGCGCGCAGGGCAAATAGCCAGTGGACCCTCCGGTGCCGCCGACTAAAGATGAGGCTGTGGCGAGGCTACTCCTTGAAGTCGGCTCGCCAACGCGCCGCCGTCTTGAGAAGGCGACCTCGGCGCCACGCCCCCTGGAGACCGGCACCGCCAGCTCGGCGATCCCAGATGCCGAAGCGACGAGCACCGCGCCCGTTGGGTGGGTGCGAGGAGGCGGCATAGGGCCACTGAACCAGGCGCTTCTGGACGTCCAAATGAAGCTTCGAGCTGAGGGCGACGCCCTCCAGAACTACACCAAGGCATACCTGGCAGCGCGAGCATCTGTCCGGTTATGTTTTCTTTTTGGTCCTTGTTTTCTTGTTCCTTTCTGTGGGGGCGCGCCAATGCACCCACTGGGTGTAGTCCCTGAGTTTCGGGCCGGCTGCTGAGCAGGCGGCCCGGAACTCCAATTGGTGAGCTCCGGGTACTAACTTTTGTCTGAAATATTTGTCGCAGGACTACCACAACCTCCGCGTTACTGCCTTCAACCGTAACATTGAAGAGCTGGGCAAGCGGACCGCCGACTTGTCGGAGAGCCGGAGTAAGTCCTTTTTCTTCTTTGCGGGGGCCTGCTGGCGCACCCGCGGGCTGTAGTCCCCGAGATTTGGGCCGACTGCTAAGCAGGCGGGCCGGATCTCCCCGGCGACCTTCTCTACTGATGACTTAACACCTTCTTTCTTCCTTCTCTTCAGAAGCCAACACTGTTCTTCAACAGCAGCTAAGCGACGCCAACTCCGCGTTGCGCGCCAAGGGGGAGGAGTGCAGCAAGCTCGCCACAGAGCGTGATCTGCTGGCCACTCAATTGGCAGAGCAGAGGGGGCTGCTTGCGAAGACGCAGAAGGAGGCGGAAGAGGCAGAAACCACCCTCCTGGCCGAGTTCGTGAGCGAGCGCTCCTCCTGGACTGACAAAGAGGTAATGCTGGCCTCTGGCTTCCACGAGATTGAAGACATCGTTGATGGTGAGTTTCTTTACTTTCTTTCTTCGAGCTGCCGATTATAAATCGGGCTGACTCCTGGTTTTTGACTTGTTTCTTCGTTTCTTCCATCTTGGCAGACTTCTTCCCTGGGCACTCGCAGGCCGCCATCCAAGCCATCGAGGCTGACCGTGAAGGTCGGAGGGCGAAAGGTGCAGAGATCGCCGCCGACGCCCCCCGAACCCTTGATGAGCATATCCTGAGCATCGAGGCTCGCCTTCGGCCGACTCACCGGATGCTGCGCCGGCTTCAACGTGTCGGTGCCCAGGCGATTGCCGCCCTGTGGCCGGACATGCAGGCTCCATGCACCCCCAGCCTGACTGCCGACTGGCTAGAGGTAGCGGCTGGTCGTCTTGAGGCATGGAAGGGTTCCTCGGCCCGAGCTGGAGCGCACTGGGCCTTGGAGTTCGTCGAGGCGTGGTATCCGGGGCTGGATCTAGATCGTCTGGCCACACTCCGGTCAAAGGCCCAGCCGGAGCTGGCAGCTGCGGAAGACGCCCTCGTCAAGCATGCTGCGGAGATCGCCGAGTACACCGACACCAGCAACTTCATCCCCGAGCGGTCTGAAGACGGTGAGGAAGTACCACCGGAGTGGTTTGGGATGAACCCAGACTACGGCGAGGGCTCGGCGGAGGTGATCGGCTCCAGCGTCGAGGAGGAAGGCGAGGCGGAGGACGGAGGCGAGACGGAGGCACCGGAAGACGGAGCGGACGGCCAGCCTCAGCTCAACCGCACCTCTAGCAACGAGCCGCATGCGACCGAGCCGACTGCTGCCGGAGGCGATCAAGCCGAGACTACCCGGCCGGCCGCCCCAACGCCTGACGCTGCCGCCTCCTCCGACCCTCCGAATCCGTCTGCCGCATCTTAGGCTGCCGTCTTATCTTTATTTTATCTACTTTAGTAGTCTCTGAAGAACTTGTTAATTCGCACAATTCCACCCGTGTGGTGTATTTTGAACTTCTGCTCGCCCTTGGATATCCTCGCCCGTGGCATAACAAAGAGTAACATACTTGTAGGCATAATTTTTATCATACAGACAAAAGAGGGCAGTCCCCGAGCTCATCTCGGGGGCCCCGAAGTCTTGGTACTTTAGTACAAAAGGTAGCGTGGTACATACTGCATCAACTGTAAAATCTTCGGAGGAGATTTGCATTCCATGGCCGCTCTGTCTCTTTGCCGAAGTCGTCCGTCTTGCGTGCTTGGGATTTCTGAGCGTCAATCAGGTAGTATGAGTCGTTGCCCAGCACTTTGCTGATGATGAAAGGGCCTTCCCAAGGTGCCGACAGCTTGTGCTGGCCGGCTGTTCGTTGGATCAGCCAGAGCACAAGGTCGCCTTCTTGGAAAGATCTTGGCTTGACCTTCCTGTTGTAGTATCGGCGCAGGCTCTGCTGGTAGATGCTGGACCGGCTGAGTGCCAACAGCCGGCCCTCTTCCAGCAGATCGACGCCGTCTTGACATGCTTCTTCTGCTTCCTCCTTGGTGTACATGGTGACTCGTGGGGAGTCGAACTCTATGTCCGTTGGGATGACGGCTTCGGCACCATAGACGAGGAAGAAAGGTGTGAAGCCGGTTGACTTGTTTGGAGTCGTGCGCAGACTCCAGAGGACGGCTGGCAACTCATCGAGCCAGCAGCCAGCCGAGCGCTCTAGAGGTTCAACCAGACGGGGCTTGATGCCGGACAGGATGAGGCCGTTTGCTCGCTCCACCTGGCCGTTTGACTGTGGATGGGCGACGGGCGCTAGGTCCAGTCGGATGCCCTGTGTTGCGCAAAAACGGTCCAAGGCGCCTTTGGCAAAATTTGTGCCGTTGTCGGTGATGATGCTGTGTGGTATGCCGTACCGAATTGTGATATCGGAGATGAAAGCCACAGCAGTCGGACCGTTCAGTTTCTTGATTGGCTTCGCTTCTATCCACTTGGTGAACTTGTCTACTACGACAAGTAAGTGAGTTAAGCCACCTCGTGCCGTCTTGAATGGTTCCACCATGTCTAGACCCCAAACCGCGAAAGGCCGGGCAATGGGGATGGTCTTGAGTGCAGAAGCCGGCTGGTGCGGCTTGGAGCTGAACTTCTGGCACCCTTTGCATTTTTGGACCAATTCCTTGGCCTCTTCTAAGGCAGTCGGCCAGAAGAAACCATGTTGAAAGGCTTTGGGACGAGTGCTCTTGAAGCCGCATGGTAGCTGCACTCGCCTTGATGGATGTCTTTGAGAATTGCTTGGCCTTGCTCTGGCTCTACGCAGCGCTGGTAGACACCAGTGATGCTGCGCCTGACCAGCTCTCTATTGACTATGGTGTAGGCTGCCGCTCGATGTTGTACTTGCCGAGCTGAGGTCTCATCAGTCGGCAGCTCTTTGCTCACCAGGAATTTGAGGATGGGCTGGGACCATGAGGGTGCTGCTATTTCTTCGACTGCTAGAACTACGACTTGGACGAGGGCAGCTGGGCTGGGAGGCGGCGGGTTGGAGTCAACAACCGCTTGTTGGGTTAATGAAGTCCCCAGGCCGACTGGCGCGGCTCTTGGGCCGAGTTCTGGAGTCTTTGAGTCCGCCGCCGCAGTCCCCGGGCTGGGTACTCCGGTCCCTGGGCTGGCCTCGACTGTGCCGGCTTTGGAGCCATCTGCCAAAATCCCCGTACCGTCTACCGGGGCTCTGGAGTCGGATCCGACTTCTTCGGGAGGAGCCGGCACAAAGATGGAGTCTGATTCTGGTGAAGGCTTGATAGACGGCTTGAGGAGGCGTTGAAGGGCGATGTTGGATGGTATTGCTTGGCGGGTAGAGCTGATTCGTGCCATGGCGTCTGCTTGGTCGTTGTCGTTTCTTGGCACATGGAGGAACTCGCACCCCTCGAAATACCCACCGAGTTGCTGCACGAGGAAACGGTAACTCGCCATGTTCGCATCTTTGGCGTCCCAGTCGCCAGATGACTGTTGGACCACTAAGTCCGAGTCGCCATAACACATGATCCGGCGAATGCCATGTTCTTTGGCAAGCTGGAGCCCATGAATGAGAGCCTCATACTCGGCGACGTTGTTGGAGCCGGCAAAATGGATTTGCAGTGCGTATTTGAGCTTGTAGCCTTTAGGGGAAGTGAGGACGACGCCGGCTCCCAAGCCGGTGCGCATCTTGGAGCCTTCAAAATGCATCCGCCAATGGGTGGAGTCGGGTGCTGGAGGCAGGTACTGGGTCTCGGCCCAGTCGAGGAGAAAGTCGGCCAGTGCTTGTGACTTTATGGCGGTGCGGGGCTAGTAGTGGATGGTGTAGGGAGCCAGCTCTATGGCCCACTTGGCCACTCGGCCAGAAGCATCTTAGCTTCCGATGATCTCGGTAAGTAGGGCCGTGTAGACCACAGTGATCGGATGCTCTTGAAAGTAAGGCTTCAATTTCTTGGCGGTAAAGTGTACGCCATAGCACATCTTCTGGTAGTGGGGGTAGTTTTGCTTGGAGGCTGACAGTACTTCGCTCAGGTAATATACCGGTCTCTGGACAGGTAGTGCCTTGCCTTCCTCCTTGCGTTCCACTACAATGACCGTGCTGACTACCCGGCTGGTGGCGGCGATTTACAGGAGCATAGGTTCCTTAGGAGTCAGAGCCGCCAGGATGGGTGGAGTAGTCAGCATCTTCTTTAGCTGGAGAAAAGCTTCGTCTGCCTTGTGGTTCCACTCAAAAAAAGTGGTCTTCTTCATGAGTTGAAATAAGGGGAGAGCTTTCTCGCCTAGCCGACTGATGAATCGGCTGATGGATGCCAGGCAGCCGGTGAACTTTTGCACGTCCAGCAGTCGGCTAGGTACCTCCATCCTCTCAACGGCCTTGATCTTTACATGGTTGCATTCTATGCCACGTTCAGAGACCAGGAACCCAAGGAGCTGGCCGACTGGTACTCCAAAGACGCACTTCTTGGGGTTGAGCTTGATCTGGAATCGGTGCAGGTTCTCAATGGTCTCCTTGAGGTCTTCCAGCAGTGTTCCACACTTTTCCGTCTTCACCACCACATCGTCCATGTAGACGTGGGCATTTCTCCCGAGTTGCTTGAGGAGGCACTTCTGCATGCAACGCTGAAAGGTGGCGCCGACATTCCTCAAGCCGAACGTCATGGTGAGGTAGCAGAAGGCTCCAAACGGCGTGATGAAGGCGGTCTTCAGTCTGTCAGCCGGGTTCAGCTTGATCTGGTGATATCCTGAATATGCATCCAAAAAACTCAACAGCTCGCATCCGGCGGTGGAGTCTATCACCTGATCAATTCTTGGCAGAGCAAACGGGTCCCTGGGGCAGGCCTTGTTGAGGCTCGTGTAGTCAATACACATTCGCCACTGCTTGTTCTTCTTCAGTACCAGGACCAGATTTGCTAGCCACTCTGGAAAGAATACTTCCATAATGAAGCCGGCTGCTAGGAGTCGGGCTATTTCTTCTCCGACAACTTTTCTCTTCTCTTCTGATAGGCGGCGCAGGGGCTGCCTAACCGGCTTTGCATCAGATCGGACATGTAGCTTGTGCTTGGTGAATTCCGTCGGTACACCTGGCATGTCTTTGGGGGACCATGCGAAGATGTCCCAATTCTCATGGAGGAAATCAACGAGCTCGCCTTCCTATTTGCTGTCGAGGTTTGCGCCTACGACAGCGTACCTCTCCGGGCGCTCCGGATCCAAGGGTATCTTCTTTGTTTCTTTGGCCGGCTTGAACGAACCCTCAGCCTCCGACTCATTCGGGTTGGGCGACCCCTCTGGCTGCTTGCCGGACATCACCACAACTCGCTCAAGGAGCCGCTTCTCGGCTGCGATTACCAGGGACTCGGCTAGACGACTGCTCTTAGCCGCACAGGCAGACGACTTCCGGTAGTCTCCAGCTACAGTCAGAATTCCCCTGGAACTGGGCATCTTCATTTTGAGGTAGGCGTAGTGGGGGACTGCCATGAACTTGGCCAAGGCGCGTCGGCCGAGTAGCGCATGGTATGGGCTCTCAAGGTCCACCACCTCAAACCAAACTGACTCTCGGCGGAAGTGATCTTTGTCTCCAAAGAGGACGTCCATCGGGATCTTGCCGATTGGCGAGTAGGAAAGCCCAGGAACAATGCCGTGGAACACAATCTGGCTGTTTTGAAGCTGTCTTTGCTTGATTCCTAACTTCTCCATGGTGTCTTTGTACACGATGTTGATGTTGCTGCCTCTGTCTATCAGAACTCGCGAGAAACGCGCGGCTCGTCTATCCATAGCAAAGGTGGCATCCAAGACCAAGGCATAGGAGCCTGGACTCGGCATCACCTCTGGGTGGTCAGCCCTGCTCCAGCTGATTGGCTTCTCGGACCAGTGCATGAACTCTGGCGTCTCTGATGCTACAACATTCACCTCTTGTCGCTGCAGCCTCCTGCTGCGTCGATCGTCATCCATACTGGTAAACACCATGTAGGCTCCGTGTTCTTCGAGGTATTCGTCTTGTACTGCGCCGACTGGTCTGACAGCCGGCTGCTGGGGCGGAGGCGGAGGCGGGTGCCCAGCAAGCGGGGGAGGTAGGAGGCCATCTCCCTTGGCGATCCTGGTGAGCCAGTGGCACTTCCGGGTGGTGTAATTCGACGGCTTCATGCCGCTATGGAACTTGCAAGGTCCATCCAGAGTCTGATCGTAGGAGAAGGCCGGCAACCAGTTGGGCTTGCCACCTTTCTGTCGCTTGGGCAGAGGCTGCCTATCCGGCTGCCGGGCTTCAACTCTCGCGACCTGCCAGCTGCTGGAAGCCGGCTACGGGGCCTTGCGCTTGTGGTCGGTCTACTGTTGTCGCCGGCTGGTGTCTCCCGCCGGAGTTCTTGGAGCCTGAGGGGCCACTTTGCCAGTTGCGCCGACTTGAATTTCCGCCTTCATGGAGGAGTTGGCCGTGGCGTACTTGTCTGCTATGATCAGCAGCTCGTCGAGGGTTTCTGGCTTGTTGCAGAGGAGCTTGTGCTTGAGGAGGGTGCCTTCTCTACACCTGGTTGTGAAGTACTCGATAGCCTGCACCTCGTGCACGCCCTCACAGGAGTTCCGAAGCTCGGCCCAATGCGTGAGGTAATCGCGAGTCGACTCGTCGGGACCTTGCATGCACAAGGAGAGCTGACGAGGCTTGGGAGGACGCTTGTATGTGCTGGTGAAGTTGCGGACGAATGCTTCGGTGAAGTCGACCCAGCTGTTGATGTTGCGGGCCTTCAAGCTATTCAGCCATGTCCGAGCCGTGCCCTGGAGCATGAGCAGAACATACTTTACGGCGATATGCTTGTTGCCGTTTGCTATGCTGACAGCCGTGGAGTAGTCGACCAGCCAGTCTTCCGACTTCACTGAGCCGGTATACTTGGGCGTGTCTCTTGGGAGCGTGAACCCTCTGGGAAAGGGCTCGTCTCGAATGCGGGGCCTGAAACAAGGCGGACCCAACTCGTCTTCTTCTTCTAGCGCCAGGGATCGGTGAAGTCGGTCGATCCGGTGGCGGGCGTCGTTTTCTCCGACTCCCTCTCGGCGGCCAAGGCGGTCGCCGAGAGTCGGATGGTCAACAGGCGGCAGGGAGACTCGCCTCTCCTTGCGAGGAGGAGGAGGCGGACAGTCGTCCCGTCGTTCCACTGCTGTCGGGCGGCCGTCTCGATCGCGCTCTATGGTAATGTGAGTCCGACTGTGGCTGACAGTCGGATCCTTGTCTCTTCGTCCTCGGGCACCGCCAGTCAGCGTCCGAGACGTCGCGCCTTGATCTCCACGAAGGTCATCGTTTTGCCGCTGCGGCGCCTCCGTGCGACAGCCGGCCTCGTTCTGCGCGGCAGCCGCGTCGAGGAGCCGCTGGACTCGCTCCATCATCAGATGGCGTTCTTCGCCCTCGAAATTTTCTAGCTCGTCCGCCGCTGCCTGGGTGGCTCGAATGTTCTCCGTTGGTGTAGCGTACACATGGCGGCTTGCCCCGAACAGGTCGGCGATGGCTACGCCGCGCTGCTGGACCGCGCCAAGGCGGCTGGGCCCCGCTGGGGCCGGCGAGCCTCCAACAGCGCGATCCATCTCTCGCTGGTAGGCTTCCGACAAGCGTCTCATGCTAGCCAGCTTCTTCGCGCCTTCGACGAGCTGAAGGCCATGCGGCTCCAAAGTCTCCGCGTCAGCGTCTTCCGGAATGGGCACAGTTAGGTCTTGCAGCGCCGCGCCAAGTGGATCATGCGCTCTTCCGCCGGGGAGCTCGTCATGACTGATGACAAGCACCTCGGTGACAGTGCTTCCGCCGCTTTCCGCACGAGGGAGAGGCTCGTCGTAGACCACCACATTAGTGGGGAACGCGTCGAGCGACGCGGTGTCGGAGTCGACCAGCATCGGGTCGGTGGAACCTACAGACTCCAAATCCACGGCAGGCTCGCCGGAGACGTGGAGTTGATCGAGGAGGCCCGCGAGGAAGCTCTCGAAGCTGCCCGTGCCTGCGTTAGACACAGGTTCATCAGAGAGGCGGACCTCGCCGACAAGTTCGGCGAGGCAGCTGGCTGCGCAGGCGATCTCAACGCCATGCAGTGCGTCGGCGCAAACTCCCTCTAGCGTGCCTGGCTGGCTGCGCTCGCCAGGGAGGAAAAGGGTTCCCGTCCAGAACAGGTCTCCGGATGACGGTGCACCAGGCCACACGGTGGGCGCCAAATGTCGGGGGTTGGGTGCGACATATGCCAAAGAATGGCTTATCATGGTGGGGGTGAGTAGAACGTCGCTGGTGCCTGGAAACGGGATGAGGCGTAGACATGCACGCCGGCGAATCTTACCCAGCTTCAGGGCTCTCTGGGGAGATAATACCCCTACTGCTGCTCTACGGTGTCTCCGCATGATCACTAAGGCAAAGTGTTTACACGATAGCTCCTTGAGCTGTTTCCTGGAGGTAGGAGAGGGCGAGGCTAGCTCTCTCCCTCCTATACGATCTGGTCTAGAGCTAATAGATTCGAACCCTTTGCATGGGTGCCCTGGGGGGTTTATATAGGCCTACCCCCCAGGGGTACAATGGTAATGCGACTGGACGCGGGCCCAACCATCAGTGCCTCCGGCCTCCGTCTTCTCCGCCGACTGCTAGGGCCCGCCGACTGGCTAGGTACGGAGCCGACAGGCCGCGTCCGCCGCAGGCGGGTCTTGCCGGCCGCTGATTACTGTAGCCGTGCTTCTAATGACGCGAGCTTCGTCATGGAGTCATGGCAACAGCTCCGCCGCCTGGCGGGCGATCACTATTGCCACTCTCCGTCACATCTGGTTAATGGCGCGTGGGCCCCGGGGGAGGAGCTGGCCGACTCTCGGGGGCCGACTCCCAACGAGTCTGACTGGTGGCGCATTTGCCGTCTTCTGGGGTCCCGCTGGCTGGTGGGACCCGTTGCCCCAAGGCCGTACAGACAAACCGTCGTGGGCGTAGGATTCGGTCCACCGGTGCTGATGGCAGGGCTAGCATGGCAACAGTGCTACGCCGCATGGAGATCTCCGCGAGTACGGCGTATTGTAGCCATGCCTGCCTCTGGAAAGGGGTGGGAGCAGTCTTCACTGTAGCCACTCCGCTGTCCTGTCCCTCTTGATGAGGACATGGGGTTTTGCTGGAGTCGTGGGCCGACTCCCCAAGGCCGGCTTCTCTAGAAGTCGCCAGTCAGGAGTCGGCTTACCCTGAAGTCGTCCCCGGGACTCGGCCGCGAGTGGGCAGTCGGTCTCCTTGCCGCCGACTTCTCAGAAGGCGGCTCTTTGCCCTGGGGTCTTGAGGGGCGCAGCCTGCCCCGATGTCTTGAAATGTTCTGGGGCTCGGGTTAGCCTACCCGTGGCCCATTACTCCGACAAAGACATACGACTACATCAACCTCGTTGTCATAACGCTTCTGCTTACGGTCCACGAGGGTAAGTGGACAACACTCTTCCCTCTCGTTTCTATGCATCACCATGATCTTGTGTGTGCGTAGGAAATTTTTGATATTACTGTGTTCCCCAACAGTGGCATCCAAGCTAGGTCTATGCGTAGATGTTATATGCACGAGTAGAACACAAAGGAGTTGTGGGAGTTAGTATATACATATTGCTTGCCATCACTTGTTCATTCTTCATTCAGCGGTATTGTTGGCTGAAGCGGCTCAGACCGACATTACACGTACGCTTAAGTGAGACTGGTTCTACCGATGTGCTTCACACACAGGTGGCCGGTGGGTGTCAGTTTCTCCAACTTTAGTTGAATCGGTTTCAATGAACATGGTTCTTTCTGAAGATCAAAAAGCAATCACTATACCGCGTTGTGGTTTTTGATGCGTAGGTAAGAACAGTTCTTGCTTAGCCCGTAGCAGCCATGTAAAACTTGCAACAACAAAGTAGAGGGCGTCTAACTTGTTTTTGCAGGGCATGTGGTGATGTGATATGGTAAAGACATGATGCTAAATTTTATTGTATGAAACAATCATGTTTTGTAGCACAGTTATCGGTAACTGGAAGGAGCCATATGGCTGTCGCTTTATTGTATGAATTGCAATCGCCATGTAATTGCTTTACTTTATCACTAAGCGGTAGCGGTAGTCATAGAAGCAATAGTTGGCAAGACGACAACGATGCTTCGATGGAGATCAATGTGTCAAGCCGGTGACAATGGTGATCATGACGGTGCTTTAGAGATGGAGATCAAAGGCACACGATGATGATGGCCATATCATATCACTTATATTGATTGCATGTGATGTTTATCCTTTATGCATCTTATTTTGCTTAGTTCGGCGATAGCATTATAAGATGATCTCTTACTAAATTTCAAGGTATAAGTGTTCTCCCTGAGTATGCACCGTTGCTACAGTTTGTCGTGCCAAGACACCACGTGATGATCGGGTGTAAGACGCTCTATGTTCACATACAACGGGTGCAAGCCAATTTTGCACGTGCAGAATACTCGGGTTAGACTTGACGAGCCTAGCATATGCAGATATGGCCTCGGAACACTGAGACCAAAAGGTCGAGCGTGAATCATATAGAAGATATGATCAACATAGTGATGTTCACCATTGAAAACTACTCCATCTCACATGATGATCGGACATGGTTTAGTTGATATGGATCACGTGATCACTTAGATGATTAGAGAGATGTCTATCTAATTGGGAGTTCTTAACTAATTTGATTAATTGAACTTTAATTTATCATGAACTTAGTACCTGATAGTATTTTACATGTCTATGTTGTTGTAGATAGATGGCCCGTGCTGTTGTTCCGTTGAATTTTAATGCGTTCCTAGAGAAAGCTAAGTTGAAAGATGATGGTGGCAACTACATGAACTGGGTCCGTAACTTGAGGATTATCCTCATGGCTGCACAGAAGAATTACGTCCTAGAAGTACCACTAGGTGACAAACCCGCTGCAGGAGCAACGCCGGATGTTGTGAACACCTGGCAGAGCAAAGCTGATGACTACTCGATAGTTCAGTGTGCCATGCTTTACGGCTTAGAACCGGGACTTCAACGACGTTTTGAACGTCATGGAGCATATGAGATGTTCCAGGAGTTGAAGTTAATATTTCAAGCAAATGCCCAGATTGAGATATATGAAGTCTCCAATAAGTTCTACAGCTGCAAGATGGAGGAGAATAGTTCTGTCAATGAACATATACTCAGAATGTCTGGGTACCACAACCACTTGACTCAACTGGGAGTTAATCTTCCTGATGATAGTGTCATTGATAGAGTTCTTCAATCACTACCACCAAGCTACAAGAGGTTCGTGATGAACTATAATATGCAAGGGATGGATAAGACGATTCCTGAGCTCTTCGCAATGCTAATGGCCGCGGAGGTAGAAATCAAGAAGGAGCATCAAGTGTTGATGGTCAACGAGACCACCAGTTTCAAGAAAAAGGGTAAAGGGAAGAAGGGGAACTTCAAGAAGAACAACAAGTCAGTTGCTGCTCAAGTGAAGAAACCCAAGTCTGGACCTAAGCCTAAGACTGAGTGCTTCTACTGCAAAGGAACTGGTCACTGGAAGCGGAACTGCTTCAAGTATTTGGCGGAGAAGAAGGATGGCAAAGTGAAAGGTATATTTGATATACATGTTATTGATGTGTACCTTACTAATGCTCATATTTGCAACTCGAAATAGGGGCTGCGGATTGAACAAAGATTGGCTAAGGACGAGATGACGATGCGCGTGGGAAATGGTTGCAAAGTCGATGTGATCGCCGTCGGCATGCTACCTCTATATCTACCTTCGGGATTAGTTTTATACCTAAATAATTGTTATGTGGTGCCGGCGTTGAGCATGAACATTATATCTGGATCTTGTTTGATGCGAGACGGTTATTCGTTTAAATTAGAGAATAATGGTTGTTCTATTTATATGAGTAATATATTTTATGGTCATGCACCCTTGATGAGTGCTCTATTTTTACTAAATCTTGATAGTAGTGATACACATGTTCATAGTATTGAAGACAAAAGATGCAGAGTTGATAATGGTAGTGCAACTTATTTGTGACACTACCGTTTAGGTCATATTGGTGTAACGCGCATGGAGAAACTCCATTCTGATGGACTTCTGGAATCACCTGGTACTTGCGAACCATGCCTCATGGGCAAGATGACTAAAACTCCATTCTCTAGAACAATGGAGCAAGAAACAGAGTTATTGGAAATCATACATACTGATGTATGTGGTCCAATGAACATCGAAGCTCGCGGCGGATATCGTTATTTTCTCAGCTTTACAGATGATTTGAGCAGATATGGGTATATCTACTTAATGAAACATAAGTCTGAAACATTTGGAAAGTTCAAAGAATTTTAGAGTGAAGTGGAAAATCATCGTAACAAGAAAATCAAGTTTCTACGTTCTGATCGTGGAGGTGAATATTTGAGTTATGAGTTTGACTTAATTTGAAACAATGCGGAATAGTTTCGCAACTCACGCCACCTAGACCACCACAACGTAATGGTGTGTCTGAACATCGTAACCGCACTTTATTAGATATGGTGCAATCTATGATGTCTCTCACTAATTTACCGCTATCATTTTTGGGGTTATGCTTTAGAGATAGCTGCATTCATGTTAAATAGGGTACCATCTAAATCCATTGAGACGACACCTTATGAACTGTGGTTTGGTAAGAAACCCAAGTTGTCATTTCTTAAAGTTTGGGGCTATGATGCTTATGTGAAAAAGCTTCAACCTGATAAGGTCGAACCAAATCAGAGAAATGTGTCTTCATAGGATACCCAAAGCAGACTGTTGGGTACACCTTCTATCACAGATCCGAAGGCAAGATATGTGTTGCTAAGAATGGATCCTTTCTAGAGAAGGAGTTTCTCTCGAAAGAAGTGAGTGGGAGGAAAGTAGAACTTGAAGAGGTAATTGTACCTTCTCCCTTATTGGAAAGTAGTCCATCACTGAAATCAGTTCCAGTGATTCCGACACCAGTAAGTGAGGAAGCTAATGATGATGATCATGAAACTTCTGATCAAGTTACTACCGAACCTCGTAGGTCAACCAGAGTAAGATCCGCACCAGAGTGGTACGGTAATCCTGTTCAGGAAGTCATGTTACTTGACCATGACGAACCTACGAACTATGAGGAAGCGATGATGAGCCTAGATTCCGCAAAATGGCTTGAGGCCATGAAATCTAAGATGGGATCCATGTATGAGAACAAAGTGTGGACTTTGGTTGACTTGCCCGATGATCTGCAGGCTGTAGAGAATAAATGGATCTTCAATAAGAAGACTGACGCTGACGGTAATGTTACTGTCTGCAAAGCTCAACTTGTTGCAAAAGGTTTTCGACAAGTTCAAGGAGTTGACTATGATGAGACCTTCTCACCCGTAACGATGCTTAAGTCCGTCCGAATCATGTTAGCAATTGCCACATTTTATGATTATGAAATTTGGCAAATGGATGTCAAAACTGCATTCCTTAATGGATATCTTAAAGAAGAATTGTATATGATCAACCAGCAGGTTTTGTCGATCCAAAAGGTGCTAAAAAAGTGTGCAAGCTCCAGTGATGCATTTATGGACTGGTGCAAGCCTCTTGGAGTTGGAATATACACTTTGATAGTGTGATCAAAGCATGTGGTTTTATACAGACTGAGGGAGTCCTAGATTAGGGGTATCCGGACAGCCGGACTATATCCTTTGGCTGGATTGTTGGACTATGAAGATACAAGATTGAAGACTTCGTCCCGTGTCCGGATGGGACTCTCCTTGGCGTGGAAGGCAAGCTTGGTAATACGGATATGTAGATCTCCTCCTTTGTAACCGACTCTGTGTAACCCTAGACCCTCCGGTGTCTATATAAACCAGAGGGTTTAGTCCGTAGGACGACAACAATCATACCATAGGCTAGCTTCTAGGGTTTAGCCTCTACGATCTCGTGGTAGATCAACTCTTGTAATACTCATATCATCAAGCTCAATCAAGCAGGCAGTAGGGTATTACCTCCATAAAGAGGGCCCGAACCTGGGTAAACATCGTGTCCCCCGCCTCCTGTTACCATCCGCCTTAGACGCACAGTTCGGGACCCCCTACCCGAGATCCACCGGTTTTGACACCGACATTGGTGCTATCATTGAGAGTTCCACTATGTCGTCATCATAAGGAGGGATGGCTCGTCTCGTTGTCAAGAGCAACATCACCTCTGGGGGAGCCCTGGATGTAGGCCAAACTCTCCGACTAGGCGGCTTCGTCATGACCGCCCGCTCGACCATGGCGCCGATGATGACTTCTTGGGTCATCGAAAATAGCCTCCACATTGGCTCGAAATTCACCGAGCAGATGGATCCAATGGAGCTCTCCTCTTTGAACGAGCTCTTAGATCGCATCGCCGCTCTGGGAGTCGCTATAGACTATGATCGGATTGGGCTTAAACCCGACCAAAGGGAGATTAACTCTCCACCGGTCACCCATCAGATAGCGGTGGTGGAGGAGCAATGCGGCGATTCTTCCTCTATCTTGAGGACGAACTATGTATGGATTTCAGAGCTCTCCGAGCCGGATACCCGTTCACGGGAGGACATCTCCCTAACCCTGAACCTAGAATTAGGCACCATGCCGAACCTGCGGGGCAACACCCCGGAGCCCGAACTTCCAAGATCGGAAACTCCCCTGCCCCTGGGTCTCAGATTGGGTCAAGGTCCGGATTTAAATCCACCCACCCACCCAGATGTAAACGATCTTTCCACATTAGACAAGAGCCCCAAGAGACAATACATCACTATTGGGCCAGATTCCTCCTTGTAATGAACAAGTTCAAGCACTGTCGCGAGGAAGACGCAATTTCGTTCTTTTGCAACAATTGCACGGACAAGGGAATCCTCAACGCCATAAGTCGCCGTGACATAGCACACTTTTCTGACTTGGTGGCCATAGTACGAAAGTACTGTGCGATGGAAAGCGCCTGGAAAACCCAAACAAAATTTTGGGATGATCCGGCTCTGACAAAACCCCCAGTCTGAACTAAAAGGGTACACTCACAAGTCGCCCGACTCAATTACAGAGAAGCAAAAGCCCACCACAGGGTGTGGAACCGTATTGGAGGGATGGCTTAATGGGCCCTGCAAAATTCATAGTACAGCAGCTACCATACCAACACATAGCCTTAGAGCATGTTGGGTACTCCGGCAGGTGGCCAAGAGCGGTGAGGATCTCCTCATTCAAAACACCGCAGAGCACCATCCAGTGGATAACAATACAGTATTGATAGTCTTCGAGACCTTCGCCTCAAACAATAGGCGTAAGCGAGCACTCCGCAACCTTGCCGAAGTCTGCCACGTGGCAGCAATAAATCCCTGGAGTGACATGGCTATCACCTTCAATGCCAGTGACGAACCTAAATTCTGAACAGCCTGAGCACCAGCCGCCTTGGTCCTCAGTCCAATTGTGGACGGCTTTCGACGTACTAAAGTTCTCATGGACGGCGGCAGCGGATTAAACCTTATTTATGAGGAGACTCTTCAAAAAATGGAAATAGACAAAAACCGTATTGAGCAAAGCAGCATGACCTTTCGAGGAATCATCCCTAGTCGAGAGGCACGTTGCGCTGGGAAAATCACACCAGATGTGGTATTCGGCACTCCAGAGAATTACATGTCCGAAGAAATTACATTCCAAGTGGCCCCGTTCAGTAGCGGATACCACACCCTTCTCGGGCGGGAGGCATTCACTATCTTCCAAGCCATATACCCCATTACGGGTACATGAAGCTCAAAATGCCTGGGCCCAATGGAATCATCACTCTAGCTAGTGATCCAGACATAGCACTCCGTGCAAAAAAAAACGGTCGCACTAGCCCTCGAGGCATTATCCAAAGCCCTTGCAGCGGAGGAATTAACTGTGCTGCGCTCCACTCTGGACAGGAACGATGTGATACTCGACAAAAGATCCAAGTCCACCACTTTTAAACCAGCGGATGAAATAGTCAAATTCCAAGTCCATCCAACAGACCCTACAAAACATCATCCATTGGGGAACAGTTAAACCCCGGTGTAGACGTCGCACTACAGGAGTTCCTGCGCGAAAATTGGGACATATTCGCCTGGCATCCTTCAGACATGCCAGGAATCCAACGCAGGTTGGCCGAGCATAGCCTTAACATTCTAAAAGGATTCAAGCCAGTCAAGCAGACTCTTCGGCGTTTCTCTGAACCTAAGCGACAAGCCATGGGAGAGGAGCTAGCCAAATTACTGGAGGCCGGATTCATTAGAGAAATAAAACATCCGGACTGGCTAGCAAACCTGGTGATGGTACGAAAGAAGGACAAATCCTAGTGCCTATGCATCGACTTCAAGGACCTCAATAAGGCTTGCCCAAAGGATCCCTTCCCCCTCCCTCGCATCGATCAAATCATCGACGCTACCACAGGACACGAAACATTGTGCTTCCTCGACGCATACTCCGGTTACCACCAGATTAAGATGGCGGAGTCCGATCAAACTGCAACGGCATTTATCACTCCATATGGCCCCTTTTGTTTTAACACAATGCCCTTCGGGCTCAAAAACGCCAGCTGTCAGTGTCAAAACCAGCGGATCTCGGGTAGGGGGTCCCGAACTGTGCGTCTAGGCCGGATGGTAACAGGAGACAGGGGACACTTTGTTTTACCCAGGTTCGGGCCCTCTCGATGGAGGTAATACCCTACTCCTGCTTGATTAATATTGATGATATGGGTAGTACAAGAGTAGATCTACCACGAGATCAAGGAGGCTAAACCCTAGAAGCTAGCCTATGGTATGATTGTTGTGTATGGAGTTGATTGCTTACGGACTACAACCTTCCGGTTTATATAGACACCGGATAGGGTTAGGGTTACACAGAGTCGGTTACAATGATAGGAGATCTTGCATATCCGCATCGCCAAGCTTGCCTTCCATGCCAAGGAAAGTCCCATCCGGACACGGGACGAAGTCCTCAATCTTGTATCTTCATAGTCCAGGAGTCCGGCTGAAGGTATAGTCCGGCTACCCGAACACCCCTTAATCCAGGACTCCCTCAGTAGCCCCCGAACCAGGATTCAATGACGATGAGTCCGGCGCGCAGATTTGTTCGGCATTGCAAGGTGGGTTCTTCTCCAAATCTTGTGTACCTGTAGGAATAATGTCCGATTTCTGTAATGTAGTCCTCCTCGGCTTCCATGCCCAATAATGGCCGTCTTCCACGTGTTCAAACAAATGCGAAAAGCCGGGGCGTTTTTACATCCACACCCCTAGCCGTATAAATGAGCCGCCTATTTAACGGGATGGGGATTTAGGTCCAAACCACATCTTCTCCTTTCCGCGAGTTGTCATCAGAGCGCTTCCAGCAAAGGTCCATTCCAACATGACCAGCCGTCGCAGCTCCTCCCCTCGCCCCTCCGGTCCCAAACCCGGGGACTGGGAGAGTTGCACCATCCCGCATAGCAAGTTAGCGTCACTTCAGGCCAAGGGATTCCTCCCTCAGGCATACATGGTCCCGGCCCGAGTCGGCGTCGCCACCTATAATGGCGGAAAACAAGCGGAGAGCACCCCCAATCCTTCTAAAGGAGAGCGGGTGTGCCTCGTCCCCTATCTAATAAGGGGACTGGGATTTCCAATTCACCCATTTCTCCGCGGGCTTCTGGAGTTCTACGGCCTCCAGCTGCACCATCTCACGCCCGCCTCCGTATTGCACATCGCAGGTTTCGTCGCCCTTTGCGAGCTATTTTTAGGCGTGGAGGCTCATTTCGCGCTGTGGAAGAGGTTATTCTGCCTGGTGCCCCATTCTGAAAAGGGGTCTATATATCAAGTGGGCGGAGCCGAAGTATGGCGCATCGCCGGGACCGGATACCTATCCGGAACCCCGAAGAAGGCGTCCGAGGACTGGCCTTCGGAATGGTTTTACATAGATGACGTCCCGCTACCGGACCCTATCCGGGTCGGTCTCCCTGAGTTCAACAGTGCTCCATTGAAAAAACGCTTGAGCTGGCGTCCGCGGAGCTCTCAGAGAGAAAGTTACAAAGATGTCCTTTACCTGATGGGCCGGATAAGACTGTTGGCTCATTCCGGACTAACCATGATTGGAGTCATGGCCGCATGCATTATGCGGGGGGTGCAGCCGCTTCAATATAGAGGCCACCCCATGTCGGATTTCAACGGGGAGGATGACGCCACATGTTACGGTCGTAAGGGGCCGGACTCAGCCGCCGCCTTAGTAGAGATCTTATTCTCCTTGTATAAGGGAGAAAAGGAGGAATTCCTCCACGTCAATCCGCAGGACGGATTTACTATGTACGATCCTCCAAGTTGGGTAAGTGAATAATTGCGCTTGCCTGTTTGTTCTATACTCCCACGGTTAGATATGTAGTCTAACAACTTCAGTGCAGGAACTGCGACAGGAGGTAAAGGATATAAACAGCCGCCCTCCATAGCCCGATGACCCAGAACGGTCCCTCGATCCAGACTCCGAAGAGGATTCGGACATATCGGTGGAGCTTATCGACGGGGTGTTCTATCAGCTAAGCAAGGATAATACCTTGGTAGCCATCACGGCTGATTACCCAGGGTTAATCCCGACCTCTCAGGTGAAAGAAGTCGGAGTCTCATTCCCTCGAGAGAGATTGCACTCTCGCGTATTCCGGTGTTTCTGACGACAACCGTGTTTTGCAGGGGAGTTTTCCAAGGCAGGAGGCCGAACCTGCGGCGGCCGGCCAACGAGGGGCCGCAGGGCCCCGTGGGGCAAAATGGAATGAAGTCCGGACTGAGATGCTGGTGCAAAGGTATAGTGCACCCTCTGTTTCCCTGGTGTTATTCTGTCAGGGCATATTAACGTTTGTGCTATCTTCAGAACGAAGAGACCTCGCCGGACTACATCCAGAGAGGTTGCCAATCGCGCTTCCACCAGCCAGGCTCCAATGGCTGGCCAGGAAGCGAAGGCGAGCACAAGGCGCGTACCGGATGCTCCTCCGACAGAGGATGAGGATAGGCTGTCTGCCACAAATTTTGAAGTGGAGAGTGCCATGAACCACAGGCGTCGCCGGACAGTTCTACGCGACGCTTGTTTCTCCCAAGAGGCTTTAGATGCCTTTATTTCGGGAGATGCGTACCTCCGAGCCGCTCAAAATGGTTTAGCCAGAGCCACAGAGCAGTATGTAAAAGACATACGGGTAAGAAAATTTTGGTCAAATATATATATACCAGTAGCCCCGGAGACTTGAAACAGTTAGAGCAACTGATTTAAGGATCTTTTAATATGCAGGTTCTTACAAAGAAGAATACTGTACTGTCCCAGGTGCTGGAAAAGTGCAGGGCCCAACTAGAGGCCGCACTAGCCGCAGCAGGGGAGTCCAAAGAGACCCCCTCAGGTAAGATACACTTCGAAAGATTAGTATTGTGCGGTGTGGGTGTAAATCTGACAAATCATATTGCAGATGGCGCCGGACTCGATCCGGACAAACAACAACTCTTACGCCAGCTAAAGGCCGGTGAGAGTATGTTGACAAGGGTGAGGCGAGAGAAGAATGATCTTCAGGATGCCAACACCAAGATGGACGTCGAACTTAAAGATGTTCGTGGCCAGCTGTCGGACTCCACGAAGGAGAATCAGCGGCTTCGACGCGGCATTTTTAGTAAGTGCTTGAACAAACTTTGAAAAAAGAGTTCGGCGAAGAAGTCGACTAACAGAGTAATGTCTGTAGGTATGCTCACAGGTCGTCCTGCAGAGGAGATGCCCGGTTCTACGGGTGACCTTCTTCCCGAACTCATGCAACTGCACGAGCGAATTCGGCAGGCGATGTGAGGTGTTGTCCAAGCCTTATGGCCTGCCCACTCCATGCCCGAGGGCCTTGGAGAGCTTGCGGAGAAGCTGAAGGGAGCTCGGCGGCGCTTCCGGTTGTGGAAGATATCGGCCTGCCGACAAGGCGCTAGGGAAGCCTGGGCCATGGTGAAGACCCGTTTTACGAAGTCTGACCCAAACCACATGGCCGAGGTCGGACCAGTGGGGCCTGACGGGAAGGAGATCCCTGTGAGCTTAGTATACGGCCAAGTAGAGTTGGCCGCGAAGTATTCCCAGCAGGACTGTAAATTAGACAGCCTGTTAGATGGTATAGAAGAGGAATACAATCAGTCAGAATGACTATGTAATTTTGAATTGACATGTGTAATGCCTTCTAGCCGGATTGTAGATCGTTTGTCGTTGCCGACCTTTTCGCTTCGACCTCGGGACCTGACGGTCCGGAGTGTGTCCGAATACCATAGCGGTTATATAAGAACCATGGTATGCGTGGAGACCAGGCGTAGGGGTCATTAGTGCTTTATCAGACAAGTGCCCGACTAGTTATGTTATATTACATGGTTAGTAAGAAACATCTTCCAGAGAGAATAGTTCCGTTAGGGGTTCCTTTCGCTGGGAGGCATGCCCTAAAGTGCATGTCCGGACTGCGTAAAAAGACGCAGAAAAAAGCATCTGGGGGTGCATATATAAAAAAGATCATCTTTTATCTCACCGACCGAATATTCCCTTAAGAACGCTAGCTTTCGGCTTCACCCAGTCTGAGGTACACATCCGGCTGACCCGGCAGTAACAATCGCAGAGGTGCTCCCTTTACCACCTAGCCGAACAATCGGGAACGTAGGGGTAAGCACAGGAGCCAGGCAACCCAGCTTGGCCAAAACTTAAGTCATATCGATGCATATAATGGTGAAGAAAAAGGTACATGCGGAAGTTTGACGCATGTGTTGGGCGTGAAGCCCGTATAAATAAGCTTCTGTTAAAGAAGCCCCCAGGTTTAATGAGCGCGAGTGGCGCGTCACTAGATAAGCCTTTAAGGGCTATAAAAGAAAAGAGGGGAAGGAGAGAAATGTAAGACAGAAAAATGCAAAAAATGGACAGAGGAAGGAGACGAACACAGAGTCCGGCGCTAGGCATAGAATCTTCGGAGACGGGTGGCGTTCCACGGGTTCGGCTCGAGTCGGTTATCCGACGCATCTCGCAGGCGGTACGCCCCGCCAGTCAGGACTTGGTCGATTATGAATGGACCTTCCCACTTGGGCTTGAGTTTGTCCTTTTTCTTATCCGGCAGGCGTAGAACTAGTTCGCCAACATTGTAATTTTTGGCCCGTACTTCTCTGCTTTGATATCTTCGGGCCTGCTGTTGATAAAATGCGGAACGGGCTTTTGCCACGTCGCGCTCTTCCTCCAGGGCGTCCAAGTTGTCCTGCCGATCGAGCTCGGCTTCTCTTTCTTCGTACATGCGCACTCTAGGTGAGTCATGAATTATGTCGCAGGGCAGAACTGCCTCTGCGCCGTACACCATAAAAAATGGTGTGTATCCGGTGGTGCGATTTGGTGTGGTCCGCAGCCCCCATAGCACGGAGTCGAGCTCCTCTACCCAGTGCGTGTTAGATTCCTTGAGGGACCGCACCAGTCTGGGTTTAATGCCGCTCATTATAAGACCATTTGCACGTTCGACCTGGCCGTTGGTTTGTGGGTGATAGACGGAAGCATAATCGAGCTTGATGCCCATGTTTTTGCACCAGAGTTTTACCTCGTCGGCGGTAAAGTTTGTACCATTATCGGTTATGATGCTGTGGGGGACGCCATAGCGGTGTACCACCCCGGATATGAAGTCTATCACAGGTCCGGATTCGGCCGTTTTAACAGGCTTGGCTTCTATCCATTTGGTGAATTTGTCCACCATGACCAGTAAGTATTTTTTCCTATCGGTCCCACCTTTAAGGGGTCCGACCATGTCAAGCCCCCAGACCGCAAAAGGCCAGGTGATGGGTATAGTTTGGAGTGCGGTGGGTGGCATATGGCTTTGGTTGGCAAAAAGTTGGCAACCAGCGCATCGTTGGACTAAGTCCTGAGCGTCTGCCCGGGCCGTCGGCCAATAAAAGCCTGTACGGAAAGCCTTGCTAACAAGGGACCGAGCAGCGGCGTGGTGACCACCGAGTCCGGCATGAATTTCAGCCAGAAGGTTCCGCCCTTCCTCTTCGGAGATGCACCTTTGAAGGACTCCGGTAGTGCTTTTCTTGTAAAGCTCTCCCTCATGGACTCTATAGGCTTTAGATCGCCGCACTATGCAGCGGGCCTCGTTTTGGTCCTCCGGGAGTTCCTGCCTAGTAAGGTAGGCTAGGAATGGTTCTGTCCACGGGGCGATGACCGCCATTATTACGTGGGCTGAAGGTGTAATTTCATTGGCAGAGCCTCCAATTGTGTCAGATTGTTCGGCGTCGAGTGGTGCGGCTGGGTCCGGGCTGTTATTTACGGGTTCCCCCTCCCATGTTACGGATGGCTTGAACAATCTTTCCAAAAAGATGTTGGGGGGACTGCATCGCGTTTTGCTCCGATGCGTGCCAGGACGTCCGCTGCTTGATTGTTTTCTCGGGCTATATGGTGAAACTCCAGCCCTTCGAACCGAGCTGACATTTTTAGGACGGCGTTGCGGTAAGCTGCCATTTTTGGGTCCTTGGCGTCGAAGTCTCCATTTATTTGGGATATCGCGAGGTTTGAATCCCCGCGTACCTCTAGGCGCTGGATACCCATGGATACTGCTATTCGGAGACCATGTAGGAGGGCCTCATATTCGGCTGCATTGTTGGAATCCATGTACATGATCTGGAGCACATATTGGACTGTGTCTCCTGTGGGGGACGTCAGGACGACGCCAGCCCCCAGTCCGGCCAACATTTTGGAGCCGTCGAAATGCATAATCCAGTTTGAATATGTGCCGTACTCTTTAGGGAGCTCGGCCTCCGTCCATTCTGCGACGAAGTCGGCCAAAACTTGCGATTTAATAGCTCGCCGTGGCTTATAGGTTATATCGAACGGGAGAAGCTCGATGGCCCATTTTGCAATCCGGCCCGTTGCATCGCGGTTGTTGATAATATCGTTGAGTGGTACTTCCGAGGCTACTGTTATGGAACACTCTTGAAAGTAGTGTCGTAGCTTCCGGGATGCCATGAATACCGCGTATGCAATCTTTTGATAATGCGGGTACCGTGATTTGCATGGAGTGAGGACAGTGGATACGTAGTAGACCGGCCTTTGAAGGGGGAATTTGTGTCCGTCCGTTTCCCGCTCGACAACGAGCACTGCGCTGACAACTTGATGTGTTGCTGCAATGTACAATAACATTGGTTCGCCGGTGTTCGGCGCGGCCAGGACTGGGTTTGTTGCCAATATGGCTTTTATTTCATCAAGTCCGGCCGTGGCGGCCTCCGTCCACTCGAAGTGTTCGGTGCACCGAAGGAGGCGATAGAGGGGTAGTGCCTTTTCTCCCAAGCGGGAGATGAAGCGGCTTAAAGCCGCCACGCATCCAGTTAATTTTTGTATTTGTTTGAGGTCCTTTGGGATATCCAATTGTGACAAAGCTCGGATCTTGGCTGGATTAGCTTCAATTCCTCTACCGGATACAATGAAGCCCAAGAGCTTTCCGGCTGGAACGCCGAAGACGCATTTTTCCGGGTTGAGCTTGATATCGTATTTTCGGAGGTTATCGAAAGTAAGCCTCAAGTCGTCTATTAGAGATTCGACATGTCTTGATTTGACGACCACATCATCCACATACGCCTCCACTGTTTTGCCGATCTGATTTGCCAGACATGTCTGGATCATGCGCTGATATGTTGCGCCGGCGTTTTTCAGCCCGAAGGGCATTGTGTTGAAGCAGAATGGGCCGTATGGTGTGATGAATGCTGTTGCAGCTTGGTCTGATTCTGCCATCTTGATTTGATGGTAACCGGAGTATGCGTCGAGGAAACACAACGAGTCGTGTCCTGCGGTGGCATCGATAATTTGATCGATACGGGGGAGGGGGAAGGGATCCTTTGGGCAAGCCTTGTTAAGGTCTTTAAAATCGACACACAGGCGCCAGGATTTGTCCTTCTTTGGTACCATCACCAAGTTTGCTAGCCAGTCCGGATGTTTTATGTCTCTAATGAATCCGGCCTCCAATAGCTTGGCTAGCTCCTCTCCCATAGCCTGTCTCTTGGGTTCGGAAAAACGCCGAAGGGCTTGTTTGACAGGTTTGAATCCTTTTAGGATATTTAAGCTGTGTTCGGCCAGCTTGCGTGGGATCCCTGGCATGTCTGAAGGGTGCCAGGCGAAAATGTCCCAGTTCTCTCGTAGGAACTCTCGCAGTGCGGCGTCTACATCAGGGCTCAGTCGTGCCCCGATGGAAGCTGTTTTATTGGGGTCCGTTGGATGGACCTGGAATTTGACTATTTCGTCAGCTGGCTTGAAGGATGTGGATTTGGATCTCTTATCGAGTATCACATCATCCCTGTTAACCGTGGAGCGCAGCGCAGTCAGTTCCTCGGCCGCTAGGGCTTCGGATAGTGCCTCAAGGGCTAATGCGGCCGTCTTGTTTTCGGCGCGGAGTGCAACGTCCGGATCACTAGCTAGAGTGATAATTCCGTTCGGCCCGGGCATCTTAAGCTTCATGTACCCGTAATGGGGTATTGCTTGGAAGATTGTGAATGCTTCCCGTCCCAGTAAAGCGTGATGTCCGCTCTTAAACGGGGCCACTTGAAACGTGACTTCTTCGGACCTGTAATTATCCGGCGTGCCGAACACCACATCTAGTGTGATTTTTCCTGTGCAGCGCGCTTCCCGACTGGGGATTATTCCTCTAAAGGTTGTGCTGCTTCGCTCGACGCGGCTCCAGTCTATTTCCATTTTTTGAAGGGTTTCCTCATAAATGAGGTTCAGTCCGCTGCCTCCATCCATGAGCACCTTGGTGAGGCGAAAGCCGTCCACTATGGGACTGAGGACCAATGCGGCTGGTGCTCGGGCTGTTCGGAATTTAGGTTCATCACTTGCGTTGAAGGTAATAGCAGTGTCGCTCCATGGATTTATTGTTGCAACTTGATAGACTTCGGCGAGGCTGCGGAGTGTTCTTTTTCGCACATTGTTTGATGCGAAAGTCTCGAAGACTGTGAGAACGGTACTGGTGTCCTCGGGCTGGCTTTCTGCGGCCTCCAGGATTAAGAGGTCCTCGCCAATTTTGGCCACCTGCCGGAGTATCCAACATGCTCTGAGGCTGTGAGTTGGTGTGGCGTCCTCTGTACTGTGAATTCTACAGGGTCCATCAAGCCACCTTTCCAGTACGGTTCCATGCCCTGTAGAGGGTTTTGGCTTTTTGGTGTTTATCCCGGGTGTCCTATGATGATGCACCCTCTTAGTTCGGACGGGATTACTATTCAAGGCCGGATTATCCCAAAATTTTATTTCGGTTTTCCAGGCGCTTTCCATCGCACAATATTTTTGTACTATGGACGCCAAGTCAGCGAAGCGTGTAATATCACGACGACTTACGGCGTTAAGGATTCCCTCGTCCGTGCAATTACTGCAGAAAATTGAGATTGCGTCTTCCTCGCGGCAATCCTTTATCCTGTTCATAACCAGGAGGAATCTGGCCCAGTAATGATGTACTGTTTCCTCGGGCCTCTGCCTGATTTGGGAGAGATCGCTTATGTTCGGGTGGGCGGGTGTCGTTGAATCTGAAACCTCACCCAATCCAAGATTCGGAGGCCGAAGAGTTTCCGAACTCTGAAGTTCGGATTCTTGGATGTTGTCCAACGAATCTAGCCCGTTGCCTGATCCTAAGCTCAGGTCTTGAGTTACATCCTCCCCTCCGCGGGTATCCGGCTTGGAGGAGTCGGGAATTCGGACGTAGCTAGTCCTTAAAATAGATGAAGGGTCGCCGCACTGCGCCTCTACCACGGCAACGTGGTGGGTGACTTGGGGAGAGTTAATTTCTCTTAGATCGGGTTTAAGCCCAACCTGGTCGTAATCCGTAGCGACCCCCAGGGCGGCGATGCGATCCAAGAGCTCGTTTACGGAAGAGAGCTCCATTGGATCTAGCTGCTCGACGAGCTCCGAGCTGACGTGTAGGTTGCTTTTGATGACCCGAGAGGTCACCGTCGGCGCAACAGCCGAACAGGTGGTCATGAGGAAACCACCTAGCCGGAGGGTCTGGCCAACAGCCAAGGCTCCCTTAGCAACGGCACCGTCTTTAAAGACGGGAAGAGGCATCCTTCCTGATTGTGACGGCACAGAGGAACTCTCAATGAAAGCACCAATGTCGGTGTCAAAACCGGCGGATCTCGGGTAGGGGGTCCCGAACTGTGCGTCTAGGCCGGATGGTAACAGGAGATAGGGGACACTTTGTTTTACCCAGGTTCGGGCCCTCTCGATGGAGGTAATACCCTACTCCTGCTTGATTAATATTGATGATATGGGTAGTACAAGAATAGATCTACCACGAGATCAAGGAGGCTAAACCCTAGAAGCTAGCCTATGGTATGATTGTTGTGTATGGAGTTGATTGCCTACGGAGTACAACCTTCCGGTTTATATAGACACCGGATAGGGTTAGGGTTACATAGAGTCGGTTACAATGATAGGAGATCTTGCATATCCGCATCGCCAAGCTTGCCTTCCACGCAAGGAAAGTCCCATCCGGACACGGGACGAAATCTTCAATCTTGTATCTTCATAGTCCAGGAGTCCGCCTGAAGGTATAGTCCGGCTACCCGAACACCCCCTAATCCAGGACTCCCTCACCGGCGCAACGTATCAGCGCATGATTCAGTCATATCTAGAAAAGCAGATCGGCAAAACAGTGGAGGCATACATAGACGATGTGGTCATTAAAACCAGACACGTCGACTCCTTAATAGACGACTTGTGGCTCACGTTCGACAATCTCCGAACATACGACATTAAGCTCAATCCGAAATGCGTTTTCGACGTACCCGCCGGAAAGCTCCTAGGCTTCATCGTCTCCAGGAGAGGAATTGAAGCAAATCCGGCTAAAATCCGAGCCCTGTCGCAGTTGGCTATCCCAACCAACCTCAAGCAAATCCAAAAGTTAACTAGATGTGCGGTGGCCTTAAGCTGCTTTATCTCCCGATTAGGAGAAAAGGCACTCCCCCTTTATCGCCTTCTTCGGCGCACCGAACACTTCGAGTGGACGGACGCAGCCACGGCTGGATTGGAAGACATAAAAGCCATCTTGGCCAACAACCCAATCTTGGCTGCGCCAAATGTCGGTGAACCAATGCTGTTATATATAGCGCCAACTCATCAAGTTGTAAGCGCAGTGCTCGTCATCGAACGAGAGATGGACGGACATAAATTCCCACTTCAAAAGCCGGTATATTATGTATCCACTGTCCTCACTCCATGCAAATCATGGTACCCACATTATCAAAAGATAGCATACGCAGTATTCATGGCATCCCGGAAATTACGACACTACTTTCAATAGTGTTCAATTACGATGGCCTCAAAAGTACCACTCAACGACATAATAAACAGCCGTGATGCCACGGGCCGGATTGCCAAATGGCATATCGAGCTCCTCCCGTTCGACATAACATATAGACCACGGCGAGCCATTAAGTCGCAAGTACTGGCCGATTTCATCACCGAGTGGACAGAAGCCGAACTCCCTAAAGAGTATGACGCATACTCCAATTGGATCATGCACTTTGACGGCTCTAAAATGCTGGCCGGTCTAGGGGCTGGCATCGTCCTGACGTCCCCCACAGGAGATATAGTCCAATACGTACTCCAAATACTATACAAAGACTCCAACAACGCAGCCGAATATGAGGCCCTATTACATGGTCTCCGGATGGCAGTTTCCATGGGCATTCAACGCCTGGAGGTGTGTGGGGACTCGAACCTCGCAATATCTCAAATAAATGGAGACTTAGATGCCAATGATCTGAAAATGGCGGCATATCGCAACGCCTCCTCAAAATGTCAGCTTGGTTCGAGGGGCTTGAATTCCACAATGTGGCTCGGGAAAACAATCAGGCGGCGGCTATCCTTGCCCATATCGGCGCTAAGCGTGATCTTGTCCCACCCAACATCTTGTTGGAAAGGCTGTTTAAGCCATTCGTGGTATGGGAAGGGGACACCGGTAACAATATTCCGGACCCGGCCACAACACCAGATACCGAACACTCTGACACAATCATAGGCTCGACCATCGAAATAACACCTTCAACCCACGTGATAATGGCCGTCATCGCCCCGTGGACAGAACCATTCATGGCCTACCTAACCAGGCAGGAACTACCCAAGGACCAAAATGAGGCACGCTGCATAGTGCGGCGATCTAAGGCCTACAAGGTCCACGAGGGAGAGCTTTACAAGAAAAGCACGACCGGAGTCCTTCAAAGGTGAATATCCGAAGAGGAAGGGCGGAAGCTTTTGGCATAAATCCATGCTGGACTCGGCGGCCACCACGCCGCAGCCCGGGCCCTCGTAAGCAAGGCCTTCTGTACAGGTTTCTATTGGCTGACGGCCCGAGCAGATGCTGAGTATCTGGTCCAACGTTGCGTCGGTTGCCAGCTTTTTGCAAACCAAAGCCATATGCCGCCTATCGCTTTCCAAACAATCCCTATTACCTGGCCCTTTGCAGTCTGGTGGCTTGATATGGTCGGACCCCTTAAAGGGGGAACCCATAAGATAAAAATACTTACTGGTCATGGTGGATAAATTCACCAAATGGATAGAAACCAAACCCGTTAAAAAAGCTGAATCCGGACCGGTGATAGACTTCATATCTGGGGTTGTACACCATTATGGCATCCCCCACAACATCATCACAGACAACGGCACGAACTTTACAGCCGACGAAGTAAAACTTTGGTGCAGCAACATGGGCATCAAGCTCAATTATGCTTCTGTCTATCACCCGCAAACTAACGGTCAAGTCGAGCGAGCAAATGGTCTTATCATGAGCAGCATCAAACCCAGATTAGTGCGGTCCTTAAAAGAATCAAACACGCACTGGGTAGAGGAGCTCGACTCCTTACTATGGGGGCTGCGGACCACGCCGAATCGCACTACCGGATAAACACCATTTTTCATGGTGTACGGCGCAGAGGCGGTTTTGCCCTGCGACATAATTCATGACTCACCTTGAGTGTGCATGTACGAAGAAAAAGAGGCCGAGCTAGATCGGCAGGACAGTTTGGACGCTCTGGAGGAGGAGCGTGACGTGGCAAAAGCCTGTTCCGCATTCTATCAGCAACAGGCTTGAAGGTATCAAAGCAGAGAAGTACGGGCCCAAACCTATAACGTTGGCGAACTAGTTCTACACCTGCCGGAGAAGAAAAGAACAAGCTCAAGCCCAAATGGGAAGGTCCCTTTATTATTGACCAGGTTTTGACCGGTGGAGCGTACCGTATGCGGGATGCATCGGACAATCGACTCGAGCCAAACCCATGGAACGCAGCCAGGCTCCGAAGATTCTACGCCTAGTGCCGGACTCTATGTTCGTCTCCTTACCCCCGTCCATTTTTTGCATATCCGTTATCTATCTTTTCTCTCGTCCTTTTCCCTTCTCCTCAAGGCCTTAAAAGGCTAACTTGTGTCTTGATTGCACAATCTTGACGCGCTAACCATGCTCATTACACCTGGGGGCTTCTTATACAAAAGCTTAATATAACTATTTTTCTGGGCTATATGCCCCACACATGTGTTATCCTTCCGCATGTACCTTTTTTCGCCATTATATGCATCGATATGACTTAAGTTTTGGCCAAGTTGGGTTGCCTGGCTCTTGTATTTATGCCCTACGTTCCCGTTAATTCGGCTAGGGCGTAAAGGGAGCACCTCTGCGATTGTTACTACCGGGTTAGCCGGATGTGTACCTCAGACTGGGTGAAGCCGAAAGCTAGCGTTCTTAAGGGAATATTCGGTCGGTGAACAAAATATGGCTTTTATTTATTTTTATACATGCCCCCAGATGTTTATAGTTTGCGTCTCTTTCCGCAGTTCGAACATGCACATTAGGGCATGCGTACCCAGGGAAATGAAACCCTAACGGAACTATTCTCCCTGGAAGATGTTTCTTACGATCCATGTAATATAACATAGTTAGTTGGGTACTTGTCTGTTCAAGCACTTATGACCCCTACGCCTGGTTTCCACGCATACCCCGGTTTTAACCGATTGGGTATTCGGATACACTCCGGATTATCGGGTCCAGAGGTTGAAGCGAAAAGGTCCGCCATGACAAATGATTTACAATCCGGCTAGGGACATTATACATGTCAATTCAAGTACACAGTCATTTAGACTGACTAAATTCCTCTTCTATACCATCCAAGAGGCTGTCTAGCCTACAATCCTATTGGGAATACTTTGCGGCTAATTCTACTTGGTCATACACCAAACTGATGGGGATCTCTTTCCCATCGGGCCCCACAGGTTCGACCTCGGCCATGTGGTTCGGGTCAGCTTTGGTATATCGCGTCTTCACCATGGCCCAGGCTTCTCTTGCACCTTGTCGGCAGGTTGATATCTTCCACAATCGGAAGCGCCGCCGCGCTCCCTTGAGCTTCTCTATAAGCTCCCCCATGCCTCCTGGCGGGGAGGCGGATGGCCACAAGGCTTGGGCAATACCCTGCATCACCTGACGAACTTGCTCGTGCAGTCATGAGAGCTCTAGTAGAAGATCACCCGCAGACCCGGGCATTTCCTCCGCGGGACGACCCGCAGCATACCTGCAGACATAACTCTGTTAGCCGGCCTCTTCGCCGAACTTTGTCAAAAGTTCGTTCAACACTTACTGAAAATGCCACGTCGAAGCCGCTTATTCTCCTTCACGGAGTTCGCAAGCTGGGCTCGGACATCTTTCAGCTCCACGCCCAGCTGGATATTGGCATCATGGAGATTGTTTTTCTCCTGGCTAACCCGTGTAAGCACGCGCTCGCCAGCATTTAGCTGTCGATTAGCATGTTGCACATTCTCCGGCACGGCCTCTGGATTCACTCCGGAGTCATCTGCAACATCTATTGTTAGATTTGCATGCATGCCGCATACTATCTGGTACCTGTCATTCGTTGCAATGGAAACAAGTGTTACCAGAGGGGGCCTTCTCGGACTCCTTCAATGCGGCAGCCGCGGCCCGCAGCTGGACTTTGCATCTTCCAGCTCTTGAGACAATTGAGTATTCTTCTCCGTAAGAACCTGCACAAGTAATGATCCTTAAATCAGCTGTGTCAACTGTTTCAAGTCTCAGGGGCTTTTGATATATATAATCGTCAGATTTTCTTACCCGTATATCCTTTACATACTCGTCCGTGGCTCTGGCAAGACCGTTTTGCATGGCACGAATGTACGCGTCTCCTGAGTTGAAGGCATCGAATGCCTCTTGGGAGAAACAAGCGTCGCGGAGTACGGTCCGATGACGCATGTGATTCATGGCGCTCTCCACTTCAGAATTTGTAGCGGATAGTCTATCCGCATCCTCTGTAGGAGGAGCTTCCGTCGTTCGCGCCGTGTTAGCTTCCGCCTCTATGTCCGGCTCTGGAGCCCAACTGGTGGAGGCGTGATCGGTAACCTCTCCTGATATAGTCATGCGAGCATTTTTCCTACCAGGAAACATGGACGTCATTACATTTTGAGAAAGACGACAACCATGGAGCGAGGTTCTGTATCATACCTATGCACCGGCATCTTAGTCCTGACCGCCTTCCTTTTTAGCCTACCCGGCTTCGGTGCCCCTTGTTGGTGAGTCACTGCTGGTTCGGCATGGCATCCCGAGGGCCTTCCCTATAAAACACCATATGTGTACGATAGGTGAAGTGCATGAAAGGGGATCCTTTGTGGAAGTTGGGACTCTGATTTTTCTTACGTGCGATGTAGGGAGTAGCCTAGGATAGTCGGCTATGATGGCCACCATGGCATCATCACAGCTCAATTGATAGAATGTCCTATCAATCAGCTCCACAAATATGTCTGGATCCTCTTCAAGTCAGGGATCGAGGGCCCGGTCAGGGTCCTCCGATTGTGGAGGTGGGCTGTTGACCTCCCTTACGGCTTTGCGCAGTTCCTGCCATGAAACGGCAAGGTAAGTATTTATGACAAAGAATGTGGGAAGGTTGAGAGTAAAAAATGACAGCTCACCCAGCTTGGGGGTTGTACATGGAGAATCCATCCCGTGGCTTAATACGCATGAACTCCTCTTTCTCTCCCTTGAATAAATGAGACATAATTTTTGCTAGAGCAGCAACCGAGTCCGGTCCCTTACGCCCGCAGCGGGTGGCATCATCTTCCCCGTTAAAGTGCCATAGGGGGTGCCCTCGATATTGAAGCGGCTGCAGCCCCCGCATTATGCATACTGACATAACCTCGATTATTGTCAGTCCTGATTGAGCCAGCGTTTTTATCCGGCCCATCAGGTAAAGGACTTCTTCGTTATCTTCCTCCTAAGGGCTCTGTGGGCGCCAGCTTCGGTGTTTCTTCAGAGGGGCATTGTCGAACTTGGGAAGACCCATCTGAATAGGATCTGGAAGGGGAATGTCCTCCATGTAAAACCACTTCGAAGGCCAGTCTTCGGACATCTGCTTCGGGGTACCGGACGGGTATCCATTCTCGGCGATGCGCCATATTTCGGCTCCACCCACTTGATATATGGACCCCTTCTGTGAACGGGGCACAAGGCAGAATAGCCTCTTCCACAGCTCGAAATGAGCTTCGCAGCCCAGAAATAGCTCGCAAAGGGCAACATAACCAACGATGTGTAATATGGACGCGGGGGTGAAATTATGCAACTGGAGGCCGTAAAACTCCAGGAGCCCGCGGAGGAATGGATGGATTGGAAATCCAAGTCCCCTTAGTAAATAAGGGACAAGGCATACCCGGTCCCCCTTAGAGGGATTGGGGAAGCTCTCCGCTTGCTCCCCGCCATTATAGGTGGCAAGACCGGCTCGAACGGAGACCATATACGCTGGAGGGAGGAATCCCTTGGTCTATAACTCTACTAATTGGCTGTGGGGGCCGAAACACTTCTCCCAGTCACCGGGCTTAGGGCTACGGGAGCGGGAGGAGGAGATGCGATGGCCGGCCATGTTGGGATGGATTTTTCCAAGCGCTCTCCAATGGATGCTCTCCGTGGGAGGATGGTGTGGTATGGATCTAAGAATCCCTGTATCTTTAAATAGACAATTTACTTACATGGCTGGGGTGGAGAATGTAAAAATGCCCTGGCTCCTTGCATTCGCTCGACTCGTGGAAGATAGCCCTTATTGGGCGCAGGAGCCAAGAGGTGCACATTTATGAGGAGCCGGACACTACTCAGCAGATATTTAGAATTTGGAGAAGAACCCACCTTGCAAGGCCGAAGACAAATCTGCGTGCCGGACTCATCATCATTGAAGCCTGGTTCGGGGGCTACTAAGGGAGTCCTGGATTAGGGGGTATCCGGACAACCGGACTATATCCTTTGGCCGGACTGTTGGACTATGAAGATACAAGATTGAAGACTTCGTCCCGTGTCCGGATGGGACACTCCTTGGCGTGGAAGGAAAGCTTGGCAATACGGATATGTAGATATCCTCCTTTGTAACCGACTCTGTGTAACCCTAGCCCCTCCTGTGTCTATATAAACCAGAGGGTTTAGTCCATAGGACGACAACAATCATACCATAGGCTAGCTTCTAGGGTTTAGCCTCTACGATCTCGTGGTAGATCAACTCTTGTAATACTCATATCATCAAGATCAATCAAGCAGGAAGTAGGGTATTACCTCCATCAAGAGGGCCCGAACCTGGGTAAACTCGTGTCCCCCGCCTCCTATTACCATCCGCCTTAGACGCACAGTTCAGGACCCACTACCCGAGATCCGCCGGTTTTGACACCGACACAGACTTTTGGAGAAGCCTGTATTTACAAGAAAGTGAGTGGGAGCTCTGTAGCATTTCTGATATTATATGTAGATGACATATTGTTGATCGGAAATGATACTGAATTTCTGAATAGCATAAAAGGATACTTGAATAAGAATTTTTAAATGAAAGACCTCGGTGAAGCTGCTTATATATTGGGCATCAAGATCTATAGAGATAGATCAAGATGCTTAATTGGAATTTCACAAAGCACATCCCTTGATAAAGTTTTGAAGAAGTTCAAAATGGATCAGGCAAAGAAAGGGTTCTTGCATGTATTACAAGGTGTGAAGTTGAGTCAGACTCAATGTCCAACCACTGCAGAAGATAGACAGAAAATGAAAGGTGTTCCCTATGCTTCAGCCATAGGCTCTATCATGTATGCAATGCTGTGTACCAGACCTGATGTGTGCCTTGCTATTAGTTTAGCAGGGAGGTACTAATGTAATCCAGGAGTGGATCACTCGACAATGGTCAAGAACATCCTGAAATACCTGAAAAGGACTAAGGATATGTTTCTCGTATATGGAGGTGACAAAGATCTTGTCGTAAACGGTTACGTCGATGCGAGCTTTGACACTGATCCAGATGACACAAAGTCACAAACCGTATACATGTTTTTATTAAATGGTGGAGCTGTCAATTGGTGCAGTTCCAAGCAGAGCGTCGTGGCGGGATCTACGTGTGAAGCGGAATACGTAGCTACTTCGGAAGCAGCAAATGAAGGAGTCTGGATGAAGGAGTTCATATCCGGTCTAGGTGTCATACCTAGTGCATCGTGTCCAATGAAAATCTTTTGTGGCAATACAGGTGCAATTGCCTTGGCAAAGGAATCCAGATTTCACGAGAGAATGAAGCACGTCAAGAGACGCTTCAATTCCATCCGCGATCAAGTCATGGAGGGAGACATAGAGATTTGCAACATACATACGGATCTGAATGTTGCAGACCTGTTGACTAAGCCTCTCTCATGAGCAAAACATGATCAGCACCAAGACTCTATGGGTGTTAGAATCATTACAATGTAATCTGGATTATTGACTCTAGTGCAAGTGGGAGACTGAAGGAAATATGCCCTAGAAGCAATAATAAAGTTGTTATTTATATTTCCTTATATCATGATAAATGTTTATTATTCATGCTAGAATTGTATTAACCGGAAACTTAGTACATGTGTGAATACATAGACAAACAGAGTGTCACTAGTTTGCCTCTACTTGACTAGCTCGTTGAATCAATGATGGTTATGTTTCCTAACCATAGACATGAGTTGTCATTTGATTAACGGGATCACATCATAAGAGAATGATGTGATTGACTTGACCCCATCCGTTAGCTTAGCACGATGATCGTTTAGTTTGTTGCTATGGCTTTCTCCATAACTTATACATGTTCCTATGACTATGAGATCATGCAACTCCCAAATACCAGAGGAACTCTTTGTGTAATACCAAACGTCACAACGTAACTGGGTGATTATAAAGGTGCTCTACAGGTGTCTTCGATGGTGTTTGTTGAGTTGGCATAGATCGAGATTAGGATTTGTCACTCCGATTGTCGGAGAGGTATCTCTGGGCCCTCTCGGTAATGCACATCATTATAAGCCTTGCAAGCAATGTGAGCAATGAGTTAGTTGCGGGATGATGCATTACGGAACGAGTAAAGAGACTTTCTGGTAACGAGATTGAACTAGGTATTGAGATACCGACGATCGAATCTCGGGCAAGTAACATATCGATGACAAAGGGAACAACGTATGTTGTTATGCGGTTTGACCGATAAAGATCTTCGTATAATATTTGGGAGCCAATATGAACATCTAGGTTACGCTATTGGTTATTGACCGGAGATGTGTCTCGATCATGTCTACATAGTTCTCGAACCCGTAGGGTATGCATGCTTAACATTCGGTGTCGATCGGTATTATGAGTTTATGTGTTTTGATGTACCGAAGGTAGTTCAGAGTCTCGGATATGATCACGGACATGACGAGGAGTCTCGAAATGGTTGAGACATAAAGATCGACATATTGGATGACTATATTTGGACGTCGGAATGGTTCCGGGTGAGTTCGGGCATATACCAGAGCACCGGGAGGTTACAGGAACCCCCGGGAGGTATATGGGCCTTATTGGGCCATAGTGGGAGACAAGAGAGGGAGGCCTAGGAGGGGGTGCGCCCCCCTCAAGCCCAATCCGAATTGGGTGGGGAGCCGGCCACCCCTTTCCTTCCCCCTCTCTCCCCCTTCCTTTCACTCCTAGTCCAACTAGGGAAGGGGGGGGGGGGAATCCTACTCCCGGTGGGAGTAGGACTCCCCATGGGGCGCGCCATAGGAGGGCCGGCTCTCCCCCTCCTCCACTTGTTTATATACGAGGGAGGGGGACACTCCATAGACACAAAAGTTGATCATTGATCTCTTAGCCGTGTGCTATGTGATACGTCCATTTTGCATCATGGTTTTATATCGATATTTATTGCATTATGGGCTGTTATTACACATTATGTCACAACACTTACGCCTATTCTCTCTTATTTTGCAAGGTTTACATGAAGAGGGAGAATGTCGGCAGCTGGAATTCTTGGCTGGAAAAGGAGCAAATATTAGAGACCTATTCTGCACAACTCCAAAAGTCCTAAAACTTCACGGAAATCATTTTTGGAATTCATAAAAAATATTGAGCGAAGAAAATACCAGAGGGGGCCCACACCCTGGCCACGAGGGTGGGGGCGCGCCCTACCCCCCTGAGCGCGCCCCCTGCCTCGTGGGCCTGCTGGCTGGCCTCTGGTGACCATCTTCTGCTATATGAAGTCTTTCGTCCGAGAAAAAATCGGAAGCAAGCTTACGGGACGAAACTCCACCGCCACGAGGTGGAATCTTGGCGGAACCAATCTAGGGCTCCGACAGAGCTGTTTTGCCGGGGAAACTTCCCTCCGCGAGGGGGAAATCATCACCATCGTCATCACCAATGATCCTCTCATCGGGACGGGGTCAATCTCCATCAACATCTTCACCAGCACCATCTCATCTCAAACCCTAGTACATCTCTTGTATCCAATCTTTGTATCCACAGATTGGTACCTGTGGGTTGCTAGTAGTGTTGATTACTCCTTGTAGTTGATGCTAGTTGGTTACTTGGTGGAAGATCATATGTTCAGATCCATTATGCAAATAATACCCCTCTGATTATGAACATGAATATGCTTTGTGAGTAGTTACGTTTGTTCCTGAGGACATGGGAGAAGTCTTGCTATAAGTGGTCATGTGAATTTGGTATTCGTTCAATATTTTGATGAGATGTATGTTGTCTTTCCTCTAGTGGTGTCATGTGAACGTCGACTACATGAAACTTCACCATTGTTTGGGCGTAGAGGAAGGCATTGGGAAGTAATAAGTAGATGATGGGTTGCTAGAGTGACAGAAGCTTAAACTCTAGTTTATGCGTTGCTTCATAAGGGGCTAATTTGGATCCACATGTAGATATGGTTAGGTTTACCTTAATACTTCTGTTGTAGTTGCATATGCTTGCAATAGGGGTTAATCATAAGTGGGATGCTAGTCCAAGTAAGGATAGTACCCAAGCACCGGTCCACCCACATATCGAATTATCAAAGTACCGAACGCGAATCATATGAGCGTGATGAAAACTAGCTTGAAGATAATTCCCATGTGTCCTCAGGAGCGCTTTCCTTTATATAAGAGTTTGTCCAGGCTTGTCCTTTGCTACAAAAAGGATTGGGACATCTTGTTGCACCTTATTTACTTTTATTACTTGCTACCCATTACAAATTACCTTATCACAAACTATCTATTTCAGATAATTTTAGTGCTTGCAGAGAATACCTTGCTGAAAACCGCTTATCATTTCCTTCTGCTCCTCGTTGGGTTCAACACTCTTACTTATCGAAAAGGCTACGATAGATCCCCTACACTTGTGGGTCATCAAGACTCTTTTCTGGTGCCGTTGGCGGGGAGTGAAGCGCCTTTGGTAGGTGGAATTTGGTAAGGAAAAATTTATATAGTGTGCTGAAATTTACTGTCACTTGTTACTATGGAACATAATCCTTTCAGGGTCTTGTTCGGGGTATCTTCACCCCGACCAGTAGAGAAAAGAGTTGTTCCTCAACCTACTGAACCTACTGAAAATGTTTACCTTGAAATCCCTTCGGATATGATAGAGAAACTGCTAGCTAATCCTTTCATAAGTGATGGAACATCACATCCCGATTTGCACCTAATCTATGTGGATGAAGTTTGTGGATTATTTAAGCTTGCAGGTAAGCCCAAGGATGTTATCAAGAAGAAGTTCTTCACTTTATCTTTGAAGGGAGAGGCATTGACATGGTTTAGGCTATGTGATGATATGGGATCATGGAACTACAAACGATTGAAATTGGAATTCCATCAGAAGTTTTATCCTATGCATCTTCTTCATCATGATCGTAATTATATATATAATTTTTGGCCTCGCGAAGGAGAAATCATCGCTCAAGGTTGGGGGATGCTTAAGTCAATGTTATATTCATGCCCCAATCATGAGCTCTCTAAAGAAATGATTATTCAAAAAATTATGATCGGCTTTCTCTTAGTAATCGCTCCATGCTCGATACTTCTTGTAATAGTTCTTTTATGATGAAGACTATTGAATTCAAATGGGATTTATTGGAAAGAATTAAACGCAACTCTAAAGATTGGGACCTCGACGAAGGTAAAGAGTCAGGTACAACACCTAAGTTTGATTGTGTCAAATCGTTTATGGATACTGATGCTTTTCGTGAATTTAGCACTAAATATGGACTTGATTATGAGATAGTAGCTTCTTTCTGTGAATCCTTTGCTACTCATGTTGATCTCCCTAAGGAGAAGTGGTTTAAATATAATCCTCCCATTTAATTAAAAGTAGTTGCACCTATTAAAGTTGAAAAAAAAGACTATCACTTATAATGATCCTGTTGTTCCCTACTGCTTATATTGAGAAACCACCTTTCCCTGTTAGAATAAAGGATCATGCTAAATCTTCAACTGTGGTTAACAAAAGGAATATTAAGACACCCAAACCCCCTGAGCAAATTTAAGTTGAACCTAATATTGCTATGTTTAAGGATCTCTTGGCTGATAATATTGATGGGCATGTTATTTACTTCTGTGATGAAGCTGCTAGAATTGCTAGACCTGATACTAAAAATAAACATAGACCTGTTGTAGGCATGTCTGTTATTTCTGTTAAAATAGGAGATCATTGCTATCATGGCTTATGTAATATGGGTGCTAGTGCAAGGGCAATACCTCATTCCTTAGACAAATAAATTATGCATGATATTGCACCTGCTGAGATAGAGAAATTGATGTTACAATTAAGCTTGCCAATAGAGATACTATTTCACCAGTTGGGGTTGTTAGAGATGTTGAAGTCTTCTGTGGGAAAGTTAAATATCCTGCTGATTTTCTTGTTCTTGGTTTCCCACAAGATGACTTTTGTCCCATTATATTTGGTAGACCCTTCTTGAATACCGTTAATGCTCAGATAGACTGCAATAAGGATGTTGTTACTATTGGTCTAGGGGACATGTCTCATGAGTTTAATTTTGCTAAATTTCATAGACAACCCCATGATAAAGAATTGCCTAGTAAAGATGAAATTATTGGTCCTGCTTCTATTGTCGTGCCTCCTACTGATCCTTTAGAACAATATTTGCTAGACCATGAAAATGATATGTTCATGAATGAAAGAAGGGAAATAGATGAAGTATTCTTTAAACAGGGACCTATTTTGAAGCACAACTTGCCTGTTGAAATCTTAGGGGATCCTCCACCACCCAAGGGTGATCCCGTGTTTGAGCTTAAACCTTTACCTGATAATCTTAAATATGCTTATCTTGACGAGAAAGAGATATATCATGTTATTATTAACACTAACCTTTCAGATCATGAAGAAAAGAAATTATTGAAAACTCTGAAGAAGCACCGTGCTGCTATTGGATATACTCTTGATGACCTTAAGGGCATTAGTCCGACTCTATGCCAGCACAAAATAAAACTGGAGAAAGACGCTAAACCAGTTGTTGATCACCAACGACGGTTAAATCCTAAGATGAAAGAAGTGGTAAGAAAAGAAATACTAAAGCTTCTAGAGGCAAGTATAATTTATCCCGTTGCAGATAGACAGTGGGTAAGTCCTGTCCATTGTGTCCCTAAGAAGGGAGGTATTACTGTTGTTCCTAATGATAAAGATGAACTGATCCCACAAAGAATTACCCTTTCCCTTTTATTGATCAAATGCTAGAGAGATTATCCAAACATACACATTTTTGCTTTCTAGATGGTTACTCTGGTTTCTCTCAAATACCTGTGTCAGCTGAGGATCAAGAAAAGACCACTTTTACTTGCCCTTTCAGTACTTTTGCTTATAGACGTATGCCTTTTGGTTTATGTAATGCACCTGCTACCTTTCAAAGATGCATGATGGCTATATTATTTGACTTTTGTGAAAAGATTTGTGAGGTGTTCATGGATGATTTCTCCGTTTATGGATCCTCTTTTGATGATTGCTTGAGCAACCTTGATCGAGTTTTGCAGAGATATGAAGAAACTAATCTTGTCTTGAACTGGGAGAAATGCCACTTTATGGTTAATGAAGGCATTGTCTTGGGGCATAAAATTTCTGAAAGATGCATTGAAGTTGATAAAGCTAAAGTTGATGCTATTGAAAAGATGTCATGTCATAAGGACATCAAAGGTATAAGAAGTTTTCTAGGTCATGCCGGTTTTTATAGGAGGTTCATTAAGGACTTTTCTAAAATTTCTCAGGCTCTGACTAAACTATTACAAAAGATATTCCTTTTGTCTTTGATGATGATTGTGTAGAGGCATTTGAAATACTTAAGAAAGCTTTGATTTCTGCACCTATTGTTCAGGGACCTGATTGGAATTTACCTTTTGAAATTATGTGTGCTGCTAGTGATTATGCTGTAGGTGCTGTTCTAGGGCAAAGGGTTGATAAGAAATTAAATGTTATTCAATATGCTAGTAAAACTCTAGACAATGCCGAGAGAAATTATGCTACTACTGAAAAAGAATTTTTAGTAGTTGTATTTGCTTGTGATAAGTTCAGACCTTATATTGTTGATTCTAAAGTAACTGTTCACACTGATCATGTTGCTATTAAATATCTTATGGAAAATAAAGATGCTAAACCTAGACTCATTAGATGGATCCTCTTGCTACGAGAATTTGATTTGCATATTATTGATAGAAAGGGAGCTGAGAACCCCGTTGCAGACAACTTGTCTAAGTTAGAGAATATTCTTGATGACCCACTACCTATTTATGATAGCTTTCCTGATGAACAATTAGCTGTCATAAATGCTTCTCATACTGCTCCTTCGTATGCTGATTATGCTAATTATATTGTTGCTAAGTTTATACCACCTAGTTTCACATACCAGCAAGAGAAAAAGTTCTTCTATAATCTAAGACATTACTTGTGGGATGACCCACATCTTTATAAAGAAGGAATAGATGGTGTTATTAGACGTTGTGTACCTGAGCATGAATAGGAACAGATCCTACACAAGTGTCACTCCGAGGCTTATGGAGGACACCATGCTAGAGATAGAACTGCACACAAGGTATTGCAATCCGGTTTTTATTGTCCTACTCTCTTCAAGGTTGCCCGTATGTTTGTTTTGTCTTGTGATGAATGCCAAAGAATTGGTAATATTAGTAGACGTCAGGAAATGCCTATGAATTATTCACTTATTATTGAACCATTTGATGTTTGGGGCTTTGATTATATGGGACCTTTTTCCTTCCTCTAATGGGTATACACATATTTTAGTTGCTGTTGATTACGTTACTAAGTGGGTAGAATCTATTCCAACTAGTAGTGCTGATCATAACACCTCTATTAAGATGCTTAAAGGAGTTATTTTTCCGAGGTTTGGAGTTCCTAGATACTAAATGACTGATGGTGGTTCACATTTTATTCATGGTGCCTTTTGTAAAATGCTTGCTAAGTATGATGTTAATCATAGAATTGCATCTCCTTATCACCCAAAGTCTAGTGGTCAAGTAGAATTGAGTAATAGAGAGCTTAAATTAATTTTGCAAAAGACTGTTAATAGATCTAGAAAGAATTGGTCCAAGAAACTTGATGATGCATTACGGGCCTATAGAATTGCATATAAAAATCCTATGGGTATGTCTCCGTATAAAATGGTTTATGGTAAAGCATGTCACTTACCTCTTCAACTAGAAAATAAGGCATATTGGGCCATTAAAGAGCTCAATTATTACTTCAAACTTGCCAGTGAGAAGAGGCTTTTTGACATTAGCTCACTTGATGAATGGAGAACCCAGGCCTATGAAAATGCCAAGCTATTTAAAGAAAAAGTTAAAAGATGACATGATAAAAGGATACAAAAGCATGAGTTTAATGTAGGTGATTACGTATTGCTATACAACTCTCGTTTGAGATTTTTTGCAGGCAAACTCCTCTCTAAATGGGAAGGTCCTTACATCATCGAGGAGCTCTATTGTTCCAGTGCCATAAAAATCAACAACTTCAAAGGCACAAATCCGAGAGTGGTGAACGGACAAAGAATCAAACATTATATCTCAGGTAATCCCATAAATGTTAATGTTATTGAAACTATAACCTCGAAGGAATACATAAGGGACACTTTCCGGAACGTTTCAGACTCTGAAAAGGAATAGGTACATGGTACGGTAAGTAAACCGACTCCAAAATATTTCTAATGGCAAATTTCTCTGTTTTGGAATATTTAAGAAAATAGGAAAATAAGAAGCAGTCCGGAAAGGACACGAGGCTTCCATGAGGGTGGAGGGCGCGCCGTACCCCCTGGGCGCGCCCCCTGCCTCGTGGGCACCTCGTGTGCCCTCCAGACTCCGTTTTCGTGCATGAAACTTCTTTTGGTCGGTAAAAATTCATTATATAATCTCCCGAAGGTTTTGACCACCATATCACGCAAATATCTCCCGTTTTTGTTTCGAGATGTTTTCTGCCAGGGTTGTCAAGGCCAAGCATCATGTCGTCTCCCTCCTCCTCCAACAATGAGGGCAACGATGCTTGGATAATGAAGATGGAGCTGAAGAGAGAAGAGCCCGGAGAGATCAACAAGGATGATGGGATCAAGAAGGCCATGGGGGACCAAGTTCCAGCAGTAGGAGAAGAAGACATCCTTCAACCTCACCACAATCTCTTTACCCCAACAGAAATTGAGGCTTTCAAGATGATTGAGTTAGCTCGTATTCAAAATAAGTAGCTCACAAGTGAAAATATTTTGTTGAAGGAGCATATCATCGCACTCAAGAACATTATCCGCAAATTGGAGGATCTCCTACGCTCGATGTGCGACTATCCATCATCACCAACACCTTCTTCACCAACAAAGAAGAACTGAGTATCTGGTATGGGCACTCCCCTTGGCAACTGCCAAGCTTGGGGGAGTGCCCCGGTATTGTATCACCATCACACCTTTTATCTTTACTGTTTTTCTTAGTTCGATCGTTTTGGTAATATCTTGATCTAGTAGAATAAAGTTTTAGTATGATCTAGTTTTGAGTTTTGCTCTATGATCCTTCTATGTAATCGAGTCCGTGAGCTATATAATAAAGATTAGTGTTGAGTCAAGGGCCTGATTATTTTGGTATGATCTTGAGGGAATAAAATAAAAGATAAAGAATAAAAATAAAAAAAGATATCATATGGATCTTATGGAGAGTAATGACTTCACATATAAAAGTATGATGAATAAAAGTTGTTGAAAGTTGACAAACATAGTTTTGGTCATCGTTGCAATTAATAGGAAGTAATAAAGAAAGAGAGGTTTTCACATATAAATATACTATCTTGGACATATTTTATGATTGCGAGCACTCACTAAAATATGACATGCTAAAGAGTTGACGTTGGACAAGGAAGACAATGTAATGGATTATGTTTTCTTACATCTAAGATAAATTATATTGTGATGCATCATCCAACATGTTGAGCTTGCCTTTCCCTCTCATGCTAGCCAAGTTCTTTGCACCAAGTAGAAATACTACTTGTGCTTCCAAATATCCTTAAAACCAGTTTTGCCACGAGAGTCCACCATACCTACCTATGGATTGAGAAAGATCCTCCAAGTAAGTTGTCATTGGTGCATGCAACAAAAATTGCTCTCTAAATATGTATGATCTATTAATGTGGAGAAAATAAGCTTTATACGATCTTGTGATGTGGAAGAAATAAAAGCGATGGACTGCATAATAAAGGTCCATATCACAAGTGGCAATATAAATTGACGTTCTTTTGCGTTAAGATTTTGTGCATCCAACCATAAAAGCGCATGATAACCTCTGCTTCCCTCTGCGAAGGGCCTATCTTTTACTTTTATCTTCTACCTCATATAAGAGTCATGGTGATCTTCACCTTTCCTTTTACATTTTATCCTTTGGCAATCACAATGTGTTGGAAAGATCCAGATACATATAGCTAATTGGATGGGAGTTTTCATGAACTATTATTGTTGACATTACCCTTGAGGTTAAAAAGTTGGGAGGCAAAACTATAAGCCCCTATCTTTCTCTGTGTCCGGCTAAAACTTCATAACCATAAATATCGCGTGAGTGTCAGCAATTGTGGAAGACTAAATGATAGTTGAGTATGTGGACTTGCTAAAAAGCTCTTATTGACTCTTTCTGATGTTATGATAAATTGTAATTGCTTCAGTGACTGAGATTGTAGTTTGTTAGTTTTCAATGAAGTTTATGATTCATACTTGAAATTGTAATTGAATTGTTACTTTAGCATAAGAGATCTTATGATAATAATTATATATGTTGCTGTTATAATAATGATCATCATGCCCTCATGTCCGTATTTTACTTAATCGACACCTCTATCTCTAAACATGTGGACATATTTTTTTCATTTCGGCTTTCGCTTGAGGACAAGCGAGGTCTAAGCTTGGGGGAGTTGATACGTCCATTTTGCATCATGCTTTTATATCGATATTTATTGTATTATGGGCTGTTATTACACATTATGTCACAACACTTATGCCTATTCTCTCTTATTTTGCAAGGTTTACATGAAGAGGGAGAATGCTGGCAGTTGGAATTCTGGGCTGGAAAAGGAGCAAATATTAGAGACCTATTCTGCACAACTCCAAAAGTCCTGAAACTTCACAGAAGTCATTTTTGGAATTTATAAAAAATATTGAGCGAAGAAAATACCAGAGGGGGCCCACACCCTGGCCACGAGGGTGGGGGCGCGCCCTACCCCCTGGGCGCGCCCCCCTGCCTCGTGGTCCCCCTGGCAGGCCTCCGGTGCCCATCTTCTGCTATATGAAGTCTTCCATCCGAGAAAAAAATCAGGAGCGAGCTTACGGGACGAAACTCCGCCGCCACGAGGCGGAACCTTGGCGGAACCAATATAGGGCTCCAGCAGAGCTATTCTGCCGGGGAAACTTCCCTCTGGGAGGGGGAAATCATCACCATCATCATCACCAACGATCCCCTCATCTGGAGGGGGTCAATCTCCATCAACATCTTCACCAGCACCATCTCATCTCAAACCCTAGTTCATCTCTTGTATCCAATCTTTGTATCCAAACCTCAGATTGGTACCTATGGGTTGCTAGTAGTGTTGATTACTCCTTGTAGTTGATGCTAGTTGGTTTACTTGGTGGAAGATCATATGTTCAGATCCATTATGCACATTAATACCCCTCTAATTATGAACATGAATATGCTTTGTGAGTAGTTACGTTTGCTCCTAAGGACACGGGAGAAGTCTTGTTATAAGTAGTCATGTGAATTTGGTATTCGTTCAATATTTTGATGAGATGTATGTTGTCTTTCCTCTAGTGGTGTCATGTGAACGTCGACTACATGACACTTCACCATTGTTTGGGCCTAGAGGAAGGAATTGGGAAGTAATAAGTAGATGATGGGTTGCTAGAGTGTCAGAAGCTTAAACCCTAGTTTATGCGTTGCTTCGTAAGGTGCTTATTTGGATCCACATGTTTCATGCTATGGTTAGGTTTACCTTAATACTTCTGTTGTAGTTGCGGATGCTTGCAATACGGGTTAATCATAAGTGCGATGCTTGTCCAAGTAAGGACAGTACCGAAGCACCGGTCCACCCACATATCAAATTATCAAAGTACCGAACGCGAATCATATGAGCGTGATGAAAACTAGCTTGACGATAATTCCCATGAGTTCTCGGGAGCACTTTCCTTTATATAAGAGTTTGTCCAAGCTTTTCCTTTGCTACAAAAAGGATTGGACCATCTTGCTGCACCTTATTTACTTTTATTACTTGCTACCTGTTACAAATTACCTTATCACAAAACTATCTGTTACCGATAATTTTAGTGCTTGCAGAGAATACCTTGCTGAAAACCACTTCTCATTTCCTTCTGCTCCTCGTTGGGTTCGACACTCTTACTTATCGAAAAGGCTAAGATAGATCCCCTACACTTGTCGGTCATCACGGTGCCCCCCTCCACCATAATCCACCTCGGTCATATCGTAGCGGTGCTTAGGCGAAGCCCTGTTCCGATAGCATCATCATCACCATCCTCACGCCGTCGTGCTGATGAAGTTCTCCCTCAACACTCTGCTGGATCGTGAGTTCGTGGGATGTCACTGAGCCAAACGTGTGCAGATCGCGGAGGTGCGTACCTTCGGTTCTAGGATCGGTCGATCGTGAAGACGTATGACTACATCAACCGTGTTGTCATAATGCTTCCGTTTACGGTCTACGAGGGTACATGGACAACACTCTTCCCTCCCGTTGCTATGCATCACCATGATCTTGCGTGTGCGTAGGAAAATTTTAAAATTACTGCATTCCCCAACACCCAGCCTCGAGCCCAACGCCCAAGCTTTGATCTTTCCCACCGCCCAACCTCTCCAGCAATGTCCAGATCCGGCTCGGAGGGTAAGTGGATGACCTCCTCCATCACGGAGAAGGACGTCAAGGAACTCCGGTAAGCAGCGTACCTGGCTGCGAGTATCGCACACTAGCTCCCTGCCAAAAACCAGATCATCCCTACTCTGGAGCCCGGCGAGAGAGTGGTGTTTATCCCCCACTTCCTCCATGGACTAGGGTTACCTCTCCACCCTTTTGTGCGTGGCCTCATGTTCTATGATGAGCTGCATTTCCATGATCTAGCCCCAAATTCCTTCCTCCACATCTCGGCATTTATCGTCTTGTGCGAGGCGCTCCTCCGCATCCCCCCACTTCGTCCTATGGCTTAAGGTCTTCAATGTGAAGCCGAAGGTGGTCGATGGGCAACACGCAAACTACGGTGGTGCCATGGTGAGATAGCTCCCCAACATCACCTGGCCCAAACGGGCCTTCGTGGAGACTGTCAGGATATGGCAACATGAGTGGTTCTACATCACCGAACCCCGCCGTGCCAAATGGGCAGCCACTCCTGAGTTTAAATCCGGACCCCCAATGCGGCTCGCGTCATGGATCAACAAGGGTCTGGATTGGGCGTCATCCGATGAAGTGATGCTGCTACAAAAGCCCATCAAAAATATGATAGAGAAGAACACCAGTCTCACCGATGTGATTCAGGTGATGCTTTTCCACTGGATCCTCCCCTGCCAGCGCTGGTCTCTCCACATGTGGGAGTTCAATCTGAAAGGGCCGCGGACCCTGCAGTGATTCTTCGGCACAATGCATGAAGAGATCTGAAGCTGCTCTTCAAGGCCCAGAAGACGTGGCCCGAGACGACCGATGACATCGGCCTAGACAGCACGCATCCGGCCACCCCGATAAGCATTTAGTTTCTGAACATAACTTCAATTCGTAAATCAAAAGGTATGCTGAGCCTTCCATCCTTCAATCAGGGTTGGACAAAGAAGGCGGAGCGGATCAAGTGTCCGGCTCCGCTACCCGAAGACCCAGCCATTCCCGTGCTAACGAGGATGCTGGTCCCAGCGCCGTATCAGGCGCCAGAGAAGAAGGACAAGAAGAAGATCAAGGAGGCCAAAGGTGGCCTCTACCATAAAGGTACTTCTCACACTGTTGATGTCTACTACGCAACTTTATTCTTATAGACACGTGTTGGGCCTCCAAGCACAGAGTTTTGTAGGACAGTAGCAATTTTCCCTCAAGTGGATGACCTAAGGTTTATCAATCCATGAGAGGTGTAGGGTGAAGATGGTCTCTCTCAAAGGACCCTGCAACCAAATACAAGAAATCTCTTGTGTCCCCAACACACCCAATACAATGGCAAACTGTATAGGTGCACTAGTTCGGCGAAGAGATGGTGATAAAAGTGTAATATGGATGGTAGAAATATATTTTTATAATCTGAATAAATAAAACAGCAAGGTAGCAAATAGTAAACGGGCACAAAATGGTATTGCAATGCTTAAAAACAAGGCCTAGGGTCCGTACTTTCACTAGTGCAACCTCTGAACAATGCTAATATAATTGGATCATATAACCGTCCCTCAACATGCAACGAAGAATCAATCCAAAGTTCCTATCTAGCGGAGAACATAATACGAAATTGTTTGTAGGGTACGAAACCACCTCAAAGCTATTCTTTCCGATCAATATATCCTAGAGTTCGTACTAAAATAACACGAAGCTATTTTGCCGATCGATCTAAGCAAGAGTTCATACTAAAATAACACGAAAGCAAATTCAGATTCATAATATTCAATACAACACAAAGAACTTCAAAGAGTGCCCCAAGATTTCTACCTGAGAACCAAATACAGGAACATGCATTAACCCCTATGCATAGATTACCCCAATGTCACCTCGGGAATATGCGAGTTGAGTGCCAAAACATATGTCAATTGAATCAATACGATACCCCATTGTCACCATGAGTATTCAATTGCAAGACATATATCAAGTGTTCTCAAATCCATAAAAGTATTCAATCCGATAACAACAAAATCTCAAAGGAAAAACACAATTCATCACAACAAGATAGAGAGGGGAAAACACCATATGATCCGACTATATTAACAAAGCCCGTGATACATCAAGATCATGACATCTCAAGAACACGAGAGAGAGAGAGAGAGATTAAACACATAGCTACTAGTACAAACCCTCTGCCCCTAGGGTGGACTACTCCCTCCTCATCGTGGTGGCCGTCGGGATGATGAAGATGGCCACCGGTGATGATTTCCCCCTCCGACAGAATGCCGGAACAGGGTCTAGATTGGTTTTCGGTGGCTACAGAGCCTTACGGTGGCGGAACTTATGATCTAGGGTAGTCCCAAGGGTTTTTGGAATATTTGGGAATTTATAGGGCAAAGAGGGGGTGCAGGAGGCCACCGAGGTGGGCACAATCCACCAGGGCACGCCTGGGCCCCCAGGCATGCACTGGTGGGTTGTGCCCCCCTCGGGGCACCCCCGGGTGCTTATCTGGCCCATTGGTGGTCTTCTGGTCCATAAAACATCCACACAAAGTTTTGCGGTGTTTGGACTCCGTTTGATATTGATTTCCTGCGATGTAAAAAACATGCAAAAACAGTAACTGGCACTTGGCACTATGTCAATAGGTTAGTCCCAAAAAATGATATAAAATGATTATAAAACATCCAAGAATGATAATATAATAGCATGGAACAATCAAAAATTATAGATGCGTTGTAGACATATTAGCTGTGTACGGAGAGACCGAAGCTCCCTCCTCCAACGAGGGAGATGAAGACGAAGAGGACGAGGAGGCAGAGAGCGATTCTCCCCTTAAGGGGAGGAAGAAGAAGAGGGCGGGCTCCGTAGACCCGGAGGCGTGGACATCCAAGAGAGGGAAAATATCCCTCTCGAATGGCTCAGATTCAGATGCCGACGTCATCCCCGAGCGGCACCCCAGGGTGAAGCCCCAGACCGCATCGTGAGTATTCAAGATGCTTTACATATATCCGGTCTTTTATGATTGTAGGATAACATATTATATTGCGTGTTTCAGTACGGCCCGTGAACTCCCCCAACTATCATCATCTTCGGGAACTCTCTAGCACCGAAGATGGTGGAGAGCGAGACGCTGATAATCCCCAAGTGCAGGGAATCATCATACAAATTCCCAATGGTGGAAGTGATAAGTATGGAGTGTCGAACCCACAAGGAGCTAAAGGTAAGATCAATATTCTCTCAAGCCCTATTTGCCACTAATACGACTCTATGTACACTGATCGTTTGCTTCCAACTAGAAACGAGAAATAAAACTACGTTGTGAATATGAAGGGGATAACTTTGCATGGTATCGGAGAGATAAAATATAAAAGTAGGGGCTGTTATCATAAAGTTAGAATATATTACTAAATATTATAAATAGCGAGTGTGGAATAATGGTGGATCGGTGTGCGGAATTGTCTTAGGAAATTGTTAACAAGACCGGTGGTCGTCATTGCAATTTCATATGAGGGAGAGGCATAAGCTAACATACTTTCTCTTCTTGGATCATATTCACTTATGATTGGAACTCTAGCAAGCATCCGCAACTATTAAAGATCATTAAGGTAAAACCCAACCATAGCATTAAAGCATCAAGTCCCCTTTATCCCATACCCAACAACCCCCTTACTCGGGTTTATGCTTCTGTCACTCAAGCAAACCACTATAAGCGAATCATGAACGTATTGCAACACCCTACAGCAGGAATCCCTCACGCTTGCGCGACACGGAGGGCACAATAGGACATCACCAAAAGACAAAGGTACTCAAAACATCATAGGATGGTGATACGTCTCCGTCGTATCTATAATTTTTGATTGTTCCATGCCAATGTTCTACAACTTTCATATACTTTTGGCAACTTTTTATACTACTTTTGGGACTAACATATTGATCCAGTGCCCAGTGCCAGTTCCTGTTTGTTGCATGTTTTTTGTTTCACAGAATATCCATATCAAACGGAGTCCAAACGGAATAAAAAGTGACAGAGATTTTTTTTGGAATATATATGATTTTTGGGAAGAAAAATCCACGCGAGAAGATGCTCGAGGGGCCCACGAGGCAGGGGCACGCCCCTGACCCTCGTGGCAACCCCGTAAGGAGGTTGATGCCCTTCTTTCGCCGCAAGAAAGCTAATATCCAGATAGAGATCGTGTTCAAATTTCATCCCGATCGGAGTTACGGATCTCCGGGAATATAAGAAACGGTGAAAGGGTAGAATCTGAGGACGCAGAAACAGAGAGAGACAAAGAGACAGATCCAATCTCGGAGGGGCTCTCACCCCTCCCATGCCATGGAGGCCAAGGACCAGAGGGGAAACCCTTCTCCCAGCTAGGGAGGAGATCAAGGAAGAAGAAGACGAAGGCCCCGCCTCTCCCCTTCTCTTCTGGTGGCGCCGGAACGCCGCAGTGGCCATCGTCATCACCGCAATCTTCACCAACAACTTCACCGCCATCATCACCAACTCTTCCCCCCTCTATGCAGCGGTGTAACTGAAGGAAATATGCCCTAGAGGCAATAATAAAGTTATTATTTATTTCCTTATTTCATGATAAATTTTTCTTATTCATGCTAGAATTGTACTAACCGGAAACATAATACATGTGTCAATACATAGACAAATAGAGTGTCACTAGTTTGCCTCTACTTGACTAGCTCGTTGAATCAAAGATGGTTAAGTTTCCTAGCCATAGACATGAGTTGTCATTTGATTAATGGGGTCACATCATTAGAGAATGATGTGATTGACTTGACCCATTCCGTTAGCATAGCACTTGATCGTTTAGTTTGTTGCTATTGCTTTCTTCATGACTTATATATGTTCCTATGACTATGAGATTATGCAACTCCCGTTTACCGGAGGAACACTTTGTGTGCTACCAAACGTCACAACGTAACTGGGTGATTATAAAGGTTCTCTACAGGTGTCTCCGAAGGTACTTGTTGGGTTGGCGTATTTCGAGATTAGGATTTGTCACTCCGATTGTCGAAGAGGTATCTCTAGGCCCACTCAGTAATGCACATCACTATAAGCCCTGCAAGCATTGCAACTAATGAGTTTGTTGCAGGATGATGTGTTACGGAACGAGTAAAGAGACTTGGCGGTAACGAGATTGAACTAGGTATTGAGATACCGACGATCGAATCTCGGGCAAGTAACATACCGATGACAAAGGGAACAACGTATGTTGTTATGCGGTTTGACCGATAAAGATCTTCGTAGAATATGTAGGAACCAATATGAGCATCCAGGTTCCGCTATTGGTTATTGACCAGAGACATGTCTCGGTCATGTCTACATAGTTCTCGAACCCATAGGGTCCACACGCTTAAAGTTTCGGTGACGATTTGTATTATGAGTTATGTGATTTGATGTACCGAAGGTAGTTCGGAGTCCCGGATGAGATTGGGGACATGACGAGGAGTCGCGAAATGGTCGAGACGTAAAGATCGATATATTGGACGACTATATTCGGACATCGGAAAGGTTCCGAGTGATTCGGGTATTTTTCGGAGTACCGGGGAGTTATGGGAATACGGGGAAGTAGTATTGGGCCTTAATGGGCCTTAGTGGGAAGGAGAGGTAGCAGCCAGGAGGTGGCGCATGCCCCTCCCAAGCCCAGTCTGAATTGGACAAGGGGTTTGGGGCGCGGCCCCCCTCTCCCTTCCTTCTCCACTACCCTCCTTTCCCCCCTTCTCCTAGTTGGACTAGGAAAGGAGGAAACCTACTCCTACTAGGAGTAGGAATCCTACTCCCTTGGCGCGCCCCTCCTAGGGATGGCCTCCTCCTCCCTTGCTCCTTTATATACGGGGACAGGGGGCATCCCAAGACACACAAGTTGATCTGTTGATCTCTCCCAGCCGTGTGTGGTGCCCCCCTCCACCATATTCCACCTCAGTCATATCATAGCGGTGGTTAGGCGAAGCCCTGCGTCGGTAGCAACATCATCACCGTCATCACGCCGTCCTGCTGACGGAACTCTCCCGTGAAGCTATGCTGGATCGGAGTTCGCGGGACATCATCGAGCTGAATGTGTGCTGAACTCGGAGGTGCCGTGCGTTCGGTACTTGGATCGGTCGGATGGTGAAGACATACGACTACATCAACCGTGTTGTGCTAACGCTTCCGCTTTCGGTCTATGAGGGTACGTAGACAACACTCTCCCCTCTCGTTGCTATGCATCACCATGATCTTGTGTGTGCGTAGGAATTTTTTTGAAATTACTACGTTCCCCAATAGTAACCTCTCTCTTACCCGCTGTAATCTCTACTTAAACATGGTGCTCAACGCTATATATTATTTCCCAATGATGTGTGGCTATCCTATGATGTTTGAGTAGACCCGCTTTGTCGTATGGGTTATTTGATGATCGTGATTGGTTTGAGTTGCATGTTTTATTATTGGTGCTGTCCTATGGTGCTCTCCGTGTCGCGCAAGCGTGAGGGATTCCCGCCGTAGGGTGTTCCAATACGTTTATGATTCACTTATATTGGGTTGCGTGAGTGACTGAAACACAAACCCGAGTAAGGGGGTTGTTGCGTATGGGATAAAGAGGACTTGATACTTTAATGCTATGGTTGGGTTTTACCTTGATGATCTTTAGTAGTTGCGGATGCTTGCTAGAGTTCCAATCATAAGTGCATATTATCCAAGTAGAGAAAGAATGTTAGTTTATTCCTCTCCCTCGTATAAAATTGCAATAATGATTACCAGTCTAGTTATCGATTGCCTAGGGACAAATAAGTTTCTCGTAACAACAAGCTCTGTACTAAACCTAACTTAGTTGTGTCTTTATCTAAAAGCCCCTAATTTTTATTTATGCTCTCTTTATTAGCTAGCGAACCTATCCAACAACACCTACAAAGTACTTCTAGTTTTATACTTGTTCTAGGTAAAGCGAAGGTCAAGCGTGCATAGAGTTGTATTGGTGGTCGATAGAACTTGAGGGAATATTTGTTCTACCTTTAGCTCCACGTTGGGTTCGACACTCTTACTTAGCGAAAACTATTGTAATCCCCTATACTTGTGGGTTATCAAGACCTTTTTCTGGCGCCGTTGCCAGGGAGCAATAGCGTGGGGTGAATATTCTCGTGTGTGCTTCTTTGCTTTATCACTAAGTAATTTTTATTTGCTGTTCTTAATTGTTCTTTATCTTTAGTTATGGGTATGGAACACGAAATACCAAAAAAATTAGGTATACTTTCTACTCATGGAGATGGGGAACCTCCTAAAACCCTTGATGCTGGTTATGTGAAAGATATTATGTACTACTTTAATAATCCTGAGAAAACCCCGTTCAATTATGTAATGGGAGTAACGTTGGATCAACGTGAATACTTTAGGGATTACCGCTTGACACAAAAAGGGAAACTATTATGGGATCAAATTCATATATTGAAGTGGTATGCTAGGCAACTATGCTTGAGATATGATTATACTTGTTGCTCTAGGATGAAGTCTCCACACCTTCCCTTTTCATGCGAATTTAATGATAACAAAACCTTAGCTTCTTATGCTAACGGTATATATGATTACTATGATGTGGAACAAATGGAAGAATTTGTTGCTTTTATGGGTGCTTATGAAATTGAATCTATGTTTAAAGAGTTTGAAGACTTTGATGATTCGGTTTATAGACCTTAAAATTGAACTATCCTTAAATATTGTTATGAGAATTATGAATACAATTACGATATTAATGCACTTATTGAGAAAGTCTCCACTGTCCAAGAAGAGACTAATATTTTGCAGGAGTCTATGGAAGAAGAAATTGATGAAACTGTGAGGTCATTGGATGAAAAAGATAAGAAGGAGAGCGAAGAACAAAAGGAGGAAGAGCGGATTAGCTACCCGTGCCCACATTCTAATGAGAGTAATTCTTCAACTCATACATTGTTTAATTTCCCTTCGTGCTTACCGAAGGATGATTGCTATGATGACTATTATGATCCCATTGATTCTCTTGAAATATCCCTTTTTGATAATGCTTGCTATGCTTGTGGCCAAGATGCCAATATGAATTATGCTTATGGTGATGAACTTGCTATAGTTCCTTATGTTAAACATGAAATTGTTGCTATTGCACCCACACATGATAGTCCTATTATCTTTTTGAATTCTCCTAATTACACTATATCGGAGAAGTTTGCTTTTATTAAGGATTACATTGATGGGTTGCCTTTTACCGTTGCACATGATGATTTTGATGAGTATAATATGCATGTGCTTGCTGCTCCTACTTGCAATTATTATGAGAGAGGAACTATATCTCCACCTCTCTATGTTTCCAACACGATAAAATTGTAAGAAACTGTTTATACTATGCATTGGCCTTTATTAGGTGTGCACGAATTGTTCTTTTATGACATGCCGATGCATAGGAAGAGAGTTAGACTTTGTCATTACATGATATATGTTACTTTGTGCTCACTACTAAATTATAAATCATTGTTAATTAAAATTGGCTTTGATATACCTTGGGATCCGGGTGGATCCATTACTTGAGCACTATATGCCTAGCTTAATGGCTTTATAGAAAGCGCTGCCAGGGAGACAACCTGGAAGTTTTAGAGAGTCATTTATTTCTGTTGAGTGCTTTCATATAGTTTCAAAACAACAAAAATAAAGAGGGGAACCCAAAACTTTTTCAAAAAGGAAAGTGAAAGTGAGAAAGACAAGCATTGTTGAAGTGGGAGAGCTCCTTGAACTTTGTTCATGCTCACTGAAACTTTCTGAATCTTGATTACAGAAACTTTTCAACAAAAATAATTATCCCCTTGTACAATTCCATTGTGTTATAAAAATAATGTGCCAAGGTTTGCCTTTAGGATGTTTACATTTGCTTGATGGTCTGTATGGTGCAGGACAGAAACTTTGGCTGTAGTGCGTGATTTTAATATTTTAGCTGGAACATCAAATGGTTCTGATTCTTTCTGCACTGTATTTATATACAATTTTTTTATTTTTCCTAATTTTGGCAGAATTTTTCAAGCATCAGAACTATGGTGAATGTTCATATTATTACAGACTGTTCTGTTTTAGACAGATTCTGTTTTTGATGCATAGTTTGCTTGTTTTGATGAAACTGTCGATTCATATCAGTGGATTAAGCAAAGAAAAAGTTATATTAAAGTAGACAAAATTCAAAAACAAAATATGAATTGGTTTGCAACAGTACTTAGAGTAGTGATTTGCTTTATTATACTAACGGATCTTACCGAGTTTTCTGTTGAAGTGTTCGATGATCGAGAAGGTCTCGATGTGAGAAGAAGGAAGAGATGAAAGAGCTCAAGCTTGGGGATGCCCAAGGCACCCCAAGTAAATATTCAAAGAGACTCAAGTGTCTAAGCTTGGGGATTCCCCGGAAGGCATCCCCTCTTTCTTCAACAAGTATCGGTATGTTTTCGGATTCATTTCGTTCATGCGATATGTGCAATCTTGGAGCATCTTTTGCATTTAGTTTTAATTTTTATTTTATGCACCATGCTGGTATGAGGTAGTCCTTGGTTGATTTATAGAATTCTCTTTGCACTTCACTTATATCTTTTGAGTATGGCTTTATAGAATGCTTCATGTGCTTCACTTATATCATTTGAAGCTTGGATTGCCTGTTTCTCTTTACATATAGAACCGCCATTTGTAGAATGCTCTTTTGCTTCACTTATATTTGTTAGAGCGTGGGCATATCTTTTGTAGAAAGAATTGAACTCTCTTGCTTCACTTATATCTATTTAGAGAGATGACAGGAACTGGTCATTCACATGGTTAGTCATAAAATCCTACATAAGCTTGTAGATCGCTGAATATGATATGTTTGATTCCTTGCAATAGTTTTGCGATATAAAGATGGTGATATTAGAGTCATGCTAGTGGGTAGTTGTGGATTGTAGAAATACTTGTGTTGAAGTTTGTGATTCCCGTAGCATGCACATATGGTGAACCGTTATGTGATGAAGTCGGAGCATGATTTATTTATTGATTGTCTTCCTTATGAGTGGCGGTCGGGGACGAGCGATGGTCTTTTCCTACCAATCTATCCCCCTAGGAGCATGCGTGTAGTACTTTGTTTCGATAACTAATAGACTTTTTCAATAAGTATGTGATTTCTTTATGACTAATGTTGAGTCCATGGATTATACGCACTCTCACCCTTCCACCATTGCTAGCCTCTCTAGTACCGCGCAACTTTCGCCCGTACCATAAACCCACCATATACCTTCCTCAAAACAGCCACCATACCTACCTATCATGGCATTTCCATAGGCATTCCGAGATATATTGCCATGCAACTTCCATCATCATCATATACATGACTTGAGCATTCATTGTCATATTGCTTTGCATGATCGTAAGATTGCTAGCATGATGTTTTCATGGTTTGTCCATTTTTTGATGTCATTGCTACACTAGATCATTGCACATCCCGGTACACCGCCAGAGGGATTCATATAGAGTCATATCTTTGTTCTAGATATCGAGTTGTAATATTGAGTTGTAAGTAAATAAAAGTGTGATGATCATCATTATTAGAACATTGCCCCAGTGAGGAAAGGATGATGGAGACTATGATTCCCCCACAAGTCGGGATGAGACTCCGGACTTTACAAAAAATAAAAGATGCCAAAGAAGCCCACCAAAAAAGAGAGAAAAAGAGAGAAAAAGAGAGAAGGAGCAATGTTACTATCCTTTTACCACACTTGTGCTTTAGAGTAGCACCATGTTCTTCTTATAGAGAGTCTCTTGAGTTATCACTTTCATATACTAGTGGCAATTTTCATTATAGAACTTGGCTTGTATATTCCAATGATGGGCTTCCTCAAATGCCCGAGGTCTTCATGAGCAAGCAAGTTGGATGCACACTCACTTAGTTTCCAGTTTGAGCTTTCATACACTTATAGCTCTTAGTGCATCCATTGCATGGCAATCCCTACTCACTCACATTGATATCTATTGATGGGCGTACTTTTTGTTCCCACTAACTAGTCATGGGGGAGGATGACCGAAGACGTCTACTGTCCTGCTCCCCAGCCAGAGGATCATAATCATGATGAAGATCCTGGCTTTTGCGAGGATCCGGATATATATATATATATATATATATATATATATATATATATATATATATATAGAATTCCATGATGGGGTATTCTATCAGGCGAGCTTTGATGGTTCGGAAGTGGCGATCATCGCCGACTACCCTTGCCTTTACCCATTCTGCATGATGAGTATCCAGAGGCTTCCTAAGAAGAGATCCTCATTTGTATCCTTACATGTAGTACTGATCTATATTTTAACAGGATCAGCGCTCCAGGGACCGTATCGCCTCGAGGGCTCCCCCCACACAAGGTCGTCGTTCAAAACAAAAAGGGACCGGGAGTACTACGGAGACCTCACAGTCTTACAAGAGGTATGTATACTTAATGCATGCCTAGGCATGACTCTGTATTGTTAAGATTCTCCCCTTTTTGTCTTTTAGTTTTAGGAGGAGGACACGGCAAACGGTGGAAAAGTGCCCAATTGGCCAAATGTCCACTAATCCAGTGCCGGACTCGTCAACTAGGACGCAAGCCAACACCACATCCGTTCCGCCTCCTCAAGAGGATTCGGATGACGTGTCCATCACGAATTCCAAAGTGGAGAGCGTGATGAATCACCGTCGTTTAAAGGAAGCTATGCATGCTCCGGCCTTATTCGAACAAGAATTCACCGCAGTGAGTTTGTCAGATGCATATATCCGAGCTACTTGAGATGGGCTTGTCAGAGTTATTCAGCTGTTCTCGAAGAATATACAGGTTAGATTTGACACAATTTTGCATGGTCATATGCCAGTAGCCCCCGAGACTTCAAATGGTGATGCAAACCGATTTAAGGATCGATAATTTGTCCAGGCACTGCAAGAAAAGAACACTATGCTGGCTCAGGAGCTGAACACAAACCAGACGCAGTTGACTGCAGTTACCGCCGAACTTGCGGTTTTGAAAGAAACCACAATGGGCGCGTCTAGGGATAGAAAACTTGAGGAGGAAAAGGACAAACAGTCCAGAGAGATAGAGAGCTTGAAGGCTCAGCTATCAGCCACTCAGAAGGAAAATGAAAAGCTGAAGGGCGGCATGTTCGGTATGTCTTCCCCTCATGTTTAGGAGCACCATAGGTACTTCATGTTTAATCCATAATGTGGAATATCATGAATTTGTTGCGGCAGGTCTGTTAACTAGTCGACCAGAGGAGGAAGTGTCCGAGTTTCAAGGTGACGTGCTAAAGGAGTTATCTGTCGTGCATGCTCGGGCCCGGAAGGCCATGAGGGGTATGGTGAAGGCGTTATGGCCATGTAATACCCCTCCAGAAAGTATGGAAGCCCTGGCAAACCTGTTCAAAGGTGCTCGATGCTGGTTCGAGCTACAGAAGATGTCTGCCTGCCGTGAAGGCACATGAGAAGCCTGGGCCATGGTGAAGACACGCTTCTCGAAACTGGATCCAAATCATATGGCCCGAGTAGGACCACAGGGACCAGATGGGAAGGAAATCCCATTAAATTTAGTCTATGATCAAGTAACGATTGCTACAAAATATTCGCAGGAAGACTGCAGATTAGACACCTTATAGATGGCATAGAGAAGGAATAAGTTTTTAACTTAATGTATCAATGCACATTTATGATCAACCTATGGTTTGATCCGAACATGTGAAATGATTTTGTCATCGCAGACTTTCGGCTTTAACCTCCAAACCAATAAGGGTGAAGTGTTTCCGGATACGTAGGACAATAGGAAGTATCCTTCCAGAAACCAGGCAACCCAGTCATAGTGCTCAAACAGACAATAAATTCGAGTTCGGGATATATATTATATTACGTATGTAAGAAACATCTTCCAAGGAAAATAGTTCCCATAAAGGTTCCTTTCCTTGGGTCGGCATATTATGATTACACGTGTCGGGCATGTGGTTCGTAGTACGGAAAAACCATCTCGAAATGCTTTAAAGCTGATTGCAATACAACAGCAATCTATCGTTTTAGTGCCGACCAATTATTCCCTTAAGAATGCTAGCTTTCGGCTTCACCCATCTAAGGTACATGTCCGGATGACCCGGTTGTAACAATCATAGAGGTGCTCCCTTTATGCCCTAGCCGAACAATCGGGAACGTAGGGCATAAGCACAGGAGCGAGGCAACCCAGCTTGGCAAAAAACTTAAGTCATAGAGGTGCATATAATGGCAAGAAAGGATGTATATCCGCAAACGACACATGTATTGTGAGCTCTAGGCTTGATATAATAATAAGCTTCTATTTACAGAAGCCCCCAGTCGAGGCAGGGTGTATACATTTAAGGCTGTGTACCCCTCAAGTCTTCGGCCTATCCGGACACACCATGGGAAACGTATAAAGAAGAAAAAAAGAAAAAAATGAAAAGGAGACAAGAGAATGAACAAGAAGCATGGCCGTACTTATGTGTAGAATCTTCGGAGCCGGGCAGTGTTCCAAGGGTTCTGTTCTAAGCGATTATCCGATGCATTGCGAAGGCGGTAGGCTCCTCCCATCATAACTTCATCTATAATGAAGGGACCTTCCCATTTTGGTTTGAGCTTGTCCTTTTTCTTCTCTGGGAGGCATAAAACGAGCTCACCTACGTTGTAAGTCTTTGCCCGCACTTCTCTTCTTTGGTGTCTTTGAGCCTGTTGTTGATAAAATGCGGAACGAGCTTTGGCGACATCGCGCTCCTCCTCCAGGCCATCTAAGTCGTCCTGCCGATCGAGATCGGCCTCTCTCTCTTCATACATGTGCACTCGAGGTGAATCATGAATAATGTTGTAGGGCAAGACAACCTCTGCACCGTAAATCATGAAGAATGGTGTGTATCCGGTCATGCGGGTGGGCGTGGTCCACAGCCCCCAGAGTAAGGTATCGAGTTCCTCGACCCAGTATTTATACGACTCCTTTAGGGATCGCACTAGTCTTGGTTTGATGCCGCTCATTATCAGGCCATTGGCCCGCTTGACTTGACCATTTGTTTGAGGGTGATATACGGAGGCGTAATCGAGCTTGATGCCCATGTTAGCACACCAATTTTTTACCTCATCGGCTGTGAAAGTAGAAGCGTTGTTAGTGATAGTTTTGTGCAGGACACCATAATGGTGTACGGCGCCAGATATAAATTCTATCACCGGTCCGGCTTCAGCTATTTTTACCGGTTTGGCCTCTATCCACTTAGTGAATTTATCCACCATGACCAGTAAGTATTTCTTGTTATGGCTTCCCCCTTTAAGGGGTCCGACCATATCTAGCCCCTAGATCGCAAAAGGCTAGGTAATGGGGATAGTTCTTAGGGCAGTGGGCGGCATATGGCTTTGATTGGCGAAGAGCTGGCATCCTACACAACGCTGTACAAGGGCATGTGCATCTGCTCGGGCCGTGGGCCAAAAGAAGCCTATACGAAAGCTTTGCTTACAAGGGCCTGAGCTACCGCGTGATGGACACCAAGGCCAGCATGTATTTCGGCCAAGAGCTGCCGCCCCTCTTCTTTGGAGATATATCTTTGAAGAACTCTAGTAGTGCTTTTCCTGTAGAGTTCTCCTTCGTGAACTTTGTAGGCCTTGGAGCGTCGAACTATGCGATGGGCCTCGTTCTAATCATTAGGTAGCTCTTGCCTATTAAGGTAGGCCAAGAAGGGTTCGGTCCATGGAGCAATAACCGCCATGATTACATGAGTAGAAGGCATTGGCTTAGTGCCCGAGCCCCCAATGATATCTGAATCGTGTTCGGCGTCCGGGGGTGTGATCAACACCGGACTGGTATTTCCGCTCTCATCTTGCCATATAACAGATGGCTTGAAAAGCCTTTCCAAAAAGGTGTTAGGTGGGACGGGGTCGCGTTTAGCGCCCATTCGAGCAAGGATGTCTGCTGCTTGATTACTATCTCGAGCCACATGATGAAACTCGAGCCCCTCAAATCGAGCTGATATTCTAAGTACAGTGTTGCGGTAGGCCGCCATCTTTGGATCTTTAGTGTCGAATTCACCATTTATTTGAGATATCGCGAGCTTCGAATCCCCACGCACCTCAAGGCATTGTATGCCCATAGAAACGGCAATCTGGAGTCCATGCAGGAACACTTCATATTGAGCCGCTTTATTGGAGTCCGTATACATGATTTTCAATACATAACGGACTATGTCCCCTGTAGGGGATGTTAGGATGACGCCAGCTCCCAATCCGGCTAACATTTTGGAGCCGTCGAAGTACATCACCCAGTTGGGGTATGTGTTGTACTCTTTGGGGAGTTCGGCTTCTTTCCATTCGGCGACAAAGTCGGCCAACACCTGAGATTTAATAGCTCGGTGTGGCTTGTATGTTATTTCAAATGGTAGGAGCTCGATAGCCCATTGGAAATGCGACTGGTGGCATCTTGATTGTTTATGATGTCATTAAGTGGTACTTCAGAGGCCACCATGATCGAGCACTCTTGAAAGTAGTACCACAGCTTTCGAGATGCTATGAAGACTACATACGCTATCTTTCTATAATGCGGGTATTGGGATTTGCATGTCGTAAGGACCGCCGATACATATTATACTGGTTTTTGGAGTGGGATTTTGTGCCCCTCTTCCTCTTGCTCGACAACGAGCACAACGCTCACTACCTGGTGAGTTGCTGATATGTATAGTAGCATAGGGTCGCTGATGTTTGGTGCGGCAAGGATTGGGTTATTTTCTAGCATAGTTTTTATTTCTTCCAACCCGGCCATTGCCATATCCGTCCACTTGAAGTGATCGGTACGTCGGAGCAGGCGATAAAGTGGTAGTGCCTTTTCTCCCAATCTGGAGATAAAGTGGCTCAAGGCTGCCACACACCCAGCTAGTTTTTGGACCTACTTTAGGTCTGTTGGCATTGCCAATTGCGACAAGGCTCGGATTTTGGCTGGATTTACTTCGATTCCTCTATTGAAAACATTGAACCCGAGCAGCTTTCTGGCCGGGACGCCGAAAACACATTTTTCTGGATTGAGTCGTATGTCGTATGTTCAGAGGTTGTCGAATGTGAGGCGCAAGTCATCCACCAATGATTCGACATGTTTAGTTTTGATAACGACATAATCTACATATGCCTCCACTGTCTAGCCAATTTGTTTTTCCAGGCATGTTTGAATCATGCATTGGTAGGTGGCGCTAGCATTTTTGAGTCCGAAAGGCATAGTGTTGAAGTAGAAAGGCCCATGTGGGGTGATGAATGCCATTGCGGCTTGATAGGCTTCCCTCATCTTAATTTGATGGTATCCGAAGTATGCGTCGAGGAAGCACAGTGAATCGTGTCCTGCAATTGCATCAATGATTTGGTCAATGCGGGGTAGTGGGAAGGGGGCCTTAGGGAAAGGCTTGTTCAGGTCTTTGAAATCGACACAAAGGCGCCATGATTTATCCTTCTTTGGCACCATGACTAGGTTTGCTAGCCAGTCCGGGTGTTTGATCTCTCTGATGAATCCGGCTTCAAGTAGTTTGGCTAGTTCTTCCCTCATGGCTTGTCGGTTGGGTTCGGAAAATCACCGCAGCGTTTGCTTGACTGGTTTAAAGCCTTTTATTATATTGAGGCTGTGTCCGGCCAGTCTACATAGGATTCCTGGCATATCCGAAGGGTGCCAGGCAAAGATGTCCCAATTTTTGTGCAAAAACGCTCTTAAGGCGACATCAATCATTGGACCCAGTTCTGCTCCAATGGCTGCAGTTTTATTAGGATCTGTTGGCTGAACTTGAAATTTGACTATTTCGTCTACTGGTTTAAAGGAAGTGGATTTGGGCCTCTTATCAAGGATTACATCGTCCTTGTCCACTGTAGAGCACAGAGTAGTCAGTTCCTCGGCCACCAAGGCCTCGGATAGCGCCTCGAGGGCTAGGGATACGGTTTTGTTTTTGGCGCGGACTGCTATATCCGGATCACTGGTGATAGTGATTACTCCGTTGGGCCCTGTCATTTTGAGCTTCATGTACCCGTAATGGGGTATAGCTTGAAAGCGGATGAATTCTTCTCGCCCTAGCAGGGCGTGATATCCGCTGTGGAAAAGTGCCACATGGAAGAGCCACTCTTTGGACCTATAGGTTTCCGGCATGCCGAATAGGATGTTGAGTTTGATCCTCTCCGAGCTTATTGTTTCTCGACTGGGGATGATGCCTCGGAAAGTGGTGCAACTTTGCACAATGCGACTTTTGTCCATCTGCATTTTTTGGAGCGTATCTTCATAGATGAGGTTTAATCCATTGCCACCGTCCATGAGTACTTTTGTGAGCCAAAAGTCGTCTACTATTGGGTTTAAGACCAAAGCAGCTAGTGCTCGGACTAATTTGGCCCTTGGCTCATCATCGACGGTGAAGGTTATCACCATGTCATTCCATGGATTTACTGCGGCTACCTGGTTGACTTCGGCAAGGTTGCGCGGTGCCCTCCTACGCCGGTTGTTGGAAGAAAAGGTCTCGAAGACCGTAAAAACGTTGAGATCGGCATTTTCCACTACAAAAAAAGACACATCCGTGACATTTTGGGCCGAACGAATTTTTTTCTGTCATACTTATGACATTTCTACGATGATAACTGTGACAAAACCCGATATCATTATAGATGTGGTGGGGTCCTACTTCTATGACAAAAAATCATGATAGAAAATGGGCTTTTCGTCCTGGGCGGGCCGGAGACGTAGCTGCATGACATTGTTTGGGCCTTCCATGACGGAAAAAACCATGGTAGAAGCGAGGGCGAGGAAAATATCGGGGAGTTCCCGGTAACGGTGGGTGGTCGGGGGCCGAGTGATGTGCATTTCTCTTGTACGTACGCATTTATGTGTGAGGTGTTGGGCTCTAACTGAACCCGAGTGAGGCATTGGGCTCTAACTAAACCCGAGTGAGGCATTGGGCTCTAACTGAACCTAAGCGGTTGCACTGCAGGCTACGTGTTACTGAACTCGAGTGATTGATCGAACCCTTGCTGTTAACTAAACCCGAGTGATTCCTTCGCTACTGCTGCTAACTGAAGCCGATTGAACACTGCCGCCTCCTTCCCTTGATGAACAGTGAGCGTTGTTGGGGGGTTTGGATGAACAGTTCCAAGTGGGGGTTGGATGAACAGGACACCGTGGTAGTAGAAGCCGTTGGATGAACAGTACCCCGATCGATCGAGCCGGTGGATGAATAGGACCCCGTGGAGGGCTGGTTGTACAGTAGCCGGTGGAGGGATGGATGAACAGTAGCCCGTGGAGGGGTGGTTTAATAGGACCCCATGGAGAGGGTTGGCTGAACAGTAGCCGGTGGAGGAGCGGTGGAGGGTGGATGAACAGGAGCCCGTGGATGAACAGTCACAGGTGGAGGCTAGAGGAGGTCGACGGTGGATGCACAAGAGCTCGTGGAGGCAGTCGACGGTGGATGAACAGTAGCCAGTGGAGGCAGTCGACGGTGGAGATGAACAATCCGTGGAGTCCCGTTTTGCAGTATGCTACACCCCTCCCGATGAACAAGTCTATTTCCTCTGTTTTGCGGTATGCCACACCCCTCCCGATCAACAGGACCCGGTTTCGACCGTAGGAGGTCTGTTTCCTCCGTTTTGCGGTACGCCAGACCCCTCCTGATGAACAGGATCCCGTTTCGACCATGGACGGTCGAACACAAGGCCGTTTCCTCTGTTCTGCGATATGCCAGGCCTCGTTTCCATCGGTTGTTCCGTCCAAGCCGGTTGGCTCCCGATGAACACGATGATGCATTCCGTTTCGACCCAGCCGGTTGCCTCCCCATGATCACGACGACGGCACAGCTTCTCCGTTCCGACCGAGCCATGTACATGAGCCCGGTCCGTACGTATGCTCGAGTAGGCATTCGAGACCCCGCCCATATGTATGTACGTGGCCGTATTTTCTTTCTTGCACCCTGGCCACTCTACGTACGTATACATGCTACGTGCGCGCCTCTACTACGACACACGCGTGCCTCTACATCGACCAGTATGTACATACACATTCGCGACCAGAATAACAACGCTACGTACGCTTCGACCAGGTGGGTCCCGAATGTCAGGCACTTCCTTGCGTGCGAAGACGTAGCTGGTGGATCCCAGCAATCAGGGGGCGAATCATTTTTTGCCCGTAATATGGACGCACTTCCTTATGTGCAAAGATGTAGCTGGTGGGTCCCAGCAATCAGGGGGAAAGTTTTTTTCGTGAAATATGGTGGCCCATCTGGTGGGTCCCTGCTGTCAGGTGGAGGAATCATTATTTTCTGTGGAATAAGGAGGCACTTCCTTGCTGTGGCTTGGCCCCAACCGTCAGCCTCTCCACGTACAGTACTCTTCGGATGGAAGTCGTTCCTTGACCACGTTGACCATGCCACGCCGAGAGCACTAGGGCGGTGGACGATGGCAAGGCCTAGGAAGGGGAAGACGTGGCAGTGGTTTCCCACGCGGAGATGGGTACGAGGGTTCACTAGTTAGGCTGCGGTGTGAGGCTGCCGTCACCGCAGAATAACATGGGGTGTGGGTGAGTAGAGGAATGGACAGGCTAGTGGTGGGAGTAGTAGGGGGCAGTGAGGCCTCCGTGGCATCATAGCCAGCCACGGGAGGCAGGAGCACGCGGCACTACCGGCGCTGCTTTGGGCGGCTGAAGCAAGAAGACTATCGGTTGAAGAAGCACTACGGCCGTTGGATGGACATCGTACGGTCACTGGAGCTAGAATCGTTCATATTGACTAAGTTGACAAAGCCCTCCGTCCCTGTCAACTTAGTAGTCCCACAAGTCAGCCTCCCATTATGCTGGGTCCTAGCTAGCAGGGGGAGTATTCATTTTTTTTATGCGTAATAAGGAGGCACTTCCTTGCATGCGAAGATATAGCTGGTGGGTCCGAGCTGTCAGCGGCGGGAACGTTTTTTTCGCGAAATATAGAGGTCCTTATGGTGTGTCCTAGATGTTAGGTGGAGGAATCATTATTTTGCGCGTAATAAGGAGGCATTTCCTTACATGCGGCCGTGGACCCAGCTATTAGCCTCTCCACGTACAGTCCACTTCAGATGCATGTCGGTCGTTGACCACGTTGACCATGCTGCACCGAGAGCACCAGGGTGGTGGACGACGGCGAGGCGAAGGGAACGACACGGAGCCAGGGAAGACTCGGCAGTTGTTTCCCACGCGGAGAGCAGTACGAGGGTTTACTGGTTCGTCTGTCGTCGCCGGAGAATAACAACAGGTGTGAGTGAGTAGAGGGATGGCTAGGCCAGCGATGGGAGTACGATGGGGCGATGAGGTCTGCGCGGCAGCACAGCCGGCCGCGGGTGGAGGAAGCAGGCAGTCCCGCCGGCTCTTGTTTGAGCGGCTAGAGCAGGAAGAGCAGAGATTGAAGAAGCACGACGGCCGTTGGATGGACATCCAATAGTCACTGCTTGTGCGTCAACCTTTTTTAAAGAAAGCCTCAAATATGTGGAAAACAACATACATCCCATCTGCCATTATTTCTAATAATTTACAGCCCATTTGCTAATTCTTAAGGGTTTTTTGGAGCCCATACTGTTTTTGTTAGCATTACAGCCCATATTGTGGCCACGGTTAAAAAATTATATGAAATTTTGCATATTTCGGTGCGGTCCGAACTGTTTTTAATCCTTAAATTTCGAGTCACATTCAAAATGATTTTAGAAATAAATGTATATCAATATAAAATCCAACAAATTGTCCACGCATAAAAATCAATGCAATTGAAAATCTCGGAATGAAAAAATGAAATTTGAAACTAATTGCCGGTTTGATGTGTTTTAAAAATGTACAACCCATTTCTCATTGCTGATAGGCCATTTTCTCGGCCATCCGAAGGAAGCTCTCCTCGTCTTGAAAGATTTGCAGCCCAATAGGCCTGACAAAGAGACTTACTTGAGAAATCACAAAAAAACTGGGCTAGCCGTTTTCAGAAAGAAAGAAAAACTACTGGACTAGTATATGGTAAACATAAAAGAAAAGGCTGTCTAGACAGGCCAGAGTGCCCCGCACAGCCCAGTTGACACCCTGCTTCCATCTCAAAAACAAATTAGATAAATGCCACTCCAATTATGGAGATTCATAAAAATGCCACTACAATTTCCAAACTTTGAAAAATACCATTGTAATTTTTGCAAACTTTGAAAAACGCCATTGCAATTTTTGCAAACTTTGGAAAACGCCACTCCAGACTTCAAAAAATGCCACTCGAAATGGCATGAAATGGAATTTTTCAAAATTTGGAAAGTGCCGGCATTTCTCGGAATCACCAGATTTGGAGTGGCATTCATCAAATTAACCCAAAACAAAAATAACTGGGCGAGCTGCTAGGTCCCTGGTGTCAGCCGCTTGTTATGTAGTTCTCTCGTTTATTGACTATGTTGACAAGGCATGGGACCCAAATCTCAGAAATCCATTAGGAGGAGCCATTTTTTATTGGCTTGAAATAAGGAGGCACTTGCTTGCGTACTGACATGACCTTGGTGGGTCCCTGCTGTCATCCTCTCCACGTACAATCATCTCCTGATTGTGTATGTGTCAACCTGGTAGGCCCACAAGTCGGCCTCTAAACCCGTGGAGGACAAATACAACCCAGTTAAAAAATAACAGCCCATTCCATATGTTCAAACGAAAAGTTCAACATTCATCGCAAAGTAATAGGTCTGATCCAGATATAGAGTACTGAACTTCCATGTGGTCCCATTCCAACATGTTAGTGAGACGACGATGGGTCCTTTTGTACAATTTATGAACAGACGTCTATGTAGGCCAGGGCGCCTCTTCATGTACCGTGGCAACCGTCCATCGACTCTTCTCCTTTCCCTCTCGATTTGGAACTACTTTCGCACGCTCTTCCTCCCTCGTCCATTTGCCTTCACACTTCCTTCTGCCATTGTTCAATCGTCTTCTCCATGGGGGGAACAAGCCGGAAATGACCCCGTTATTCTTGCCCCGATCTGAATGATGACGCGGTGGAGGAACTCATTGATCAGTGTGACATCATCACCTCGGCTAACATGGCAGGTTCGTTCAAGACCATTCTTGACTTAACTAATAACATCATTACAAGGAACCCAAGGGTCCAGGAGCGGTTTGATCTCCCCTATCTTCTTCACCATGACCCTGCTCACTAGCGCGAGGACGACGAAAGCTTCTCCTTGTGCAAGTTGATGCCGCTTGCTAATGATATGTGTGATGTTAAGATGCCATCGTTTGAGGGAAAGGCTTGGGCAGGCGCAAATGAAGATTTGGTTGTATATATTAGGTACAACTGTGAGTGGGAACTTGTGAATGTGTACACTCGTCACCGGGTTCCACTTCCAAAAATCTAAGACTGCCTAGAGGTTGAGCACACAGATGATCTACGTGAGTTCAAATACGATCATGGTAACAGTCATCTATGGAATATAGAAATTTGTCAAGTTCCCAACCGCTCTTGGGATTACACGAACTATGAAGTTGTTGCTATCTTCGACAAGCTTGTTGCCTTCCTTACTTCCACGCCTCGATGGATATTGCTGAAAAATTAATTTTTGTACATGGATGAGTATTGTGATGCAATTCAATACAAGGGTCTTGTGTTTTCTGCCACCACTTGTGGCACTGATTTTGGATGGAATCATTATGCTTTCGGTATGTTGTCCTCCACCATAAATATAATTGTTTCATCCACATACATGCAGGTTAGCTAGTTTCCCTTTACTAATTAATCAACCTTCTTGTGTTTCCAAGGTCCAGTGAACATTCCACCACATATACTTGAAAAATTTTATAACCAAGGGGGGGATGACGATTCTGAGTATCACGAGCATGAGGACGAGCAGGACCCATATACTCAGTGGCGCCTGGCAACTTATTCCGATGGATCACCTCTTCTTGTCTGTATACAGGGCACTGCTGATGTTACTAAGGAAGCAGGTGTTGTCTCGCATGGTCGCACTCTCTAGACCTATTCCAATATCCGTTGCAGGGTATTCGGGATGGATACTAGTGTACTAGCACCAACACCTTCTCCCTGGTTCAGTATTGAATGTCTTGGAGGAAACTCGCTCTTCCTTGGACAGAACTATCCAATCATAGTGAAAGGCGATCCAGCTGCTGTTGACACAACGTTACTACCATTTATGAGAAGCAATTTTATCTATACCTCAGTCATTGTTATGCTTCCCTACCATCGCACTATGGGTCCTGACACAGCCCACTTCAGCCTGGATGATCAGTCCTGTGTTGGTTTCGAGATTGACAGTGGTTGGCCCTTCCAGAGAATCACTTCTGGTTCAAAGCAAGTGTTTCCAACGCCGAGGATTGGTTGAGTTGAAGTTCATTTCATTCCTTGTTATTTGTTGTGTGATGAGAACTTTAGTATTTACTAGAATGTATCGTCATTGTCATTGTGGGTTCATGACCTGTTGTATGTAATAAAATGATATGCCTGTGGTAGACTTACTAAATTTATGAATGGCGTTCGAGTCGCTTCTCTGAGTGGGTGCTGCGATGAGGCAAAAATATATTTTTTGAATACATAATCGTACGTGCATTGCACCAGGTTATCAGATGAGTCCAATCAACAATAGTACTACTACTATTTGTACTAGCTTCACATGCTTCGCGCGTCGGGCGGGTGTTTTTACTGTAGCTGCGAATCCCGTCATTATAGGTCCTTGGGTGAGTCCAGTAGATATTGCATTCTGATGTTTGGGTTCAAAGTTTCAAAACTGCTACACTATCTCTACATCTACCTATACGTAATACAACAAGTTTTAAACTTGAGACTAGCCACCCACCCTCACAAAGAACACTTTTTAACCTAGCACAGACTCCAAGAAATTTGGCCATGGTGTGAGGTGGGCCATATGTTAATGTGAGGTGGAGTAGTACACTAGGGTGGCATGGCCAGAACAAGCTTTCATGTCCAGGAGTACGGCACACGCCACCAGCACAACTTCCATCTGACACCATATTTCTTGGAGTTCGTGCTACAACTATCTCTTCAACCTCGTTGTTTCTCTAACTCAGCCATCACGCGGCGAGCGAGGTGGGGGTTTGCCGATAGTCGGTTTCCTCAACTGCGGTCCCACTTGTAAGGCCAACTCCAACTCACGGCCCCAAACGGACCTCTGGGGATTCGCTCATGTGGGGGACAGAAGCCATTCCGCGCGGGCGCTAGGTCTCACAGGACAGCCTTGTCGTTAGTGTGTGACCTCTGTGGCAACCGTCCGCTCCCCACTAGCCTCTTTGTTGACATGTGGTCCCATTCCAACATGTTAGTGAGATGATGGCGAGTCCTTTTGTACAACTTCCGAACGGACATCTATGTAGGCCGGGGCGCCTCTTCGTGTACCATGGCAACCATCCACCGACTCTTCGCCTCTCCCTCTCGATTTGGAACTGTTGTCGCACGCTCTTCCTCCCTCCTCCATTTGCCTTCACACTTCCTTTTGCCATTGTTCAATCGTCTTCTCCATGGAGGGAACAGACCGGAAATGACCCTGTTATTCTTTCCCCTATCTGAATGATGACGTGGTGGAGGAATTCATTGTGCGACATCATCACCTCGGCCAACATGGCAGGTTCGTTCAAGACCATTCTCGACTCAACTAATAACATCATTACAAGGAACCCAAGGGTCCAGGAGCGGTTTCATCTCCCCTATCTTCTTCACTGTGACCCTGCTCACTGGCGCGCGGACGGCGGAGGCCTCGCCTTGTGCAAGTTGGTGCCGCTTGATAATAATACGTGTGATGTTAAGATGCCATCGCTTGAGGGTAAGGCTTGGGCAGGCGCAAATGGATATTGGGTGGTTTATATTGGGTACAACTGCGATTGAGAACTTGTGAATGTGTACACTCGTCACCGGGTTCCACTTCCAAAAATCTCAGACTGCCCAGAGGATGAGCACACCGGCATTTCACGTACGTTCAACTATGATCATGGTGATTGTCGTCTATAGAAGATAGAAATTTGTCGAGTTCCCAACCACTCTTGGGGTCATAGGAATGCTTGTGTTGTCTCTATCTTCGACAAGCTTGTTTCCATCCTTCAAGGTTCTACTCAGTGGATATTGCTCAAAAATCAGTTTCTATACACGGATGAGTACTGTGATGCAATTCAATACGAGGGTCTTGTGTTTGCTGTCACCACTCGTGGCACTGTTTTTGCATGGAATCCTGATGCTTTCCGTACATTTGTCTTCCATCGTAATTATAATTGTTTCATCCACATGCATGCGAGTTAGCTAGTTTCCCTTTATTAATTAACCTTCTTGTGTTTCCAAGGTCCTGTGTACATTCCACCACCTATACTTGAATTTTTTATAACCCAGGGGGATGACAATGCTGATGATCACGAGCATGAAGACCCATATAGGAGTACTCAGTTGTGCCTGGCAACTTATTCCGATGGATCACCTCTTCTTGTCTGTATACAAGGCACCGCTGATGTGACTAAGGAAGCGGGTGTTGTATCCCATGGTCGCACTCTCCGGACCTATTCCAACATCCTTTGCAGGGTATTCGGGATGGATACTACTGCGCTAGCGCCAACACCTTCTCCCTGGTTTAGTATTGATACTCTTGGAGGAAACTCGCTCTTCCTTGGACAAAACTATCCAATCATGGTGAAAGGCGATCCAGCTGCTGTTGACACAACATTACTACCATTTATGAGAAGCAATTGTATCTATACCTCGGGCATTGCTATGCCTCCATACCATGGCTCTCACAATATGGTTCATGAAATAGGCTGCTTCAGCCTGGAAGATCATTTCTGCGTCGGTCTCGAGATTGACAGTAGCTGGCCCTCCCCGGAGAAACTCTTCTGGTTCAAATCAAGCGTTTTCACTGCCGAGGAGTGGTTGAGTTGAAGTTCATTTCATTGCTTGTTATTTGTTGTGTGATGAAAACTTTAGTATTTAGTAGAATGTTTTGTTGGAACTAATCTATAATCCAACATGTATCCTCATTGTCGTTGTGTGTTGATGACTTGTCGTATGTAATGAATGGTACATTTGCATATGCATGTCATAATCTCAATTTATAAATGGTTTTCGACTCACTTCATGGAGTGTTAGTGCCGTAGTAGTATAGCCAGCATCTATAGTAGTATGAAGTTGCCACATCACATAGAGCCAACCAATAGTTAGTTCTAGTTAGATCAACTACAGCTAGGTGTCGCACGGAGGCCGAGAAATATGGTGATAGTGTGACTGCGTGAGGTGGGCTTGTACGTAGTAGTATGATGTAGGCACATGGCTTGCCGTGTTTCCTACTCCTCCGGTCTAAATGTGGAGAAGATTTGGTCGAGTTCTTCGTCCTTTTGCTGACACATTGGACATCTAGCATCCAGGTCGTGTGATGTAAGAAAATGGAGTGGTAGTTGAGGCCACGTGATGTGCATCTTGGGTTAAACTGTAAATAGAATCTTACTATTCTTGAGTAACTCCAAAAGCGGCCACCGAAGATCTTTATTGGATTTGTTTTTCATCACCAGCACGTCGAGGTGAAAGATGTGCAGGTTTAGTGGGTCCTCTTGCGTTTTCACTAACATGTGGGACCACATGTGAGCAAACAAACGATGGGCTCCGCGCGTCTGCTGGCTGGCTGAGAAGAGAGATAGAGGAGGGCTAAGCACGGACTCTAGGAAATTTGTTCTACATAACCAGCACCTTGATATAGGCTCGATATAGTGGGGTGGCATGGGCCATAACTAGCATTCACGTCTAGCAGTACGGCACACGCCACCCACACGAGTCCCATCCGACACCAATTTTCTTGGAGTCCATGCTACAACCATCTCTTCTCCCTCCTGTTTTCACAGCCATCGCGCGGTGGGAGGGGTGGGTGTTTGCTGATAGTCGGTTTGCTCAATTGCAGTCCCACTTGTAAGTAAAAATGCAACACAACACGCATTCCCCCTTGAGCGGCATGCCGTACCAACTGTGTGGGGGTGCGACGTACGTGAACATGACAGGCTTTTCCTTTTGAACTTGTAACTTGTAAATTCTGGTTCTGCTCCATGTCGTGACCGATTGGTAGAAATAACGATTTTCCCTAGAGTAATGAGAAGTTTGGTTCTGGAGCGGTTCATGCATGGAGTAAGTACGAAAATTATGAAGTTGATGCGAAAGGTAAGATAATTACTAGTAGTACCATATACTAGTACATGGATTTGACGGAAAGTGAAAGATACATACGGATCCATCAACGACATCCTCATGCCCTAGTGTGCCGGGTCACCAACCGATCTGTGAGGAGGAGAGGCATTGGCGGTGAGCTCAATGTGCTTCTGAATAGTGCCGTCCAAGGTTGCCCTGCGGGTCAAGAAGGCCAGCGACCTATCGTCCTCCTCTGGCACGTAGTAGTCCTTGTGGACGATTTGCGCATAGACGTAGGTGTTTATGTCGACGGTGTCTTGCTATGCTAGGCGCTGCATGGCGAGCGCGACCTCGAGGTGGACATTCTCCGGGGCGACGACGGGTAGTCGCAGGGACACCAGTGCGTTGAAGAGGTTGTCACCCTAGAGGCCGTTGAGGGTGGCGGGCATTGCAGAGCCTAGGCGCGTGGGCTGGAGGCATATGTCAAGGTCGTCCACGAGCTTCTTAACGACGGTGAACTTGTCGAGGAAGCCGACGAGGACCTTGTCGAACAAGGAGACGAAGTTGTCGTCCAAGCGGCCTCTCACCCTGGCGGCCTCAAGCACGACCTGGAGACGTTCCTCGGTGCCGGGCCACAGGCCGGCGTCGTGGACCATCTGGCACAGCCGGCCGATGCTCACGCTCATCATCTCCATGGGTCTAGCTTCTAGTCAACTGATCCTGTGATTGGAGTGATCACTCTTGCCCTTGGTTAGGGTGCGTGGGATTTCGTAGATTGGACTGGCAGGGAGCCTTTATATGAGAAGTGCAGACTGCGTTGCATTCACGTGTGTATTGGCCATCTACTTCTCGGCCCTCTACTACACCTGCCTTTGGCTGTATGACAAGTGGGCCAGCCACCTCTTGGGCCCACGAGTCATTCACCCAAACGCAGGTGCAGTAAGTCAATGAAGTTGCGCCCCTCTGTCCCAAAACACTTAGGCACGGTACATTAACTCCCTCCTTGTTTCTTATTTCGTGACATATCAACCAATGAGAGATGTGGGCCATGCATGCTTTCAATGACTTGAGACTACCAAACATGACATGCAGTGGTTAGTTCATTGCATGTAGTCCTATTAATTAGCAAAAATATATTAAGTTCTCTCGCTTTCCCCTTCGTCTTGGTCACGATGCACAACCTAAGAGCATGGTTAATACTTAATAGTATAGCCAGCTACTGGCTACATGATGTTGCCATGTCATAGTAGAGCCATCACTTGTAGCCACTCATACAATAAGGTTAGCTATACGGCTGGCTATAAGAGTACTACTTTTTCTCATCTTCTCTCTCTCTTTCTCAATATTTATTATATATCGGCCTAGGAATCCGCATATAGCTAGGCTCTTGCATGAGAGCCCACTCCTCTTTTTCACTTGCTCTAAGATGACTTAGACTAGCCATAGTGGGAATAACTTCAGCAGTAACATCGAGTCCAACTCAACAAATTTGCTTATGTGGCAATGAGTTAAAGAGGAGAGAGGTAGTTTGAGTAACTTAGCTAGTTATTACTTTAACATCACATGTCCCAATGCAATATGAGTCTATAACCTAATAAATGAGGCTTTGTATGTTACCATACTTATGTTACTACCCACTATGAAAGGTAGTACTAGTGTATGTTACTCTTGATTGTGGCTAGTCATACACCTAGACGGAGGGAGTAGTCTCGAGTCATTGGATGCATACGCACCCCACGTCTCGTATTTGTATTGGGTGATTTCTTTTTTCGTGGCAAGAAATAGGGAACGATGTGGGTAGTTAATGCACCGCGACTAAAAGTTTTGGGATTACTATTTGGTTTTTGTAACGTGACTAATGCACCAGTACGGATGGAGTACAATAGTAGACTTTGATTGCAATTTTTTGCTGGTAGCTTCCAAAGTTGAGCGCTCGGTGAGTACAATAGTAGTCTGATTGATGAGACTTCAGATTTGAGCCATCTACCGGAAGGAATAAAACAATACACCATGTATTTATTTATAGAGCGAGTAGTACATTTTTTGTGACATGCATTACTAGATATTGCTAGTCAAATACTAAATCCAGAAGGACGTGGTAGTACTACTAAATCCAGATGATGGTGCTAGTACTAGTAGTATTACTACCAATGTAGTAGCACTGTACTACCCATTTGTCAAATTATTATGTGCTGCTCATCGCAGTGAAGTGACAAGACCCTGCGCGGGAGATGACACCTGAGTATAGGCGCCGTGTTAGGCATAACACATAAGTCAGCCTCACCATCTGCAGTCACCATCATCATGGCTATAGAGCTAGCCTGCTTACAACTAGTCGTGTTCGACATAATTTCCCGTGCGTAGATGCCCGTGCATTGCACAGAACACCAAGATTGGGGTGGACGGCGCCGGCAGCGGCCATCGCGCCAGATTTTTCCATGGCCTTCTAGATGTGGTGGGAGGAGATAAGGCTGATTGTGAGAGACAAGGAGTTGTTTGTAAATAGGGAACTAGTGCGGGCATCTTTTTGCAAAACTAGAGAAGTTTGGTTTGTATGCGTCAGATCTATATCCGACGGCTATTGGTGAAAGATGGCAGGCACAACATTATCACCAACTCAGGACCACTTTGATTCATAGGATTTTGAAAACGCGGGAATAGGGCACGACAATATTACAAGTTTCAAACTGATATTACAAATGTTAGGAGTAATGATGCACCTACGAAGAGGGAATCTAGGAAGTTTACGTAAGAACTTGTGCTACTTTAGGTGGATGCAGCATTATCGTACAAACTAAAATCCACCCCACTGACAAGTCACTAATGGGCAAATAAATTTTCGAGTCTCTGGCCACTTGATGTTTCAAAAACAAATTCAGCTTCTGCGAAGACTTTGTCATTTAGGCTTAGACGCTTGCGATGATCAGCACGCCATTCATTGTTGCACCAGAGAACGCCAAACCTCATTACCTTGAGCACACTTGCCTCCAGAACAAAGAACCTGGCCAATTCAATCTCAGATGTGCTGCCTCGATAGTCGATCAAATCAATTTCTGTAAGATGGAGATCAAGGCATTCGATGAGATTGTTATAGTGCAGCACATTTTTCACTTTCGGGTCTTTTTTTATCTGCAAAATAAGAGAACATATTAGAGCAGCTGGCTGTATAAGATTGCCGTGTGTCATCAAGAGGTACCAATATCATTCGCTCATACGATAGGGTTGGCTGGCTAGTGATATTTTTCACTCTCTCTCTCTCTCTCTCTCTCTTTCTCTTTCCTCTCATTGACCTAGGAGCACTGAAGAGCTTTGGCATTTGCTTCCTTCCAGTATGTGGCCGATGCCATATTTCTCAAATGTATGCCACATAATACGCACCGATGTCAAATCAAAAGATTTTGCCACCGCTCTCACGATGTGAGAGAGTTGGCACCGCTGTGCACAGATACCCACATGTATAAAAAAATCAATCAAACCAACTACACTAGCCTCTCACTCTCCCCAAAAAAGTCTTTTTTTATTGCCTCAGTCCTCTCTCTCTCCCACGCAAGTGTTTTTTCATTGCGTGAATTAATTTGGCACCGGAGAAAAGTAGGTGATCCAAATTGGGGCACCAAGTGAGCAATGGAGGTGCATCAATGCCAAATGCATCACAAGTGAATTTGGCATGTGTTTTGGCCTACATAGTGGAGGGTCGTTACAGCCCACTTTTGTACTACCTCGTATTCAGTTTAAAATTTTCACCATAGATTTACCTAAGTAAATGCAGATGCATGTCACCAAAAATTATACCATTTGAAATTATGTTCAAATACGAATCCAATGATATTATTTTTAGTGACATGAATTAACATTTTGTCAGTTAAATCTATGGTCTAATTTTGATACTACAAAATAGGAAGAGTAAATTAGGACGGAGGTAGTACTTGCTCTTAGGGTAACCATAGAGTTACTAGTCTAAGTTACTCTCCACTATGACTAGCCTAGGCTACTATATTAGTACAACAACAAAATGATGCAGGTGATCACGTGAGAAAAAAAATATTAAAATCATTTCTTTTGGTGCAGTGCGTAGATGTAGTTTTGAACACTACACTTGTCATCGTAATTTGGGAAAATTACGAAAAAATTGAGCTATGTTGTGATTACCATTTACTAATAGGAAAGAAGTTCACCTTGATGAGTAGGTTCTCCGTGCACAGAAAGCATGTAAGGAATCCAACAACTTGATCCCGTTTGGGGCCGATAGATTTTATTGCCAAGATGTTCACTGTGCGCATAGACTGGGTCAAGCTTGTGGGAATCATTTTCTGGAAGACGGTCGTAAATACATCAAGAAGAAATTTTAAAATGTGAATTTCAAGAAGACGGAGAATAAGATGAGTGTTGTACCTGAACGATACGGATCCAATAAAGAGTTCAGAGAATTTGGCAGAGGAGTACACCAACGTTGTCAATTTTGGCGCGTCAATGACCCTAATTTTTGTTGGACCTTCTAGATCAGATACAAGCAATCTCTCAAGGAAAGGCGCATTCTCAATGACCATAACGTGGAACAGCTAGAGTGATCTCTTCCCAATTGATGTCTTGTTGCGGGGCCAGAAAGACACATAAATCCATCGGAGATTCGTCGAGGCGATGTGGAGGCTAATGAACCCGTGGATCTGCTCAAGACGAAGGTACTCAAGCGCAGTACAGCTGCGGAGCAGGTGCTCCATAGCCTGCTTCGAGATGCCAACGTCGAAGAGGTCGAGCTACTTGAGTTGAGGGAGAAGAAGGGCGGGTGCGACATTAATCTGGGGAAGATAGCAGGAGCTAAAGCTGGCGCGGCACAGCATTGGCCTGAGGCGGAGCACGGACGGCGGCAAATAGCGACATCATCCAGCTTCAAAGTTGAGCTCCTCGAGCTCATCTAGGGCGGCGTATAAGAACCACTCGTTGAACTTGGCTTGGGCCTTGTAGTTGGTACTAAACATGTGGATGTCAAGGCGTCTGGCTGGCCCAGGGTGCGATGAAAGGATCTTGGAGACTGCGGCCATGCGTTTGCAATCCCTATCGCAGAGGCAGTTGTCGATGGTGAGGTTGAGGGGGACGTGGAGCTAGAGGGGGAACCACCGCCGGGAGAGCAGGGCGGTCCGTACGACAGATTTGGTGGGGAGGAGGCCGATGATGACGAGCAGCATGTCGTCGGGGAGGCTGCTAATGAAGTCCAGGCTCGTCGGATGCTGTTTTGGCTCGAGCCGCCTCCGCTTGTTGGTGCCTCGCCGTCCATCTCAACCGGCGGCGACGCCGGTGTACACGTGTGCTGGTGTGTGTTGTGTGCTGGCCTGCTGGGTGTGCGCGAGTGCGTCCTTCTGTTCATGCCACCGCGTAGTGGTGAATTGTGCACGAGTGTGTCCTTCACGTGGAAGAAGTGTGTCCTTAATGCACCCTCAATTTACTAGCGTGCGGGGTGCTACCCCGAGTGGTTTCAACTTTGTTTACTTCACCGCGTGTCAGATGGGCCTCTAGTTTACTTATTTTCACCCACTGCCACATGGGCCAACACACGAAGATAGAGAACACGAGCTGACAAGGCATCATGTGGACTGGTTGACCGGTCAACTAAACAACATTAGAAGCTTTACACTGACATAATGAGTGTATAATCCGTCAGTATAGAGAGTTCGAGTGAGAGGGGAGGCCCATGAGAGATAGAAGAGAGAGAGAAAGAGCTACTCCCTCTGTTCGATAATGTAGTGCCAACATTTTTTCAAAGTCAAAATTTTGAAACTTTGACCAAGTTTACAAAGAAATTACTAATATCTACAATTCCAAAGATAAATGATAGTATGAAGTAAGTACATGTTGTGATGAATCTAATGATCGTTCCAGATGTAAATGTTTTTCTCCACATATATCTGGTCAAACTTTTATGAGGTTTGACTTTTCAAAACATCCATATGCTTGTGGACGTGAGAGAGTCCCTAACTAGAGAGAGAGAGAGAGAGTGAAATAGAAAGAGTGAGTGAAAAAAGTGTGTGTGCGTGTGTGAAAGAGACATGGACAACACACGATAAAAGTAGAGAAAAGGCGTGTGTGTCTTATGCAAACATATCACACATGCATCTTCGACAATGGAAGCAAGGTGAGCATATAGTGTGTGGTTGTGTGCAACCGAGAGAGAAAGACCCCTAGCACGTGGCCAAGAGGGGTCTGAGAAACAAGGGGGAGAGGTCGAGAGAGACGTACGGAGAAAATGTAGACATGGGGAGGAGAGAGTGTATGTTTGTCATAGAGAGATCCCCTGGAGATCATGATGGGACTACATGGGTGGGAGATTGAGTGACAAGGTGTGTGCGCGATAGAAGATACCCCGAGACATATTGAGATAGACGTATGGATGGAAGGAGACAATACATGTGTTCCAGATGGCTAGTGAGAGATAATCATACTTAGGGGGGAGTGCGTGCGCCTATGATGGAGTAAGGGATTATGGTACTTAGGGGGGGTGTGTCACATAGAGAGAGAACAAGGGCAAAGAGTGTTGGATGGGTCTATATGTAGCGCGAGCGGGACATGTGTATGTGTGAACTAGGGAGATATAAAGTTTGAGAGAGATAGAGGAGCCTCGATAAGGCTGAGTGGTGCGTCAGATAGCTGAGAGGGGGAAAGAGATATTCCAACTGCTCGATAATGCAGTGCATGTAAATGTTTTAGAAGTCAAACTTTGGAAACTTTGATCAGGTTTACGCAAATGTTATTTATATCTACAATACCAAAGATACATCATACGGAACTACATCTCATGATGAATCTAATGGTATATGTTTGCCGTTCTAGATGTAAATGTTTTTCTCCACGTACATGGTCCAACTTTGTGATGTCTGACTTTTCAATAAATCTATATGCTATGGACCGAAGAGAGTGCCTAAGTCGAGAGTGCTCAAGTGCGTGTGAAGGAGAATGAGTGAGTGTGCAAAAAGAGTATGTGTGTGAAAGAGAAAGGGACAACAAACGATAAATTAGAGAGAGTGTGTGTTTTTTCGTTTCTTATGCAAACATATCACACATGCATCTCCGATATAGAAAAGCGAGGTGAGGAGATACACGAATATAGCTAGTGCATGATTGTTTGCAACGGAGAGAGACACCCCTATAGCACATGTCCAATAGAGGTCTGGCCAACAAGGAACAAAGGTCTAGAGGGACACATGGAGAACATGGACGCATGGGGAGGGAGAGATGGTGTGTTTGTGATAGAGAGATCCCCTCAAGATCGTGAGGGGACTATATGGGTGGGAGATCGAGGGAGGTGCATGTGCTATAGAAAGATGCCCCGAGAGAAATCGAGATAGACCATGCACATGTTTGTGATGGAGACTAATATTATCTAGTCATACACATATAGGGGGGGGACTGCGTGTGCCTACATTTGAGTGAGAGACCATCATACTTGGCTAGGCATGAGATTGTGTGTGTGCGTGTGAGATGGAGAGAGAAAGAGGGAGAGAGATAGAGTTTTAGATGGGTCTATTGAGTGCGAGTGAGATATGCATGTGTATGTGTGACCCAAGTAGATGGAGAGTTTGAGAGAGAGAGAGAGAGAGAGAGAGGGAAGAGCTCTGAGACGATAGAGTGGTGCGTGAGAGAGTTACGGGAAACGAGCCAAGGAATTTGTGTGCGTACGATGAGTGCACCGAAGATATTTAGCTTGGACTAGACAATCATACATAGTGTGCGAGAGAGACCTATAGATGGAGTATATATGCATGCGAATTAGAAAGATCCCCCCCCCACACACAAAGAGATAGAGAGAGAGACGGGGAGAGAGGGACAGGGACCAAAAAGGTTTGTGTGTTGGATGCGTGCGACATAACTGAAGATTTTTGGCGAGAGAGAGAGAGAGAGAGAGCAGGAGTCCGGAAGAGGGGGAGGTTGCGTTTTATGCATCAAAGACTGATATAAACCATATTTCAATATATACTTGCATTGAAATATTTAAATAGTAGAACATGTTGTCTGCAATGCAGACATGAACGGAGATATGCATATATCAAACAAGTTCATTAATTTGACTTTCAACATATTCATGAAGTACTATAATACTGTACAACATGCTACTCGATTGAGGTGTTCAATTTTGGATTTTGTTCACTATTTTTGACCTGGTGAACGAGCTATTTCTTTGAATCGAGATATTTCATTTTGGGTTTGATTCCCGTTTTTTGAGTGGGTCAACTATTTGTCATATAGTTAATCACTAGCAACGAGCATGTAAAAACACATTACTCCCGAGCATCATATCTCCATCTAAAAAATAAGTGGCAAGCTAATATTTCAAAATTTGATTTGAATCGACTTGGTAAGGTAGACGTGGATGCTCGTTCTCCCAAAATTTCAACGAACCGTTAAACACCCTCTGCTCGATGGAATTCGCTCGAGCAAATAAATGGGAGACGCGAAATTACCGGCCTATGTGGGACACGCATCAATTGGCCCGTTGTACATCAAGGGTAGGTTCGTAACTTCATCCAAGCATGCCTTCTCCTCGGCTGAAATGACATGTGCCGAATAGTTCATAAACCATGGTCGGCAAAACACCCTCTCCTCGCCCGAAATAGCGCGTGCCCACTATTTTAAAACACACTCTCCTTGCCAGAAATCGCTTGCGCCCACTATATTTCAAAACACGCCCTCCTCACCTGAAATCGCTCGCGCCCACTATATTTCAAAACACGCCCTCCTCGCCCGAAATCGCTCGCGCCTACCATTTGGGAGAAGCAAAGTTACTCTACTATGCCCGACCCTCAGTACACAGACCCAAGCCGAGAAGCCTAAAGGCAGGGGTAGAACTGTAACTCCCCCCTGTCGGTGTCAAAACCGGCGGATCTCAGGTAGGGGGTCCCGAACTATGCGTCTAGGATCGATGGTAACAAGAGACGGGGGACACGATGTTTACCCAGGTTCGGGCCCCCTCTATGGAGGTAATACCCTACTTCCTGCTTGATTGATCTTGATGAATATGAGTATTACAAGAGTTGATCTACCACGAGATCGTAATGCCTAAACCCTAGAAGTCTAGCCTATGTGGGTATGGTAATGAGTATATGTGTTGTCCTTTCCGGACTATCCCCTATGGTTTATATAGACACCAAGGGGATCTAGGGTTTACATGGAGTTGGTTACATAAGAAGGAATCTTTATTCCCAGGCCTGCCTTTGACGCCACGTAGAGTCCAATCCAGACACGGTGCAGTCTTCGGCCTTCATGTCTTCATAGCCCATCAGTCCGACCCATGGATAATAGGCCGGACGCCCGAGGACCCCTTAGTCCAGGACTACCTCAGTAGGCCCCGAACCAGTCTTGAATAGCGAGGTGCTCGACACACATGTTGTCTTCGGCATTGCAAGGCGGGTTCACCCTTCAATGATCTCCAAGTAATGTATTCGGCCATTGGTCCAATGTCGCCTCCTTGTCTTCTGTGCATTAAATAATCTTTGTCCTCCACGTGTCGAGTGAATGTGGAAAGTCAGGGTTCTTTGCGAATAACACCCCATCCACGCAAGGAAGAGCGCCTATTTAAAGAGATTGGATGCCAGATTCATTCAACGCAACGCAAAAGAACTCCCAAGTGACTGCTTAGGAGAAACCATTCCAGCATGGCTAGTGTTCCCAGCTCCTCCGCTCATCCCGTCCCAGAGAAAGGCAAGTGGGAGAGGTGTTCCGTGTCTCATGGCCGATTGACGAAGTTGCAAACGCAGGGATTCCTTCCCCATGCAGATCTAGTCCCTGTTCGAACGGGGCTAGCTTCCTTCAATGAGGGGACTCAGGCAGAGGACTTCTCCAATCCATCCAGGGGAGAGCGAGCGTGTTTTGTCCCCTACCTGCTAAGAGGCGTTGGATTTCCTATCCATCCGTTCCTCCGAGGGTTTCTGGAGTACTACGGCCTCCAGCTGCACAGCTTCACTCCGGCCTCTATTCTGCACATTGTGGGTTATGTCGCTTTATGCAAACTTTTCCTGGGCGTTGAGGCTCATTTCCAATTGTGGAGGAAGTTGTTCTGTCTCATCCCGCGCAATCGCGAAGGATCAATATTTGAAGTGGGTGGAGCCAAAGTATGGCGCGTCGCCGATACCGGATATCCATCCGGCATACCAAGGAAGGCACCTGATGAATGGCCCTTCGAATGGTTTTATATAGAGGATGTTGCGCTTCCTGACCCGGTTCGAAAGAGTCTTCCTGAATTTGCGAGTGTCCCGCTGAAGAAATGCCATAGTTAGCATCCCCGGAGTCTTGAAGAGGAAGATGGCGCGGAGGTTCGTCAGCTGAAGAGCAGGATGAAAGAGCTCACTCAGTCCGGACTCACAATAATCGAGGTTATGGCGATTTCCATAGCGTGAGGGGTTCAGCCGCTCCAATACAGAGGGCTTCCAATGTGGCACTACAATGGGGAGGACGACGCCTCTCGCTGCGGCCGGAAACGTCTAGACACCCCTGCCGCTTTGGCTAAAATATTAGCCGAACTGTTCAAAGGGGAGGAAAAGGAATTTCTCCGCATCAAATTTAGAGACGGGTACTCTATGTATAACCCTCCCAGCTGATTAAGGCCCGACCCCTCTGTTTTTACTTCTTCTATCTCTGGATTGCCTTTGATAAGCTTTTTAACTTGTCTGCTTATGACAGCACTGGCGAAAGGTCACCGAGGGATTTTATAGTCCCTCCCCACAGCCGGAGGATCAGAACCGGGAGATCGATCCCGGGTTCGAAGAGGATCCGGATATATTTTTGGTGCTTGCGGAGGGGGTGTTTTACCAGATGATCTACGACGGCAAAGAAGTGGCCATCATCGCCGACTACCCCGGTCTTCTTCTAGCTTCACACGTAAGTGATCCGAACACATCTTATTCAAAAAGAGATCTCTCCTTCCTTCTTACCCACCACGCTGTCTTGTACTCCAAAGGGGAAGGGTTCGGTGCGCCGTACTACTCCAAGGGTACCTCCGAAGAGAGCGTCCCCCACTCCGGGCGAGCCTTCCAAGAGGAAAGCAAACAAGATACGGCCATGCCTTCATGGAAGAGGTATGAATCCGCCAACCTGCACCTGAGCAGTCACGTCCAACCGTGACCTTCCTGTTATCCATGTGTCAGGAGAAAGATGCGCTGGACCATATCCGGAGGTTCGAGCAGCCGTACTTCCCGCAGCTAGGATCCAAATCCTGCCATGAAGACTGGGGTTGATACGGAGGCAAAGATGTACTGTCCTCCAGCCGTGGACTCGGATGATGTATCCGTCACCAACTCGGAAGTGGAGAGTGCGATGAATCATCGGCGTTGCCGGGCCATTTTACAAGACCCGGGCTTTTCATAAGAGTCATTTAATGCCTTCAACTCGACCGATGCATACATTTGAGCTACTCGAGATGGGATTAATAGGGCCACAAAGCAACATTTGAAAGACGTGCGGGTAAATTTGTTTGGTCTGACTGTGATAACCATATGCCAGTAGCCCCCGAGACTTAAAGGAGTAGGAACAACTAATTTAAGGATCAATGTATGACCAGGTGCTTACGGAGAAGAACACCCAGCTAGCTCAGGAGCTGGAAAAGTGTCAGCGCTAGCTTCTTGCTGCCAACGCCGAACTGGAGAAATACACGGCATCTCCCGGTAATGTTTCCTTCTATCCAAAATTCATAATGATACACCGATAGTGCGAATCTGGGTGCTAATCGTTGTATTCGGCCGTTAGACCAAGTACGGGAGCAGCTAGACGCCGCTCGAAGCAAAGAACACGGAGCCAAAAAGCTACTAGTAGCGGGAGAGCGTGTATTGACAAAAGTCGTCCCAGAGAAGAAGAAACTCTAGGATTCGAACTCGAAACTGGGTGAAGAACTGAAAGATGTGCGAGCTCAGCTAGCCGACTCTGTGAAGGAGAACAACAAGCTGCGAGGCGGCATATTCGGTATGTGGCCACTTTTGTTTATAACAGTTTTGGAAGTAACGGTAGCTGATATAGCTGTAATTGCAGGTGTTTTGATGAACTGCCCCAAAGAGGAGGTGTCCGGATCATCGAGTGATCTTCTGCAAGGGTTGTCGCAGTTGCACGAGCAAGCTCGGCAGGCGATGCGGAATGTAGCCAAGGCTTTATGGCCATACGACCCCCCTCCAGGAAGCATGGAGGAGCTGATAGAGCTGTTCAAGGGGCGCGGTGGCGTATCCAGCTGTGGAAGATATCGGCATGCCGAGAGGGTGCGCGAGAGGCCCGGGCCATGGTGAAGACATGATACACCAAGCTGGATCCTAATCACATGGCTCGTGTCGGACCGCTAGGGTCGAATGGGGAAGAAATTCCCGTCAGTTTAGTATATGACCAAGTAGAGGTGGCCGCCAAATATTCCCAACAGGAATGTAAGTTAGATTGCCTGTTGGAAGGTGTAGAAGAGGAGGTGTTTGAGTCCAAGTGACTATGTACTTTCCTCATCTAGCTGAATTGTATATCATTTGTCATGGCAGACCTTTTCGCTTCAACCTCCGGCCCCGAAGGTGCAGAGTGTTTCCGAATACCGTCGCAGCTAAATAGGCCGGGGTATGCCTGGAAAACTAGGCGTAGGGGTCATAGTTTCTTGAAGAGACAAGTTATATCCGGCTAGCTATGTTATATTACATTGATATCGTAAGAAACATCTTCTAGAGAGAATAGTTCCATTAAGGGTTCATTTCCCTGGGTGTGCATGCATTTAATGCGCATGTCTGAATTGTTGTGTGAGCACCACGGTTTGTATAGCTTTTGGGGGGTGCACAATGGAGTGAGTTTAAAAAACATCTTTAATTGACCGACCGAATATTCCATTAAGAATGCTAGCTTTTGGCTTCACCCAGTCTGAGGTACACATCCGGATGACCTGGCGGTAACAATCGCAGAGGTGCTGCCTTTATGCCCTAGTCGAACTAACGGGAACGTAGGGCATAAGCACAGGAGACAGGCAACCTAGCTTTTCCAAAACTTAAGTCATATCGATGCATATAATGGCAAAGAAAAGGTACATATGGAAAAACTCATGTGTGAGGATCTTGATGCTCAAGGAATGACAAGAACTTCTGTCCGAGAAGCCCCCAGGTACAAGTGGCGTACATGTTGAAAGATGTATGTGCCAATGGTGTGCGGTCTAGCCGCACCAAAGCTTTAAAGTGAGAGATAAGAAAGTAATCAGAAAAGAGAGAAAAAATAATGGAAACTCTAGGGGAGTAGGAGACGAACAAGGGGTGTAGCGCTAGGCGTAGAATCTTTGGAGTCTGGCCGCGTTCCAGGGGTTCGGCTCGAGGCGATTGTCTGATGCATTGCGAAGACGGTATGCTCCTCCAGTGAGAACTTCATCAATTATGAAGGGACCCTCCCATTTGGGCTTGAGTTTGTACTTTTTCTTCTCTGGGAGGCATAGAATGAGTTCACCAACGTTGTAAGTCTTGGCCCGTACTTCTCTGCTTTGATATCTTCGAGCCTGCTATTGGTAAACTGCTGAACAGGCTTTTGCGACATCGCATTCCTCCTCCAGGGCGTCTAGGCTGTCCTGCTGATCGAGCTCGGCTTCTCTCTCTTCGTACATACACACTCTAGGTGAGTCGTGAATAATATCGCAGGGCAATACAACCTCTGCACCATACACCATGAAGAAGGGTGTGTAATCAGTAGTACTGTTTGGCGTGGTTCGTAGCCCCCAGAGTACGGAGTCGAGCTCCTCAACCCAGTGCTTGTCTGATTCTTTCAAAGACCGCACTAGTCTGGGCTTGATGCCGCTCATAATAAGATCGTTGGCGCGTTCAACTTGACCGTTGGTTTGTGGGTGGTAGACGGAGGCGTAATCTAGTTTAATACCCAGATTAGTACACCAGGTTTTGACCTTGTCGGCTGTGAAATTGGAGCCGTTGTCAGTGATGATGTTGTGTGGGACACCATAACGGTGCACAACATCGGATATGAAGTCTATCACCGGGCCGGACTCAGGAGTTTTGACCGGTTTAGCCTCTATCCACTTAGTGAATTTGTCCACCATAACCAGCAAATATTTTTTCTTATGGCTTCCTCCTTTAAGGGGTCCAACCATGTCGAGTCCCCAGACCGTGAAAGGCCAAGTGATGGGGATTTTTTTAAGGTAGTGGGGGCATATGGCTTTGATTTGCAAAGAGTTGGCATCCGACGCAACATTGGACAAGGTCCCGTGTGTTCGCCCGGGCCGTCGGCCAATAAAACCCTATACGGAAGGCCTTGCTAACAAGGGCCCGAGCTGCGGTGTAGTGACCACCGAGTCCTGCATGAATCTCAGCCAAGAGCTGCCGCCCCTCTTCCTCGGATATACATCGTTGAAGGACTCCGATGGCGCTTTTCTTGTAGAGCTCTCCATCATGAACCTTGTAGGCCTTTGAGCGCTGGACAATGCAGCGGGCCTCATTCTGGTCCTCAGGAAGGTCCTTCCTATTAAGGTAGGCCAGGAAGGGTTCCGTCCATGGGGCAATGACTGCCATGATGAGATGCGCCGATGATGTTATGTCGGTGTTTCCGGGATCTGGGGCTATGTTTGGGTCCGGGCTAGTATTGTCGTTTTCCCCCCTGCCACACTACGGATGGCTTAAAGAGCCTTTCCAGGAAGATATTAGGTGGGACGGGGTCACGCTTAGTGCCAATACGAGCAAGAACATCCGCCGCTTGATTACTTTCTCAAGCCACATGATGAAACTCAAGCCCCTTGAACCGGGCCGACATTTTTATGACTGCGTTACGATACGCTGCCATCTTCGGATCCTTAGCGTCGAAATCTCCATTTATTTGAGATATTGCAAGGTTTGAATCCCCACGCACTTCTAGGCGTTGTATGCCCATGAAGACAGCCATCCGGAGACCATGCAATAAGGCCTCGTATTCGGCTGCGTTATTGGAGTCTGTTTATAGTATTTGGAGAATGTACTGGACAACGTCTCCAGTAGGGGATGTTAAAACGACACCCGCTCCTAACCCTGCCAGCATTTTGGAGCCGTCAAAGTACATGACCCAATTGGAGTATGTGTCGTACTCTTTTGGGAGTTCGGCCTCTATCCATTCGGCAATGAAGTCGGCCAATACTTGGGATTTGATAGCTCGACGTGTTTTATATGTAATGTCAAATGGCAGGATCTCAATGGCCCATTTGGCAATTCGTCCCATAGCATCGCGGTTGTTTATAATGTCATTGAGTGGTGAGGGAGTCCTAGATTAGGGGGTCCTCGGACAGCCGGACTATATACTTTGGCCGGACTGTTGAACTATGAAGATACAAGATTGAAGACTTCGTCTCGTGTCCGGATGGGACTCTCCTTAGCGTGGAAGGCAAGCTTGGTGATTCGGATATGTAGATCTCCTCCCTTGTAACTAACTCTGTGTAACCCTAGCCCCTCCGGTGTCTATACAAACCAGAGGGGTTTAGTCCGTAGGACAACAACAATCATACCATGGGCTAGCTTCTAGGGTTTAGCCTCTCCGATCTCGTGGTAGATCAATTCTTGTAATACTCATATCATCAAGATCAATCAAGAAGGAAGTAGGGTATTACCTCCATCGAGAGGGCCCGAACCTGGGTAAACATTGTGTCCCCCGCCTCCTGTTACCATCCGCCTTAGACGCACAGTTCGGGACCTCCTACCCGAGATCCGCCGGTTTTGCAACCGACATTGGTTCTTCCATTGAGAGTTCCACTTTGTCGTCGCCATAAGGCTTGATGGCTCCTTCGATCATCGGCAATGATGCAATCTAGGGTGAGGTTTTCCTTCCCAGACAGATCTTCGTATTCGGCGGCTTCGTACTGTGGGCCAACTCGCTTGGCCATCTGGAGCAGATTGAGAGCTACGCCCCTGGCCATCAGGTCAGGTTTGGAAGCTTGAAATATACAGCCGACATCCGTGGAGACTTGATCTTCGACGGATTCAAACCCATGCCAGGTGCGCCACACAGTCACGATGGGCACGATTTAGCTCTGCCGTCGGATAGTGTTCGGGAGATCACACATGTAACTACTCCGGCCCTCAATCCGGAAGAGATCATGCCGTCCGAGGACGGGTGGATGGACCCCGCCACGGAGGCCGCACACCCAGCGGCGATAGAGCCGAATGCTGACTTCACCTCCTATGAGACCTGTGTTACCAAACACTCGGATTCGTCCTCGGCCACAGACTCTGAACCGCTCGCGTCCGTGCCTATCGAATCCGATTTGGCACTGATCATGGAGTTTACCTCCGCGGATATCTTTCAGTACTCGCACTTGGGCGACGTGCTAAACTCTTTATGGTCTCTCTCCTTGTCAGGAGACCCTTGGTCGAACTATGTCCGGCTCGAGTGGGAAGCGGACGACGAAGAAATTCGTTGCCCACCCACCACCCACTTAGTAGACATTGTCAACGACTTAACCGACATGCTCGATGGTATGGACAACGATGCGGGAGACGAACAGGAACCACCGTCCGTAGGGAGCTGGACTGTCACTTCATCACATGATATATACATGGTGGATACACCTAAGGAAAACAACGATGAGGAGCGGGAGGATGCAGCAAAGGATCATTCCCTCGAGAAGCAACCAAAGCGATGGCGTAGACGCCGCGCCAAACCCCGCCCCGGCAAAAACAGCGATAACAGTACTAGAAAGAATAATACCCATGTCGACTCCCAAGGAAACGACAACCACATGGAGCCAACGATAGAGCATGATGAACCAGCGGATGGCAAACATAGTACAGAGACACCGTCCGATCACGACGGCATCGATGGAAAAGATAATCAACTTGTCTCCGGAGAGGAGAACAGTCCGGACGACGACGCACAGATCATCCCGGAAAGGCACGGGGAGCAAGAGAACCTCCAAAGAAGGCTTATTGCCACCGCGAGGAGTTTAAAGAAGCAGAAGCAAAGGCTTAAGGCCGCGCAAAATACACTCAACAGTAGATGGAATAAAGTGCTCGACACAGAAGAAAAGTACGGTGGTAGTCCCCACACAAAGAGCTATCCAAAGTGCAAACTGCTGCCTGAATTCGATGACGAGGCCTCAGAGCCTACACAGCCGAACAATAAAACGACCGATCAGCCGGATCGACCACCCCGTGGCTGCGATAGGGAGGCTAACGATGTCGAACATAAGTCAGTACACGATTTACGTGAGGACTTGCACCAAAAAGCCAGTCCAACCAGGTCCATCTACGGATCTAGGAAGCGCGCTCTGGCACAGAATCAAAACTGAACACTACAACCGTCAGAACGCCACGACACATCCACATATAGGGGTGCCGCCCACCCCCTATGCTTCACCGATGAGGTGCTAGATCATGAATTTCCTGAGGGATTTAAACCTGTGAACATACAGGCATACGATGGAACGACAGACCCTGGGGTCTGGATCGAGGACTTTATCGTCCATATCCACATGGCTCGGGAGATGATCTCCATGCTATCAAATACTTGCCCCTCAAGCTGAAAGGACCAGCTCGGCACTGGTTAAAGAGCCTCCCTGAAAACTCAATTGGAAGTTGGGAAGAGCTTGAGGATGCTTTTAGGGCCAATTTTCAAGAGACCTATGTCCGACCTCTGGATGCAGACGATTTAAGGCACATAATTCAATAGCCCGGAGAGTCAGCCTTAAAGCTTTGGAACAGATTCCTCACTAAGAAGAATCAAATTGTCGATTGCCTGGATGCCGAAGCTTTAGCGGCTTTTAAACATAGCATACAGGACGAATGGCTTGCCAGACCCCTCGGCCAAGACAAACCAAGGACAATGGCAGCCTTAACAAGCCTTATGACCCGCTTTTGCGCGGGCAAGGATAGTTGGCTGGCCCGTAGCGGCACAAGCAACCCAGGCACATCCGAAGTCAGGGATGGCAATGGAAAACCATGACGCAATAAAAGCAAGCGTCAGAAAAATGAAGACAGCCCAGACAACACGGCGGTAAACGCCGGATTCAGGGGCTCTCGACCCGATCAGCGGAAAAAGCCATTCAAAGGCAGAAGAGATGGACCGTCTAGCCTAAACAAGATTCTGGACAGATTATGTCAGATTCATGGCACCTCCGACAAACCTGCAAATCACACCAACAAAGATTGTTGGGTCTTCAAGCAGGCCGGCAAGCTAAACGCCGAACACAAGGGGAGGGAGACAACAAGTGAAGACGAGGATGAGCCTCGCCAGCAAAACACTGGGGGACAGAAAAAATTCCCACCAGAGGTCAAAACAGTGAACATGATTCACACGACGAGGAGCAAATGCGCACTCCGAGACTTATGCGCCTTAGAGCCTGTCACCCCAAAGTTCAACCCTTGGTCGGCCTGCCCGATCACTTTTGATCACAGGGATCACCCGACTAGTATCCGGCACGGAGGATCGGCCACCTTGGTACTAGATCCAATAATTGACGGATACCATCTCACCCGAGTCCTTATGGACGGCAGCAGTAGTCTTAATCTAATATATCAGGACACAGTCCGCAAAATGGGGATAGACCCAACAAGAATCAGCCAAAGATATACTACCTTCAAAGGAGTAATACCAGGCCCAGAGGCCCGCTGCACGGGCTCTCTAGCACTAGAGGTTGTATTCGGTTCTCCTGACAACTTCCGAAGTGAAATGTTAACCTTCGACATCGCTCCATTCCGAAGCGAATATCAAGCACTACTCGGAAGAACGACCTTTGCTCGTTTTAATGCAGTGCCGCATTACGCTTATCTCAAGCTTAAGATGCTCGGTCCACGTGGCGCCATCATAGTTAGAGGAAGCACAGAGCGTTACTTACATGCTGAAGAGTGTACAGTGGCTTTGGCAGCCGAACACTGAACGACCTCTCCAACCAGAAAAAAGGACCGGTCGTCAAGACCACGGACACGGCTGGACGAGTCAGGCGCACCCCTAGCCGTAGCAGCTCAGATAAACCTGAGATTGGGTCGATGGATATTCCTCCATAGGTGGTGCTAGGGGCTTCCCGCTTGTAAAAAGGACTACAGTTCGTCTTGACCTTCTTTAGATTGAATTTTAATAGTTCATTAAGAATAACCAATTTTTCGCACGAAGATTTTGACCTGAGATTTTTCTTATACAGATGATAATCGTGCTACACCCTTCCAGGATACGGCACAACGGACACACAGGCGCAGACGTGCAGCAGGGCCCCGCTCAAAGGTTTCTTTTTAGATTAAGACCCTATGTAAACCTTTCTTACTGTCTCTTGTTGCTTCACACCCTCCGGATACTCAACACAACTGAGAGGGATGCTGGCGATTTTGGCATTTCGCCACGTCAGACCGATGCATGTACCTAGAAATTGAGGGTTCATTATCAAGGGCATTACTCAGCCCGGTATATGCTGCAAAGTCCGAATACCTTAGGGTGTCGCAAGTTTGGCCTTATATGCATCAGGTCCGAATCATGTCTTTGGTCAATAGTTGGGTTTGCCCGGCTCCCATGTTTTGCTACCTTACGTTCCATTCTATCGGCTAAGATGGCACCGGGAGAACTACTGCGATTGTGCCCTGGTTCATATGGATGAGCACCTCAGTAGAGAAAGCCGAAAACTGACTGTCTGTAACATCCCAAATTTTCAATTTGGAATATTATACATAAGATCATCATGCATGTCATATTTTCTTGCATTTTGTTGATCCTAGAAATTTCACGCAACTCAAGGACCCTCGGAGAGAGTTGGAGATTTCGAAATTTTCGTATTTGAGTTCTCTCAAAATTCTAAAAAGAGGATCATTGGATTTATTTATTTTATCTTCAAATATTTTTCCAATATAAAAAAATAAGAGAGGGAATAATACGACTTTCCCAAAATTTAGGAAAAATGAAGATTTAATAAATAAATCAAATTTTGGATTTTTCTCGAAGTTTATTTGCCTTAGGGAAAAATGTGTGTTTTCAAAAAATTGCATTTTAGGCCCCGAGTAAAGTTCATTTTGTTCGACTCATTTTTAGGAGTCGGGGAAAGTTTACTTTATTAATTTTGGAGTTCGTATAGATTTTTTTTCTGCGTGCGAAACCGTTTAAAAAAAACTGCAGCGCCTTTGGGCCAAAGGCCCAAGCCGCTAGCCGCCGGCCGGCCAAGGCCAAGAGGCCAAGGCTAGCGCGCACGCCAAGCCAGGGAGCCGCCGCCGCTTCTTTTGCCTAGTCCTAGTAGGACTCTTTTCCTACTTCGGTTATTCCGTATCTATTCCTAGATCTATTCCTCTTGTTTCCTAATCCTAATCTAATTTCTTGCCCCCTACCCCAAGCAAAACCCCTCCCCTCCCCAATATAAATACCCAAGCACCCCCCCCTCTAAACCATCAAACCAAACCCCTCCTCTCCTCTCCTGCGCAGCAGCACAACACCACAGTGCCGCCCTCACCTGCGCCGCCGCCCCTCACCACCGAGCCGCCCCACGCCGCCGCCACCCAACGCCGCCGCCGCCGGAGCCCCTCGTTCTTCGAGGTACTAGCCACGCCGCGTCACCTTTTCTTTTCCTCGGTTCGGTTTTTCGTAATCGTTCCGGTTTTCCGTTCCGGTTTTCTAGATCGGTTTTTCGTTTCGGTTTTCTTTCCGAAACCCTAGATTGGTTTTTCTCGCCGGTTTTTCTTTCCGGTTTTGTTTAGCGAGCATTCGCCGGACCGTTTGTCTTCACGAACGTGATCACCGGGTCGCCTCGGTTAATGAACGTCTGTTTGTTTAACCGTTCGCCGTTCTCTTTTCTCGTTGGATTTATTCCGCGATTCTTCCGATCGTGATTTCAGATCCGATCTTCTTTCTAGTCTATCTTTCCACTCGTTTATCGGAATCAGGTGATTCAAGCGCCTGGAGTTTCGTTTCGAAACCGCCGTTCCGACTAATCAACTTAAACAAAGTTTTGCTACTGTAAAATTTGACTTAGTTTCAACTTGCTAGAACCGAGTTGTTATCTTTCGTCGTTTGACTTTCGTTGCTAATTTTGATTCGATTCTTTTTGCAACCAGGGTTCTTAAGTTGAACTTTCTGGTTAGATCTTCTATTCAAGATTTACCTGTGCATTAGATGAGTACTTATTGTATGCTTGTTGTTTGTCTGCGATAGATCACCCGGAGTGCGCCGCTTGTTACTTCGAGTCTCTAGGTTTCGCGGATCGTCAGCAAGGCAAGTAACACTTGATCATACTTTTCTACTACCCAGTTTTATGCATTAGACCAATCCTCAAACATTGCATGATTAGGATCTAATTAAATTGTGGGATGGGAAGTAGATTGAGGTAGTACCTATTACCTGTTTTATTATCAAACCCTTGGGAGTTACTTCTACGTTGCTTATTATGCCATGCTATGCTAGTAGACGTGGATTGGGTGAGTGATATCCATGACAGATGTGAGATTGTTAATTTAATGGTTTATTTAAGGTGGTAACTTAAATACACATCTAGGTGGATTGAGGCACCTGATGTCTATCAGGACTTGCCTGTTTTGTTCTGGACCGCCACCCAGGCCCAAAGGGATCATAAGATAATTCATACTAGTAACTTACGTGTGCAGCCACAAGCCATTATGGGCTCTGGCATAGTGGAGTAAGTTGTGCGAACTCTTACGGGTAGGCTAGCAGATGTAGGGGATGTAGGTGTACAGGTCTACCCACATGTAAGGTGCTAGCGCTTCTGAAAGACTGTGTCTCGGTCATCCGTTTCTCAAACACCATGTAGTGCGAGAAACCAAACGAAGGCGATCGAGTCTTGTGGGGAAAAGTGCGCAAACCTCTGCAGAGTGTACAAACTAATCATGATTAGCCGTGTCCCTGGTTATGGACATCTTGAGTATCTAGTACTTGAATATCATGTGAATCTCAACATGTTACTCTAATTAATATTGTTGGGTTTTTAATGAGTACTTTTAATTGGGATTGAGGATGCTGTCAACCATTCTCAATGTTTAACAACCACCATGATAGTTAAACAAATTTATTCCTTTGCAGTAGGGAAAAACTGGCTTTATGCAAAACTGTAACCATAGAGCTTTTTCCACCAGCCAAATATGCATGTAGTATAGTCAATACTCATTACCTCTCTCTATGTGTTACATTGCCAGCATATTCCATGTGCTGACCCGTTTTCGGGCTGCAACTTTTCATGTTGCAGACTTTTCAGACGACGATTAAGGTGCCGTTTTAGGTCGTGGTTCTATACTCAGTGATGCCGTTGGAGTTGATGGACTCACTTATCTTCCAAGTCTTCCGCTGTTATCGTTATTAGATGGCCTTAAGCCATGATTATTGTAATAAGTTCTTTTTGAGCCATCGATGTAATAAGAGTGTGATTGCAACTCTGCTATAAATCCTCGATGTACTGTGTGGTGTCAGCATTACTGATCCAGGGATGACATCGTAGCACAGTAGACGTGATCCATTCGGGTCAGGTCGCTACAGAGATGGTATCAGAGCACACGCTGACTGTAGGACACGACCACTAAGTTAAAGCCATAGATCACCATTCTCTTCTCATTTTCTAACTCCTCATCTTTTCTACTCCTTTAGGATGAAGGACGCCAAGATCAAGTACGCTCAACCAGATGAAGGTACACCATTTGGATTTCACTTGAAGGAAGTCACCAAGTACCTGAACATTGGACTACCAAGCTTCACCGGGACTTTCAACGCCACTCTGCCTGAAGAGGAGCGCTGGAAGATTCAAGCTCACGTTCCGGGAAGGACATTCGCCCCAATCACCAAGCCCATAGATAGTGTTTTCAGTGCACCAACCTGGAGTCTGGGAAAGAGCATGGCAGCTCATATCACCATGGGACGCATTGGAGAAGTTTATCAAGAAGATCTCAAGGACACTATCTACCAGATTTGCGGACGCCGGAATGAACAATGGGAGATAGTCAGCACCAAGAAGGACAGATCCATTGCAGCTTTCATCCAGGAGTTAAACCAGCACATTCGACGCCAGGAGAATCAGATGTGCAATGATATGATAGAGTTGAAGAATGCAAAGGGAAGGATCATCAAACTTGAAGGAGAGATGAAGACTCTACGCAAGGACTACATGGACGAGATCGTAGCTGTCGTAAGGCACAATAACGATCTTAAGTATGAGATTGAAGAACTCAAGAAGAAATTGGAGCTCAAGAATGAAGACAAGTACGTCGACTGTCCGAGCAACTACATCATCATCGACGACACTGATTCGGATCCAAGCGAGCCCGACTTTGAAGACGAAGCTGGAGCAGACATCATGGAATCTTCCACTGGTTCAAATTAATAGATGACCCCCACATATTAGTAGTATTCCCTCCATGTAAACATTATAGTACACGCACCTTTGCGATAGCTAGACCGTTGTAAGCCCTTTGATTGAATGAATGAAGTGATTTTGTGTGCATTTGTCTCATAAGCATTCGGGTAGTGTTTTCTCCCTAGACCCCACTCTTTTCTTAATTTCTCGTCTTTTCTAAAACCCTTCAGATGCCTCCGAGACGCGACCCCGAGTTTGTTTTTCCGCCAGAGATCACCCAGTTGATTCAGCAGCAGAATACCTTGATTCAGACATTGGTACAGAACCAAGCCAACAACAACAACAACCCACCACCACCACCACCTGGGGATCACTTGACTCGTTTCCTTAGGCTGCATCCACCGGTGTATTCTAGTAGCACCGAGCCGATTGTAGCAGATGATTGGCTCCGCAAGATAGGAAGGGAGTTGACCACTGCAGGATGCACAGATGGTGAGAAGGTGAAGTTTGCTGCACATCAGCTTGACGGACCCGCAGCAGCATGGTGGGAGAATTTCACAGCCACTTACCCTGTAGACACTGTCACATGGGATCAGTTTCAGCAAGCTTTCCGCACTGCCCATGTTTCAGCAGGAGCTATGGCCATGAAGAAGCGTGAGTTCCGCAACTTACGCCAAGGAGGAAGGACTGTTGGCCAGTATGTGGATGATTTTAGTAAGTTAGCACGTTATGCCCCAGATGACGTTGCTACAGACGCAGCTAAGCAGGAGAAGTTTCTGGAAGGACTGAATGATGAGTTAAGCCTGCAGTTGATGGTAGCAAGATTCAATAACTACCAGGAGTTGGTAGACCGCGCCCTCATGATTGAAGGAAAGCAGCAGCAAATAGAGAATCGCAAGAGGAAGTATGGGCAGGGGAAGTTTAACTCTGGAGCCCAGCAGAAGCCCCGTTATACCCCTAAGCAAGGAGTGCAGTTTCAGCATACCCATGGAGGAGGTAGTTCGCACAACCATAATGGCCACAAGAATGGTAATGGGAATGGAGGAAGCAACGGCCAGAACCGGACCCCACCAACAACCCCAGCCAAGAGAGACCCGAGCAATGTCACCTGTTTCAAGTGTTCCAAGACTGGACATTACGCAAATGAATGTCCCGAAGGCCAAGGTGGAAATGGAAGCGCTGGAAAGAAGCCAAACCCTTTCAACAGAGGACAGGTGAACCACATTGATGTGGAGGAGATTGAAGATCAGCCCGATGCAGTAATCGGTAAGTTTTTGGTTAAGTCATTTACTGCACTTGTTCTTTTCGATACTGGTGCATCGCATTCATACATATCAAGGGGATTTGTAGAGAAGTATAGTCTGCCCACTAAGATTCTTAATACCCCTATGCTAGTAAGCTCGCCAGGAGCGGAGTATATGGCCAGACAAGGATGTTTTCAAGTGCCATTGAGAATAGGAAGGCATGTGTTTCCGACGGATTTGATCGTTCTGGAATCCCAAGGATTGGATGTGATTCTAGGTATGGATTGGCTGTCGATGTATGGAGGAAACATCGATTGCGCAAGTAAGACGATTTTGCTTACCACCCCAGAAGGGAGGAGAATCAAGTATGTATCACGGCATGAGCCGAGGAGGGCTTATGTAAATTTCCTATCAGGAGTTGTGCAGGAAGAGGTGCCAGTAGTGAAGGATTATCCTGATGTATTTCCTGAGGAATTGCCAGGAATGCCACCAGATAGAGATATTGAGTTTTTGATTGAGCTGTTGCCAGGAACAGGCCCGATATCGAAGCGACCATACAGGATGCCCGCACAGGATTTGGCGGAAATCAAGAAGCAGATTAATGAGCTATTGGATAAAGGTTATATACGCCCAAGTTCTTCGCCTTGGGGATCACCCGTACTGTTAGTGGAGAAGAAGGATGGATCGTTAAGGATGGTTGTTGATTATCGTGGATTGAATGCAGTAACAATCAAGAACAAGTACCCACTACCAATGATAAATGATCTGTTTGACCGTTTGCAAGGAGCTAAAGTGTTTTCCAAGATCGATTTGCGATCAGGGTACCATCAGTTGAAGATTCGAGAGCAGGACATACCTAAGACAGCGTTCACCACAAGATATGGACTGTATGAGTACACCGTTATGTCATTTGGACTGACTAACGCACCGGCCTATTTCATGAACCTGATGAACAAAGTGTTTATGGAGTTTTTGGATAAGTTCGTCGTGGTGTTCATTGATGATATTTTGGTTTTCTCGAAGAATGAAGAAGAGCATAAGGAACATTTGCGATTGGTTTTGGAGAAACTAAGGGAACATCAGTTATATGCCAAGTTCAGCAAATGTGAGTTTTGGCTAAAGGAAGTTGGATTTCTCGGACACGTTATATCCGGAGAAGGTATAGCAGTTGACCCCACAAAGGTTGAGACCGTAACCAATTGGGCAGCACCAACGACAGTTGGAGAGATCCGGAGTTTTCTTGGACTCGCAGGATACTACCGGAGATTCATTGAGAATTTCTCAAGGATTGCAAAGCCTATGACGGAGTTGCTGAAAAAGGATACCAAGTTCATATGGACTGAGGACTGTGAGGCAAGTTTTCAGGAGTTGAAGAAAAGATTGGTTACCTCACCAGTGCTAATTTTGCCAGATCAGACCAAGGATTGTGAGATGTATTGCGACACTTCACGTCGAGGACTTGGAGCAGTGCTTATGCAGGAAGGAAGAGTTGTTTCGTATGCTTCACGACAACTGAAACCTCATGAATTAAATTATGCCACACATGATTTGGAGTTAGCAGCCGTAGTGCATGCATTGAAGACATGGAGACATTTCCTCATTGGAAATCATTGTGAGGTGTACACGGATCACAAGAGTTTGAAGTACATTTTCATGCAGAAGGAGTTAAACCTTAGACAAAGGAGATAGTTGGAACTTATCAAGGATTATGATATGAGATTGCATTATCATCCCGGAAAGGCTAATGTAGTAGCTGACGCATTGAGCCGCAAGAGTCATGTCAATACGCTATTGACGGAAGAAATACCAAAGGAGCTAGCAGAAGATCTTCGTGAGCTATGTTTGGAAATAGTTCCGAGAGGCTACGTAGCAGCATTGGAGATTCAGTCTACCTTGATGGATAAAATCAGGGAAGCTCAAAAAGGGGACAAAGAGATTGCGGATATAAAGAAGAAAATGAGCGAAGGAAAAGCTAAGGGATTTCGTGAGGATGAGCACGATACCCTATGGTTTGAGGACCGTATTTACGTGCCAAATGACCCGGAGATCAGGAAGTTGATTTTGCAAGAGGCACATGATTCACCCTACTCGATTCACCCAGGAAATACCAAGATGTATTTGGATTTGAAGGAAACGTTCTGGTGGACCGGAATGAAGAGGGATATCACGGAGTATGTAGCAGTTTGTGATGTATGTCAGAGAGTGAAGGCAGAACATCAGAAGCCAGCAGGATTGTTGCAGCCATTGCCGATACCCGAATGGAAGTGGGATAAACTAGGCATGGATTTCATCACAGGTTTGCCAAAGACTCGTTCAGGCTATGATTCGATTTGGGTTATAGTCGACCGCTTGACGAAGGTAGCGCATTTCATTCCAGTTAAGACTACCTATAGCAGCGCTAAGTTGGCAAAGATATACATGACCAGAATTGTGTGTTTGCACGGAGTTCCGAGGAGTATTGTATCAGATAGAGGAACTCAATTTACCTCAAAGTTTTGGAATCAGTTGCATGAAAAGTTGGGAACCAGGCTAGAATTCAGTACAGCTTTTCACCCACAGACAGATGGACAGACTGAGAGAGTCAATCAGATTTTGGAGGATATGCTGAGAGCTTGTGCACTAGACTATGGATCTAGTTGGGACGATAACTTGCCGTATGCAGAGTTTTCCTATAACAATAGTTACCAAACCAGCTTGAAGATGGCACCTTTCGAGGCTTTGTACGGAAGGAGGTGTAGGACACCGCTATCATGGGACGAAACCGGAGACCGTCAGTTGTTTGGACCAGATTTGATTAAGGAGTCTGAACAGAAGGTTAAGTTGATTCGCGATAGGCTCAAGGTAGCCCAGTCAAGACAGAAAAGCTATGCGGATTTAAAACGCAAGGCGATAGAATACGAAGTTGGAGACAGAGTTTATCTCAGAGTATCCCCACTTCGAGGAGTTAAGCGATTTGGAGTTAAAGGAAAGTTAGCACCACGTTTCGTTGGACCATATAGAATTTTGCAACGCATGGGAGAAGTTGCTTATAAGCTGGAATTGCCAGAGGGACTGTCAGGAGTTCATGATGTATTCCATGTTTCCCAGCTGAAGAAATGTCACGCCGAGATGACGGAAGTACCGCTAAGAGATACAGTGCCACTTGAAGCAATTCAGTTGAAGGATGACTTAACATATGAGGAGAAACCAGTCAGGATTCTCGATTTTGCCAGCAGAGTTACTCGCAGCAAGGTTATCAAGTTCTGCAAGGTTCAGTGGAGCCACCACACTGAGGATGAAGCCACCTGGGAGAGAGAAGAAGATTTGCTCAAGGACCACCCTCACCTATTTTCTAGCCAACCCGAATCTCGAGGGCGAGATTCATCTTAAGGGGGGTAGGTTTGTAACATCCCAAATTTTCAATTTGGAATGTTATACATAAGATCATCATGCATGTCATATTTTCTTGCATTTTGTTGATCCTAGAAATTTCACGCAACTCAAGGACCCTCGGAGAGAGTTGGAGATTTCGTAATTTTCGTATTTGAGTTCTCTCAAATTTTGAAAAGAGGATCATTGGATTTATTTATTTTATCTTCAATAATTTTTCCAATATCAAAAAATAAGAGAGGGAATAATATGACTTTCCCAAAATTTAGGAAAAATGAAGATTTAATAAATAAATCAATTTTTGGATTTTTCTCGGAGTTTATTTGCCTTAGGGAAAAATGCGTGTTTTCAAAAAATTGCATTTTAGGTCCCGAGTAAAGTTCATTTTGTTCGACTCATTTTTAGGAGTCGGGGAAAGTTTACTTTATTAATTTTGGAGTTCGTATAGATTTTTTTTTTTCTGCGCGAGAAACCGTTTAAAAAAAAACTGCAACGCCTTTGGGCCAAAGGCCCAAGCCGCTAGCCGCCGCCGGCCAAGGCCAAGAGGCCAAGGCTAGCGCGCACGCCAAGCCAGGGAGCCGCCGCCGCTTCTTTTGCCTAGTCCTAGTAGGACTCTTTTCCTACTTCGGTTATTCTGTATCTATTCCTAGATCTATTCCTCTGTTTCCTAATCCTAATCTAATTTCTTGCCCCCTACCCAAAGCAAAACCCCTCCCTCCCCAATATAAATACCCAAGCACCCCCCCCTCTAAACATCAAACCAAACCCCTCCTCTCCTCTCCTCCGCAGCAGCGCAGCACCACAGCGCCGCCCTCACCACCGCCGCCGCCCTCACCAGCCCGCGCCGCCCACGCCGCCGCCACCGCAACGCCGCCACCCAACGCCGCCGCCGCCGGAGCCCCTCACTCTTCGAGGTACTAGCCGCGCCGCGTCACCTTTTCTTTTCCTCGGTTCGGTTTTTCGTAATCGTTCCGGTTTTCCGTTCCAGTTTTCTAGATCGGTTTTTCGTTTCGGTTTTCTTTCCGAAACCCTAGATCGGTTTTTCTCGCCGGTTTTTCTTTCCGGTTTTGTTTAGCGAGCGTTCGCCGGACCGTTCGTCTTAACGAACGTGATCACCGGATCGCCTCGGTTAATGAACGTCTGTTCGTTTAACCGTTCGTCGTTCTCTTTTCTCGTCGGATTTATTCCGCGATTCTTCCGATCGTGATTTCAGATCCGATCTTCTTTCTAGTCTATCTTTCCACTCGTTTATCGGAATCAGGTGATTCAAGCGCCTGGAGTTTCGTTTCGAAACCGCCGTTCCGACTAATCAACTTAAACAAAGTTTTGCTACTGTAAAATTTGACTTAGTTTCAACTTGCTAGAACCGAGTTGTTATCTTTCGTCGTTTGACTTTTGTTGCTAATTTTGATTCGATTCTTTTTGCAACCAGGGTTCTTAAGTTGAACTTTCTGGTTAGATCTTCTATTCGAGATTTACCTGTGCATTAGATGAGTACTTATTGTATGCTTGTTGTTTGTCTGCGATAGATCACCCGGAGTGCGCCGCTTGTTACTTCGAGTCTCTAGGTTTCGCGGATCGTCAGCAAGGCAAGTAACACTTTGATCATACCTTTTCTACAACCCAGTTTTTATGCATTAGATCAATCCTCACACATTGCATGATTAGGATCTAATTAAATTGTGGGATGGGAAGTAGATGAGGTAGTACCTATTACCTGTTTATTATGAAACCTTTGGGAGTTACTCTACGTTTGCTTATTATGCCATGCTATGCTAGTAGACGTGGATTGGGTGAGTGATATCCATGACAGATGTGAGATTGATAATTTTAATGGTTTATCTAAGGTGGCAACTTAAACACACATCTGGGTGGATTGAGGCACCTGATGTCTATCAGGACTTGCCTGTTTTTTTCTGGACCGCCACCCAGGCTCAAAGGGATCATAAGATAATTCATACTAGTAACTTACGTGTGCAGCCACAAGCCATTATGGGCTCTGGCATAGTGGAGTAAGTTGTGCGAACTCTTACGGGTAGGCTAGCAGATGTAGGGGATGTAGGTGTACAGGTCTACCCACATGTAAGGTGCTAGCGCTTCTGAAAGACTGTGTCTCGGTCATCCGTTTCTCAAACACCATGTAGTGCGAGAAACCAAACGGAGGCGATCGAGTCTTGTGGGGAAAAGTGCGCAAACCTCTGCAGAGTGTACAAACTAATCATGATTAGCCGTGTCCCCGGTTATGGACATCTTGAGTATCTAGTACTTGAATATCATGTGAATCTCAACATGTTACTCTAATTAATATTGTTGGGTTTTTAATGAGTACTTTTAATTGGGATTGAGGATGCTGTCAACCATTCTCAATGTTTAACAACCACCATGATAGTTAAACAAATTTATTCCTTTGCAGTAGGGAAAAACTGGCTTTATGCAAAACTGTAACCATAGAGCTTTTTCCACCAGCCAAATATGCATGTAGTATAGTCAATACTCATTACCTCTCTCTATGTGTTACATTGCCAGCATATTCCATGTGCTGACCCGTTTTCGGGCTGCAACTTTTCATGTTGCAGACTTTTCAGACGACGATTAAGGTGCCGTTTTAGGTTGTGGTTCTATACTCAGTGATGCCGTTGGAGTTGATGGACTCACTTATCTTCCAAGTCTTCCGCTGTTATCGTTATTAGATGGCCTTAAGCCATGATTATTGTAATAAGTTCTTTTTGAGCCATCGATGTAATAAGAGTGTGATTGCAACTCTGCTATAAATCCTCGATGTACTGTGTGGTGTCAGCATTACTGATCCAGGGATGACATCGTAGCACAGTAGACGTGATCCATTCGGGTCAGGTCGCTACACTGTCATGATAAAGCGCGAGACTAGTCAACCACTCAAGGACTCATCGGAATCCTCGCGATTCCTCCACATTAACGAAGGACCGGTTTCCCGGTCATGTATGTATGCACACCGTATTCGGATAAGCGTGGAAGTACCAGGGGCTATATATAGCCCCACTGTTAATCTCCTATGGCTAAGTGAAAGTGTTAAAGCAATATAGTCTGATTGCCTTGTTCGCCGTGCTATCACCTCCTTAATGGACCAAGAGGTTGGATCAAGTGTGAATACGTGCTTTTCCGAACACCCTCGCATTATGTGCGTGGGGGCTCAAGCCGATGACTGCAAACTTTTAGGATATATACATACATAAATGGCCGCACAGGAGACACCATAATACTTTCAGGCAAAAGTATAAACACAGCCTTTATAACTCAAAAAAATATTGTCTTTACAATTGGGATACGTGTCACTCAAACATGATACTCTTCGAGCACTGCGCCTCTATTAAACGAGCGCTTTCTAGGACTTCTTCTAAATAGTTCTCGGCCGAGACATGGCCCACAGCCGGACCTTGGGTTGCAATAGCGGTGGCATCCATCTCTGCCCAGTATGTCTTAACACGGGCAAGAGCCATCCGCGCGCCCTCTATGCATGCCGACCTCTTTACGGCATCGATATGCTGCATAGAACCAAGGAATTGTTGCACTAAACCAAAATAACTATTTGGCCTTGGCCCTTCCGGCCAAGGATGATCCATGACAGACCTCATGGCAAGCCCGGACAACCTATGGAGCTCAGCCCACTCGGGCATTTGTTCGTTTAACAGTAGCGGACGCGTTGGATTACTGAATTGCGACCAGAAAAACTTTTCCACTTCGTAACCCTTTTGATCTTTGAAAAAATCAATCGCATCAGCAGCACTCATTGCCAAGTCCAAGTACGCGTCTGCAGAACTCCATAGCTGATCCAGAGGGGCATACTTTGGATCTCCGAACTTCGTCCGCAACAAAAAGGGCTTCACAGTCATGATATCTCCGGCTTGGCGGAGCTCCTCCTTTGCCGCTCTAATTTTCGAGCGGGTTTCCTTGGCCGCTACTGTGGCTCTCTGCAGGTCCGCCGCTTTCGCCTGGCTTTCCTTTTAAAGAAGCTCATACCGGTCGGTGGCATCCTTTAGATCAACAGCCATCTTGGCTATTTTATCTTCGTACTTGCCATGAGCAGCCTGTTCGGCTCTTAAGTTTTCGGCCGCCTTTAGGGCGGCCACATCACTTGTCCTGGATTGTTCCTTGGCTCGGGAAAGTTCCGCGCGAAGGATCTCCACGATGGCAGCTCCATCTGCAGTCACATCATATATTAGATACTAGCATTATGCTCCTCTTAATACTTTTTGACCACCCGAAAATACATACCATGTGCCTCGTCAAGACGCTTGTTCACAAGCGCAATGTCGGCATCTGCCGCGTCCAGTTGCCAGCTCAGTCCGGCCAACTCAGCAGTCCGGCCAGCCACTGGACCGTCCGCTGCCTGCACATGAAAGCAGCGCAATCATTACTTGGGACTATGATCCTCTGTTTGCCGCCTAGGGATAGCAACCAGGGTCTCAAGGGCTACTATCTGTATAGAGTACACCTAGCGTGTGCGGTACCGTCATTTTTTTTATTACTTTGCGTACCTCAAAGCCTTTTAGCAGGCTCGTGAAAGCTTCATGCAACCCACTTTTGGCGGATGAGATCCTCTCAACCACCATACCCATTAAAGTACGATGCTCCTCCGAGATAGCCGCTTGCTCCAAAAGACCCGTCAGTACGTCCGGTTGCGCACCGGACAATCCCGGACTCTTTCTGTTGCTCCCCTTAGGAGCCAAATACTCCAGACTTCGGGTGGCTGAAGGGTTACCTTCTGGCCTTGGCGGATCAGGAGAAATCCTTCGTGATGACACCTCAGCGTCATCCGCCCCAGGAGGCGGGGAGACAAGGGGAGGCATTTCGCTCTCCATCATCTCCGGAAGAAGATCCCCCGAAGATGAACTTTGTCGGGAAGGGCTATGATCCGGACTGCAAGACATGTGTCCCGGTTATTGTCCATGGAGATAAAGCAAAATATATTTACCAAAAGTACTTTTGTTCACTTACAGCTCGGTGGAGGGCTGACCCCCTTGCGGGCACTGTGCGGTAAGGATGACCTCCGGGTCAGGGCCCCCTGGCGAGGGTTTCTTCTCTCGTTTGGAAACCCTTGTTTCCAAGTCTTCAGGAGTGGTTCTTTTCCTTCCTGGGGGAGAGGGAATTTCAAATTCTTCTCCCCAATTATCCTCCTTCGTGGAGGAACTAATTCCCCCGGTTTGGATGAGTAATGTGTGAGGCTCGCTTTCGGCTTTTTCGTCTCTCCCTTTATCTTCCCCCGAGGGCACTTGATAAGGTGCGTACTCCAGCATCCTGGCTAGTATAGGATCCGGCGAGCCTTCGGGAAGGGGGGCCGAACACCTGATCATCTTTGCCTTTTTATCCATTCCTAGTCAAGAGCGATTTTTTCAGAATGATGTTGTGACAAATAAAAAGACAGCATGTTCGGCCGCAGAATTACTTACCTGGGTATCTGGACGATTACAGTTGGGACCCGTATCCTCGGTGGTGACCGAACACTTTATTCGTGATCCGAAGAACAATCCATACATCTCTTCGAGCGTCACACCGAAGAACTATAGAATAGTTCGCGGTCCTTCTGGGTTGGACTCCCACATACGGAGAGATCGGCGTTGGCATGGCAAGACTCGACGAACCAGCATAACTTGCATTACCTTGACTAGACTGACATCCCTCTTGAGGAGATCTCGAATGCGACTTTGTAATGTCGGCCGTCATTGACTGGCCCCCAGTCCAGCCCCTTGTTGACCCATAACGCCAGTTGTGGCGGGGGGCCCGGGCGGAAGGCAGGGACAGCTGCCCACTTCGTACTTCGGGGAGCTATGATATAAAACCACTCCTGCTGCCATAAGTTGGACACCTCCGGGAAGGAACCCTTTGGCCATGGAGCATTGATGCCTTTGCTTATTATGGCACCTCCGCATTCTGTGTGTTGCCCATCGATTATCTTCAGCTTCACATTGAAGGTCTTGAGCCATAATCCGAAGTGTGGGGTGATGCGGAAGAAGGCCTCACACACGATGATAAACGACGAGATGTGAAGGATGGAGTCTGGAGCTAGATCATGGAAATCAAGCCCGTAATAGAACATAAGCCCTCTAACAAAGGGATCAAGACTAAAGCCTAGCCCTCGGAGGAATTGGGAAACAAATACGATGCTCTCGTTGGGTTTGGGAGTGGGGATGACCTGCCCTTGAGCAGGCAGCATGTGCGCGATTTCGGCGGTCAAATACCTGGCCTCCCTTAGCTTCTTGATGTCCTCCTCTATGGCAGAGGAAGCCATCCATCGGCCTTGAAAGTTTGATCTAGACATGGTTGAAAGCCTAAAGCGCTTAGCCTAAGCCTTGGGTGTTGGAACTCGGGGTGGGGGAAGGGAAGGATTGAGCGCGAGAAGAAAAGGACAAGCCTTGGCCCCTTTATAAAGAGGGCGAATATCAAGCGTCCTCCGCGTGGCCGTTTGGAACTTGCCTAAAATCGAGGAGTCGTACAAACGAGCACGATTGGGTTACCCACACCCGGATTGATGAGGATCCCGTGATAAGGAGACACGATCTATGCTTCGACAAGACATGCCAAGAAAACCGCCTTGCAATATGTGCAGTAGCTGGTTGAGAAAAATGGTTCGAATAATGACCGGGGCCATGGTGTGATGTCACGTTATGAAAAGTTGTCAGCAGATTAGATTTGTGGAAATATTATACTCTTTACGGTGGTATGTGGAATTTGTTTTGCAGAGCCAGACACTATCCTTGTGTTCAAAATCTTCTATGGAGTATTCGAAGGAGGAACCCGGCTTGCAATGTCGAAGACAATCTGCGCGGCAGACTCATCGTCATTGAAGCCTGGTTCAGGGGCTACTGAGGGAGTCCTGGATTAGGGGGTCCTCGGACAGCCGAACTATATACTTTAGCCGGACTGTTGGACTATGAAGATACAAAATTGAAGACTTCGTCCCGTGTCCGGATGGGACTCTCCTTTGCGTGGAAGGAAAGCTTGGCGATTCGGATATGTAGATCTCCTCCCTTGTAACCGACTCTGTGTAACTCTAGCCCCTCCGGTGTCTATATAAACCGGAGGGGTTTAGTCCGTAGGACAACAACAATCATACCATAGGCTAGCTTCTAGGGTTTAGCCTCTCCGATCTCTTGGTAGATCAACTCTTGTAATACTCATATCATCAAGAGAAATCAAGCAGGAAGTAGGGTATTACCTCCATCAAGAGGGCCCAAGCCTAGTTAAACATTGTGTCCCCCGCCTCCTGTTACCATCCGCCTTAGACGCATAGTTCAGGACCCCCTACCCGAGATCCGTCGGTTTTGACACCGACAAGTGGTACTTCGGAGGCCACCGTGATCGAACACTCCTGGAAGTAGTGTCGGAGCTTTCGGGATGCCATGAAGACTGTGTATGCTATTTTTTGGTAATGAGGGTACTGGGATTTGCATGGTGTAAGGACAGTAGATACGTAGTATACATGCTTCTGAAGCGGGAATTTATGTCTGTCCTGTTCTCGTTCGATGATGTGTACGGCGCTCACCACCTGATGTGTTGCCGATATGTATAATAACATTGGTTTGCCGGCGTTTGGTGCGGCCAGGATTGGATTCCCCGCAAGAAGGGTTTTTATTTCTTCCACTCTAGTTGTTGCTGCTTCCATCCACTCGAAGTGGTCGGTTCGCCGTAGAAGGCGATAGAGTGGCAGTGCCTTTTCTCCTAATCGGGAGATAAAGCGGCTTAGACCTGCCACGCAACCTGCAAGTTTTTGAACTTGTTTAAGGTCTGTTGGCTTAGCCAATTGTGCCAAAGCTTGGATTTTGGCTGGGTTTGCTTCGATTCCTCTATTGGAAACGATGAAGCTGAGCAGTTTTCCAACGGGGACGCCGAAGACACACTTTTCCGGGTTGAGCTTAATGTCATACGCCCTGAGGTTGTGGAATGTAAGACGTAAGTCGTCTATTAGTGTTTCCACGTGCCTGGTTTTGATGACGACGTCATCAACATAAGCTTCTACTGTTTTGCCAATCTGTTTCTCTAGGCATGTTTTAATCATGCGTTGATAGGTGGCGCCGGTGTTCTTGAGCCCAAAGGGCATGGTGTTGAAGCAGAATGGCCCGTATGGAGTGATAAATGTTGTTGCGGCTTGATCAGACTCCTTCATTTTGATTTTATGGTATCCCGAATATGCATCGAGGAAACATAGTGAGTCGTGTCCTGCAGTGGCATCGATGATTTGATCAATTCGGGGGAGGGGGAAGGGATCCTTAGGGCAGGCCTTATTGAGGTCTTTGAAATCGACGCACAGGCACCAGGATTTGTCCTTCTTTGGTACCATCACTAGGTTTGCCAGCCAGTCCGGGTGTTTGATTTCTCTAATGAATCCGGCCTCGATGAGTTTGGCCAGCTCTTCCCCCATGGCGTGTCGCTTGGGTTCGGAAAAGCGCTGTAGTGTTTGCTTAACCAGTTTAAACCCCTTTAATATATTGAGGCTATGTTCGGCCAGATCATGTGGGATCCCTGGCATATCTGAAGGGTGCCAGGCGAATATGTCCCAGTTTTCATGCAGGAATTCTCATAGTGCAGCGTCAACTGTTGGATCCAGTTGAGCTCCGATAGATGCTGTCTTCTTGGGGTCCGTTGGGTGGACCTGGAATTTGACTATTTCTTCTGCTAGTTTTAAGGAGGTGGATTCAGGGCGTTTGTCAAGGATCACGTCGTCCATGTCCACCGTGGAGCGGAGTGCGGTTAATTCTTCGGCCGCGAGGGCTTCGGATAGCGCCTCCAAGGCCAGGGATGTGGTTTTGTTTTCAGCACGGAGTGCTATGTCTGGGTCACTGGCGAGAGTGATTATACCGTTTGGTCCGAGCATTTTGAGATTCATATATCCGTAGTGAGGTATAGCTTGGAAGCGTGTAAAAGCATCCCGCCCCAACAGGGCGTGATGTCCGCTGCTGAAAGGGGCCACTTGGAAGGTTATTTCTTCGGACCGATAGTTCTCCGGCGATCCGAATACCACGTCAAGTGTGATTTTTCCCGTGCACCGCGCCTCCCGACTAGGAATAATTCCCCGGAAGGTTGTGTTACTTTGTTTGGTGCGGCTCCTGTCTATTTCCATTTTATGGAGTGTGTCCTCATAAATGACGTGTTGTCCGCTGCCCCCGTCCATGAGGACCTTGGTAAGTCAAAACCCCTCCACGATGGGACTGCGTACTAACACGGCAGGCGCTCGTACTGTTCTGCACTTTGGTTCGTCACGCGCATTGAATGTTATGGCCATGTCGTTCCATAGGTTTATTACATCGATTTGGCAGACTTTGTTGAGCTCGCAAAGTGCCCTTTTGCGCTTGTTATTTGAAGCGAATGTCTCGAAGACTGTCAATACTCTTTGGTGGTCGTCTTCTGGGGGGTGTCGTTCCGGGGCATCCTTGATAAGGATGTCCTCGCCGCTCTTGGCTACCTGTCGTAGTATCCAACATGCTCTAAGGCTGTGGGTTGACACGGTATCTGTTGTTGTATGTATTTTGCATGGGCCATCAAGCCACCCCTCCAGAACGGTGCCGTGCCGCGTAGCGGTTTTGTGTTTCTTGACTGTCGGGCTGGCCGTGCCACGAGGGTGCGCCCTTTTCGCTTGTAGGGGGAGTTGAGCTGGGACCGGCGGTTCCCAACGAGCTGCCTGAGTTTCCCAGACGCTATCCATCGCGCTGTATTTTTGTACAATGGTTGCTAAATCAGCGAATTTTAGTATGCGGCGGCGATTGATGGCGGTGAGGATTCCTTCGTCCGCATAGTTTTTGCAGAACGCTGATATTGCGTCCTCGTCACGACAATCTTTTACCTTGTCCTTGACAAGGAGGAATCTGGCCCAAAAGTGGTGGACCTTCTCCTGAGATTGTTGTTTTATGCTCATGAGAGCATCTATGTCCGGGTGGGTGGGTGGAATTAGATATGAACCCCGAGCTAACCGGTTGTCCGGAGTCCGACGACCTTCCGAACAAGACAGTCCGGGTTCCAGACTATCTTCTGATTGTTTGGAACCGCCGTCCGATGCTATGTTCGGAGGGCTAGTTGCGTCCCTTCGCGGGTGAATATCCGGCTCTTCATGAACGGCGATCCGAAGATAGTCCGTCTTCAATATAGAAGAAGACTCGCCATCCTGCTCCACGACTGTCGCGCTCTAGTGGGTGACTGATGGAGTTTCAGTATCTCCCTGATCGGTTTTAGGCCCGATCTGATTGTAATCTGTGACAATTCCCAAAGCGGCGATGCGATATAGGAGCTCGTTTAAGGACGAGAGCTCGACCGGATCCATCTGCTTCGAGTGCTCGGAGTTGATGCGAAGGGGATTTTCGATGGCCCGAGAGGTCATCGTCGGCTCTGCGGCCGAACGGGTGATCATAGTAAAGTCACCCAGCCGGAGGGTTTGGCCCAGGGCCAAAACTACCCCTGCGGTAATGTTGTCTCTAACGACAAGGAGAGCCATCGAGCCTTTCATCGACAGCACAGTGGAACTCTCAATGAAAGCACCAATGTCGGTGTCAAAACCGACGAATCTTGGGTAGGGGGTCCCGAACTATGCGTCTAGGATCGATGGTAACAGGAGACGGGGGACACGATGTTTTACCCAGGTTCAAGCCCTCTCTATGGAGGTAATACCCTACTTCCTGCTTGATTGATCTTGATGAATATGAGTATTACAAGAGTTGATCTACCACGAGATCATAATGGCTAAACCCCAGAAGTCTAGCCTATGTGGGTATGGTAATGAGTATATGTGTTGTCCATTTCAGACTATCCCTTACGGTTTATATAGACACCAAGGGGATCTAGGGTTTACATGGAGTCGGTTACATAAGAAGGAATCTTTGGTCGCCAGGCTTGCCTTCCACGCCAAGTAGAGTTCAATCCGGACACGGTGCATTCTTCAGCCTTCATGTCTTCACAGCCCATCAGTCCGGCCCATGGATAACAGGATGGACGCCCGAGGACCCCTTAGTCCAGGACTCCCTCACCCCCACATTTCAGACAAATGCGTCCGTAAGACATGGTTCTCCCTCCCAATTCCCCATTCATACATCGTGGGCGCCAAATCACCTTCTCCCCGGAAGCTCCCTTTTCCCGAGCCGTGAAACCTCAGCCCCTCCTCCATGGCGCCCCCTGTCCGTGTGAAAACCGGCGGATCTTGGGTAGGGGGTCCCGAACTATGCGTCTAAGGTCGATGGTAACAAGAGACAGGGGACATGATGTTTACCCAGGTTCGGGCCGTCTCTATGGAGGTAAATACCCTACTTCCTGCTTGATTGATCTTGATGAATATGAGTATTACAAGAGTTGATCTACCACGAGATCGTAATGGCTAAACCCTACAAGTCTAGCGTGTATGACTACGGTATTGAGTATATCCTATCTAGACTAAGTTGTCCGGTTTATATAGACACCGGGAGGATCTAGGGTTACACAAGGTCGGTTACAAAGAAGGGAATCTACATATTCCATCACCAAGCTTGCCTTCCACGCCAAGGAGATACCCATCCGGACACAGGTGCAGTCTTCGGTCTTCGTATCTTCACAGCCCATCAGTCCGGCCCATGGCAACAGGCCGGACGCCCGAGGACCCCTTTGTCCAGGACTCCCTCAGTAGCCCCTGAACCTGGCTTCAATGACAAGGTATCTGGCGCGTAGTGCTGTCTTAGGCATTCCAAGGCAGGTTCCTCCTTCTGAACTCCAAAATAGTCTTCAGACGAATTGATCGTGTCCAGACCTGTAACACACAGCCGTAGAGAATATATCATTTTCATGATTCCGACCCGCTGACAACTTTAGTAATGTGATGTCACACCCTCCCAGCCTTTATTTCGAACCATTTCCCGTCCCGCTGTTCCATGTTTCGGGGCGTGGTTTTTATTGGCACGTCTTGTCAAAGCAGGGATTGTGCCCCCTTATTGCGGGATTTTCATCAATACGGGCGTGGGTAACCCAACTGTCCTACGAGAAAGATTCTTTAGGAATAGGTAGGTTCGTAGGCTTAGGAGGAGGCGTCCAATACATGGGACCTTTATAAAGGAACCAAGGGACGTCTTTTTTATGCGAAACTCCTCCTCAGCCTCCCCAACCCCGAGTTCCAGCACCCAGGGTTCGACTTCATTGCTTCCAGCCTTCCCATCATGTCCGGATCCAGCTCCCAAGGCCGATGGGTGGCTTCCTCTATTACAAAGCTTCGGGCGGCCAGATACCTGACCGCAGAAGGTCATCACCGGCTTCCTGCTCAAGCACAGGTTATTCCGACCCCTAGATCCGGCGAGAGGGTTGTATTCATCTCCCACCTCCTCCGGGGGTTAGGGTTCGCTCTTCACCCCTTCGTCCAAGGGCTAATGTTTTATTATGGACTAGATTTTCACGATCTTGCCCCGGACTCTATCCTCCACTTCTCGGCGTTTATCGTTACATGCGAGGCCTTCCTTCAAATCCCCCCAGACTTCGGCTTATGGCTTAAGACCTTCAGTGTGAAGCCGAAGGTAGTTGACGGGGAACAGGCGGAGTGCGGCGGTGCTATGATCAGCCAACTCGCCAACACTCCCTGGCCGAAAGGTTCTTTTACCGAGGCTTCCAATTACTAGAAGTGGGAGTTGTTTTATATTACAGAGCCCCGTAGTACTAAGTGGGTAGCTGCACCGACCTTCCGTCCTGGCCCATCGCTACAGCTTGCATCATGGGTCAACAAGGGGCTAGACTGGGGATCAGTTGATGAAGTGCAGACCATACAAAGCCGCATCCGAACCCTCCTCGAGAGAGATATCGATCTTGTCAGCGTGATCCAAGTGATGTTAATTCGCCGAATCCTGCCCTGCCAGCGCAGGTCTCACCGCATGTGGGAGTTTAATCCAGAAGTACCATGAACCCTCCAACACTTCTTCGGCGCCACACACGAAGGGATGTGGAATTTATTTTTCGGGAAGCGGAAACATTGGCCGGATACTGCTGAGGATGATGTCCTTAACTGCAATCGTCTGGATACCCCGGTAAGAACTTGGCTTTCGAATACTTTGTAGTCATGCATACAGTAATATGGTACTGAGCAAACTATCTTTTTCCAGGGCTGGATAAAGAAGGCAGAACTTATTATGTGTTCGACCCCTCAGCCCGTGGGTCTAGTGAATCCTGTTCTAACAAGGATGCTGGCCCTAGCCCCATACCAGATTCCTGTGAAGGAGGATGAGGTGGAGGGAGAGAGGACCAAAGATGGCCTCTATTCCTAGGGAAAATCGGACTTTGAGTCCGGAGGAATAAAAATCCCCCCACACGAAGACAAAAGTGAAGGGGGGCCACTATCTCTTTCCCTCCTAAGAAGAAGAGGGCCTCCTCCAAAGATTGGGAGAAGCAGGCTCTTAAGAGAGGAAAGATGCCTCTGGGGGGCGGCCCGGGCCTGGAGGACGTCGAGGTGCAGTCTCATGATGAGGACAAGCCTCCGGACAAATCGTAAATGAGCAAGGCTGTTTTAGACATGTCCCGTTCCTTTCTTATAATGTGTGGAATATATATCTTTTTGTAGTTCATCGCGCAGCCCCCTTCAACAATCCTCTTCCTCGGGGGATATTCTCCCAGAGATGATGGAAAGCGAGAAGCCCCCACCGACCCCTCTGTCCAACAAGGCAGACGACTTCGAGGTGTTGTCGCGGACGCTCTCCCCCGACCAACAAGTGGTGCAAGGGATGCCGAAGACATTGAACGAAGGTGATACTTCGGCGGCCCAGCAGGGGCCGGGAAACAACAACGAAGTCCCCTAACAATCCGGAATACAGTCGGATACAAATAAACGGATCCCTTCGAAGGGTGGTCGTACTCCCGCGGCAGCCTCCGGAGACCCAGAGGCGCCAGATATCCTAACGAACATGCTGCAGCGAGCATCCGTTTCAGAGGAACATCGTACCTTGATGGGTACAGTGGTTGAAAAGGTCTTATCCGCGAAGAGCGGATTGAATGAGGCCTTTGCGATCCTACTAAGAGGCTTCGAGGTTTCTCCTGTAATGTGTGCAATTGTGCTTTATTCAAAAAATACACCTGTGTATAGACAGTAGCCCTCGAGACTCGGGTTGGCTTCCCATGGGAGGCGAACGGAGGATCAAAAAAGGAATATTCGAGGACTAATCTGATTAACTTTGAACACAGGTTGCTTTCCCCCTGGCTACTTCCCAGACTGCATATATAGACAAGTTGCACCGGAAGCTTGATGTGGCCGGGGATGACATTATGTTAATCAATATGCGTCTTGACGAGTCGCAAGGTATGTATTTGGAGCAGTCGCAGCACATACATTTTTGTGATATAAGCATGACGCTGAAACTTGTGCATGGCTGCAGATGGTGCTGCCGCCGTTGAAATTCTTCGAGCGGTCTAGCCCGGGCCAGGGAACAGGCCCGGTGTAGTAATGCGGCTGCCGAAGAGGCATCGGCTGACTTGAAAGCCATACGAGCTACTCGGCGTCAAAATGAGGAGAAAATATCCACGATTGCGCTTGAGCTAAAAAAATGCTGCTAGCCGCTGTGAACTCCTTGAGAAGGAAAATGAAGCCAAAACGGCTGAAATTGACAAGGCCTTACGAGAAGCAAGAGAAGCGCGGTATGAATCTAGAGCAGCCCGTGAGGAGATCCGGCAAGTTGCGGAGATTGCGGCCGGTAAGCCATTTTTGCTACAGACCAAGTTCGGTGATCCGAACTATGCTCAGCTTAACCAATTGTGGTGTTCTCCAGACGAGTTTTTAGAGTTGCCGAAGAGTTCTTCCGATGTGGCGCAGTTTTACCAGGCGCAAGAGGGGTATGCAATGGAGAAGCTTTTCTGGTCACAGTTCGGCGCCTCGAAGCGCCCCCTGTTGCTGAATGAGCAGATGTCCCAGTAGGCCGAGCTTCATATGATATCCGGTGCTGCCATGAAGAATGTCATAATCCGGCTATGGCCAACTGAGCCTGTTCTAATTTGTTACTTCGGCTTCGTGCAGTGGCATGTTGACGCGGTGCCGCGTATCGACGCTATGAAGCGATCGGTGTGCATTGAGGGTGCACGGATGGCTTTTGCCCGAGTCAAGACATTCTGGGGGAATATGAAGGCCATCGACATTGCGGTGAAGAGTCCACCCAAGGGCAAGGAACGCCACGAACCGGAGCATTATTTTGAAGACGTCCTAGTAGCCGCCCACTTGATAGAGGGTCAATGCTCGAAAGATGTAATGTTCGAGTGAGGTGTGTAAGAATTGTACGAGACAATTTTATGGTTAATCTATTTGTATATTTTGCTCGAAAGCTTGTGTTCCTCCTGTGTGGCCGTTTTAATATAATCTAAAAGTTTTCCAATCGTCGGCTTCAGCCCCCTTGTAGGAAGTACAGGGGTGTTTGAAAAAGCATCTGGTCACTCTTGACCCAATGTCTTGGTCCATGAAGGAGGTGTCAATGCGGCGAACCAGGCAACCAGACTATAGGGCATTAACACTTTCACTTAGCCATAGGAGTTTTATGGTGGATCTACGACATAGCCCCTGGTATGTATGCGGCTTATTCATATGATGTGTTCACATATTTGACCAAGAAGAGGTCCTTCGTGTGACACGGAGGAATCGTGAAAGATTTTGATAAGTCATCGAGTGGTTGACCAGCTCTCACCACATCATGACATTCAGTTTTCGGCTTTCTCTACTGAGGTGCGTAACCAGGTGAACTGGTAGCACAATCGCAGTAGTTCTCCCTTTACTACCCTAGCCGATAGAGCGGAACATAGGATAGCAAGCACAGGAGCCAGGCAACCCAACTATTGACCCAAGACATGATTCGGAGCTGATGCATATAAGGCCAAACTCGCGACGCCGATGTACGCTGTAAAAGCTGTTCGGACTTTGTTGGCAACTCATTTGTTCCCGTACCGAGCCCCTGGCAAATTAAGCTAGTGTATATCTGTGAAACAACCATAGGAGGCGTATTCATTTGCAGAAAGACGCGGGTGATTAATTCGGATAATATGAACTGCGACCTGAGCGATATGGCAATGATTACTTGATGTACATAAAGGCCACGACCCCAGCTATTTGATATGCCATGGGTCGAAGGCAGCGGAAAAAGGCATGTTACAGGCTCGAAAAGAGAGTGTGGTCTACAAAAAGTTATTTTGGACCTCCTATCGCACGTCTGCGTCACCTGTCCTCAGCGAGGGGAATCCTTGAAGGAAGTATCCCCGTAGGTGAGTGTACGGATCCGAACTCCTATGGAGTCAGTCGTAGGTGTTTCCCCTTTGCGCCACCTGCTTTTAAGAGATAATGAAACAAATGAAAAAGGAAAGTGGTTAAAAATGTTATCGGAGTGCCTGCAGACTTGTCCGTATTGTGCTTCCGCCAATGCACATGGTATCTTAAGTGCATAATTATGTATGCGCGGTATAGTTTTAACGGGTATATGAAGTGGGCAGCGGAAGCCAAGCTGCTATTTTTGTTCCAGATTTGATCGATCTTCGGGGGGAAATTGCTTCTGGCCCCCGTCATTTAGCTGGTGAACCACTCTGTTGTCCCTATTGCTTGGTGGCCCCTTTCCCTTATGTCTGGCGTTGAGCTTGCCGGCCTGCTTGAGGACCCAACAGCTTCTGTTGGTATGATTAGCTGGTTTATTGGGGTGGCCATGAATCTGGCAGGGTCGGTCCAGTATCATGTCTAGGTTGGATGATCTATCTCTGTTTGCCTTGAATGACTTTTTCCGTTGATCGGGTTTGGGATTGCTAAATCCGGCGCTGACCGTTGTGTCACGTGATCTTTCACTATCATTGTTACTATTGTGTTTGCTTCGTCGTGGCTTGTTGTTGCCGTCTCGGACTTCGGAAGTGCTCGAGTCGCTGGTGTTATTGCTTCTGTGAGCGAGCCAATTGTCTTCTCCCGCGCAAAAGCGGATCATTAAAGCAGTAAGGGCTGTCATGGATCTAGGTCCTTCTTAACCGAGGTGGCGTGCAAGCCATTCATCCCGGACGCTGTGTTTAAAGGCCGCAAGGGCTTCCGCATCCGGACAGTCATCAATTTGGTTCTTTTTAACTAAGAACCTAGTCCAGACCTGCCTGGCGGACTCTCCGGGCTGCTAGACAATGTTATTTAAGTCCTCGGCGTCCACTGGCCGGACATATATTCCTTGGAAGTTTTCACGAAAGGCATCCTCCAAATCCTCCCAGCTACCAATAGAATTCTCCGGCAAACTGTTTAACCAGCACCGAGCTGGTCCTTTGAGTTTTAGTGGTAGGTATTTGATGGCATGGACGTCGCCTCCGCGGGCCATGTGGATATGGAGGAGGAAGTCCTCGATCCATACCGTGGGATCCGTTGTTCCATCGTATGATTCGATATTCATGGGTTTAAACCCGTATCGGAATTCATGCTCCTTTACTTCATGTGTGAAGTAAAGAGGGTGTGTGACGCCTCTATGTTGGGCCACACTACAACGTACCTCCGATGGAGTCCATTTTCGGTTTTCAATCCGGGCGTGGCTAGGTTTGTCATGTCCGAATAGGTGGCCGTCGTCGCGTGTCGAGGTATGTCCTCGCGATCTGTGGATCGGTCTTGAGTGTCCTGCTCTACTACCCAAGTCCTGTTGAAGGTTGTATGTACAACCCCGAGCTGTTTTGTTCTTGTCCTTACCACGAAGTTGGGCGGTCTGGTGTTCGGCTTGAGTTGCCGCTTTACCCAGACCAAGTTGTGGTTGGCCTGTCGTATTGTGCGATGATGGTACGGGCTCCAGCGCCTTAGCATTGCCCTGGGGTAGCGATCTATGCTTCGGGTAGCTTTTGGCTGGTCCACTAAGGTCGTATTCTTCGACTGCTAGGACTTCGGTCCATCTATCATTGAGCAGATCTTGGTCAGCTTGAAGCTGCCGCTGCTTCTTTTTCAGGCTCCTTGTAGTGGCTATTAGTTGGCACTTAAAGCGCTCCTTCTCGAGAGGTTCCTCAAGCATGATGAAATCCTTGGTGCCGAGGCTCACCTCATGCTCAGAGAGCGGAAGGTAATTGTCGTCCTCCGAATCTTCATGTGTGGCCTGTTTATCAGGGCTAACCTGCCCATCTTCCCGTTCATCTTATTCATTAGATGTATCGATGGGGTCTTGTTGTCTTCGGCATTGTCATCCATACCGTCAATGTTCTTGGAGTCGTAATCAAGTGTATCGGTCGAATCCTCAACCGTGGCTATGAAGTGGGTGGTGGGTGGGAAACAAAATTCTCCACCGTCATCTCCTGGTTCGAGCTGGATATAATTCGGCTGTGAGTCCTCTGTCCAGGACAGGTTCTTTAATGAGTTTAGCACATCGCCCAAAGGTGAGTGTTGGAAGATGTCTGCAGTGTTGAATTCGAAGATCGATAAACAATCAAGTTCGGCGTCCGCAGGCTCACGTGGTTCGGAACTTACGACCGAAGACGAGTCCGGAGTTCCAGTGACAAGGACGTCGTGAGACGTTAAGTCTATGTGCGGCTCCAACACCCTGGAATCTGTGGCCTCCGTTGTGGGGTTGATCCTCCCGTCCTTGGATGGCGCCGCTTGCTCCGGATCTAAGGCCACAACATTTACAGGAGCAATCTCCTGGATGCTGCCTGATGACAAATTCATAGCCGCCCTCCTCTCTAATCCCGGAGACGCTACCCATTTGTCGTCATGCACTGGGCCATGTGCCTCTTACTCCGTGATGCCGGAGCTGCCTTGACGACGGTCATGTGAACCGTACCGGAGCCGATTCACCCCCGTCGTTGTTCACGGCGACAGAGCGGCCACAACTTTGGACCCGTCCAGAGCCTCGACGCTCCTTCCCGGTAGCCTTCGACCAATCGCGACATCTCTGCTTCCCTGCCTCCGATAGCCACCGCAACCGTGCCGACCTCACCGACTAGGCAGCTGGAGCTGCCTACTTCACCGGGCCGCCAGATAGGTCACACCCTCATCTCAAATCACTTTATTTAGGCATCAGTTGTCTGAATTTTTATTCTGGGCCAATCAATTCCCAATGGGAAGCAGCACCCCTCGAGCCGACGGAGCTCCTAGGGTGCCGGGTTGGCTCATGTCTAACATAAGGGTGCGGGGGCGCAAGTTCGCCGTGGAAGCAGCGCTTAGATGGCTATCTTAGAGTTGCGTGGGTTGAAGGTACTGCCGCTGCCGAATCTGGATGATGGCGAGTCTTTGTGGATTGGCCCGGGGGCGGTGCAACCACGGCAGTGCGGTGGGTCGGGGAGCGGGGTTTTGGTCGGGGCCACGGGCGGTGGAGGCAGGCTGCTCTACCGATGGTCGCTGGCACTTCGGGGAAGATTCCGAATAGTGTCAGCCAGGAGGCACAAGACGGCCATCAAGCCATCCGGCGTAGATCGGACAGTACCAAAATAAAATAAAATCGTGTGACCCCAATTTAGTCTTCAGTCAACAGACGTGTGACCACTCTCGTACCTTGTTGTTGATCTCTTAGGGTAGTTCTTTAGATCAGAGAGATGTGTCGTTCTTAACATTATGTGTTTTCTGCATCTTCAGCCACACCGTCTTCCAACTCACCGCAGCTGCTCCAACAAGGGAAGCATACACCAGAAGGGAGCTATAGTCCCCACTCAATAGTTCCCTGCATCGAATGCGCGTGCCCGACATGGACAACCACAACAACTGCAGGACCATCGACAAGTCAGCACATGATGCTCACTCCTATGGATGGTGGCCAGATAGGTTGTACCATCATCTTACTTGTGTGCAATATTTATGGCTTTGTTATTCATCTAAGAATGGAAAATAGATTATCACAATTCACTGTATATTCATGCTGATCTCTTACGGGTCTTGTTCAGGAGTTAACGTTGTTCCATAGTTCAGCTAAGAGACTTGTTCTTTAGGTAACGTTGTTCCATAGTTATCATCCATCAGCCAATGCTATCCCACAGGCTGGTGATTATAGTATTATACCACTCCTAGTATAACCTATGTTGTTCCTTAATACTTTTGTGTGCCATCTAGTTAATCTCGAGCACAAACGATACATATTTTGTATCTTTCATATGTGTTCTCCCTTTAGTTTTTGAGACCTGTTGCTGCTAGTTAACCCAGTCCTACTATTTATGTCGTCTCCTATAGGCACTCATTACATAAATCTAACTACTAGTTGTCTTCCATGCATGTCAGATATAGTTGCACACACTGATTTATCCACAAGAACCTCACGGAGCAATGTAACGGCCAACAAACTTGACGTCAATGACACCCAATATGATGGAACATGTAAAGGCAGTTCTTCACAAGAATTGCAGAAAGATGATGAATCCTATTCACCCCATAAGGTCCTTGCTCTAACTTGGCCCTTGATATGGGTACAGCATGCGTATAATGTCCTGGAGTGCATCTACTCTATTGCAATGCCTTGTGCTTAGCCTGCTGATCATGCATGTAAATATGGCATGCCTTCCTGTTTTTCAGTACCTATTCCATTCATGATAACATGTTTTCAAATTCAAGTAATGTCATTCTACTCTATCGCAATGCCATCTGCTTAGTTTGGACATCATGCTTCTCAATATATTATGCATTGTTATTCATCAGTATGTACTTCATTTGTCTACCATACCATGTTTTTTACATTGAAGTGTTGTTCTAGTGGTCTCTTGCAATGCCATCTTAGTTTCCCAATCATACACGCATATGTTGCCTTACTGTTTTTCTGTATGTATTCCGCTAGCGTACAGTTTTACATTCAAGTAGTGTTTTTACACTGTTGTCCTATTGTATCCCTAGCTCTTACATCATACTCCCTCTGTCTGGATTACATGTCGTAGAAATGGATAAAACTGGATGTATCTAGAACTGAAATATGCCTAGACCCATCCATTTATTTCTAGATGGAAGGAATACATGTCAATATGTCATGACTTTGTATTCTTCAGTACCTATTCCATCTCTGTTGTATCATGTTTTATAATTGAAGCACCATTCTTCTATATAAGGCATGCAAGGGGAAGACGTCTATGTTAGAATCTGAAGGGTTAAAAGCAGGTCTTTGCAAAAGATCCAACCGCCAGGAGATAATAAACCAACTCCAGTTTTCATAGATACTGCTCCAGCACAGAGAAACCCAACTCCCACTGATAATAAGCAGATTCCAGTGGCCAAAGAACTAGTCCGCTCCAGTCCAGCAAAAATATGTCAACTCCATTCTAAGAAGCGTGTGTGTATCCTCACATCATGAAATTTTATAGCATTCTGATCATATTTTTTACATGTTTCTTACACATCTCTCTTTTAGAAAATAAGGTTAAACGATAGAAGACTTCCTCCATTGGGATCATACTCGAGGAAAATATCTTGCGGGAATTCTCTGTGCTCCAATGCTGATGTAAGTACCTGTTGTATATCACTATATTTTTACATCAGCATGTATTTTGTTAATCTGCATGAATCCAACCTTTATCTGATCTAAAATTAGTTGTAGCAAAATGTTAAAGGTGCCAATGTTGATTTTTGTAAGGAAAACTGCCTAGTAGTTTTGCATATTGAGCTGCATGAGTGTACTATCTCATATCATGCAGATTACTGAATTGTATTGCTACTCTGGTTGCCCATTCATTCATTTTGTCAATGTTGCTTTCGTATTACCTTACCTGGCTGATGATAGCTGTGCCATATTGTGTTAATTTGGTCTAGGATAGTTGCCCAAACGTTCCTTGTGTCAATGTTGCTTTCCTATTATCTGACCTAGCCAATGATAGCAATGCTAGTGTGTTAATTTGGTGCAGGCTTCTGAAGATAAGAAGACAAACTCTGAAAACAGCAAGGCAACCCAATTGTTTCTTTCCAATAAATGTAGGCTAGGTAATATGGCAATAACAAATGATCAATCTGTTTGGTTCCCCTCCTAATTTATGTTAAGATGAAGTGGTCGAGACACTCTCCACTATCAATAAAACAAGCCTGCCAAAATCGCCATCCGAATCGGTTCAGTTTCCTCTGTCTCAAATGCAACAGAAAAATGTATGTTTGTGAACCAATTAATGGCTGATGCAATGATGGAAATGGTGGAGGAATCAGAGGTGCATATTCGTGCGCAACAACAACTGATCAATGTTTTCACAGACAGTGTAGCAAAGCAGCAAGAACTTGCCCACATGCTTATGGGTGTCATCCGCGTTGAGTTGCAGATTATGACGTTGTAGATCGTTATGTTCTGTTCATTTATTTGCACTGGCATCAATCTTTGATTGCCTAGTGGATGTAATTTCATGTAATATATGCTGGATGTGCAACATTTTTTCCTGTATGCCGTACCTTTGCTTGATCGGTTTTGGTCCTGTGAATAATTGCTCGTCATAATGGGCTAAAATTATCTAATTGGGCCTAAAGACATGTACGAACTTTAGTGTGCCTATTAAGTTAATGGGCCGTTACCAGTACGAAAGTTAATGGTCGACCCTCTTACCTCCCGGGTCGTTAACAGACCAACTTCGAAGCGGGCGACAAGTGGGCCCATTTGATTTCACGGGCCGTTAACAGGCTGTTACTAAGGTCGAGCTACATATGGCCCAACTATACTGTGGGCCTTTAGCAGGCTGAAAGAGACAGCAGGCTCGTACTGGACCATGAAGAGCATGGGCCGCTAAGAGGCCGAAAGTCAAGGCGTACAGTAAATGGCCCAACTGTGTTGTGGGCCTTTAGCAGGTCGAAAGAGAAACCAGGCTGGTATTGGACGATGAAGAGCATGGGCCGTTAAAAGGCCAAAACTCAGGTCCGACTACAAATGGCCCAACTCATTTATGGGCCGTCAATAGGCTGAAAGACACATCGGGTCGGGAATTGGCCCAGCACTTAAATGGGTCGCTAAAAGGCCGAAACTAAGGTCTGACTACAAATGGCCCAACTCATTTATGGGCCGTCAACAGGCTGAAAGACACACCGGGCCGGAAATTGGACCAACAATTAAATGGGTCACTAAAAGGCTGAAAGATGTACATCCCGAAAATTGGCCCATCCCTTGAATGGGTCGTTAACAGGACGAAATCACATCGGCCCGATATTGAGCCCAAATATATAGTGGGCTATTAACGGGCTCAAACTGACGATGGGCTGCAATGGTGTCAAATATTTAATAGCCCGTTGAAGGGCCGAATTGGCACATCTCGTATGGGCCGTGGGCTTAAATGGACCTGACACAAGTAGGCCTTATATGGGCCGGCCTGCTAATTTTTACTGGGGCGGCCTTTTTCATCGGAATGGGCCACTGTTGGGCCATGCCACGTGTTGACCTATCATAGGCACCTCCTGTCCAATGAGTGGGTGACACCTGTCCCAATGGTGAGCCAACACGTGTTTCCTCCAGCCAATGAGAATTTTACACGTGGAAAATCCCCATTGGTCCGGGCTGTTAACGGGTTATCGGATCCAAAACGGGACTCGATAGCTTAACAACGACCCATGACGGTGGATGCCACGTGTCGGTCACCCTTGACGAAAGCACTTTCATGACGCGGCATTTATCATCATGGAAGTGGACACTTGTGTGATGATAATTTTGGTAATGTCATGGAACACTTCTAAGACAGCACAAGTATGACTACCTTGACTCTGTCATAAAATTGTCATGGATGTAAATGCATGACAGAAAATGTGGCCTACTATGACAAACACGTATCATGATGGAAGTTTCTTTTTTTGTAGTGTTCCGAAGAGTGCCTCTCTGGAGGAATGCTGGTGAGGATGGCCTCACCGCTCTTAGCCACCTGCCGGGGTACAGAACATGCCTAAAGGCTATGTGTTGGTTCGGTATTCGGTGTTGTATGTATCTGACAAGGTTTATCGAGCAGGTCATCAAGGACAGTTCTGTGCAGAATTGTTTTGGACCCTAACTTTCATGATTTGAATGGAACTAACCTGGACTGGCGTTGTTTTCAGCAGAATTGCCATGGTGTTATTTTCATGTAGAAATAAAAGTTCTCGGAATGACCTGAAAATTCAGAGACATGTTTTGGAATTTATAAAAACTACTGACTGAAGAATCAGCGTAAGGGGGCCCACACCCTATCCACGAGGGTGCAGCCCCCCCCCCCCCCGGCACGCCCCCTGCCTCATGGGCCCCCTGAGGCTCCACCAATGTCAACTCCAACTCTATATATTCAAGTTCGGGGAGAAAAAATCAGAGGGAAGGATTCATCGTGTTTTACGATACGGAGCCACCGCTAAGCCCTAATCTTCATCGGGTGGGCTGATCTGGAGTCCGTTTGGGGCTCCAGTGTCACATCCCTAGCTTCTGGCATTGCACTAGTACTAGCCTTTGGTGATGCATCATGTTTACTTTTACAGAAAGTTGAAATGGGGATTGTCCAAACCCTAGCATTTTAAGAATTCACCAGGTTCACCTAAAATATTTTCAGTCAATCCAAGTGGCTTTCAAAAATGTTCATCATCTTTGGAAAAATGCTGGAAACAGTAACCAGAGATGATGCACATTTTTCCATGTCATTTTGGATCTTTGAACTAATATATATTGTATTTGAGTTGGAGCAAATATATGTTATATATATTTTTAATGCTTCAATAATTCTGATATTTTGTGAGGGGCTCTAGAATATTACTTTCAGTCCCTGCAAAAATTATTGGAAGAAACAAAAATGATTTAGTGTTTGAACTAAATCAAAACAGATTGAAACAAATAGAAAACAATGATTAAAAAATAAAACAGAGCAAAAATAAAAAGGGAGACGGCCACCTGGGCCACTTACCTGCTTACCTGCCCGGCCCAGCTCCTCCCGCTGGCCCAGCCCGCCACCGCTACCCCCCCTGTCGTCTTCTTCCCTCGCCAGAAGGACGCGGGCACGCGCCCGGCGCGCGCGGCCACGCGCCCCGGCCACCTCCTCCCTGCCTGGCTGCCTCCTCCTCCCCTGGTTCCCTCCCGCGACGCCACGCAGCCCCCTCGGACCCCTCTCACTCTTCCTCGAGGCCCCGCCCCTCTGCTCTTTCTCTCTCGCCCGAACCCGAACACAGCCGTCGCCACCGACGCCGTTCGCCGCGGCCACCATCCCCCTCTCGCCTCCCCGACGCCTCCCAGAGCTCCGCAAGTCCTCCCTCGTCCTCCTCGTCGTCTCACGCGACCAGAAGAGCCCCGGAACGCCGCCCCCGACGTTTTCCCCCTCGCCGGCCGCCGAGGATCTTCTCCGTCGAATTCGGCCACTCCGGCGCGCCCCCGAGCTCGCTGACCCTCCCTGCACGATCCCCGTGAGTCCCTGCTCCGTTTCCCCCTAACCCCAAGTTCGATTTCGAGCTCTAGCCGCCCCCTCTACCGGAGCCGAGACGCTCCGCCGCACGGGCTCGTCGCCGGTGAAGCTCCGGTGACCTTTTGGTCCCACGCCTGCGTCCGTTGCACTCGTTGCGTCCCGTAGAGTAAAACTAGCGCGACCACCGTCTTGTTTGCACACCGCAGCGCCGGTCCCGCGAACACCCGAGCTCCGGCAGCCGCAAAAGAGGTCGCCGCCGGCAGCTCCGGCCACCCCAGCCTCCGCCACCACCACCGTTGGATGCGCCACTCCACCCTCTCCCCGTAGTTGCTCCCTGCGCGCCAAAAGAGCCCCTGTAGCTGGTTTCCGACGCGCACCACCGCGTCTGGCCTCGCCGGCGTCAAGCCGCCGGTGGGTCTGACCACGTTGACCACGGCGGGACCCCCCCCTCTCTGGGTCGATGACAGGTGGGGCCAGCCCCCCCTGTTAATTAGTTTAATTATTTTATCTTAACTACCCCCTCTGCTGACACTGACAGGTGGGCCCCCGCTATCAGGTGATTAGCCTAAGCTAATCACCACCTAATCTAACCCCAGAGCCACTGACATGTGGGCCCTAGTGCCCTAATCCTTAATTAAACTAAAATAAACCCCCCTGTTAACCTGTGACGCTGACTAATGGGACCCCCTGGTCAGGTTTGACCCGGGGCAGCCCTGTTGACTTGCTGATGCAAGCATGACGCACTGCTGATGTCATAAAGTATTTTCTGGATTTAATTATAATCAGGAAAATTCCAGAAAATGCCTAAAACTTCTAAAAATCATAGAAAATTAACCGTAACTCCAAATTAAATAACTTATATATGAAAAATTATCAGAAAAATTCAAGGAATCCATCTGTACCATTTTCATGCATATTAGAACAACTTATCACTACTGTTTAGGGCAAATGAAGTAAATGGCATTTGAATAATCACATATGGAGTTTGAATTTGAATCTTGTATTCAAACCAACTTCATTTAATCTGTTGCTAGTTGCATTAGCTCAAAACACATTCATTTTGCCATGTCATGATCATGCATCATATTGTGCATTGCATTGATTGTGTTCCCTTTTGTGTTGCCGGTATTTGTCCCCTCTCGATAGACGTGATACCGATGATGTGATCGTTGACACTGATGAAGACCAATGTTATCTTCAGAAGTGCCAGGCAAGCAAAACCCCCTTGTTCATTCCGATACAATCCTACTCTCTCGCTCCTGCTCTCTTTTACTGCATTAGGACAACACCGATTCATCTGTTACTTGCTGCGGTAGCTGAACCCCTTTATCCTTTGCATGACCTGTCATTGCCACAGTAAATAGATGAAACCCACTAGCATGAGTAGGAGTTGTTTGAGCCCTGATGTGCCTACTCATTCATGTTTGTTTGTCATGCCTGCTACTGCTTAGAGTTGAGTCAGGTCTGATTCATCGGGGATGAATCAGAGGCGTGTGAACATGTCCTACTGTGTGAGAGCTAAGTGTGTGAACACGATTTGGTAAAGGTAGCGGTGAGAGGCCATGTAGGAGTACATGGTGGGTTGTCTCATTGCAGCCGTCCTCAGGAACTGAGTTCTGTGTTTGTGATCCATGATTCAGCTACTACCACGCATTGGGCCCGAAACCAATGGACCCTCTCGGCTTCTTGATCACCCTTGTCCTCTGTCCAGGAGTTGCAAGTAGTTTCTGGTGTTTGTAGTATGCTGGAGGCCGTGGGCAGCGCTGACCGTAGGGGTGGGCTGTGATGCGGTAGGCACGTGGCCGGGTAAACCGGGCACCCGTTTGGTGTCACGGAACCCTGTACACATCGTTTGGGGCTGTGAGCGAAACTCCGGCCGGATCTCCTCATGGATGGAACCCGAATAGGCGATAAACCTGGACTAGAGACTTGAGTGTTTAGGCAGGCCGTGGCCGACACCCACGTTGGGCTTCCGCTTGAAGGTTGCCGAGTACATGTCGTGTAAACGGCGGTAAGTGGTGAGAGCGTGTGTGAAGAAGTACACCCCTGCAGGGTTAACCTAATCTATTCGAATAGCCGTGTCCACGGAAAAGGACCTCTGGGTTGCTTATATCAGTTCATAGACAAGTGAAAGTGGATACTCTAAAATACGCAAGATAAGCGTGAGTGCTATGGATGGCGTTCTCGTAGGGAGACGGGAGCGGATTCCATAGTGGTGTATTGATATGGTGAATATGTGGACTCGTGTGCGCCACCTCAAAAGAGTTACATTGCAGTCGTAGTTTAGGATAGCCACCGAGTCAAAGCTGGCTTGCTGCAGTTAAACCCCACCATCCCCTTTGTTGATAATGATGCATATGTAGATAGTTCTGATGTAAGTCTTGCTGGGTACATTTGTACTCACGTTTGCCTATTTTATGTTTTTGCAGAGAGACTTCGGTCTCGCTAGTAGTTTCACGTGGACTTCGACGTTTAGCTTGATACCTCAGCTACGATCTTGTGCCCTCGGCAGGATCTGATAGATAGTCAGGCTTCTCAGCCTTTTTCATTTATAGATGTCTGTACTCAGACATGATAGCTTCCGCTTGTGCTTTGACTTGTATGCTCTGAGTGTTGGGTCATGAGACCCATGTTTGTAATATCTCGCTCCTCGGAGCCTATTGAATAAATACTTGAGTCATAGAGTCATGTTGTGATGCCATGTTGTATTTGCACATATCGAGCATATTGTGTGTATGTTATTGAAATGCTTGGTATGTGTGGGATCTGACCATCTAGTTGTTTATCTTTAGTAGCCTCTCTTACCGGGAAATGTCTCCTAGTGTTTCCACCGAGCCATGGTAGCTTGCTACTGCTCCGGAACACTTAGGCTGGCCGGCATGTGTCCTTCTTCGTTCCTGTGTCTGTCCCTTCGGGGAAATGTCACGCTTTGAGTACCGGAGTCCTGTTAGCCCGCTACAGCCCGGTTTACCGGAGTCCTGCTAGCCCAGTGCTACAGCCCGGACCCACTTGCTGATGACCGACACGTTCGAAGCTGGGTCATGGATGCCTGTCCCTGTAAGTCTGTGCCACTTTGGGTTTACGACTAGTCATGTCAGCCCGGGCTCTTTATCATATGGATGCTAGCGACACTATCATATACGTGAGCCAAAAGGCGCAAACGGTCCCGGGCAAAGGTAAGGCGACACCCGTGGGAACACCGTGCGTGAGGCCGCAAAGTGATATGAAGTGTTACCGGCTAGATCGATGTGACATCGAGTCGGGGTCCTGACAGCGTTGGTATCAGAGCTTGACTGCCTGTAGGATTACCAAGCCAAACTGGTCGAAGTTGAGTCTAGAAATTCTTTAGTTATATAAGGGAATTGATTGTGGGATGGAACGTAAGGCTCTTTTTACTCCTTATACCTTATGCCCTTCTGATCTGAGTCATCATCTTCTCTTCTACGGGGATTAAGAACTAGGCTATCTCTTCTTTCTATTAGGATCACGTGTTACTAATCCGTAGACTTATAAGATTGTTGGATTTAAGCCTCAGTTCAGTTCCTACTACTTCTGTATGTTAATTGTTGATCTCGAAACCTTGATATTGTGCTTCTGAGTGGTTATGCCACCATTTTTGTGAATGTCTCAAATCTTTTCTGAGCATTTACAGCCGTTATGCTGTCCGAGTCATCCCAGGTTTCCAAACAGTCTGATGCATTTGCAAATCCCTTCCTCCTGTTTCCGATGTGCCTTTGGTCAGATTAATCACACAAATTGTTGAGTTGAGGTACTCTACTGCCTCAACCTTTATGTTAGAGTTATTACTATGACCCTAGGTGTCTCAGGGGATCATCTAGTAGTCTAGCCATGTTTTGTGTCCCAGTGTGATGATTCTGGCTTTTATTCTCGAAAGCATCCCGTGATGCCACTTAGTAGTAGGTATTCTACTCCTTGGTTTTGAACCCGAGATTCACTCTACTTACTTCATGTTGATAGTGTTTGCTAATTCCTTCAGGATATTAGTAACTTTGCGATAGTCCTCGAGGTCCGTGGTATTTCCTTCTTCCAAATACTATGAACCGCTTATGGCAGATGTTTATTGGATCAAAAGATCACAATTAGAGTACTCTTGAGGAGTTCTCCATTCATAAATCGTGACTCTGCCAGTTTTACCTTTCTGCATGGGTTATCCGGAAGAAATATGTTGAACTTGGTTCGACATACTAATCTATGCATCCACAACTCAGAAAGTTATATGTTCCTTTGAGTTGTTCTCTTTAGTTGCATTCTGACCCTCGTCTATCAATTGATATCAAGAGTATGCGTGCGTTCGTTTATTGATGCCTATTACTCTTGTGGTCCGTCAAGCCATTCTATTGCAGAATGACTAGGAGAAACAAACTCCAGTACCTCATCCATATCTAGGATTGGGTCAAAGTAGTTGTATTCCGCAGATCAAATGCCAATCCAGCTTTTGGTTCTGCTCTACCTTGGAGTATTACATATTTTATATCGAGATTGTTATAGGAATTGCACACCATCCCATGAACTCTTGGTACAGTGATACTTCTTGCCATCACTGTTCATTCCTCGGCCCTCGTGTTGATGCAACCGGAATACCGACAAATGAATTGTGATGTGTGAAATCAATACTGCTAGCAACTCTGTTGCTTGGTAGTTAAAGGACAATAATTTTATTCTTAGTGTGTTGGTTATTGAATCATCATTCTAAGATTGATCGTGCTACCTAGTCCATTCTCCTGGTGCACTCCTCGATCGATGAGTTAGGATTATTCAAATCTTCGCTCTATTGATCATATCGTCTTGCCCTCAAAAGGCAAGATTGTTCTCGAGCTTAGTAACATACCGGTGGTTCGTGACTTTCCAAATATCTTCTTGGAGGTGTTACCGGGTTGTCACCTGACCGCTATGTTGAGCTCGTGATCAAGTTGGTTTCTTGTGAACCACCCTTTCTCCAAGAATCGGTGTTAGATATCCCTGAGCTAGTTGGTTAAGCTAGACAACAACTTGGAGAGTTGGAAGATAAAAGCTTGTCTGACTTAGTTCGTTCCAAAGGGATATTCTTGTGTAGTGTGTGTTGAAGAAAGATGATATCTTCATCGATTGGTCCTTGTGATCAGTTGCTGGACCTATTGTCTTATCAATCCTTTGATTTGAGTGTGGGCTATCGTCAAAACAAATCAGTACCAACGATGCTCGTAATGTTGTCTTATTCGTGGTTGATCCCTCGATCATACACCATTATATCTTTTAGGTCTGACCAATGCTATCACTTGTTCACTTAACTATGGAATTCCTTTTGAAAGGAAACCCAGAAGAATTGTTGTTGAGCCCATTGACAACATCCTTGCCTTCTCCATAATTTTGCTGAGCATTAAGCTAGTGTTGGAAACTTTTGAAAGCATTTTCTTCATGCCCCGTTCATGAAGTATATGTTTGGATAAAAGAAGTGACTTCCTTTGATTTACGTGCATTTGATGTAAGTTGCCGACGTGAATTCGAGAAAGCATGTTTTTGCCTCCTTTGGAATCATCCCAAATCAGTCATGCACACGTGCGAAGTATTCTGTGGTCTGGAGATTTGCAACCTCCATGCTATATGTATATCCTAGCACACCAAGCCACTGATTGAGTTGTTCAAAGATAAAGGAGTCTGTCCAAGGTGAACTCTTTGGATTTCCACGCGTGGAGACTTCGATGTCCTTAATGATGGTTTCCCCTCCTGAACTCGGTAGTGTTTTATTATAAGACTACCACGTGGTCATGTTTGTCTGGGACAACGTGTTCACATGTTGTAGCAGAACCAGCTCATGTTTTGGAGCTTACTATCGTAGCTCACTCCCCGAGAATCCCGCAACATTATCTCGTCGATTTGCGTTGCAAACTTTCATTTTTCTTTCTAGACTTGATGAGTCTAGGATATCCTGACACCAACCAGATCTGAATCTCAGGCAGATGTGATGGTTGGAACATTTCCCAAGAATTATAATATTGGTCCCTCGATAATCGGTAAAGTGGATGTCGTGGCCAACACACCCAGCCGGAAGACCTGTTATTATAATATCTTGATTGAGGAAGTTGGCCACCCCCCCATAGGGATTTCGTAGGATTTACTCCCTAGTTGCCCTATGGATTTCCGAGATCCCGAAGTCCGACCTTTTACTTGATGTTCTAGATATCAAACCATATCTATGAATGGGTTACACTAGCACATCAAGGAGAACATTAGAAGCGGAGTGCTAAATGTCTCTCGGTCGATCATCCAGATTTTATTTCCTTGGCCCCGCCAAGGGTGAAATCTGAGAAGGTGTTATCTTCCTTTGCATCTGCATCCTCCATCACCATTCATCATGGTAGTAAGTTGTGTTATCGGACCCTTGACACGGATGTTGGTAAAACCTTGATGATTATGGAATTGCTCAAGTTCTTGAGAGCACGCACAAGTGTTAGGTGTTATCGCCGGCACTAACCGGGATTGCTCCTAGTCCCTTCGGTTATGATATAACCACTCCAACAGTGAATTCACTCTTTATTGTTGGGTTCTTCCCTAGTTACCAGAATCATTCCCAGCATTTGCATTTTGTTCCCAGCTTGCACCGCCAATGTGCCATTCTACCATGGGTCTCTTCCACCTCCGGTGATAAGCAAATTCATCCATTACGTTGTCTTCAACAAGGTAATCCACATCATCCAAGTCCGAGTATGCCATTCTACAGACCCCCTCCAAACGATCGTTGTGAATTGCCTTATGTTGGTATGAAGAGTTTCAATGATCTCTGAATCAAAAGTAATTCTTTTTGCCACTTAAGGTAATACTCTACGATCACCTTCCTCCAGGATGTTTCATCGTGGTATCATGGCAACTCAACTCTTCGCTACGTTGGCAATCGTTTACCACCTTCCTAGGTGTGGAATTGTTGTCTACCTAGTGAACCTTCGTCATCCGTTTCTTTCCACCCCTCTTGATGTGTATCTCGTGTCTCAATCGAGAGATGGTTCTATGTCTCATTCCGTGAGTTAATCCTGAGTTGTTCGACCTTCGAGAAGACCGATCCTTCTAGAGTTTTCCTTTCCTCTTCTTTTCATGATTAGCTGGAGTTCTCAGAGCAAGACGACAAGACAAAGATGGTGTTCGAATCAACGTTTCTATGAAGTGCACCCTGGATCGTGAAGATTATACTAGTCCGCGTTACCCTTCACCTTACCCTACGCTTGAATCTCGAGACGAGATTCTTGTTTAGTGGGGGTGAGTTGTCACATCCCTAGCTTCTGGCATTGCACTAGTACTAGCCTTTGGTGATGCATCATGTTTACTTTTACAGAAAGTTGAAATGGGGATTGTCCAAACCCTAGCATTTTAAGAATTCACCAGGTTCACCTAAAATATTTTCAGTCAATCCAAGTGGCTTTCAAAAATGTTCATCATCTTTGGAAAAATGCTGGAAACAGTAACCAGAGATGATGCACATTTTTCCATGTCATTTTGGATCTTTGAACTAATATATATTGTATTTGAGTTGGAGCAAATATATGTTATATATATTTTTAATGCTTCAATAATTCTGATATTTTGTGAGGGGCTCTAGAATATTACTTTCAGTCCCTGCAAAAATTATTGGAAGAAACAAAAATGATTTAGTGTTTGAACTAAATCAAAACAGATTGAAACAAATAGAAAACAATGATTAAAAAATAAAACAGAGCAAAAATAAAAAGGGAGACGGCCACCTGGGCCACTTACCTGCTTACCTGCCCGGCCCAGCTCCTCCCGCTGGCCCAGCCCGCCACCGCTACCCCCCCTGTCGTCTTCTTCCCTCGCCAGAAGGACGCGGGCACGCGCCCGGCGCGCGCGGCCACGCGCCCCGGCCACCTCCTCCCTGCCTGGCTGCCTCCTCCTCCCCTGGTTCCCTCCCGCGACGCCACGCAGCCCCCTCGGACCCCTCTCACTCTTCCTCGAGGCCCCGCCCCTCTGCTCTTTCTCTCTCGCCCGAACCCGAACACAGCCGTCGCCACCGACGCCGTTCGCCGCGGCCACCATCCCCCTCTCGCCTCCCCGACGCCTCCCAGAGCTCCGCAAGTCCTCCCTCGTCCTCCTCGTCGTCTCACGCGACCAGAAGAGCCCCGGAACGCCGCCCCCGACGTTTTCCCCCTCGCCGGCCGCCGAGGATCTTCTCCGTCGAATTCGGCCACTCCGGCGCGCCCCCGAGCTCGCTGACCCTCCCTGCACGATCCCCGTGAGTCCCTGCTCCGTTTCCCCCTAACCCCAAGTTCGATTTCGAGCTCTAGCCGCCCCCTCTACCGGAGCCGAGACGCTCCGCCGCACGGGCTCGTCGCCGGTGAAGCTCCGGTGACCTTTTGGTCCCACGCCTGCGTCCGTTGCACTCGTTGCGTCCCGTAGAGTAAAACTAGCGCGACCACCGTCTTGTTTGCACACCGCAGCGCCGGTCCCGCGAACACCCGAGCTCCGGCAGCCGCAAAAGAGGTCGCCGCCGGCAGCTCCGGCCACCCCAGCCTCCGCCACCACCACCGTTGGATGCGCCACTCCACCCTCTCCCCGTAGTTGCTCCCTGCGCGCCAAAAGAGCCCCTGTAGCTGGTTTCCGACGCGCACCACCGCGTCTGGCCTCGCCGGCGTCAAGCCGCCGGTGGGTCTGACCACGTTGACCACGGCGGGACCCCCCCCCTCTCTGGGTCGATGACAGGTGGGGCCAGCCCCCCCTGTTAATTAGTTTAATTATTTTATCTTAACTACCCCCTCTGCTGACACTGACAGGTGGGCCCCCGCTATCAGGTGATTAGCCTAAGCTAATCACCACCTAATCTAACCCCAGAGCCACTGACATGTGGGCCCTAGTGCCCTAATCCTTAATTAAACTAAAATAAACCCCCCTGTTAACCTGTGACGCTGACTAATGGGACCCCCTGGTCAGGTTTGACCCTGGGCAGCCCTGTTGACTTGCTGATGCAAGCATGACGCACTGCTGATGTCATAAAGTATTTTCTGGATTTAATTATAATCAGAAAATTCCAGAAAATGCCTAAAACTTCAATAAATCATAGAAAATTAACCGTAACTCCAAATTAAATAATTTATATATGAAAAATTATCAGAAAAATTCAAGGAATCCATCTGTACCATTTTCATGCATGTTAGAACAACTTATCACTACTGTTTAGGGCAAATGAAGTAAATGGCATTTGAATAATCACATATGGAGTTTGAATTTGAATCTTGTATTCAAACCAACTTCATTTAATCTGTTGCTAGTTGCATTAGCTCAAAACACATTCATTTTGCCATGTCATGATCATGCATCATATTGTGCATTGCATTGATTGTGTTCCCTTTTGTGTTGCCGGTATTTGTCCCCTCTCGATAGACGTGATACCCGATGATGTGATCGTTGACACTGATGAAGACCGAATGTTATCTTCAGAAGTGCCAGGCAAGCAAAACCCCCTTGTTCATTCCGATACAATCCTACTCTCTCGCTCCTGCTCTCTTTTACTGCATTAGGACAACACCGATTCATCTGTTACTTGCTGCGGTAGCTGAACCCCTTTATCCTCTGCATGACCTGTCATTGCCACAGTAAATAGATGAAACCCACTAGCATGAGTAGGAGTTGTTTGAGCCCTGATGTGCCTACTCATTCATGTTTGTTTGTCATGCCTGCTACTGCTTAGAGTTGAGTCAGGTCTGATTCATCGGGGATGAATCAGAGGCGTGTGAACATGTCCTACTGTGTGAGAGCTAAGTGTGTGAACACGATTTGGTAAAGGTAGCGGTGAGAGGCCATGTAGGAGTACATGGTGGGTTGTCTCATTGCAGCCGTCCTCAGGAACTGAGTTCTGTGTTTGTGATCCATGATTCAGCTACTACCACGCATTGGGCCCGAAACCAATGGACCCTCTCGGCTTCTTGATCACCCTTGTCCTCTGTCCAGGAGTTGCAAGTAGTTTCTGGTGTTTGTAGTATGCTGGAGGCCGTGGGCAGCGCTGACCGTAGGGGTGGGCTGTGATGCGGTAGGCACGTGGCCGGGTAAACCGGGCACCCGTTTGGTGTCACGGAACCCTGTACACATCGTTTGGGGCTGTGAGCGAAACTCCGGCCGGATCTCCTCATGGATGGAACCCGAATAGGCGATAAACCTGGACTAGAGACTTGAGTGTTTAGGCAGGCCGTGGCCGACACCCACGTTGGGCTTCCGCTTGAAGGTTGCCGAGTACATGTCGTGTAAACGGCGGTAAGTGGTGAGAGCGTGTGTGAAGAAGTACACCCCTGCAGGGTTAACCTAATCTATTCGAATAGCCGTGTCCACGGAAAAGGACCTCTGGGTTGCTTATATCAGTTCATAGACAAGTGAAAGTGGATACTCTAAAATACGCAAGATAAGCGTGAGTGCTATGGATGGCGTTCTCGTAGGGAGACGGGAGCGATTCCATAGTGGTGTATTGATATGGTGAATATGTGGACTCGTGTGCGCCACCTCAAAAGAGTTACATTGCAGTCGTAGTTTAGGATAGCCACCGAGTCAAAGCTGGCTTGCTGCAGTTAAACCCCACCACCCCTTTGTTGATAATGAGGCATATGTAGATAGATCTGATGTAAGTCTTGCTGGGTACATTTGTACTCACGTTTGCCTATTTTATGTTTTTGCAGAGAGACTTCGGTCTCGCTAGTAGTTTCACGTGGACTTCGACGTTTAGCTTGATACCTCAGCTACGATCTTGTGCCCCGGCAGGATCTGATAGATAGCCAGGCTTCTCAGCCTTTTTCATTTATAGATGTCTGTACTCAGACATGATAGCTTCCGCTTGTGCTTTGACTTGTATGCTCTGAGTGTTGGGTCATGAGACCCATGTTTGTAATATCTCGCTCCTCGGAGCCTATTGAATAGATTACTTGAGTCATAGAGTCATGTTGTGATGCCATGTTGTATTTGCACATATCGAGCATATTGTGTGTATGTTATTGAAATGCTTGGTATGTGTGGGATCTGACCATCTAGTTGTTTATCTTTAGTAGCCTCTCTTACGGGGAAATGTCTCCTAGTGTTTCCACCGAGCCATGGTAGCTTGCTACTGCTCCGGAACACTTAGGCTGGCCGGCATGTGTCCTTCTTCGTTCCTGTGTCTGTCCCTTCGGGGAAATGTCACGCTTTGAGTACCGGAGTCCTGTTAGCCCGCTACAGCCCGGTTTACCGGAGTCCTGCTAGCCCAGTGCTACAGCCCGGACCCACTTGCTGATGACCGACACGTTCGAAGTTGGGTCATGGATGCCTGTCCCTGTAAGTCTGTGCCACTTTGGGTTTACGACTAGTCATGTCAGCCCGGGCTCTTTATCATATGGATGCTAGCGACACTATCATATACGTGAGCCAAAAGGCGCAAACGGTCCCGGGCAAAGGTAAGGCGACACCCGTGGGAACACCGTGCGTGAGGCCGCAAAGTGATATGAAGTGTTACCGGCTAGATCGATGTGACATCGAGTCGGGGTCCTGACATCCAGAGAGGGGAATCCATCATCATCAACAACCTTCCTCCATCACCAATTTCATGATGCTCACCGCCGTGCGTGAGTAATTCCATCATAGGCTTGCTGGACGGTGATGGGTTGGATGGGATTTATCATGTAATCGAGTTAGTTTTGTTAGGGTTTGATCCCTAGTATCCATTATGTTCTGAGATTGACGTTGCTATGACTTTGCTATGCTTAATGATTGTCACTAGGGCCCGAGTGCCATGATTTCAGATCTGAACCTATTATGTTTTCATGAATATATGCGAGTTCTTGATCCGATTTTGCAAGTCAATAGTCACCTATTATGTGTTATGATCCGGTAACCCCGAAGTGACAATAATCGGGACCACTCCAGGTGATGACCGTAGTTTGAGGAGTTCATGTATTCACTAAGTGTTAATGCTTTGGTCCCGTACTCTATTAAAAGGAGGCATTAATATCCCTTAGTTTCCAATAGGACCCCGCTACCACGGGAGGGCAGGACAAAAGATGTCATGCAAGTTCTTTTTCATAAGCACGTATGACTATATTCGGAATACATGCCTACATTACATTGATGAACTGGAGCTAGTTCTGTGTCACCCTATGTTATAATTGTTGCATGAGGAATCTCATACGACATAATTATCCATCATTGATCCATTGCCTACGAGCTTTTCACATATTGATCTCAGCTTAGTTACTTTTCCGTTGCCACTGTTACAATTGCTACAAAAACTACTACTGTTACTTTTGCCACCGTTACTGTTACTTCCATATAACTTTGCTACTAAATACTTTGCTGCAGATATTAAGTCTTTCAAGTGTGGTTGAATTGACAACTCAACTGCAAATACTCGAGAATATTTTCTGGCCCCCTTTGTGTCGAATCAATAAATTTGGGTTGAATACTCTACCCTCAAGAACTGTTGCGATCCCCTATACTTGTGGGTTATCAAGACTATTTTCTGGCACCGTTGCTGGGGAGCATAGCTCTATTCCTTGAGTCACTTGGGATTTATATCTGTTGATCACTATGAGGAACTTGAAAGATGAAAGAACCAAGATTTTTCCCTCAACTACGAGGGGAGGTAAGGAACTGCCATCTAGCTCTGCACTTGATTCACCTTCTGTTTTGAGTAAACTTGCGACACCTACACCTGCTATTAATTCTGATATGTCGCATGTTATTGATGATGCCACTTCTGCTATGCATGATGCTTATGATGAAACTACTTCTATGCTTGATAATACTATGCCATTAGGTGAATTTCTTGATGAACGACTTGCGAGGGTTAGAGAGAATGAAATTATTGAAACTGATAATATTGATGAAAGTGATGATGAAGATTCTCCCCCTAGATATGAATTGCCTGATGTGCTTGAGGGTTATGTTACAGATGAAGAAACTGCTAGAGATCTTTTAGCCTGCAAAGATAGATATGATCTTAAGAAACTGTTAGCTAAGCTGAAAGAAAAGTCCTTCAATGCTAGAATGAAATATGACCCTGCTTTTGCTACTTCACCTATCTGCATTTCTGATAAGGATTATGATTTCTCTGTCGATCCTGAGTTAATTACTTTGGTTGAATCTGATCCTTTTTATGGCTATGAATCTGAAACTGTTCTGGCACATCTTACTAAATTGAATGATATAGCCACCCTATTCACTCATGAGGAAAACATCGTTACTACTATATCCTTAAGTTATTTCTGTTCTCATTAAAGGGTGATGCTAAAATATGGTTTAATTCTCTTGATCCTGGTTGTGTGCGTAGTCCCCAGGATATGATTTATTACTTCTGTACTAAATATTTCCCCTCTCATAAGAAACAAGCTGCCTTAAGGAAAATATATAATTTTGTGCAAATTGAAGAAGAGAGTCTCCCACAAGCTTGGGGGAGGCTTCTCCTATTACTTAATGCTTTGCCTGATCATCCTCTCAAGAAAAATGAAATACTTGATATCTTTTATAATGGACTAACTGATGCTTCCAGAGACCACTTGGATAGTTGTGCTGGTTGTGTTTTCAGGGAAAGGACTGTTGAGCAAGATGAATTGCTATTGAATAATATGTTGAGTAATGATAATGATTGGACACTTCCTGAACCAACTCCTAAGCCAACTCCGAAGAAATGGGGTATTCTATTTCTCAGTCCTGAAGATATGCAAGAGGAAAGAAATCTATGAAAGAAAAGGGTATTATAGCTGAAGATTTTAAGAAATTACCACCTATTGAAGAAACACATGGTCTTAATAATCCGACATAGGTAGTAAAGGTAAATCCTCTCTATAGAATTGATGAAGGTGATATTCCTCATAATAAGTCTGCTAGCCAATGCTTGGATGAGTTTGATAACTTTATTGTTAAACAAGAAAACATCAATGCTTATGTTGGTAGACAATTGAAACGTAATGCTTATATGATTGAACACTTGAGTGATTATATGTCTAGGGTTAAAGGTGACCTTAAACTTATTAGTAAACATGCTTCTATGGTTACCACTCAAGTATAACAAGTGCTTAAAGCACAGGATGATTTGCTCAATGAATTAAATAATAAGAAAAATGATAATGTTGTTAGAGCTGTGACTAGAGGTGGTAAAATGACTCAGGAACCTTTGTATCTTGAGGGCCACCCTAAGAGAGTTATGCAAGATTCTCATAGAACTAATGTTGATGCACCTAGTCCTTCTAAAAAGAAGAAAAAGAAAAATGATAGGACTTTGCATGCTTCTAGTGAACCTGTTGTTAAAACACCTGAGAATCCTAATGATATTTCTATTTTTGAGCTGAAACACAATCTGGTATTGAACAGGAACCTAGTGATAATGTTAATGATGATTTTCATGTTGATGCTCAACCTAGCAATAACAATGATGTAGAGATTGAACCTGTTGATCTTGATAACCCACAATCAAAGAATCAACGTTATGATAAGAGAGACTTCGTTGCTAGGAAGCACGGTAAAGAAAGAGAACCATGGGTTCAGAAACCCATGCCTTTTCCTCCTAAACCATCCAAGAAAAAGGATGATGAGGATTTTGAGTGCTTTGCTGAAATGATTATACCTATCTTTTTGCGTGTGCATTTAACTGATATGCTTAAAATGAATCTTTATATTAAGTATATGAAAGATATTGTTACGAATAAAAGGAAGATACCAGAAGACGAAATTTCCACCGTGCTTGCCAATTATACTTTTAAAGGTGGAATACCAAAGAAACTAGGAGATCCCGAACTACCAACTATACCATGCTCCATTAAAAGAAACTATGTTAAAACTATTTTATGTGATCTTGGAGCCGGTGTTAGTGTTATGCCTCTCTCTTTATATCGTAGACTTGATTTGAATAAGTTGACACCCACTGAAATATCTTTGCAAATGGCTGATAAATCAACAGCCATTCATGTCGGTATCTATGAGGATGTGCCTCTTGTGGTTGCAAACGTTACTATTTTAACGGACCTTGTTATTCTTGATATTCCCGAGGACGATAGTATGTCTATTATCCTTGGTAGATCCTTTTTGAATACTGCAGGGGCTATTATTGATTGCAACAAAGGCAATGTCACTTTTCATGTTAATGGTAATGAGCATATGGTACACTTTCCGAGGAAACAACCTCAAGTCCACAGTATCAATTCTATTGGAAAATTTTCAATGATAACAATTGAAGGTTTTGAATTCCCTCTTCCTACTGTCAAGAAGAAATATGATATTCTTATTGTTGGGGACATGCATATCCCCGTTGAGGTAACTTAGTGTTATTCGAAAATTCTCCGGTTTCATGTTATTCAGAAAGACTTCGTTAACAAGACTTGATCAACCTTGTTAGTGGATTCCTTTTGATGAGCATGAGATGGATGAAGTTAGAAAGCACAACTATCTGTACCCTCTTTTTACTTTATGTTCTTTAGATTAAATAAAGCAAAAATTGTATTTTCTGTCTGTTTTCTGAATTATCCTTGCAATAAAAATACCCAGAAAATAAAAGTTCTCCAAATGTCCTGAAAATGAAATATGATTTTTTGTAGAATTACTGGCACTTAGAACACCAGGGGCCCCCACCACTTGGCCACGAGGGTGCAGGGCGCCCCCCTAGGGCGCCCCCCTGCCTCGTGGACCCCCTCCACTTATTCCAGCACCCACTCACTTTGTTTTCCTCCAGAAAAAATCCTCCCATAGCTCAACACTAGTAGAAAAAGGACCATTTGTCCCGGTTCGTAAGGGCCTTCTGTCCCGGTTTTGGAACCGGGAATAAAAGGTCCTTACTAATGCCCTTGGCCTTTAGTCCCGGTTCTTACACGAACCGGGACAGATGGGCCTCCACGTGGCCGCTGCGGCTAGCCCAGGCAGGGGGGCCTTTGGTCCCGGCTGGTGACACCAACCGGGACCAAAAGGCATCCACGCATCAGCAGCTGGCTAGAGCTGAGGTTTTTTTAAAGGGGCTGGTTCAGGGGTTTTGGGGGTTAATTTAGGTTGTTATTAGCTAGCTATTAGAGAGAAGTGTCACTACTAGGGAAAAGCCTAGCAGCACGCGGGTTTTGGGCCTATTAGTAGCGTGGGGACCGGTGCTACTAATAAGGCGCTACAGCTAACGTATAGCAGTAGCGCCTGTTGTCCCACGCTACTGCTATGCATGAATAGATGTAGCGCTCTTTAGAAAAGGGCGCTGCTGATATTATCTGCAACGCTGTTTACTTAGAAGCGCTACTGGTAAGGCGGCGCTACTGCTAAATTTCCCCCCCTCGCTACTACTAGTTTTATTAGTTTTTTCCCTGCATATTTGTTTTGTATTTGTTTTGTATTTGAATAGGGTTTATACAGTAATCTTTAGAATATCATACACATACAAATGGATCATAGCATATACATACAATTAGTCTCATCAAATCATGTCATCATCATAATCATCATCCAACACAAAGTGGTCTCTCGTCATCATCTCGAAAATAGTGATACAAGTCTTGATTACTTGCAAATACATCGTCATCCATCTAAACAATGATATACGCGAGAAGAGCTATCACTTTGAGTACATGAGTTCGTATCCTCTCTCGCATTAGCGTGAACCTAAACTAACTACTGCCTGTCGCTCGGAAACCGGAAACCGGTACAACTGGGCCTGACACTCCGGCCACTTGTCTTATATATACTCCTGGCGTAGCACTTCTTCGCCATCTATGATCTATGCACCTGCATCGTCACATGAGTCGATGATATGCAACAAATATAGTTGAGCAACAGAAAGAGACAGACTTGGCAAAAATAGAAACAACATATCATAAGCATAAATAACAAAGTTCATCGTACCCCAAAATGCCCTAACTAGAGTGATTTTCGCTAGTAGAGGAGGAGGACGGTTTAATTACATTGCAAATAAAGTTTCACCATGCATAACTCAAAGTTTTTTCATACAGAATGTATGGATAAACCGACACATTATCATATATCGACAATCACTCCAACATGTCGTTCCATCCATCCAAGTCAGGGAGATAGTCCTTGAGCTTAGTGAAAGGCTTCATGTCGAGACGCTGAGAGGCTATCCATGTTCGGACGTCTTCCCGCGGCATTTGTCCTTCTCCGTAGAACATCCCTGTTTTTTCGACGACCTCCTTCATGCTGATTTGGGCAAGTTCCCGCTGGATGTTATAGAACTCAACTCGAAGTCGATGATCCTCGATATCTCCTATGTCCTTTGCCCTTTGCAGAATATGGGCATCACTGGATCTCGGTGACATGTGAAGGTTCTGGTGATCCCGTCTGTACTCCAGCATGTGGTGTAGGACATAGAATCCATCATTAAGAGAATCGTTCGGTTGCTGGATGCAGCAGAAGTCGGTCTTATGGCGAAAGGCGGCCCTGCCACCCCTTGTCTTATTGTCCCTGACCTCTCCACCCCTTTCTTGGTAGGAAAACATAGCACTGTCGAGAATATCCTTGATGTGGGTGTAATCCTTTTTGTGAATCTTCTTCGACGAGTCCAAGTAAAGAGCGTTGGAGAATCGGGGGTAGAGGATGATGAGGATGGCGCGCTCGCCGCTGCGCAAAATAAGTACACCTCAAATTAATTAGCCTCCACCGTGCAAATGAATGATTGGAATCGAAGGAAGGATAGCAGCGTGGATGACTTACGCGGGATGATAAGGCACAAGAATCGCCTCCTTGTCCTTATTGGCGAGCATGAAATTGACGATGTAATCCCTCGCGTATTCACGGTGCTTTGCGCAGACTCCCAAGAAGCCCTCGTGCATGTAGTACGGGTCAGCGACACAGATATGAGATATCTGCTCAACCCCAATGATGTAGTTCATGTGCAAGGCATAAAGGCGGACAAACATAAAATCCAGCTTCTTCACGTGAAACATGTCAAATATGTAATCGAATCGGAGGAAGAACTTATCTGCGGGGAAGCTGTCGACGTACGACATTTGCCGCGGAACGTTAACCACGTAGAATGGGTATCCTGGATCATTCGAGGTGATGAGCCCTTTCTCTACCCGCAACACATCGTCATGAAGTCTCCTTAGATCGCCGAATCTGGCCCGTAGCACTGTTGCAGGTAGGATTGGTTGACCGGGGATATGCCATTTATCCGCATCGGGGATATCTATACGGTCCTAAAGCCAAGGCTGCTGAGGCGGCTGGATCATAGAATCAGCTTTTTTGCCTTTCCTCGCTCTCTTCCTAGACTTCTTTACTACCGGAAGGTCGTCCATAATACGTTGAGACGGCAATTTGGGCACCGACTCATGACGCTCAAACCCTGAGGAGGCGCCAGTATAGACATGTTGTTCAGTGCCATCGTCGTCCTCATCCTCATCCATGGCGACGTCATTAGCGACTAATGGAGCCTCCTCCTTACCCCATCCTCTATCACCCAACCCGACATTCGATGCTAATTGGGTAGGTGGGGTGTTGATGTTCATACCATGCTAAGGCTGCATGCTCGTGGGTGTGCTCCCGGCCGCCTCCAGACAAAGCAGACTCTTTGGCCTCAACAGGACCCACCCAGCATTGCAACAATCACCAAGCTGCCGTGGTGTCTCCTCGTCATCCCCCACTAGTACTGGAGGAGGCAAATTCTCGTGGCCCGGTTTGACACTGGCCACGGAAACCTTGAAGACGTTCGTGGGGATCGGCCGGCTGTGGAACAATGATTCCTTCGGCTCCATTATCGTTGCCTTCCCCACGTCCACCTTCTGGTCGTCGATGGTGTACAATATGGTGCATGGGGTTTCGTCATCCTGCAAAGAAAAGTCTGTGACGTGAGACATCCGAAAGGCAACGAAAACGGGAGATTATACATTTATATTGAAGGGGGCCGGTGTGACAGATACCGTGAGGGCGTCGAGCTCAGCCAAAGGCGAAGCACCGCCGAGCACGTCCGGTGCGGGAGCCGGTGCGGGAGCCGGTGTGGGAGCAGGTGCAGCTATAGGTGCTGGTGCAACACTAGTCGAGCTGCTCCCCGCCAAGAAGTCAGCAAGGGGAAAGTCCGCTGCATTTTTTTCTGGATTTTGCCTGGTCTAATTGAAAACGGCTAGAACCAAGGAAGTAGAAACTTCTACAGCCACCTGTTTTGCGGCAGCTACCGCTGTTGCGACTGTCTGAGTTGATTTCTTCTCAACCGCAATCTAAACCTTCTTGTCGATGTTTTCTTCATTTAACCTCTGTCTTTCCTTTCTGTCCTCCATGGTCTCACGGTAGTACTTCTTCCACATGGCGCCATCTCCGACACTGTACACGCGTCCATACGACGGTCGAGTATCCACCAGTTGTCGTTTCAATTTGTTCAACGCCCGGTTGAATGGAGTGTCCCACTTGGGCCTCACCAATGCCTCAGGCGGCGAGTCGCTTTCGGCCGCAATCCTGTGTTGCTCTCTCTATAAAAGGCACAAGGATCGTTTACAAATATGACTAACGTGTGCAGTCGAATTGATCAGAAACTAAAATTACCAGCAGTCTCACAAACTTCGTAATGACCGGTTTTGTCTCGTAAACCTTCTTCACTGGGCCCAACGGTGTCGGGCCCTGAGGACGCCACGCTCCTACGGGACGGTGAACTCCGCCAAGGGGTTTGGGATGCCCAGACTCGCGGCTTCTGCGTCCTCCTTGGCCCATTTGGACCTCTTTCCGCCGTAACCACGGCTTCCGAGGTGGTGGCTCCCAATGTTCCTCTCTTGAAGCCCCTTCATTTACTTAGACTTTTTTTGGCAGCTTCGGCCTTGCAAGCCTCCTTGAATATTTGAAACTGCTCTTCCGTGATTGTCGGATTATCCTTTACAATCTCGGAGTAGGGTTCCTTCTTGTTGATGATCATTGCTTTCAGTCGATTTTTACAGGCGGCCAACGCGTCGTTGATCGTCATCAAGGCTAAAAAATTCGTCTGCCGCCCGGTAGACGTCGTCGCAATCACCAGAACCCTGTCATTCATCGTTGCTAGCCATGTTTCCTATGATTAAATCCAGTCAATTAATTCTAGACCTAATAAAATGAATAATGACATAAAAAAGCCTATTGTTTTGCAGGAACGTTGACTCCTTCCTGGTGTGGAAAATCCCGGGCACTCGATAAGTCCTAGTTTGTAGCACAAGTCATGCCGAAATTCACAGAAAATTTTGGCATCACCTTTGCTAAAAAGTGGACAAATCGAGAACCTGAAATTTGCTGGAACGGAAATGAATCAATATTCCGGCAAAACATATATAGGCCACTCAGCTTCATTGAAACAACAAAGCCACTTGGGCACAAACAACATGACCACTTCAATGAAAAGATATAATCAACAATAAAAGTCTAGGAAGGGATCATCTTTAAAATAAAACTTGCCTAAATAACCTAGATAATTAACCTAATTAAACTAGTTAACCTGACTAGTTCTCTGTCAAAGCCCTAACTAAATTTTTGAACTAACCTAGGTAAGTAACCTAATTTAACTAGTTAACCTAACTACTTCTCTGTCAAAGCCCTAACTAAATTTTTTCCCTAACCTAGATAATTAACATAATTAAACTAGCTAACCTATGCATGAGAGAGAGGAAGGGTGGGGGCTTACAGAGGATGGCCCCGGTGGTGGCGAGGGAGGCAGTAGTGGCAAGGGAGGCAGGGGCGTCTCCGGTGACGGCGAGGGAGGCAGTTGTGGCGAGGGAGGATCCGGTGGCATCGACGGCGGCTCCGGTGGCGTTGATCAGGTCGCACGGCTCTGTGGCGCTGGGGGCGGCTCCGGTGGCGTCAACGGCGCACGGCTCTGGTGGCTCCGAGGGCGTCGACATCGGCAGGAGATGGCGGCGAAGTGGGGCGACGACGAATCGGGGAGACGGCGGCGCGGGGTGGGTCGAGAGATTTGGGGGGCAAGTGGTGGCCGGGGGGAAACGGTTTTTTGGTTAAGTCAAAACTAGCGGTAGCGCGTTTCGCAGAACGCGCTATAGCTAAGGTAGCTATAGCGCTTTTTACAAAACGCGCTACTGCTATACCTATGTAATTTTCTCCCTTTTTTATTCCCTTTTCTGTTTCTATAGCGAGAGTCCCGGAAACGCGCTGCAGCTATGTTAGCTATAGCGCCTCTTGCTAACACACGCTACAGCTATGCCTTTCTCTGTTTTTTCGCTTTTTCATTTATTTTGCTTTACAATTTATTTATTTTTCTTTCTCCTTTTTATGTTTCTTTCATTTTCATTTACTTTTCTATTTTTTTCATTTTATTTTATTTCCATTAGTAGTAGCGCTCTTACTGGGAAACGTGCTGCTACTCATGCCCTAGCGGTAGCGCGCTTCCTGCAAGCCCGCTACTGCTATGCGTAGCCCACCGTTCCACCAATGGGAATATTAGTAGTAGCGCTTTTAAAGCAACACGCGCTACTGCTACAATCGTATCTGCAGCGCGGTTTATCCTGAACCGCTACTGCTATCTAGCACTAGCGCCCTTTTTTGACCCGCGTTGTTGCTAAATTTCTGTGTATAAGGTTTTCCCTAGTAGTGTGTCCTCTCTCTTATATCTCCGTGCTTGGTTTACCAACGCTACTGCTATGCCTAAACATGGCTTAGATTGAAGTGAAGGCAACATGTGGTGCATGTCGAAAGTAATACTAATCCTAACTTGATCAAGTTTGGATTGTACTACTTTCGACATGCACCACATGCATGTTGCCTTCACTTCAATCCAATCCATGTTCATTTTACCCGCTGATATATAATAACTCTTCATGCTCGCATCATGCATCATCATATATAATAACAAGTCCTACTAATCATCATCATACAACTTCTAGTTGTTATTAATAACAAGTCATACGATCATCATCCTCATAGTCATCGAACCAACCCTACTTAATTGTTCTTAGCACATGATCATCAGTATTAGGTAGGACCTAAATACCCTCTTTAAGGTAAAATAGCATAAAACAATATAGACCCTGACTCTCCATTATGGAGAATGGAGATCATCATGTCTCCAATTCTTGCGCTTTGCTTCCTTTTTCTTCCAAGAACCTCCTTATGACTGTCCATACATTTTTCCATCCTTTGATTAGCATGTCTCCACTTCTTTGAGAAATCCGGTATGGACAGTTGAGATTCCTTGGATGACCTGGATCTATGTTCAAAACATGAAGGCTGCCATTCTGATACATCAAATGAGGCACACAATCCATCGGGATTCTCTGTTGAAAAACATAGTAATAACTTCATAGTTTGCAATGATGTACTAGTTTTAGAAGTATGCAAAAGATGCACGGATGTCGTAATAGTAAAAAATCTTAGCAGGGTATCTCCATGGTAGTTACCATAGTTCAACACGTGCACTAGTGGCACGTATTGACCATAATGTTGAGGAGTTTGATTGTAGATATTGTAATTCTCAATATCAGTACAAAATCCGACCAGATGACTTTTCTCCTGGTAAGTTCATTTGGAGCCATCGGTGTAGTGGGTTTTGTCTACCATCTTCTGCACATTCTTTGAAGAATGAAAATAAGCCGTCAATGGAAATAAGTTGTCAACTATTTTGAAATAAATAATATAAATTAGTTAATAACTATGTTTGATAAACTCACATAGCGGTAGAACTGGAAGCGTATCAACAAGGACCCAAATGTCCATATTGTCTTGGTCGATGTCAGGATCACCAAGATCCATGGTGATAAGCATACCCTCATTACATCTTGCAAAGTGCTTCCCAATTTTTGCAACCAAAATGGGTTACGCTCTCAGAATTATACAGATTTACTTCAAAATCCACATCATGATAAGTCCTTAGGTGAATTTTCTTTGTTTCATAATTTTCATGGTCTTCAAAATCCATCCTCTCCAAGACATGGCGTCTTTCATGGCATGGGATAAGCTACTTGAATTGTAAAAGATGAAAATTACACGTTGAAATAGTTGAAGTCATGCTTAATTACAAAAAAAACACTTGTCATCGTTGCGTAATGTTTCAACATCGAAGGTCTCCTCGAGCTTAATGCTGAAGCGCCGATCATCGTCCAGAGGCCTGTCGCACAAACCTCAATCATCATGGCACCAGCTACACTCCCCTGGGAGACTTTCGTCGTCTGATGACGACATTTCCTACGTTCATAATTCAAGTATTAAACTTGTATAATTAAATATATGTACTACAAAAACTAAATTATATCATTATTATTCATCACAGGTTGACTATCGGTCTGTCGAGTCTTTTCTTGAAAACTCTCATCTCACGTGGTGTATATATTTGACTCTTGTGATGGTCGCTCCTCCCTTCGTCCCCGAGTGCATTACACCAAAATGTCTAGCACACGGGAACGAAGGAGAAGCGACCCCCACGACAACAGTCGGGATTTTTCGTCCTCTCATATATATATGGTGGAACTCTCCCTCACTGATTCCTCTCTGACATTTGCGACCATCGGTGATGGTAGCTCCTCCTTTCATTCCTGAGTGCATTACACCAAATTGTCTAGCACACGGGAACGAAGGAGAAGCTACCCCCACGACAACAGTCAGGATTCTTCATCCTCTCATATATGTTGGAGACTCGACAGACTTAAAGTCAACCCAAAATATCATTTAATTATCTTTCTAAAAATGGATTTGGCTGGTCTCACCTCGAGGTCAGAGGGGGTCGGTGACGGGAACGACGGCGGGGATGATGGAGGGGGCTCCTAGATTTCTGCAAAAACAAAAACCCTATAAGCTATCAACTAATCATATGCATACGCCTTGCATAGTGCTCTCCAATTTTAGCATTCAAAGTAGGACTTGTTTTCCAATTTGAGCATTCAATAAGCAAAATCAAATCGCAAAATAAAGTAGTATTCAAATTAGGATGCATTCAATTATAAGCAAAACTACATCATCTCTTGCGTTCGTACATCGTCGAATATTATCACTAATACACCTCGAATACTATCATACACGTAACATCGCTAGTACAGCTAGAACCATAGCGCCCGATGGGTATCGGCATGGGCGGTGGACACCCAAAGAGAAGGAACCATCAAAGGATCATAGCTCTAGTGAGATCCCTGAAGAACCTGCCAGGTATTGTCGAACCTGCCCTCCAACGCAACCATGTAGCGATGAACGTGCTCGTCCTCCTCGCTGACATGGTGACGTACCACCTCCGTGGTGTCTGGAAACCGCAGCACCATCACGGGCCCACGCGACCGCCACCAAACAAGGATCGGTCAACGACGGGTTGGCTCCTCACCAACCTATGCCCCCCGGAAGGTAGCACCTCCCAATACCAGCCCGGCGGAGCCTAGTCCCGGACATGGCCCCTCTGATCAAGCCGGCCTCCTCCGCCGAGTCGACGACGAGGATGCGGGATAGGCATCATCGACATCGATGCAGGAATAATTGCTTTAACTAAAAAATAAACTAGTTCTATTAATTTTCTTGCTAAAAATAAACTACTTCTATAGTAAAATAAACTAGTTTTATTAAATCAACTAGTTTAACTACTAATTAAACACTCACTATAAATAAAATAAAGTAGTACTTACTTAAAATAAACTTCTTCTATATATAGTAAAATAAAGTAGTTTTATTAAATCAACTAGTTCAACTACTAAGAACTTACTATAAATAAAATAAAGTAGTACTTACTAAAAATAAACTACTTCTATATATAGTAAAATAAAGTAGTTTTATTAAATCAACTAGTTCAACTAAAAATAAACTAACCTTAAATGCACTAACAGTAGAACTAATAACATAAAATGCACTAAATCAACTAACCTTAAATGTAACTTTTGCAACACAGTTTTTTCCTCTCCTCTTCTAACCATAAACATTGAACAAAAATAAAACTATACAGCCTAAAAATGCTATGAACAAAAAACTATGAACAAAAAAAACTATGAACACATACACATACATCCATCCATATACATGCATATCCATCCATCCATCCATACATCCATATACATACATACACACAAAAAACAGGGGCGGCAGCGCGGCGCAGGGGGGTGGCGGCAGCGCACAAGGGCGGCGGCAGTGCATGGATCGGGATGGGAAGGGGCTCACTGGGGGCTCGAGGCAGGACGGCGACGATGACGGCGACGAGGACGGCGGGCTCGTGGCGGAGGGGTTACACGCGCAGCGAGGGCTCGGGGAGGAGCGGCTCGGGGTGGTGACGGTGACGGCAACGGCGAGGATGACGTCAACGGCGGGTCAAGGGCGCGGCGACGGCGTCGGGGCAGGGGCTCGGGGCGGCGACAGCAACGGCAACGACGACGAGGAACAACCTGGTGGCATCAGGGGGAATGGGCGCAATTGGCGAAATTTTCACAAGTGCTACCTTATATAGCAAAACCAATGGTATCGGTTCGTGGCACCAACTGGTACCATTGCCCACCTATGGTCCCGGTTCGTGCCACCAACCGGGTCCAAAGGACTCTTTTCGGCAGCCCAAAGAGCGGGAAACAGAGGCCTATGGTCCCGAATGGTGGCACGAACCGGGACCATAGGTGGGCATTGGTACCGGTTGGTGCCACGAACCGGTACGAATGCCCGCCTATGGTCCCGGTTGGTCGCACGAACCGGGACCATAGGCCTTGTGCTGGCACGGTGCGGTGGGAAGTTTAGTCCCACCTCGCTAGTTGAGAGGGGCTCGGGTGGTTTATAAGCTTTGCTGCCGCCACCCTCTCGAGCTCCTCTCTATTGTAGGCTTACGGGCCTAATCTCTACTTTGCCATGCCTGTTGGGCCTATTGGGCCTTCTGCAGGCCTAAATCCTGGCCCATTGTAGGGTTTCTAGTCGTATTCAGGCCGTGGAGGTCTAGTAGGTGGCATTTTTTTTCCTTTTTCCTTTTTCTTTTTTTATTTCTACTTAAAACTAAATATTTATAGTTTTTTAGTGATTTCTTTTTGATTTTAGGTCACAAAAATTATAAACTTTCTGTTAGTGCCATTAGTTTTAAAATTTGAATTTTTTTAAATGTATGTGAATCACTAGTTTTATGAATAAATTTACTATAAAAATAGATTTTTGAGTGATTCTTTTTCCTTTGTCAGGCACAACATTCTCTGCCTTCCACTGCAGCAATTCCAGTACGGTATCGAGCTTTGTGTTGCCATCTTCGCAATTGGGGTACAACCCTTTTTTGTGATCCTCTAACATGCGATCGAACTTCAGCTTCTACTTTTGACTTTCGCATTGCGTCCTTGCATCGACAATGACCCGATGGAGATCATCATCATCGGGCACATCGTCTGGTTCCTCTTGATATTCAGCAGCTTCCCCCATTGCAGCATCATCGGGCACATCGTCTGGTTCCTCTTGATCTTCAGCAGCTCCCCCTGTTGGAGCATCATGGTATTCAGGGGGCACATAGTTGTCATCATCCCCTTCTTCTTCGCCGCCTTCCATCACAACCCCTATTTCTCCGTGCCTTGTCCAAACATTATAGCGTGGCATGAAACCCTTGTAAAGCAAGTGAGTGTGCAGGATTTTCCGGAGAGTAAGACATCGTATTCCCACATTTAGGGCATGGAAAACACATAAAACCATTCTGCTTGTTTGCCTCAGCTACTTCGAGAAATTCATGCGCGCCCTTAATGTACTCGGAGGTGTGTCTGTCACCGTGGATCCATTGTTGGTTCATCTACGTGCATTATATATAATTATGTGTGTCAAAAGTAAGAAAATCAGACAAGTATCTATCTAAAGTAAGAAAATCAGAAAGAAAATAAGAACAAGAGGCTCACCACGATGGTGCCGGTGACGAGATTGGCACGGGCGATCGACGGCTATGGAAATGGGGACGGGGCGTGACAGACCGCTAAATCTAGACAAATCTCGGGAAAAATGGAACTCCGAGGTCGAGCTTCGAGAGGAGAAAGCATAACTAGTGTCGCTCGGGCATTTCATCGAACACCTCATGTGCATAGGAGGTGAGCTAGAGCACCCAAATGCCCTCCCCTCGCCAGCCAGAAAAAACAGAGCATTGTGGAGTGCTCTGCTGCGGCGACGGGTATATATAGGCAACTTATTTGTCCCGGTTCGTCGCATGAACCGGTACTAACGCCCCCCCCCCCTTCTGTCCCGGTTCTAGGCACAAACCGGTACCAATGGTTGTGAGCCAGGAGCGCGGCCCATTGGTCCTGGTTCATGCCTAGAACCGGTACAAATGGATCCAGACGAACCAGGACCAATGACCACGAGGCCCCGGCCGGCCCCCTGGGCTCATGAACCGGGACTAATGCCCCCCATGGGTCCCGGTTTGTGAAGAACCGGGACTAATGGGATGGCCAGGCCCCAACCAAAGCCTTGTTTTCTACTAGTGCAAACCCGCGTTCTAGCTCATCTTGCTGCCATTTTCGATCTCCTTGCTCAAAGCTCTACTCACAAAACTGCTTTGGGGGATTGTTCTTCGGTATGTGACTCCTCCAATGGTCCAATTAGTTTTGTTCTGGTGCTTTATTTATTGCAAATGTTTGCTGCTAAGGTGACCCTATTCTTGAACTTGCATGTCAAATTTATATGGCCCAAAGTAGTTTTAATGCATGATATGGCCTTTAGGAACTTGTGGGAGTAGTTGCTATCAATCTTGTTGAGTTTAATTCACTTTTATTTTGAGTCACTAAAAATTTCAGAAATTTTTCAAAGAAAGAAAATGTTTTGGAAAATGTACCAAGGTGGCTCCTCAAGGAAGCAAGGACCAAGACTCGCGATACGTGAGCTAGACGATGAACCACCAATGGAAGCTCAAGTGCGGTCGTGTGAATGGCCGTCGGAGGAGTTTATGCTCCAGGAAGGCATCAAGGATGAATTTGACGCATATATGCATAATGCTGATCTTGAGGACTTCGTGTCAGATAAGTGCCGGCAGTACCATTACCTAACTGATTCCTTTGTGAGGATGTTTAAATTTACATCTTCTTGTAATTCTCACACTGTTTTATTTGATCTTTATGATAAATCATATACCGTGGACCTAGAAGATTTTAATACTGCTTGTAAACTTCCGCACTGGGGCAATGTTAGTGAACCTCGCAAATCTGAATATAAAAACTTTCTTGCTAGTATCACTATGGGGGAATCTAGGGAAATCACACAAGCTACCATAGGGAGCATTCATTTCCCTTCCATACATTATTTTGCTCTCTTCATTGGTAGATGCATTAACGGTAAGGACGAGGCTTGTCACATGTGCATTCCAGATCTAAGTGTCCTCAAATGTGCGGTATTATGTGATAAACAATATAACTTGGGGGCCATTGTTGCACGAAGGTTGCATCATAAAAGTATAAGTGGAGATTTGTTTGGTGGAATTTATGCAAATCGTGTAGCTAATTATCTTAATGTGCCTATACATGGAATGATATAGAGTTACCTCCTGCTTACCTAGATTATAATGCTATGGTTCGCCATCAGTTTCTTGAGAGGAACGAACAGTTCCTCCAGTATCGATTAATCTTAAACAGACAGTGCACTGTCCATGTTGCCCTCCCTTCTCCTACTTTCTTTAACTTTCAGGCAAAAAGGAGATATGTTATAACCAGGCAGGAGGCAAACGAGTATGAAAGGAGTACGGAGGGAGCTCGCCTCCAAGCTGCAGCTTTACAAGTAGTAGTTGTTGCATCTCAGCACGACCCCAGCTACAACTTTGGATATCCACTAGGCCATCCGTGGGCATATACCAACTTAGGCCAAAAGCCTAAGCTTGGGGGAGTATGTATTTCTCACCGACATTACATTCATGTTCACACACTCATTCTAGTTGTCGGTGCTCATACTTTTTCATTGTACTATCCATGCTAGTTTATTTTCTTTTCTAAGCCTTCTTCTTGTGTGTTTGAAAAACCTCAAGAAAATCCAAAAAAATTAGTTGTATCTAGTTTATGTTCCATGCCCGTAGTAGTAGTAAATAAAAGAAAACCCAAAAAGATTTCTCGTTCTTCTTTTGCTTGTTGGGAGCTTTCCCGTGTAAATAGTTTTATTTCTTTTCTTGTTCTTTGGGGGTCGATAGGAGAAGACCATGTTAAAAATGTTGAGTGGCTCTCATATGCATTATTGTTGATTTAACCAAGAGCCCATATTACCTTGTATTCTCCCTTGAATTAAATGCTTGCGGATTCCAGCTTAGTCCAATGCACGTTCACTATTATTATTATCCACAACGTTCGGTCGTGCAAGTGAAAGGCAATACTGACGATATATGATGGACTGATTGAGATAAGACAAGCTGGTATGAACTCGACCTATCTTGTTTTTGTAAATATGATTAGTTCATCGTTGCTAATTCAGCCTATTATGAATGAAACATGTTTGCAATGAAAATTAGAGATTATAGTTGACCATGCCATGCTTAATTAGCTAGGAGTTTATAATGGCTTACCTTGTGTGCCAACATTCTATTAAAATGGTTGCGATGTGGTATGATAGGGTGGTATCCTCCTTTGAACGATTCGAGTGGCTTGACTTGGCACATGTTTGCGCATGTAGTTGAAACAAAATAAACATAGCCTCCACGATGTTTACGTTAATGGTGATTTATATCCTACTCATGCTTGCACTCATTGTTGATTAATCTTAATGCATGTTCATGACTGTTGTCGCTCTCTAGTTGGTCGCTTCCTAGTCTCTTTCTAGCCTTCACTTGTACTAAGCGGGAATACTGCTTGTGCATCCATTTCCATAAACCCCCAAAGTTATTCCATGTGAGTCCACCATACCTTCCTATAAGCGGTATCTACCCGCCGTTCCAAGTAAATTTGTATGTGCCAAACTCTAAACCTTCAAATGTAATTCTGTTTTGTATGCTCGAATAGCTCATGTATCAACTAGGGTTGTCTATATCTTCCATGCTAGGTGGGTTATTCTCAAGATGGGTGGACTCCTCTCATCATTCACGAGAAAATGGCTGGTAACCGGGATGCCCAGTCCCATGCTCAAATCAAAATAATTGCAAAGAAAACTCCCCCGGGATTGTTGTTAGTTGGAGGCACCCGTTGTTTTGGACAAGCCATGGATTGATGTTTGCTGGTGGTGGGGGAGTATAAACTTTACCATTCTGCTTGAGAACCGCCTATAATGTGTGTAGCATGGAAGATGTCGAGATCTCTTGGTTGTTATGTTGACAATGAAAGTATACCACTCGAAATATTATTTATCTCTGTTTCAAAACTCGAGCTCTGGCACCTCTGCAAATCCCTGCTTCCCTCTGCGAAGGGCCTATCTGTTTACTTTTATATTGAGTCATCATGCTCTTATTAAAAAGCACCAGTTAGAGAGCACCGCTGTCATTCGCATGCATTGCTATTAATTTACATTGAGTATGACTCGATCTCTTTTACCATGAATTACAATTTCCAATCAGTCCTTGATCTTCAGGGGTGATCTGCATTTATGTTTTGCGGTCTCATAAAGGGATAACGAGATACCATCTTGTTATATCATATTATGATTGTTTTGAGAAAGTGTTGTCATCTGAGATTTATTATTATTCCTCGCTAGTTGATTATGCCATTTATATGAGTAAACATGAGACCTAAATGTTATTGTGAATATGGTTAGATCGTAATCTTTGCTGAAAACTTGAATGCTGGCTTTACATATTTGCAACAATAAGATCAAACAAAGTTTGTAAAAGTTTTTCTTTATCACTTTTAGTTTGTCAACTGAATTGCTTGAGGACAAGCAAAGGTTTAAGCTTGGGGGAGTTGATACGTCTCCAACGTATCTACTTTTCCGAACACTTTTGACCTTGTTTTGGACTCTAACTTGCATGATTTGAATGGAACTAACCCGGACTGACGTTGTTTTCAGCAGAATTGCCATGGTGTTATTTTTGCGCAGAAATATAAGTTCTCGGAATGACCTGAAAATTCATGGAGACACGTTTTGGAATTTGTAAAAAATACTGACCAAAGAATCAGCGTAAGGGGCCCCACACCCTGTCTACGAGGGTGCATGGCGCCCCCTGCATTGTGGCCCCCTTGAGGCTCCACCAACGTCAACTCTAACTCTATATATTCACGTTCGGGGAGAGAAAATCAGAGGGAAGGATTCATCATGTTTCACGATACGGAGCCGCCGCCAAGCCCTAATCTTCATCGAGAGGGCTGATCTGGAGTCCGTTTGGGGCTCCAGAGAGGGGAATCCATGGCCATCATCATCATCAACCTTCCTCCATCACCAATTTCATGATGCTCACCGCCGTGCATGAGTAATTCCATCATAGGCTTGCTAGATGGTTATGGGTTGGATGGGATTTATCATGTAATCGAGTTAGTTTTGTTAGGGTTTGATCCCTAGTATCCATTATATTCTGAGATTGATGTTGCTATGACTTTGCTATGCTTAATGCTTTTCACTAGGGCCCGAGTTCCATGATTTCAGATCTGAACCTATTATGTTTTTATGAATATATGTGAGTTCTTGATCCTATTTTGCAAGTCAATAGTCACCTATTATGTGTTATGATCCGGTAACCCCGAAGTGGCAATAATCGGGACCATTCTCGGTGATGATCGTAGTTTGAGGAGTTCATGTATTCACTAAGTGTTAATGCTTTGGTCCGGTACTCTATTAGAAGGGGGCTTAATATCCCTTAGTTTCCAATAGGAACCCGCTACTACGGGAGGGTAGGACAAAAGATGTCATGCAAGTTCTTTTCCATAAGCATGTATGACTATATTCGGAATACATGCCTACATTACATTGATTAACTGGAGCTAGTTCTGTGTCACCCTATGTTAAAACTGTTGCATGAGGAATCGCATCTGACAAAATTATATCATTGATCCATTGCCTGCGAGCTTTTCACATGTTGATCTTTGCTTAGTTACTTTTCCGTTGCCACTGTTACAATTGCTACCAAAACTACTACTGTAATTTTTACCACCGTTACTGTTACTTCCATATTACTTTGCTACTAAATACTTTGCTGCAGATATTAAGTCTTTCAGGTGTGGTTGAATTGACAACTCAAGTGCTAATACTCGAGAATATTTTTTGGCTCCCTTTGTGCCGAATCAATAAATTTGGGTTGAATAATCTACCCTCACAAACTGTTGCGATCCCCTATACTTGTGGGTTATCATAGGGGTGCATCCTTTTTGTCCGTCCGGTGAGCTGCTTGAAGGCCGGAGGTTCCCACCGAGTTGTTTGTGCCTTCCAGGTGCTTTCCATTGCATTGTACTTCTGCATTATGTGTGCCAGATCTGCAAAGTGCAGTATGCCGTGGCGGTTGAAGGCATTAAGGATTACCTCATCCGTGCAATTGCTGTGAAATATTGAAACGGCATCATCGTCACGGCAGTCCTTGATCTTGTTTTTGACAAGGAGGAACCTGGCCCAAAAGTGGTGGACTGTTTCCTTAGGTTGTCGCACGTACATTAGGTCGCATACGTCTGGAGGACCTGAATTGTTTGGGGAATATTGCATGTGGTGGGTGGGTGGGCTAAAATCCGAATCCTGACCCATTATTGCATCCGGAATTTGAAGAATTTGTGAAGTCACCGATCCAGGGTCCGGAGCATCCTTGCAGTCTTCGGGCTCAATGCCCGGTTCTATGTTCGGAGGACATGAGGTCTCTTCCTGAAGATGGGTATCCAACTTGTATGACTCGGAAATCTGAACATAGCATGTTCTCGACTTAGGGGGAGAAGTATCTTGTTCCTCCACGACTGCTACCAGATGGGTGATCGGCGGGGACCTAATTTCCCTCTAATCCGGTTTAAGCCCAATCCGATCATAGTCTGTTGCTACTCCCTGGGTGGCAATGTGATCAAGTAGTTCATTTAAAGACGAAACATCTTCTGGATCCATCTTTTCAGGGTGTTCGAGGCCGACGCGAAGATGATGTTTAGCGATCTCGAGTGCTGCCCTTGGCTTAAAGGTCGTACGGGCGCCCATGGTGAAACCGCCGAGCTGGACGAGTTGTCCCGAAGCTAGGTGTCTCTAGAGATAATGTTGTCGTTAATGACAAGGCGAGCCATCGAGCCCACCGTCGATGACACAGTGGAACTCTCAATGAAAGCACCAATGTCGGTGTCAAAACCGACTGATCTCGGGTAGGGGGTACCGAACTGTGCGTCTGAGGATCGAAGGTAACATGAGACAAGGGAGACACAATGTTTACCCAGGTTCGGGCCCTCTTAATAGAGGTAAAACCCTACGTCCTGCTTGATTGTATTCGATGAGTATAGGGGTTACAAGAGTTGATCTACCTCGAGATCGTAATGGGTAAATCCTAGACGTCTAGCCTATATGAATTCTGATAGCCTCTACGGACTAAACCCTCCAGTTTATATAGACACCGGAGGGGCCTAGGGTTGTACAGAGTCGGTTTACAGAGAAAGGAAAATACACATCCGGACATTAAGCTTGCCATCCACGCATAAGAGAGTCCTACCCGGACACGGGGGAAGGTCTTCTACCTTGTATCTTCACAGCCATCAGTCTGGCCCAAGCTATACACCTCAGACACCCGAGGACCGCATAATTCAGGACTCCCTCAGAGGGCTCCTCCAAAGTATTAGTGTGCTCTAGTGGGAGCCATCTAATAACCCACAAGAGTAGGGATCATAATAGCCTCCAAGGGAAGTATTACAACCCAAATTTATCGATTTGACACAAGGAGGACAAAAATATTTGTAAGCCTTAGAAATTTAGTTGTTGAATCAACCACACCTGGGAACAAATACTTGCTTGAGAGAATTTATTAGTAGCAAAAGCGATGTAGTGATTGTAGTTGGATTGAAGAATAGTAACAAAAGCAATACAGTTCTAAGCAGTTGCCAAGAACAAATGTAACTTATAGAGAGTAACAATTGTGAAAAGCACATGCATGGGAGTGGATAATGTACGTTGCATGGATAGAATCAGTTATGTAATAGTCATAATATAGGGTGACAACAAACTACATTCAATTCATCAATCATATGTAGACATATATTCCCTGTGTAATTATAATAAAAACTTGTGCAATATCTTTTGTTCTACCCCCACCCCCACCCCCCGTTTCAGCAGGATCCTAATGGAAATGAAACGTCATTAAGTCACTCCTTGGACATAGCATCGAATCAAAGCATTAACGATTATGGAACACATGTAATACTCAAAACATAGCGATCCCTTTTGATACCCTGATTGATGCCACTTCAAGGTCTCTGGTTCAGAGGAGTTATAGGTGCATACAACTTGCTAATATGATCCAAAACATATACATATTGATGAAAACATAAATGGTTCAGATCTGAAATCATGGCACTCGATCAGGCCTTGGTGTCAAGAATTAAGTATAGCAAAGTCCTAACAACATCAATCTCATAACATATAATGTACTAGGCAACCCTATCAAATTTGGCATCTATTACAAAAGAGATCTCATACAATTCCAATCCACCCCATGTGCCTACAGAGAAAATACTCACACATGAGTTGGGAGATCACGCTAGTGATGATGGAGAAGATGTTGGTGATGATTGATACGTCTCCAACGTATCTATAATTTTTTATTGTTCCATGCTATTATATTATCTATCTTGGATGTTTTATATGCATTTATATGCTATTTTATATGATTTTTGCGACTAACCTATTAACCTAGAGCCCAGTGTCAGTTTTTTGTTTTTTCCTTGTTTTTGAATTTTACTGAAAAGGAATATCAAATGGAGTCCAAATGACCTAAAAATTTACGGTGATTTTTTATGGACCAGAAGAAGCCCCCGAAGCAACAGAGTTGGGCCATAAGAGCAACGAGGCCTCCACAAGGGTGGAGGGCGCGCCCACCCCCTAGGGCGTGCCCTCTAACCTTGTGGTTGACTCATGGACCCCCCCTGACATGAAACCAATGCCAAAAATTCCTATAAATACAGAAACCCCTGAAACGAAACCTAGATCGGGAGTTCTGCCGCCGCAAGCCTCTGTAGACACCAAAAACTAATCAGGACCCTGTTCTGGCACCTTGCCGGAGGGGGAAATCACACCGGTGGCCATCTTCATCATCCCGGCGCTCTCCATGACAAGGAGGGAGTAGTTCACCCTCGGGGCTAAGGGTATGTACCAGTAGCTATGTGTTTGATCTCTCTCTCTCTCTCTCTCTTGTTCTTGATTTGGCACAATCTTGATGTACCGCGAGCTTTGCTATTATAGTTGGATCTTATGATGTTTCTCCCCCTCTACCTTCTTGTAATGGATTGAGTTTTCCCTTTGAAGTTATCTTATCGGATTTAGTCTTTCAGGATTTGAGAACACTTGATGTATGTCTTGCATGTGTTTATCTGTAGTGACAATGGGATATTCATGCGATCTACTTGATGTATGTTTCAGTGATCAACTTGCAGGTTCTGTGACCTTGTGAACTTATGCATAGGGGTTGGCACACTTTTTCGTCTTGACTCTCAATTAGAAACTTCGGGGCACTCTTTGAAGTTCTTTGTGTTGGTTTGAATAGATGAATCTGAGATTGTGTGATGAATATCGTATAATCAAACTCGTGGATACTTGTGGTGACATTGGAGTATCTAGGTGGCATTAGGGTTTTGGTTGATGTGTGTCTTAAGGTGTTATTTTAGTAGGAAATCTAGGGTTGTTTGTGACACTTATAGGAATAGCCCAATAGATCGATTAGAAAGAATAACTTTGAGGTCGTTTCGTACCCTACAATAATCTCTTTGTTTGTTCTCCGCTATTAGCGACTTTAGAATGACTCTTTGTTGCACATTGAGGGATTCTTATATGATCTAATTATGTTATTATTGTTCAGAGAACTTGCACTAGTGAAAGTATGAACCCTAGGCCTTGTTTCGAAGCATTGCAATACCGTTTTCGCTCACTTTTGTTACTTGTTACCTTTCTGTTTTTATATTTTCATATTACAAAAATCTATATCTACCATCCATATTTTACTTTTATCACCATCTCTTCGCATAACTAGTGCACTTATACAATTTACCATTGTATTGGGTGTGTTGGGGACACAAGAGACTCCTTGTTATTTGGTTGCAGGGTTGTTTGAGAGAGACCATCTTCATCCTATGCCTCCCACAGATTGATTAACCTTAGGTCATCCACTTGAGGGAAATTTTCTAGTGTCCTACAAACCTCTGCACTTGGAGGCCCAACAACGTCTACAAGAAGAAGGTTGCGTAGTAGACATCAAGATCTTTTCTGGTGCTATTGTCGGGGAGGTTAGTGCTTGAAGGTATATCTTTAGATCTTGCAACTGAATCGTTTAGTTTCTTGTTTTATCACTAGTTTAGTCTATAAAAGAAAAATAAAAAATGGAATTGAGGTTGCCTCATATGCTTCATCTTTTTAATATCTTTCATGAAAATAAGGATTACGATAATTGTGCTCAATTGCTAGAGGAAGAATGCAATTAAATATTTGACATACAATCTTTGAGTGATGAGCATGATTGCAATGTTGTTAGTATGAATTCTATGAATATCCATAGTACTAATGATGATTGCACTAGTCATGATAAAAATGTTTCTTATAAGCATGTCAATTTTTGTGGAGTGCATAGAGTTTGCAGTTACATACCAAAAAAGGAAAATAGATTTTGCAAGAGGCATAAGCATTTAGAAACTAAATGGTTGTAAGAGAGGCTAGATGTTTGTGCTGAACAGTTCAATATTTTTAGCCATCCTTGTGAACTTTGCAATGAACGTGGTCATTTAAATCTCCAATGCAAATTGTTTCATGACAAAATCATGTCCAAAAATTGTGATGACTTGATTTCCCTTGCGCATCGTGATGAACTTAGTTTGCTTCTGGGATGTGAAGAAATGAAACGTATAACTAAGGGTATTTGCAGAATATAACCTTGAGAACTTTCTTGATTTTGATCTAGATGAAATTTATATGTATTGTGTGGTAAATTGCATTGAGAATCCTTATATTACCAATTACTTAAAGACAAGAAAACAAAGAGAAGATGAAGAGAATACTAATGAAGGGGAAGAGGTTTCCCAATATCCTCCTATTTTTTCTTATGATGAATCAGGCAACGAGGAGGAGCTTTTTATTCAATGAATCGCATCAATAAGGGAGCTCCGAAAGGGTGATTAAACTCACACATGATGTGAAGAAGAAAAAGAAAAGATGGAGCAGCAAAGGTAAAAAGGTATCACTCCCAAATTATGTTGCTCCTATTATTGTTATGCCTCATGAGAGTGAATCAAAAATAAATGTGGATAATGATATACTTGATGATGATATTTATTCCTTACCTGATGATACTATGTCCGAAGAAATTATTGAGGATGATTTTGTTATGCCTATTATTCCTTGTGATGATTATGATTGGGAAAGTAATGATACTTGTTATAATCTTTAAAATCTTTTTGTCACCAACTTAGAAAGTTGTGATGATAATAATTGCTATACTATTTTTGCTATCCATACTATTTACGATGACAGTGATTATGCTTATGATATGCAAAGGCCCAAGCTTGGGGATGCTATGCTTGATGATAATGACATGTTTGAGAATTTATTTGCTGCAATTAATGTTTTTCCCAAGCTTGGGGATGCTATGTTTAATGGAGATGATATTTTTATTCCCCCAAGTCTTGATGTGCAAATTTATTATAAAGATATCATGCCCCCTATTTATGATGATTGCAATATTTATGAAAGTAGGTTTGGAAGAGTGTCAACTTTAGGAAGTAGTGATCCCACTATTTTGGAGGGTGTTGAATCTTATTATAATGATAAAAGTGGATTTGGAGAGGTCATGACTTTAATTAGTAATGATTCCACTATCTTGGAAGAGGTTTCAATTGATTATGATGAGAACAAAGTTGCTACTTATGATGATTATTGTGATGACACTTATGTTATAAAAAGTAGTGGCGATTATGTTTATAAAGCTTGTCATAATTTTGATTACCCTTTTTCTGAACATTATTCTTTTAATATGGAAACAATTTATAGTATTCGAGTTTCTTGTGATACTCCCACCATTCCGAATGAGAATAAATTTGCTTATGTGGAGAGTAATAAAATTTCTACGCTTGTAGATCATGAAAATAATGCTTTATGTGATGGTTATATTGTTGAATTCATTCATGATTCTACTGAAAATTATTATGAGGTAGGAATATACGCTAGTAGTAACTGCAACAATATCAAGTGTCCTCTCTATATGTTGAAAATCTTCAAGTTATGCTTGTTTTGCCTTCCTATGCTAGTTGATTGTTGCTCCAATAAGTTATTTGCTCACAAAATCCCTATGCATAGGAAGTGGGTTAGACTTACATATGCTAGTCATATGCTTTATGATGCTTCCATTATGTTTCAATTCTTATCTTTTATGTGAGCATCATTGAAATCATTATGCCTAGCTATAAAGGCATTAAAGAAAAGCGCTTGTTGGGAGACAACCCAACAGTTATACCTACTTTTTTGTGTGTTCACATGATTAAGCTACTGTAGTAATCATGTTTTATATCTTTTATTTCAATGAAGTGCCAAGTAAGACCTTTGGGATTATCTATGGTGATAGTTGATTTGATCTTGCTGAAAAACAGAAACTTTTGCCCTCAGGAAAACAATTCTCATTTCTAACTGAAGCGTGATAAAATGCGGATTCTTTTTGCAGAAGATTAATAAACAAATTGCCTAGGACTTCCTAATTTCTCAGGAGTTTTGGAGTAACAGAAGTATTCGAGAGTTATAGATTACTACGGACTGTTCTATTTTTGAAAGATTCTATTTTCTATGTGTTGTTTGCTTATTTTGATGAATCTATGAGTAGTATCAGAGGGTATGAACCATGGAAGTTGGAATACATTAGATATTACACCAATATAAATAAAGAATTAGTTCACGCTACTGCAGGATGCTGCTAACGCGACACTACGATCAGAGACTCTTCGACGAAACTGTGTGCGATGCAATAATTGCAAACGGTGCTGTAAAAAACCCATCAAAAAAGGTGCCAAACGTTTGCGATGTAGGATGCATCAAACACGGTTCAGATTTTAGTTGCATGTGCGATGTAGGGTACACGGTTCAGATCAATTAACTGTTTGCGATGAGCAGGAACAAAAGAAACGGGCATCTAGATGAAGGTGTGTGCGATATACAACATACGGACCACTCGGATGAACAGTTTGTGATTAGGCAACACAAAAGAAACGGTTAGTCAGATCAAGGTGTGTGTGATATACGGCATGTGGTTTCACCTGGATGAACTGTTTGCGTTGAGACAAGAGAACAGAAAGGTTCAATATATCAAGATGTGTGTGATACGCGGCAAACAGGTCTGTAATCAGAAATGTGTGCAAAGACTGATAATAACACAGACGATTGCTTCTAATAAGATGTATGTGATATGCTCTATCTACACAACATCTATTGGCCATTGGGGGATGCGCGGTCATCCGGATATGCCATAAGGATGCGTAGAGGCATCCTATATCAGCAAGGACTAGATGTTCCACCAGTAGATCATGTAAGAGAACTCGCAAGTTAAGTGTGCTCAAGCTGGAGCAGCCATCAGATGGGTGACTGGATGGGAAGTTGTGTTGATGGAGCAGCCGTGAGTTATTTAACCTCGAGGTCCTTGTTTTTTATTTTTTTTATTTTTTAACACATATTAATGAAGTCCTACTGCATTACTTTTTGACAATGTGTGATACATGGCATACAGTTGATCCATCTGACATGTTTGTGATGGAATAAGCCGTGTGTGTTGTGGGCAAACACTTGCTAGTATTCAACCATTTGCGGTTGACGAATTCATCACCGATGGGTTCCCTAGTGTGGTCCGTGTTCAAATGATCATCATCTACTTCTAGTGATAGCTCGATGTTCCTTCTATGCTAAGTTTCCATCAAATTGATGGACTTTTATGAACATGCCACCGTTTCCAGCCATTTCCTCACATGTTTCCCGCCACCCAGCGATATTGCGCATAAACCTAGGCGACGCACGACGCACGGAGGCGACAAGCGCAGCCTGTAGCACATCCACCTTTTCCAAGCCTGCCAATGAAGGAAATATGCCCTAGAGGCAATAATAATGTTGTTATTTATATTTCCTTATATCATGATAAATGTTTATTATTCATGCTAGAATTGTATTAATCGGAAACTTAGTACATCTGTGAATACATAGACAAACAGAGTGTCACTAGTATGCCTCTACTTGACTGGCTCGTTAATCAAAGATGGTTAAGTTTCCTAGCCATAGACATGGGTTGTCATTTGATGAACGGGATCACATCATTAGAGAATGATGTGATTGACTTGACCCATCTGTTAGCTTAGCACTATGATCGTTTAGTTTATTGCTATTGCTTTCCTCAAAACTTATACATGTTCCTATGACTATGAGATTATGCAACTCCCGAATACCGGAGGAACACTTAGTGTGCTATCAAACATCACAACGTAACTGGGTGATTATAAAGATGCTCTGCACGTCTCTGATGGTGTTTGTTGAGTTGGCATAGATTGAGATTAGGATTTGTCACTCCGATAGTCCGAGAGGTATCTCTGGGCCCTCTCGGTAATGCACATCATATAGGCCTTGCGAGCAATGTCACTAATAAGTTAGTTGCGGGATGTTGCATTATGGAACGAGTAAAGAGACTTTCCAGTAACGAGATTGAACTAGGTATGATGATACCGACGATCGACTCTTGGGCAAGTAACATATCAATGACAAAGGGAACAACATATGTTGTTATGCAGTTCAACCGATAAAGATCTTCGTAGAATATGTAGGAGCCCATATGGGCCCCAGGTTCCGCTATTGGTTATTGACAAGAGCGATGTCTCGGTCATGTCTACATAGTTCTCGAACCCGTATGGTCCACATGGTTAACATTCGTTGTCGGGGAAACTGATCCACGAACACCTATGGGGATCGGCGGACCGAGCCCCTTTCGATTCAGTGAGGGCGGAGGTTGAACAAAGAGCGGATCGAGGCAGTACACGCGGGCGGTTTTACCCAGCTTCGGGCCGCACGGATGCGTAAAACCCTACTGCTGCTTGTTTGTGTGTATTGAATCTTTGCTCAGGAGCGATCGACGCTACCAGACTGAGCGTGGGAGTGTTTCTGGTGTTTCAAATGAGCCGAACCGGCCGAACCCCCTCTACGTTGCGCCTGGGCCACCTTTTATACTTTCAAGGGGTCACCGACAGGTGGCAACATAGACTAGAAGGGTAAAAATGGAAAAGGATGCGGTAGGTGCAGCTACCGCTACTGTGGATACAGTGCACCCTACCTAACTCTGACGGCAGGGGACAAGGGCATTAAATGCCTATCTGAGTCTCCTAAACAGTGCAAAAGGTGACCGTTAGGAGCGCCACCGTTTGCCACGATGGCCTTCTCTTCATGTCTGCTTGCCACCACGTACCCCTAGCTACACGGCCTCCTGCCACGTGTGCTTGGGAGAGTCCTAGAGCGACACGTTAGCAGGTGTGCTGGAGCGCGGGCACGAAGTGGGGGTTTCCCGCGGCAAGCTCCTTGCCGCGGCCGTCGTCTTGTCGCGTCCGGAAGCTTGTCGCTCGCCGGATCTTGCCGGGACGCAGGGCGCGTCGCGGCAAGCTTTCTTGGTATGCCTTGAGTGGCCTTCCCGGCAAGCTCCTCTTGCCGGGGTCTTGTCTCTTCCCGGCAAGATCCTTTTGCCGGGGCCTTGGTTGGCCTTCCCGGCAAGCTCCTCTTGCCGGGGCCTTGGTTGGCCTTCCCGGCAAGCTCCTCTTGCCGGGGCCTTGGTTTGAGTACTTTGTTCTTGAATGGTCTTCAAGGGAACCACGGAGGGTCTTGGCGGTCACCCGGCAAGCCTTGCCGCGGGGCGCTGCAACTGCCCGTGCACGAGTTCGGGATAATAGGGTACCCCTACTCTAGTACACTGACAGGAGCCCCGGGCCTGGGCCATACACGGTGCCGATCGCTGTTGGGCCAGGCCCAAAACAGTGCACGGGCACGCACGGCCTAGGCCACGCCGCATATCTCTCCGCTCCCACCGCGCACGCCCAGAACGGCACGCGTCAAACGCGGCGTTGTGGGTGACGCGGGCGGCGTGCGCGGGGCTAAGCCCCTCGACCATGCGTCAGGCCACAATGATGAGGATGGTTCACGCCCTCCTCCCTAAACGGAGGTAGGCGTGGGGGCGCGGTGCATTTACTAGACGGGGCCGGTGCGCGGTTTTTTGGGACGTCCACTCCCCGCGTTCACGGGGTGGAGCGAGGCCGCCTCATCTGTCGCCTTGGTTCTGCATCCCCGCCACGCGGCTCCCATGCGCTTGGGGTCACGGACGGTGGAAGTGGGAAACTGGGCCGTCGCGAGCAGAGGCAGTGGGTTGGCCCCGACTCCCTGCTCTTCCCGTGCCTTGATTCGCTGAGCGGGGCGGCCGAGCCCCCACCTCGCTCCTTTATAAAGAGCGGGAGGGGAGCACAGAAACCCGCACTCTCTCATCTCCTCCTTTCTTCAGCTTCTGCTCCCCTTTCTCTCATCCGCCATGGAGAAAGGGAACCCAGGCCCTTCGTCGGTGGCGGGGAGGGTCGCCGCCAGACAGCGCATCTCTCCCTCTTCCGCGCCCGTAGTGGCAGAGCCAGCCATAAGGGGAAGAGGGAGGGGGCGAGGTCGCGGACGAGGTCGAGGACGAGGTCGAGGCGCTCGGGGAAGAGGTGGGCGGGGCGGCGCGCCAGCTTCGCCTCCGCCGGCGGCTCCTTCCCCCATGGCGGTCCATATAGGGGACGACCCTTGCGAGTTCTTTGTCAAGCTGCGCCGGGCGCCTCGTCGTCGCCTCCGGCTTCCAGCTCCGTTTGCGAGCGCGATGGAGTTGGACCTGCCCGAGACACTGAGACTGCACATGAGGGGCTGTGGGATCAACGGCACGCGAGTCCGCGTTGTATTCCCAGCCCCTAATGTGATGTATCTTGATCGAGGGTGGAAGACGTTCGCCCGTATCCACAGCCTGATGGAGGGGTTTACCCTCCATTTTAAGTTGATGGAGGGCGATCTCCTCTCCATCAAGGTCTTCGGGTGCTTCGGTACTCAGGCGAAGTGCTGTGTGGACAGCTCCTCCGATAGCGAAGACTCCTCCTCGAGCGAGAGTGACGAGGAGGAGAGCGACAGCAACGATGAGGATAGCGGGCGGCGGGGTGGCGGGTCCGACTAGGCGTCGGGCGCCGCTTTGCGCGGCACCGGCGCCCCCATCATCCGTGTCGCCGGCTCCTTGAACTCCCCGGGGTCGTCTTCTTAGGCGGCTGGCGTAGGGAGGCTGCGGAAGGGGAAGAGGGCTGTCGACAAGGCCGTCAGGTCGGAGTACGAGGGCGTGGTGCCCTCGACAGCGTGCTGACGTCCTGCCGCCCCGTCTTCGAGCCCCGCTTCCAGCGCCGCCGTCGCCGTCCAGCCTTCGGACGGCCCCCAGAATGTTCCCTTGGTGTCTTCTGGCACCCGTAGCTCGCCTAGGCGCTCCTTTTTCCCTTTTCGCCTCCTTGACCAGCCTCCTGAAGAGAAGGACAGGAAAGGGATTACGGGCATCTTATCTTTTTAATTTGTAAGCCTTCGGGCCTTAGCTGTATCTAAAACTTGTAATCCTCTCTTTCATGTTTTTCATCCTCTATGGACTGTACCGGAGTGGGATGTTTTTTAATGAAAACGGGATGCTTGCCGGGTTATTTGTCTCGCGAGTTAAACCCACGCCAAGGAGCAAATCCTTGGTATCCCTCGGACAGACATTTCATCTCCCGGCAACAGGCCCTGCCGCCTTCCCACGTCGCTCGACCTTTCTCACGCTTTTGACGGAGGCAGGAACGAGGTGGGTGCGGTCTCCTCGTTTCATCCCTTTGCTGCCGCGACTACGACCAAACTTGGCCCCGAGAACGAGCCCCAGGGCCTAGAGTCGAGGGAGCACGGCAGTTTTCGGGAAGAAACGTGGTTTCACATTCCCCAGTCCATAAGAGGATGCATGATGAGGGATGAAAGACTTATCTGATATTGCAGCCCCCGGCAACTCTGGCTTGCCGTGGATGATTCTTGGCACTCGCAGCCCCTAGCGATACTGGCTTGCCGGGAAGGCTTTTATCTTCCAGCAGAGAACTTTGATGTTCTCGATGCCGGCTTCCGGCAAGCTTGTTGCCAAGAAGGCTTTTATCTTCGGCAGAGAACTTTGACGTTCTCGATGCCGGCTTCCGGCAAGCTTGTTGCCAGGAAGGCTTTTATCTTCGGCAGAGAACTTTGACTTTCTCGATGCCGGCTTCCGGCAAGCTTGTTGCCAGGAAGGCTTTTATCTTCGGCAGAGAACTTTGACGTTCTCGATGCCGGCTTCCGGCAAGCTTGTTGCCAGGAATGCTTTTATCTTCGACAGAGAACTTTGACATTCTCGATGCCGGCTTCCGGCAAGCTTGTTGCCAGGAAGGCTTTTATCTTCGGCAGAGAACTTTGACGTTCTCGATGCCGGCTTCCGGCAAGCTTGTTGCCAGGAAGGCTTTTATCTTCGGCAGAGAACTTTGACGTTCTCGATGCCGGCTTCCGGCAAGCTTGTTGCCAGGAAGGCTTTTATCTTCGGCAGAGAACTTTGACGTTCTCGATGCCGGCTTCCGGCAAGCTTGTTGCCAGGAAGGCTTTTATCTTCGGCAGAGAACTTTGACGTTCTCGATGCCGGCTTCCGGCAAGCTTGTTGCCAGGAAGGCTTTTATCTTCGGCAGAGAACTTTGACGTTCTCGATGCCGGCTTCCGGCAAGCTTGTTGCCAGGAAGGCTTTTATCTTCGGCAGAGAACTTTGACGTTCTCGATGCCGGCTTCCGGCAAGCTTGTTGCCAGGAAGGCTTTTATCTTCGGCAGAGAACTTTGACGTTCTCGATGCCGGCTTCCGGCAAGCTTGTTGCCAGGAAGGCTTATGGTGAAGAACTTCGTTGTTCTTGACACCGGCTCCCGGCAAGATCGTTGCCGGAAAGGCTTATGGCGAAGAACTTCGTTGTTCTTGACACCGGCTCCCGGCAAGATCGTTGCCGGAAAGACTTATGGCGAAGAACTTCGTCGTTCTTGACACCGGCTCCCGGCAAGATCGTTGTCGGAAAGGCTTATGGCGAAGAACTTCGTCGTTCTTGACACCGGCTCCCGGCAAGATCGTTGCCGGAAAGGCTTATGGCGAAGAACTTCGTCGTTCTTGACACCGGCTCCCGGCAAGATCGTTGTCGGAAAGGCTTATGGCGAAGAACTTCGTCGTTCTTGACACCGGCTCCCGGCAAGATTGTTGCCGGAAAGGCTTATGGCGAAGAACTTCGTCGTTCTTGACACCGGCTCCCGGCAAGATCGTTGCCGGAAAGGCTTATGGCGAAGAACTTCGTCGTTCTTGACACCGGCTCCCAGCAAGATTGTTGCCGGAAAGGCTTATGGCGAAGAACTTCGTCGTTCTTGACACCGGCTCCCAACAAGATCGTTGCCGGAAAGGCTTATGGCGAAGAACTTCGTCGTTCTTGACACCGGCTCCCGGCAAGATCGTTGCCAGAAAGGCTTATGGCGAAGAACTTCGTCGTTCTTGACACCGGCTCCCGGCAAGATCGTTGCCGGAAAGGCTTATGGCGAAGAACTTCGTCGTTCTTGACACCAAAAAAATTGGTCCTAAGGGCGCTGCTACCCCCCGGGCCATAACTGCGTTTAAAACATAACCAGTGATTAGCATCCGAAGTGCACTTAACTCGCTTGCAAATTTTGACTTTTGCTGCATATTCCCTATGCCTGCTGGAATGCTCTCCGGTGCATACGATCTAGCCAGCAGCGCTTGAGGGAACGGGCCCTTAGCAGCTATTCGGGAACATCGCCTCCCGGAAAGGTTTACCTTCTTGGTTCTAGCGCAACCGCACAAGTTGCCGAGCGGACTCGAGGCAACATGGAGCGCAACTAGCCCCGAGAAGGCTCCTTGGCATACAGGTCTATGCAGAAATCTCAAATAAATAGTGCATGCTATCTTCCTGTTCAACCTCTCTTTGTACGTCCACCCTATGCTTTCTAGGGAAACTTGCCGGTGCAGGCACCCTTGCCGCGAGCGCCGAGTGCGGAACTTCAGCAGCCTGCTGGCGGGGTCGCTACCGACAAGCAACCTTGTCGCAACTAGTTGCAGCTCGCTTAAGTTGTTGAGCAGACTTGAAACAAAGTAAGGGCGCTAGCGGCTCACTTAAGTTGCTGAGCGGACTCGAAGCAAAGTAAGGGCGCTAGCAGCTCACTTAAGTTGTTGAGCGGACTCGAAACAAAGTAAGGGCGCAACTAGCTACGAGTTGATTCCTCCGTGCACAGGTTTTCCATACAAAGAACAAGATCTCCGAGGCGGATAACCTTATATAGAAAGGAAATATCTAAAGTTTCGCACGACTTAGCTTTTCTGTTGCCGCACTGGCATCGTTCTTTTGCTCGCCCGCTTCTTAGGAGCCATGACGATGAAGAACAGTTGATCCTTGACGTGGACGGAACAGCTGCCGCCGAAGCTCCCCCTACCTGGCGCGCCAAAGATGTTGGGGAAACTGATCCACGAACACCTATGGGGATCGGCGGACCGAGCCCCTTTCAATTCGGTGAGGGCGGAGGTTGAACAAAGAGCGGATCAAGGCAGTACACGCGGGCGGTTTTACCCAGCTTCGGGCCGCACAGATGCGTAAAACCCTACTGCTGCTTGTTTGTGTGTATTGAATCTTTGCTCAGGAGCGATCGACGCTACCAGACTGAGCGTGGGAGTGTTTCTGGTGTTTCGAATGAGCCAAACCGGCCGAACCCCCTCTACGTTGCGCCTGGGCCTCCTTTTATACTTTCAAGGGGTCACCGACAGGTGGCAACGTAGACTAGAAGGGTAAAAATGGAAAAGGATGCGGTAGGTGCAGCTACCGCTACTGTGGATACAGTGCACCCTACCTAACTCTAACGGCAGGGGACAAGGGCATTAAATGCCTGTCTGAGTCTCCTAAACAGTGCAAAAGGTGACCATTAGGAGCGCCACCGTTTGCCATGATGGCCTTCTCTTCATGTCCGCTTGCCACCACGTACCCCTAGCTGCACGGCCTCCTGCCACGTGTGCTTGGGAGAGTCCTAGAGCGACACGTTAGCAGGTGTGCTGGAGCGCGGGCACGAAGTGGGGGTTTCCCGCGGCAAGCTCCTTGCCGCGGCCGTTGTCTTGTCGCGTCCGGAAGCTTGTCGCTCGCCGGATCTTGCCGGGATGCAGGGCGCGTCGCGGCAAGCTTTCTTGGTATGCCTTGAGTGGCCTTCCCGGCAAGCTCCTCTTGCCGGGGTCTTGTCTCTTCCCGGCAAGATCCTTTTGCCGGGGCCTTGGTTGGCCTTCCGGGCAAGCTCCTCTTGCCGGGGCCTTGGTTGGCCTTCCCGGCAAGCTCCTCTTGCCGGGGCCTTGGTTTGAGTACTTTGTTCTTGAATGGTCTTCAAGGGAACCACGGAGGGTCTTGGCGGTCACCCGGCAAGCCTTGCCGCGGGGCGCTGCAACTGCCCGTGCACGAGTTCGGGATACTAGGGTACCCCTACTCTAGTACACCGACATTCGTTGATGATATAGTATTATATGAGTTATGTATGTTGGTGACCAAATGTTGTTTGGAGTCCCGGATGAGATCACGGACATGACGAGGAGCTTCGGAATGGTCCGGATATAAAGATTGATATATGGGATAATAGTGTTTGGTCTCCAGAAGGGTTCCGGAATTCACCGGAAGGGGTTCCGGATGTTTCCCGAAATGTTTGGGTACGAGAACACTTTATTTGGGCCAAAAGGGAAAGCCCACAAGGTTTTTGGAAAGTGCAAAAGGAATTTTTGCGGTGTCCATGGGCGCCTGGTCCTGGAGTCCGAGAAGGACTCTTTCCTTTTGGGTGAAACCGACTTTGTGTAGGCTTTTACTCCAAGTTTCGACCCCAAGGCTCAACATATAAATAGAGGGGTAGGGCTAGCACCCAAGACACATCAAGAAACACCAAGCCATATGCCGGCAACCCCGCCCCCTCTAGTTTATCCTCCGTCATAGTTTTCGTTGTGCTTAGGCGAAGCCCTGCGGAGATTATTCTTCACCAACACCGTCACCACCTGAACTCATCTAGTAATTCGCCCCTCTTGCTAGATCAAGAAGGCGAGGATGTCATCGAGCTGAACGTGTGCTGAACGCGGAAGTGCCATACGTTCGGTACTTGATCAGGACGGATCGTTAAGGTGTACGAATACATCAACTGTGTTGATAAATGCTTCCTCTTTCAGTATACAAGGGTACCTAGACACACTCTCCCCTCTCGTTGCTATGCATCTCCTAGATAGATCTTGCGTGATCATAGGAATTTTTTTTGAAATACTGCGTTCCCCAACAGTAGCATCCGAACGAGGTCTATGCGTTGATGTTATACGCACAAGTAGAACACAAATAAGTTGTGGGCGTGGGTATATACATATTGCTTGCGGTCACTAGTTGTTTCTTGATTCGGCAGTATTTTTGGATGAAGCGGCCCGGACCGACATTACATGACCGCGTTCATGAGACTGGTTCTACAGACCTGCTTTGCACATAGGTGGCTGGAGGGTGTCAGTTTCTCCAACTTTAGTTGAATCGGATTCAATGAACAGGGTTCTTTCTGAAGATCAAAAAGCAATCTCTATACCGCGTTGTGGTTTTTGATGCGTAGGTAAGAATGGTTCTTGCTAAGCCCATAACAGCCACGTAAAACTTGCAACAACAAAGTAGAGGACGTCTAACTTGTTTTTGCAGGGCATGTTGTGATGTGATATGGTCAATACGTGATTATATAAATTGTTGTATGAGATGATCATGTTTTGTAACACGGTTATCGGCAACTCGCAGGAGCCATATGGTTGTCGCTTTATTGTATGAAATGCAATCACCATGTAATTGCTTTACTTTATCACTAAGCGGTAGCGATAGTCGTGGAAGCAATAGTTGGCGAGACGACAACGATGCTATGATGAACATCAAGGTGTCAAGCTGGTGACGATGGTGATCATGACGGTGCTTTGGAGATGGAGATCAAAGGCAGAAGATGATGATGGCCATATCATATCACTTATATTGATTGCATGTGATGTTTATCCTTTATGCATATTAATTATTTTGCTTAGTACGGTGGTAGCATTATAAGATGATCTCTCACTAAATTTCACGGTATAAGTGTTCTCCCTGAGTATGCAATGTTGCTACAGTTCGTCGTGCCGAGACACCACGTGACGATTGGGTGTGATAAGCTCTATGTTCACATATAATGGGTGCAAGCCAGTTTTGCACAAGGAGAATACTCGGGTTAAACTTGACGAGCCTAGCATATGTAGATATGGCCTCAGAACACTGAGACTGAAAGGTCGAGTGTGAATCATATAGTAGATATGATCAACATAGTGATGTTCACCATTGAAAAGTACTCCATCTCACGTGATGATCGGACATGGTTTAGTTGATATGGATCACGTGATCACTTAGATGATTAGAGGGATGTCTATCTAAGTGGGAGTTCTTAAGTAATATGATTAATTGAACTTTAATTTATCATGAACTTAGTACCTGATACTATTTTGCATGTCTATGTTGTTGTAGATAAATGGCATGTGTTGTTGTTACGTTGAATTTTAATGTGTTCCTAGAGAAAGCTAAGTTGAAAGATGATGGTAGAAACTACATGGATTGGGTCCGTAACTTGAGGATTATCCTCATTGCTGCACAGAAGAATTATGTCCTAGAAGCACCGCTAGGTGCCAAACCCGCTACAGGAACAACTCCAGATGTTATGAACACCTGGCAGAGCAAAGCTGATGACTACTTGATAGTTTAGTGTGCCATGCTTTACGGCTTAGAACCGGGACTTAAACGATGTTTTGAACATCATGGAGCATATGAGATGTTCCAGGAGTTGAAGTTAATATTTCAAGAAAATGCCCGAATTGAGAGATATGAAGTATCCAATAAGTTCTACGGCTGCAAAATGGAGGAGAATAGTTTTGCCAGTGAGCACATACTCAGAATGTCTGGGTACCACAATCACTTGACTCAGCTGGGAGTTAATCTTCCAGTTGATAGTGTCATTGACAGAGTTTTTCAATCACTGCCACCAAGCTACAAAAGTTTCGTGATGAACTATAATATGCAAGGGATGGATAAGACAATTCCCAAGCTCTTCGCGATGTTAAAGGCTGCGGAGGTAGAAATCAAGAAAGAGCATAAGTGTTGATGTTCAACAAGACCACCAGTTTCAAGAAGAAGGGCAAAGGGAAGAAGGGAAACTTCAAGAAGAACAACAAGCAAGTTGCTACCCAAGTGAAGAAACTCAAGTCTGGACCTAAGCCTGAGACTGAGTGCTTCTACCGCAAAGGGACTGATCACTGGAAGCAGAACTGTCCCAAGTTTTTGGCGGATAAGAAGGATGGCAAAGAGAAAGGTATATTTGATATACATGTTATTGATGTGTACCTTACTAATGCTTGCAGTAGCGCCTGGGTATTTCATACTGGTTCTGTTGCTAGTATTTGCAACTTGAAATAGGGGCTATGGATTAAGCGAAGATTGGCTAAGGACGAGGTGACGATGCGCGTGGGAAATGGTTCCAAAGTCGATGTGATCGCCGTCGGCACGCTACCTCTACATCTACCTTCGGGATTAGTTTTAGACCTAAATAATTGTTATTTGGTGCCAGCGTTAAGCATGAACATTATATCTGGATCTTGTTTGATGCAAGACGGTTATTCATTTAAATTAGAGAATAATGGTTGTTCTATTTATATGAGTAATATCTTTCATGGTCATGCACCCTTGATGAGTGGTCTATCTTTACTAAATCTTGATAGTAGTGATACACATATTCATAGTATTGAAGCCAAAAGATATAAGTTTAATAATGATAGTGCAACTTATTTGTGGCACTGCCGTTTAGGTCATATTGGTGTAAAACGCATGAAGAAACTCCATGATGATGGGATTTTGGAATCACTTGATTATGAATCACTTGATGCTTGCGAACCATGCCTCATGGGCAAGATGACTAAGACTCCATTCTCTGGAACAATGGAACGAGCAACAGACTTATTGGAAATAATACATACTGATGTATGCGGACCGATGAGTGTTGATGCTCGTGGCGGGTATCATTATTTTCTGACCTTCACAAATGATTTGAGCAGATATGCATATGTCTACATGATGAAACATAAGTCTGAAACATTTGAAAAGTTCAAAGAATTTCAGAGTGAAGTGGAAAATCATCGTAACAAGAAAATTAAGTTTCTACGATCTGATCATGGAGGTGAATATTTGAGTCATGAGTTTGGTCTTCATTTGAAACAATGCGGAATAGTCTCGCAACTCACGCCACCTGGAACACCACAACGTAATGGTGTGTTCGAACATTGTAACCGCACTTTATTAGATATGGTGCGATCTATGATGTCTCTTACTAATTTACCGCTATCATTTTGGGGTTATGCTTTAGAGACGGCTGCATTCACGTTAAATAGGGCACCATCGAAATCCGTTGAGATGACACCTTATGAACTGTGGTTTGGCAAGAAACCCAAGTTGTCGTTTCTTAAAGTTTGGGGTTGCGATGCTTATGTGAAAAAGCTTCAACCTGATAAGCTTGAACCCAAATCGGAGAAATGTGTCTTCATATGATACCCAAAGGAGACTGTTGGGTACACCTTCTATCACAGATCTGAAGGAAAGATATTCGTTGCTAAGAATGGATCCTTTCTAGAGAAGGAGTTTCTCTCGAAAGAAGTGAGTGGGAGGAAAGTAGAACTTGATGAGGTAATTGTACTTTCTCCCTTATTGGAAAGTAGTTCATCACAGAAATCAGTTCCAGTGATTTCTACACCAATTAGTGAGGAAGCTAATGATGATGATCATGAAACTTCTGATCAAGTTAGTACCGAACCTCGTAGGTTAACGAGAGTAAGATCCGCACCCGAGTGGTACAGTAATCCTGTTCTGGAGGTCATCTTACTTGACCATGACGAACCTACGAACTATGAGGAAGTGATTATGAGCCCAGATTCCACAAAATGGCTTGAGGCCATGAAATCTGAGATGGGATCCATGTATGAGAACAAAGAGTGGACTTTGGTTGACTTGCCCGATGATCAGCAAGCCATAGAGAATAAATGGATCTTCAAGAAGAAGACTGACGCCGACGGTAAGGTTACTATCTACAAAGCTCGACTTGTTGCAAAAGGTTTTCGACAAGTTCAAGGAGTTGACTACGATGAGACCTTCTCACCCGTAGCAATGCTTAAGTCCGTCCGAATTATGTTAGCAATTGTTGCATTTTATGATTATGAAATTTAGCAAATGGATGTCAAAACCGCATTCCTTAATGGATATCTTAAAGAAGAGTTGTATATGATGCAACCAGAAGGTTTTGTCGATCCAAAAGGTGCTAACAAAGTGTGTAAGCTCCAGCGATCCATTTATGGACTAGTGCAAGCATCTCAGAGTTGGAATATACGCTTTGATTGTGTGATCAAAGCATATGGTTTTATACAGACTTTTGGAGAAGCCTGTATTTACAACAAAGTGAGTGGGAGCTCTGTAGCATTTTTGATATTATATCTGGATGACATATTGTTGATCGAAAATGATACTGAATTTATGAATAGCATATAAGGATACTTGAATAAGAATTTTTCAATGAAAGACCTCGGTGAAGCTGCTTATATATTGGGCTTCAAGATATATAGAGATAAATCAAGATGCTTAATTGGACTTTCACAAAGCACATACCTTGATAATGTTTTGAAGAAGTTCAAAATGGATCAAGCAAAGAAAGGGTTCTTGCATGTGTTACAAGGTGAGAAGTTGAGTCAGACTCAATGCCTGACCACTCCAGAAGATAGAGAGAAAATGAAAGTCATTCCCTATGCTTCGGCCATAGGTTCTATCATGTATGCAATGTTGTGTACCAGACCTAATGTGTGCCTTGCTATAAGTTTAGCAGGGAGGTACCAAAGTAATCCAGGAGTGGATCACTGGACGGCGGTTAAGAACATCCTGAAATACCTGAAAAGGACTAAGGATATGTTTCTCATTTATGGAGGTGACAAAGAGATCGTCGTAAATGGTTGCGTCGATGCAAGCTTTTACACTGATCTAGATGACTCTAAGTCACAAACGGGATACGCATTTTTATTGAATGGTGGAGCTGTCAGTTGGTGCAGTTCTAAGCAAAGCGCCGTGGCGGGATCTACGTGCGAAGCGGAATACATAGTTGCTTCGGAAGCAGCAAATGAAGGAGTCTGGACAAAGGAGTTCATATCCGATCTAGGTGTCATACCTAGTGCATTGGGTCCAATGAAAATCTTTTGTGACAATACTGGTGCAATTGCCTTGGCAAAGGAATCCAAATTTCACAAGAGAACCAAGCACATCAAGAGACGCTTCAATTCCATCCGCGATCAAGTCAATGAGGGAGACATGGAGATTTGCTAGATACATACGGATCTGAATGTTGCAGACCCATTGACTAAGACTCTCTCACAAGCAAAACATGATCAGCACCAAGACTCCATGGGTGTTAGAATCATTACAATGTAATCTAGATTATTGACTCTATTAAAAGTGGGAGACTGAAGGAAATATGCCCTAGAGGCAATAATAAAGTTGTTATTTATATTTCCTTCTATCATGATAAATGTTTATTATTCATGCTAGAATTGTATTAACCGGAAACTTAGTACATGTGTGAATACATAGACAAACAGAGTGTCACTAGTATGCCTCTACTTGACTGGCTCATTAATCAAAGATGGTTAAGTTTCCTAGCCATAGACATGAGTTGTCATGTGATGAACGGGATCACATCATTAGAGAATGATGTGATTCACTTGACCCATCCGTTAGCTTAGCACTATGATCGTTTAGTTTATTGCTATTGCTTTCTTCATAACTTATACATGTTCCTATGACTATGAGATTATGCAACTCCAGAATACCGAGGAACACTTAGTGTGCTATCAAACGTCACAACGTAACTGGGTGATTATAAAGATGCTCTACAGGTGTCTCCGATGGTGTTTGTTGAGTTGGCATAGATCGAGATTAGGATTTGTCACTCCGATAGTCGGAGAGGTATCTCTGGGCCCTCTCGGTAATCCACATCACTATAAGCCTTGCAAGCAATGTGACTAATAAGTTAGTTGTGGGATGTTGCATTATGGAACGAGTAAAGAGACTTGCTGGTAACGAGATCGAACTAGGTATGATGATATCGGCGATCGAATCTCGGGCAAGTAACATACCGATGACAAAGGGAACAACGTATGTTGTTATGCGGTTCGACTGATAAAGATTTCGTAGAATATGTAGGAGCCAATATGGGCATGCAGGTTCTGCTATTGGTTATTGACCAGAGAGATGTCTCAGTCATGTCTACATAGTTCTCGAACCCGTAGGGCCCACACGCTTAACGTTCATTGACGATATAGTATTATATGAGTTATGTATGTTGGTGACCGAATGTTGTTCGGAGTCCCGGATGAGATCACGGACATGACGAGGAACTCCGGAATGGTCTGGATATAAAGACTGATATATGGGATAATAGTGTTTGGTCTCTAGAAGGGTTTCGGAATTCACCGGAAGGGGTTCCGGATGTTTCCCGAAATGTTTGGGTACGAGAACACTTTATTTGGGCCAAAACGGAAAGCCCACAAGGTTTTTGGAAAGTGCAAAAGGAAGTTTTGCGGAGTCCATGGGCCAGACGGCATGGTCCCCAGCGTCTGGGTCCAGACGCCGGAAACCCTGGCGTCTGGTCCTGGAGTCCGAGAAGGACTCTTGCCTTTCGGGTGAAATCGATTTTGTGTAGGCTTTTACTCCAAGTTTCGACCCCAAGGCTCAACATATAAATAGAGGGGTAGGGCTAGCACCCAAGACACATCAAGCAACACCAAGCCGTGTGCCGGCAACCCCGTCTCCTCTAGTTTATCATCCGTCATAGTTTTCGTAGTGCTTAGGCGAAGCCCTGCGGAGATTGTTCTTCACCAACACCGTCACCAGGGTGTCGTGCTGCCGGAACTCATCTACTACTTCACCCCTCTTGTTGGATCAAGAAGGCGAGGATGTCATCGAGCTGAAGGTGTGCTGAATGCGGAGGTGCCGTACGTTTGGTACTTGATCGGGACGGAACGTGAAGGTGCACGACTACATCAACCGCGTTGATAAACGCTTCCGATTTCGGTCTACGAGAGTACGTAGACACATTCTCCCCTCTCATTGCTATGCATCTCCTAGATGGATCTTGCGTGATCGTAGGAATGTTTTTGAAATACTGCGTTCCCCAACAGCCAACCCACCAAATCGCCGCCTCTGCCATCAACCTCGTCGACGCGGAAAACGAGCAGGCACCATGGCCCGTCGAGTCTGAGGCACTCCCCGCCAACACGATGGACGACGCCATGATGCGCGTCATCGCCAGGGTTGAGAAGACCATTGGCACATGTCTCTTGAGCGCCATGGATCAAGATAGCCATGTCAGCGTCGACAGGCTTCAGCTCGCCGCACAACATGATCGATGGCGGGCCGTAGAGCAAGCTAGGCGCGTCCGCGCCGATGGGCTGTGGCTCACCGCACGGCGAGACCATTGGAGCGCCGCAGAGCGAGAGGTGCGGCATGCCGCACAGCAAGAGCGGATCCATCGGCGCTTGCCTGCTATCGACACGGTGTCGCGGCTGGGTACACGTCCCATCAGTACCCCCATTCCTTGCCAGGAGTGGGCAGAGGCCCTCAACGACGTACTTGCACCAAGGGTTGGCCGCGCCGTACTTGCACTGGACACCCGCCGCGCCATTCCCATGGGTGGTGCCGTTCGCCTTGTCCGCGGCCTACTGGATACCAACACGCTGGTCCGTAGGCTCGACTGCTCCTTGGCCCAGGTATCCACCTGGGCGCAGCAGAGGAACATGGTCGTCGCATCCTTGAGTTGGTGATCTCTAATGAAATAGCCAACTTGGAGCTCGAGATCGCGCTCCAGATGTACCGCGAGCGTGTCGACCGCTTGGACGAACGCCTGCATGAGTTCAGGTAGAGCCAAGAGCTACCGTAGGCAAGGGCTGCTGGTCATGGTCTCATGGACGCCTTTTATTTTGTTGAGTCATTTCGACGTGGGTAGCTATCTATTCACAACAATCATGGTATTGCTTCATTTATTCCTCTGTTTCAATGTGTGTACTCTGTTTTTCATTCTTATATGTTCTATTTCAATGTGTGTATATACGCTTTTCATTCTGTATATGTGGATGATAACAGCTAGATTCAAATTAGTATACAAAAACAGATAGAAAATGAAATTCATAATACATATATATATATATATTAATTGTTCATTAGTTCATCACAGAATATATATATATATATATATATAATATCATCACATATATGTGATGATACTTAACTACTATGTACAATGCATAAAATTAAAAACGAACAACACTAGAACTAATAATCCCTCCTCGGGCCAGTATTTCGGTAGCCCCTCACGAGCAGCTCCCTGGTGCGCGACATCTTCCCAGTGCGGAGGCAGTACTCTGCCTCCTCCGCCTCATAGCGCTTGACGTAATGATCTGCCTCTTGCTGGCGGACGCGCGTGAACGATCTTGCCATTTCGTTGGGCGCCCATCGGAGCTCCTCGTCGGTGACATGCTAGAGCTTATCATTCCACCTTCATGAAGCGACGAGACGCCCAGCGTATATGACCTTCCTCGCGAAGTACCCATCTTCGTACACCTCCCCAGCATGATGATGCGCCCGCCCTCAAAGCTCCGCCGCCTCCTTTTTACAGGCGGCATCACGGGCTTCACAGGCCACCTGGTACCTGGCTTCCTCCTCCGCCATCTCCTTCTTGAACGCCACTTGCAAGGCTTTCTCAGCTGGTGGCAACGACTTCCACAGACAAAGATTGTACTGGCCCCAAAACCAATCCAAAGTTGGGGGGTACGTGATACGTCTCCGTCGTATCTATAATTTTTTATTGTTCCATGCCAATATTCTACAACTTTCATATACTTTTGGCAACTTTTTATACTATTTTTGGGACTAACATATTGATCAAGTGCCCAGTGCCAGTTCCTGTTTGTTGCATCTTTTTTGTTTCACAGAATATCCATAACAAACGGAGTCCAAACAGAATAAAAACTAACGGAGATTTTTTTTGGAATATATATGATTTTTGGGAAGAAAAATCCATGCGAGACGATGCTCGAGGGGGCCACGAGGCAGGGGGCGCACCAAGGGGCAGGCGCGCCCCTGACCCTCGTGGCCACCCCGTAAGGCGGTTGATTCCCTTCTTTTGCTGCAAAAAGCTAATATCCAGATAGAGATCGTGTCCAAAATTCAGCCCAATCGGAGTTACGAATCTCTGGGAATATAAGAAACGGTGAAAGGGTAGAATCTGAGAAAGCAGAAACAGAGAGAGACAGAGAGACAGATCCAATCTCGGAGGGGATCTTTCCCCTCCCATGCCATGGAGGCCAAGGACCAGAGGGGAAACCCTTCTCCCATCTAGGGAGGAGGTCAAGGAAGAAGAAGACGAAGGGGCCTCCTCTCCCCTTCTCTTCTGGTGGCGCCGGAACGCTGCCGTGGCCATCATCATCATCATCACCGCGATCTACTCCAACACCTCCGCCATCTTCACCAACATCTCCATCACCTTCCTCCCTCTATCTATAGCGGTCCACTCTCCGGCAACCCGTTGTACCCTCTACTTCAACATGGTGCTTTATGCTTCATATTATTATCCAATGATGTGATGCCATCCTATGATGTCTGGGTAGATTTTCGTTGTCCTATTAGTGGTTGGTGAATTGCTATGATTAATTTAATTTGCTTGTGGTTATCTTGTTGTCCTTTGGTGCCCATCATATGAGAGCGCGCGTGGATCACACCATAGGGTTAGTTGTATGTTGATAGGACTATGTATTGGAGGGCAAGAGTGACAGAAGTTTCAACCTAGCATAGAAATTGATGCATACAGGATTGAAGGGGGACCAATATATCTTAATGCTATGGTTGGGTTTTACCTTAATGAGCGTTAGTAGTTGCGGATGCTTGCTAATAGTTCCAATCATAAGAGCATAGAATTCCAAGTCAGGGATGACATGCTAGCAGTGGCCTCTCCCACATAATACTTGCTATCGGTCTAGTAAAGTAGTCAATTTCTTAGGGACAATTTCGCAACTCCTACCACCACTTTTCCACACTCGCTATATTTACTTTACTGTTTCTTTATCTAAACAGCCCCTAGTTTTTATTTACTTGCTCTTTATTATCTTGCAAACCTATTCGACAACGCCTACAAAGTACTTCTAGTTTCATACTTGTTCTAGGTAAAGCGAACGTCAAGCGTGGGTAGAGTTGCATCGGTGGTCAATAGAACTTGAGGGAACATTTTTTCTACCTTTAGATCCTCGTTGGGTTCAACACTCTTACTTATCGAAAACTGTTTTGATCCCCTATACTTTTGGGTTATCAAGACCTTTTTCTGCCGCCGTTGCCGGGGAGTTATAGCATGGGGTGAATATTCTCGTGTGTGCTTGTTTGCTTTATCACTAAGTAATTTTTATTTTTTGTTCTTAGTTGTTCTTTATCTTTAGTTATGGATATGGAACATGAAATACCAAAAAATTTAGGTGTACTTGCTACTCATGGAGATGAGCAACCTCCTAAACCCTCGATGCTCAATATGTGAAAAATATTATGTACCACTTTGATAATCCTGAGAAAACCTCAATCAATTTGGTAATGGGAGTAACGTTGGATCAACGCGAATACTTTAGGGATTATTGCTTGACACAAAAAGGGAAACTATTATGGGATCAAATTTATATATTGATGTGGTATGCTCGGCAAGTATGCTTGAGTTATGATTATACTTGTTGCTCTAGGATGAAGGCTCCACACGTTCCCTTTTTATGCAAATTTAATGATAATAAAACCTTAGCTTCTTATGCTAGAGGTATATATGATTACTATGATGTGGAACAAATAGAAGAATTTGTTGCTTTTAAGGGTGCTTATGAAATTGAATTTTTGTTTGAAAAGAATGAAGCTTTTGATGATGATGTTTATAGGCCTGAAAATTTAGCTATCCTAAAATATTGCTATCATAATTATGAATATAATTCCTATATTAATGCGTTTATTGAGAAAGTCTCCGCTGTCCAAGAAGAGATTAATATATTGCAGGAGTCTATGGAAGAAGAAATTGATGAAACTGTGACCTCATTGGATGAAAAAGATGAGGAAGAGAGCGAAGAACAAAACGAGGAAGAGCGGATTGATCACCAGTGCCCACCTTCTAATGAGAGTAACTCTTCAACTCATACATTGTTTAATTTCCCTTCGTGCTTACCGAAGGATGATTGCTATGATGACTATTATGATCCCGTTGATTCTCTTGAAATATCCCTTTTTGATGATGCTTGCTATGCTTTTGGCCGAGATGCCAATATGAATTATGCTTATGGAGATGAACTTGCTATAGTTCCTTATGTTAAACATGAAATTGTTGCTATTGCACCCACACATGATAGCCCTATTATCTTTTCGAATTCTCCCAATTACATTATATCGGAGAAGTTTGCCCTTGTTAAGGATTACATTGATGGGTTGCGTTTTACTACTACACAGGATGATTTTGATAGATATAATATGCATGTGCTTGCTGCTCCTACTTGCAATTATTATGAGAGAGGAACTATATCTCCACCTCTCTATGTTTCCAATACAACAAAATTGCAAGAAACTGTTTATACTATGCATTTGCCTTTACTATGTATGCATGAATTGTTCTTTTATGACATGCTGATGCATAGGAAGAGAGTTAGACTTCGTTGTTACATGATATATGTTACTTTGTGCCGACTACTAAACTATAAATCATTATTAATTAAAATTGGCTCTGATATACCTTGGGATCCGGGTGGATTCACTACTTGAGCACTATATGCCTAGCTTAATGGCTTTAAAGAAAGCGCTTCCAGGGAGACAACCCGTAAGTTTTAGAGAGTCATTTATTTATATTGAGTGCTTTTATATAGTTTAAAAACAACAAAAATAAAGAGGGGAACCCAAAACTTTTTCAAAAAGGAAAGTGAAAGTGAGAAAGACAAGCATTGTTGAAGTGGGAGAGCTCCTTGAACTTTGTTCATGCTCACTGAAACTTTGTGAATCTTGATTACATAAACTTTTCAATAAAAATAATTATCCCCTTGTACAATTCCATTGTATTATACAAATAATGTGCCAAGGTTTGCCTTTAGGATGTTTACATTTGCTTGATGGTTTGTACGGTGCAGGACAGAAACTTTGGCTGTAGTGCGCGATTTTACATTTTTAGTTGGAATGTCAAATGGTTCTGATTCTTTTTGCACTGTCTTTATATAATTTTTTTTTATTTTTCCTAATTTTGGTAGAATTTTTCATGTATCAGAAGTATGGTGAATGTTCAGATTATTACAGACTGTCCTGTTTTAGACAGATTCTGTTTTTGATGCATAGTTTGCTTGTTTTAATGAAACTATCGATTCATATCAGTGGATTAAGCCATGAAAAAGTTATATTACAGTAGACACAATGCAAAAACAAAATATGAATTGGTTTGCAACAGTACTTAGAGTAGTGATTTGCTTTATTATAATAACGGATCTTACCGAGTTTTCTGTTGAAGTTTTGTGTGGATGAAGTGTTCGATGATCGAGAAGGTCTCGATGTGAGAAGAAGGAAGAGAGGCAAGAGCTCAAGCTTGGGGATGACCGAGGCACCCCAAGTAAATATTCAAGGATACTCAAGCGTCTAAGCTTGGGTATGCCCCGGAAGGCATCCCCTCTTTCTTCAACAAGTATCGGTATGTTTTCGGATTCGTTTCGTTCATGCAATATGTGCAATCTTGGAGCGTCTTTTGCTTTTAGTTTTCATTTTTCTTTTATGCACCATGCTGGTATGAGATAGTCCTTGGTTGATTTATAGAATGCTCTTTGCACTTCACTTATATCTTTTGAGTATGGCTTTATAGAATGCTTCATGTGCTTCACTTATATCATTTGAAGTTTGGATTGCCTGTTTCTCTTTACATAGAATACCGCCATTTGTAGAATGCTCTTTTGCTTCACTTATATTTGTTAGAGAGTGGGCATATCTTTTGTAGAAAGAATTGAACTCTCTTTCTTCACTTATATCTATTTAGAGAGATGACAGGAACTGGTCATTCACATGGTTAGTCATAAAATCCTACATAAACTTGTAGATCGCTGAATATGATATGTTTGATTCCTTGCAATAGTTTTGTGATATAAAGATGGTGATATTAGAGTCATGCTAGTGGGTAGTTGTGGATTGTAGAAATACTTGTGTTGAAGTTTGTGATTCCCGTAGCATGCACGTATGGTGAACCGTTATGTGATGAAGTCGGAGCATGCTTTATTTATTGATTGTCTTCCTTATGAGTGGCGGTCGGGGACGAGCGATGGTCTTTTCCTACCAATCTATCCCCCTAGGAGCATGCGCGTAGTACTTAGTTTCGATAACTTATAGACTTTTGCAATAAGTATGTGCGTTCTTTATGACTAATGTTGAGTCCATGGATTATACGCACTCTCACCATTCCACCATTGCTAGCCTCTCTAGTATCGCGCAACTTTCGCCGGTACCATAAACCCACCATATACCTTCCTCAAAACAGCCACCATACCTACCTATCATGGAATTTCCATAGCCATTCCGAGATATATTGCCATGCAACTTCCATCATCATCATATACATGACTTGAGCATTCATTGTCATATTGCTTTGCATGATCGTAAGATAGCTAGCATGATGTTTTCATGGATTGTCCATTTTTTGATGTCATTGCTACGCTAGATCATTGCACATCCCGGTACACCGCCGGAGGCATTCATATAGAGTCATATCTTTGTTCTAATATCAAGTTGTAACTAAATAAAAGTGTGATGATCATCATTATTAGAGCATTGCCCCAGTGAGGAAAGGATGATGGAGACTATGATTCCCCCACAAGTCGGGATGAGACTCCAGAACTTAAAAATAAATAAAAGAGGCCAAAGAAGCCCAAATAAAAAAGAGGCCAAAGAAGCCCACCAAAAAAATAGAAAATAAAAAAATAAAAAAATGAGACAAAAAGAGAGAAGGGGCAATGTTACTATCCTTTTACCACACTTGTGCTTCAAAGTAGCACCATGTTCTTCATATAGAGAGTCTCTTGAGCTATCACTTTCATATACTAGTGGGAATTTTCATTACAGAACTTGGCTTGTATATTCCGATGATGGGCTTCCTCAAATGCCCGAGGTCTTCATGAGAAAGCAAGTTGGATGCACACCCACTTAGTTTCAGTTGGAGATTTCATACACTTATAGCTCTAGTGCATCCGTTGCATGGCAATCCCTACTCACTCACATTGATATTCTATTGATGGGCATCTCCTCCTTTTTGTCTTCTCCACCACCATATTCTATTCCACCTATAGTGCTATGTCCATGGCTCATGCTCATGTATTGCGTGAAAGTTGAAAAGGTTTGAGAACGTCAAAAGTATGAAACAATTGCTTGGCTTTTCATCGGGGTTGTGCATGATGTGAATATTTTGTGTGGTGAAGATGGAGCATAGCCAGACTATATAATTTTGCAGGAATAACTTTCTTTGGCCATGTTATTTTGAAAAGACATGATTGCTTTATTAGTAGACTTGAAGTATTATTGCTTTTATGTCAAATGATAGACTATTGCTCTGAATCACTCATATCTTAATATTCATGCCATGATTAGATATGTGATCAAGATTATGCTAGGTAGCATTCCACATCAAACATTATCTTTTTTATCATTTACCTACTCGAGGACGAGCAGGAATTAAGCTTGGGGATGCTGATACGCCTCCGTCGTATCTGTAATTTTTGATTGTTCCATGCCAATATTCTACAACTTTCATATAATTTTGGCAACTTTTTATACTATTTTTGGGAATAACATATTGATCCAGTGCCCAGTGCCAGTTCCTGTTTATTGCATGTTTTTTGTTTCGCAGAATATCCATATCAAACGGAGTCCAAACGGAATAAAAACCAATGGAGATTTTTTGTGGAATATATATGATTTTTGGGAAGAAAAATCCACGCGAGACGATGCTCGAGGGGCCCACAAGGCAGGGGGCGCGCCCCTGACCCTCATGGCCACCCCGTAAGGCGGTTGATGCCCTTCTTTCGCCACAAGAAAGCTAATATCCGGATAGAGATTGTGTCCAAAATTCAGCCCAATCGGAGTTACGGATCTCCGGGAATATAAGAAACGGTGAAAGGGTAGAATCTGAGAACGCAGAAACAGAGAGAGACAGAGAGTCAGATCCAATCTCGGAGGGGCTCTCGCCCCTCCCATTCCATGGAGGCCAAGGACCAAAGGGTAAACCCTTCTCCCATCTAGGGAGGACGTCAAGGAAGAAGAAGACGAAGGGGCCCCCTCTCCCCTTATCTTCTGGTGGCGCCGAAACGCTGTCCAACACCTCCGCCATCTTCACCAACATCTCCATCACCTTCCTCCCTCTATCTACAGCGGTCCGCTCTCCCGCAACCCGCTGTACCCTCTACTTGAACATGGTGCTTTATGCTTCATATTATTATCCAATGATGTGTTGCCATCCTATGATGTCTGAGTAGATTTTCGTTGTCCTATCAGTGGTTGGTGAATTGCTATGATTGATTTAATTTGCTTGTGGTTATGTTGCTTTCCTTTGGTGCCCATCATATGAGAGCGCACGTAGATCACACCATAGGGTTAGTTGTATGTTGATAGGACTATGTATTGGAGGGCAAGAGTGACAGAAGCTTCAACCTAGCATAGAAATTGATGCATACGGGATTGAAGGGGGACCAATATATCTTAATGCTATGGTTGGGTTTTACCTTAATGAATGTTAGTAGTTGCGGATGCTTGCTAATAGTTCCAATCATAAGAGCATATAATTCCATGTCAGGGATGACATGCTAGCAGTGGCCTCTCCCACATAATACTTTCTATCGGTCTAGTAAAGTAGTCAATTGCTTAGGGACAATTTCGCAACTCCTACCACCACTTTTCCACACTCGCTATATTTACTTTACTGTTTCTTTATCTAAACAGCCCCTACTTTTTATTTACTTGCTCTTTATTATCTTGCAAACCTATCCAACAACACCTACAAAGTACTTCTAGTTTCATACTTGTTCTAGGTAAAATGAACGTCAAGCGTGTGTAGAGTTGTATCTGTGGCCGATAGAACTTGAGAGAATATTTGTTATACCTTTATCTCCTCGTTGGGTTTGACACTCTTACTTATCAAAAACTGTTGCGATCCCCTATACTTGTGGGTTATCAAGATGGCTCAACCTCATCCGGCGGCACATAGGGGTCCTCGTTGCTGCTATTTGAGTGAGCGTCCTCGGGGGGAGGCGACTCCTTGTCGGCACATGGACAGACCGGCGGTGCCATGGCACAGATTTGAGAGAGAGAGAGAGAGAGAGAGAGAGAGGGGGGGGGCGAGCAAGGGGAGGATGTAGATGAGAATGCAGGCGGGACGACGTGAGCAAGGTAGTATTTATTGGCGGCTGGATCTAGATCTACGGGGACGGTACACATGCTGGTCGCTGGAATTTACGAGTATTGTAGTTTGAATTTCACACGATTCTCGCAGCAAAATCCGTGTGTGAACATAATAGCCAAAATCCGTGTGTGAACATAATAGGTGACAGTTCGTAATGCAGAACTGTCTCTGATTAATGATCCCCGCCACTCACCTACCAAACCTCGAGTCACGCGATAGAGTGCCAATCGTGTGGGGACTGGTTGTCTTGCCACATCTTTATAATTTCTTTTTTGAACACCGGATATTTACATCATCTTATGATTTTTTAACTCGCACACAAGTACACAAAAGTATGATTTTTCAAACCGTTATGGTTATGCGTTGCATGTAGATGTAGTTCAAATTTGAATTACGGTAATATGTGAAAAGCTAATCCATGAATGGCTCTCCCATCACCCACCCCGTCTCTGACCTCATCGCCGGCGATCTCCAACATCATCCACTAATCAGTGGATCCCTTCGATCATCCTCTCCGGCATCTCTTCGGGATCAGGGTAATACCCATCTTCAATGGGTTCGTCTGGTGGATCTACTCTTGGCTTGGATTTCTCCAAGGGTATGGCTTTTTCTGAGGAGGTTTTCAGATCCACTGGTCAAACGATTCATCCAATGGGACGAAGGAGGGCTTTCACATTGATTGTGTCCTTTAGCCGTCACACTTTCCGTTTGTCGGAGGAGTCTGTGGCGGCAGCTTTGGAGTCTGCAATTGGTGGATCGGCAATAGATCTACGAGTTCTCCACGTCAAAGACAAGGTTTTCTCTTTCCAAGTCTCATGCAAGCAAGTTGGTTTTCTTATTGTTGATCTGCGTTCATTTGCTTGTGATCTGTTCAAATGCTATTTCAATCTTTGCGGCAATGGAGGACCTAATTGGGTTTCGGAGCTTAAGATTTGGCGTAAGGAATGTGATGCTGAGTGGATTTTGATTAGTCCTACTAAACGTAGATCTTCTTTGGGTCTCTTGGCCATGCACAAACATCCAGTTAGATCCTCTCTCACGTCAGCTACCACAGTTTGCAAGAGATTGTCTTTTGCCACGTTTGAACAGTATTCTGCCTGCAAGGGTTATAGATATCCTGCTTCTCAAAATTGCATTGATACTATTATCGATGGGGGTTATAATCTTTCGGCTCATGAGCGTGTTGTTATTAGACAAGCTCCACCGCCTGAATTGCACTGGACGGTGGCACGACCACCTATTGTGTTTGGTTCTGTTCAACCATTGCCGGAGTTGCACCGGTTGGCCATGTCATCCACACCGGATCTAGTAACTATGGATCCGCGGCCCGTGGTTTCTGGTAATCTTTCTGCAAAATTTGCGAAAGTGGGAATTTCTCCAGTTCAAAATGATAGATTGGGGTCTAGCCCATCTTCTTTGGATGCGCATCGTGCCGGCCCAATATCTCATGAGTTATTGGTTGGGCCAATCCCTGGTCTTTTGGCTAATGGGCCTGCCTCGTCGCACAATACCCCAATTTCTGAAATGTTGGAAACATCTATTGGCCCGAGCCCACCGTCCCCCCACAGGAAATACCCACCTCTCAAGAAGCAGCACAACAGTTTGATGCCATGGTCAATGACATGGTCGACCGGGTTTTAACTTGTACCCTCTGTAATCTCAGGGGCCACCTAGCAGCCTCTTGTGGAATGCGAGCGGTCTGGTCGGCTTGCTCATGCTCAGGTCACTTTAGCAGAGATTGTAATGATTTTGCGCGCACCAATGGATTGGCTTGGAGACCAATTTCTCTGCAACAAAGCGCGAGTATATCGGAAAACCCTGCCGGTCAGGGGAACGGTGCCGGAGTTATTGGGATAGCTTGCCCAGTCCCATCATCGCCGCCCACATTGCACCAATCCCCCCTCCTCTTCTCAGCGAAAATCCCATCCCATCCCAGCAGCACCCGGCTATGGCGAACTATGAGCTCGACCCGCAGTGTTTTGTGCCGGCAGGCCACCACATCATCGATGGTGGAGAAAGGCGGCTTCCACACACCTTCATCACACCTGCAACTCGCCCTCCTCGCCGCCATGAGGATTACATGGTCGCCGAGGTCATGCCTACTCCGGAGGGACCGCTAGGACCTGTCAGGGAAGAGATTGTTCAGTTTCTTCAGCACAGAGGTACTCTAGTCCGCTCCGCTCAGCCTTGGTTTCATGGGGTAGGATTATTTCAAGTGAGGGATCCATCTGTCAGATATACATTGATTCAGCATGCTCCTTTCCCTCTAGGCAATGACCGCTTTGTTAAATTTATGAAGCATGATGAGGGAGATAACTTTAAGGGAAATCATGGGTTTCGCAAGGGTTGGATCATGTTCATTGGTATTCCTCTAGATTACCGCAATACAGAGTTCATATCACATGCGGTGGGCACTTTTGGGAAATTTCATTCATGGGATAGTGAGGATCCATATCTGGTTCGGACACTGGTGGAGGCAAGTTTTCCTGACGCACCATTGGTGCCACGTGATGTGGTCTTCAGAGATTATGCAGAATGGGGAGGAGCCCAGGTCTCATGGACTGCTGCTTGCTATGTGATGGGTGCTTATTTTGCCGATCAGATGCCAAACGATGAAGATCCAACACCGCTAGATGGAAATCCACACCCTCTACCTGGAAACCTACTACAGGACAATTTGATGTTTGTTCTTTCGCCATATCCGATGTTGGGGTGGAATGATGCGCCCATAGCACCTCCATTGCCTTTGGAAAATAACTTAGGAGGTGCTGGATGGGGGAATGCAGTCTGGGGTGACAATGAGGATGAACACCCACAGCCGCCACAGCCTGATGGGTGGGGAAATGTTGCGCCTGTGCAAGATCAGGTTTCTATTGTCATTGATCAACTGGAGGGCTCTGGGTCTGTGGAATAACAAGTGGAGGTTCAGTATGAGGAGCAAAATCAGCTGCAGCCGATTCAGCAGATGCAGAACAATGTGCAGCAGATTGTGGAGGAAAATCCTTTAGCAATTGTTCCTTATCAACCTCCTGTCATTCAGCAACACCAGATATTCATTGGCATGGCAAGGATTGTGGCTGGGCCACCCCTTCCTCCAGAGATGACACGGAAGAGATCTTTTGAAAATTTTTTACCTGAATTTACTGTCAAGGAGGTGCCTCGCCCTATCTTCTTCAAGCCACTTGGGACTGTGACATACTCCAAGCGCACATGGACAATTGCTTTTGATGATTCACAGAGAATGTCTTCTTTGGTGCCCTGCTTGCCCACTAATCTTACGCTCAGGAAGCCTATGGTGGCCAAGCGACCAGTTGCTAGAGCTCTTTTTGGAAGTTCTCCTGATGAGTTTCTCAGTGCTAGTGTTAATGCAGTGTCTGATTCTGTTGGGTCTGGTGAGATGCGCTCTCAAGATGTTGTGGCTGGTAGCATGGAGGAGAACTCCGTTGGAAATATGCCCTAGAGGCAATAATAAATTGGTTATTATTATATTTCCTTGTTCATGATAATCGTTTATTATCCATGCTAGAACTGTATTGATAGGAAACTCAGATACATGTGTGGATACATAGACAACACCATGTCCCTAGTAAGCCTCTAGTTAACTAGCTCATTGATCAATAAGATGGTTACGGTTTCCTGACCATGGACATTGGATGTCGTTGATAACGGGATCGCATCATTAGGAGAATGATGTGATGGACAAGACCCAATCCTAAGCCTAGCACAAGATCGTGTAGTTCGTTTGCTAAAGCTTTTCTAATGTCAAGTATCATTTCCTTAGACCATGAGATTGTGCAATTCCCGGATACCGTAGGAGTGCTTTGGGTGTGCAAAACGTCACAACGTAACTGAGTGGCTATAAAGGTACACTACAGGTATCTCCGAAAGTGTCTGTTGGGTTGGCACGAATCGAGACTGGGATTTGTCACTCTGTGTAAACAGAGAGGTATCTCTGGGCCCACTCGGTAGGACATCATCATAATGTGCACAATGTGACCAAGGAGTTGATCATGGTATGATGTGTTACGGAACGAGTAAAGAGACTTGCCGGTAACGAGATTGAACAAGGTATCGGATACCGACGATCGAATCTCGGGCAAGTACAATACCGCAGGACAAAGGGAATTGTATACGGGATTGATTGAATCCTCGACATCGTGGTTCATCCGATGAGATCATCGTGGAACATGTGGGAGCCAACATGGGTATCCAGATCCCGCTGTTGGTTATTGGCCAGAGAGTTGTCTCGGTCATGTCTGCATGGTTCCCGAACCCGTAGGGTCTACACACTTAATGTTCGGTGACGCTAGAGTTGTTATGGGAAATAGTATGTGGTTACCGAAGGTTGTTCGGAGTCCCGGATGAGATCCCGGACACGACGAGGAGCTCCGGAATGGTCTGGAGGTGAAGATCGGTATATTGGACGAAGGGTATTGGAGTCTGGAATTGTTCTGGGGTACCAGGTGATGACCAGCGTGTCCGAAAGGGGTTTCGGAGGCCCCGACAAGTGTTGGGGGGCCTTATGGGCCAAGGGAAGAGGGCACATCAGCCCACTAAGGGGCTGAGCGTCCCTCCCACCCTATCTCATGTAACCAGGAGAGGTGGGGGTGCCACCCCTAGGGCAGCCGCCCCTCCCGGCTTGGGGGGCAAGTTTCCTAGGGGGTGGGGGCGCCCAAACCCATCTAGGGTTTCCCCTGTGGCCGCCGCCCCTCCCCTAGGGAACCCTAGGGCGCCTCCCCCTCCTCCCTTCCCCCTATATATAGTGAGGGAGAGAGAGGGCAGCCGCACCCTTCCCCTGGCGCAGCCCTCTTCCTCCTCCAACACCTCATCCTCCTCCGTAGTGCTTGGCGAAGCCCTGCCGGAGAACCACGAGCTCCATCACCACCATGCCGTCGTGCTGTCGGAGTTTTCCCTCAACTTCTCCTCTCACCTTGCTGGATCAAGAAGGAGGAGACGTCTCCCAACCGTACGTGTGTTGAACGCGGAGGTGCCGTCCGTTCGGCGCTAGGATCATCGGTGATTTGGATCACGACGAGTACGACTCCATCAACCCCGTTCACTTGAACGCTTCCGCTTAGCAATCTACAAGGGTATGTAGATGCACTCTCCTTCCCCTCGTTGCTAGATTACTCCATAGATTGATCTTGGTGATGCGTAGAAAATTTTAAATTTCTGCTACGATCCCCAACAGTGGTATCAGAGCTAGGTCTATGCGTAGTTTCTATGCACGAGTAGAACACAAAGCAGTTGTGGGCGTCGATATTGTCAATTTACTTGCCGTTACTAGTCTTATCTTGATTCGGCGGCATCGTGGGATGAAGCGGCCCGGACCGACCTTACACTACTAGGAAAAGGGCTATAGATGATATGGTCACTAATGGCTCACCAGACATATGGTGCGCCATTAGTATATACTAATGGTGCACCATGTGTTGGTGCGCCATTAGTGTCCAAATACTAATGGCGCACCACATCCACGATGCGCCACTAGCAAAAAAAATTATTTTTTTTCAAAAATACCAATGGCGCATCAGGGGATAGTGCGCCATTACTAGTTTTAACTAGTAATGGCGCACCAGTAAGAGATGCGCCATTGCTATCTATACGTATGGCACACCCTTACCAATGCGCCATTGCTATCACCCCTTATCCCCTCCCTCTAGTCACGTTCTCTCCCCTCCCCTTCCTCCTGACACACCCACCCACCTCCCTCGACTTTGATCTAGATCGGGAAGCCCCGACCGCTCGCCTTTTCCTCTCCCTCCCGACCACGGCGAGCCACCTTCCATGACGAGCAATCCGAGGAGCTCCGCCTCACTCTTCTTCTCCCCCACCCCCACTGGCGACAGATGCGAGGTGAAAATTCCCTGCCAACCGGAGCGCTTGCCTGCCGATGGAGGTCTCAGCCAGGCTCCGCCCGCCGTCTCCCGCCTCGACGGTGCTGCCCCGCCGCAGTGGAGGGTCCCTGCGGCGGCTGCTCCCTTCGGCCCGGCCCGCCTCCCGAGCGGTCTCCGCCAAGGTGCTTCCCAGTGCGGAGCCTCACCACTCTCTAGCCGCCGCGCCCCTCTCTCCCCTCTCCTCGCAATGGTGGCTGCGCCTCCCCAGCCCACCGCGCCCGCCCCCGCCCCCACAAGCGGTGGCGACGGGTTTCGCCTGGGCTTCGTCGGTGCGGGGAACCTAGCCGAGAGCATTCCACGGTGCGTCACGGTGTCGGGCGTCCTCCCGGCCTCCGCCGTCCGCATCGCGCCCCACCGCTGCCCCGAGCACGGCGCCGCCTTCGCCTCCCTCGGTGCCACCATCCTCGCATCCAACGCCCAGGTTGGTCCGCCGGCCTCCTGCTCATCCCCAGATCTGATTCACCCCGCCTTCCCTCACTCCGCTCGAAGCAGCCAAGCATCTCTATCTCTGTCACGTGTTCACGCTTGACAGCCACTCTGTATCTCATGTGATGTTTTTTCCTTCTCGTCGTAGGTTGTCGACGACAGCGATGTGATCGTCATCTCCGTCAAGCCCCAGATTGGTAAGTGTACAAAGTCGTATCATTAGCCCCTCAAGGCAATCAATCACTGATGCATTTCTTCTCCAGATAGTATTTTCTTAGTCCCTGAAAGCAATCACTGACGCCTCAGATTTAACGATTTGGGCTTTTGTTTTGCACGCTTATGAGATTATCCACATATGAAATTGCAGTGAAGCAGGTTCTGGTTGAGCTCAAGCCCTTGTCTGAAGAAAAGCTTCTAATCTCCATTGCCGCTGGCATCAAAATGGAAGATTTGCAGGTCAGTCAGTGTGCATTCACGGTCTATTCCCTTTAATGATAGAATCTTATGCACATATGCAGTACTATGAAATATCAGAGCTATCCTGGTAAGATTGATAAGTAGGTTGTAGCATTGAAAACATGACAATGTCGGTAGTATTATTAATGGTTCAGTTAGCGCCTCAACAGCGTCTGCACTACTTCTGATATTGTTTTTCAGTAGCTTTTTTCTGCACCTTTTTCTTTCAGTTCTTAGTGTTGCTGCCCCATGAACACATTTTTTTAATTTGACTGTACATTCAAATGAAGCCTTTGTTAAGTATACACTCCAAAATTCAGTTAACAGTAGCCTATCTGAATTTTCTGTTTCTGAATTTATAAACTCACTTTATATTCAGTTTATAAATTAACAGTACCTTCAAAACTAAGTATCATTTGCATGGATCAACTGTTATTTTATTTTGTGGAGGATAAAGTTTAGATCATGAATAATGGCATTACAAGTGAACTTGGCACAATTACACATGTCTTGAACCTCATAGAATCTGACACTAGCAAGTCTTCATTGGCATGCAAGTACTACTTTTACATTGTCATGACAGGAACAATTAATTTGACATGTATCATTGGTACTGCTAAAACATTTCGTTCATGTTTCAACAAATTTGGTGAAGACCACTTCATATGTATTTTGCATATATGAATTATCTCCTGTTGCTTTCTAAGATGTTAGTTCTTTCAGTTCTAGCCCTCCTATCTTTAATTCCTGGCTGCTGGACTACCTGCAGGACAACGAGTTCATCTGTGGCAGCTATCGCTGTGAGCAGTCCGTCCACGGCACGCTCCGCAGCGTCTTCGCCGGGCACAACGAGATCCTCAACGTCTGGAAGTAAGTCACCAGCCATCTGTTTCCTGATGAATTTTCTTTCTAGGTCAATATGATCGGATCTGACTAGTACATTCAGATTTACTCTTGTTTTCTTTTCAAATAGTACTAGTAGTCTATATTCCAGCTGTGCGACTACCTGTAGCCACTTGAACCGATGAGAATTCTTCAAGCCTACATATAGCCACTTGAACAAATGTCTATCTCAGATCTGCTCATCTAAAAAATCCAAGTGGAGTAGTATACTGGTAGTATAGTATAATAATATTATCGAAAGGTAAATGCCCTGATTATTTAGCTCTTTCAGATAAATACTCGTCGAAAGTGGGCTCCTATCAAAATTCATTTCCATTATAATCTTACTCATACAATATTCACACCATGCAATTCTGGAAATATATGCTCATATCTAGTTCTGCATAAAAAATGACAGTATTGACATGTTATAAATAGTTTGTTTGTGTTTCTATTTATTTTGTTACATTTTGCAGGGATAAAGTGAAGAAAAAGAAGAAAAAATTACTATAAGATTAGTTTTAGGATTTTCTTTTATTTCCTTGCAATTTTCCTTTTATTGGAAACTTGTAAAGACATTGTAATATTCTTACTATAATAAAAATTATGATTCTATTTCATTTTTTGTTTTTAAATTATTTTTCTTATAGGTTGTTTTCTATAAATTTAGATATTTTTTGTTTTCCAAATACATTACTAGTGGCGCATTTAAGCCCTTATTAGTGGCGCACCTTCCTTTATTAATAGTGGCGCACCTATAAGGTTATTAGTGGCGCACCTGGAGGGAATACCAGTGGAGCACCTTTAGGCATACTAATGGCGCACCACATGGTGCGCCATTAGTATCTGGTATACTAATGGTGCACCAGTGGTGCACCATTAGTAAAAAAACTAGTGGCGTGATACTAATGGCGCACCAGTAGTGCGCCATTAGTAGGCAAAACTGGTGCGCCATTAGTAGGCCTTTTCCTAGTAGTGTTACACGTACTCTTACGTGAGACTGGTTCCACCGACTGACATGCACTAGTTGCATAAGATGGCTAGTGGGTGCCTGTCTCTCCCACTTTAGTCGGATCAGATTCGATGAAAAGGGTCCTTATGAAGGGTAAATAGAAATTGGCATATCACGTTGTGGTTTTGGCGTAGGTAAGAAACGTTCTTGCTAGAAACCTATAGCAGCCATGTAAAAACTTGCAACAACAATTAGAGGACGTCTAACTTGTTTTTGCAGCATATGCCTTGTGATGTGATATGGCCAAAAGGATGTGATGAATGATATATGTGATGTATGAGATTGATCATGTTCTTGTAATAGGAATCACGACTTGCATGTCGATGAGTATGACAACCGGCAGGAGCCATAGGAGTTGTCTTAATTTATTTATGACCTGCGTGTCAACATAAACGTCATGTAATTACTTTACTTTATTGCTAAAGCGTTAGCCATAGTAGTAGAAGTAATAGATGATGAGACAACTTCAAGAAGACACGATGATGGAGATCATGATGATGGAGATCATGGTGTCATGCTGGTGACAACGATGATCATGGAGCCCCGAAGATGGAGATCAAAAGGAGCAAATGATATTGGCCATATCATGTCACTATTTGATTGCATGTGATGTTTATCATGTTTTACATCTTATTTGCTTAGAACGACGGTAGCTTAAATATGATGATCCCTCACTAAAATTTCAAGAAAAGTGTTCCCCCTAACTGTGCACCGTTGCAAAGGTTCGTCATTTCGAAGCACCACATGATGATCGGGTGTGATAGATTCTAACGTTCGAATACAACGGGTGTAAGCCAGATTTACACACGCAATACACTTAGGTTGACTTGACGAGCCTAGAATGTATAGACATGGCCTCGGAACACGGAAGACCGAAAGGTCGAGCATGAGTCGTATAGAAGATACGATCAACATGAAGATGTTCACCGATGTTGACTAGTCCGTCTCACGTGATGATCGAACACGGCCTAGTTGACTCGGATCATGCTTCACTTAGATGACTAGAGGGATGTCTATCTGAGTGGGAGTTCATTAAATAATTTGATTAGATGAACTTAATTATCATGAACATAGTCTAAATTGTCTTTGCAAATATGTTGTAGATAAATAGCTCACGTTGTAGCTCCCTGTTTCAATACGTTCCTAAAGAAAGATTAAGTTGAAATATATTGTAAGCAATGATGCGGACTAGGTCCGTAATCCGAGGAGTGTCCTCACTGCTACACAGAAGGCTTATGTCTTTGATGCACCACTCGATGTGCAAACCCCTACAACGTCGTCTGTGGATGTTGTGAACACCTGACAGACACATTCTGATGACTACCTGATAGTTTAGTGCACCATACTTTACGGCTTAGAATCGGGATTCCAATGATGTTTTGAACGCCATAGAACATATGAGATGTTCTAAGAGCTGAAATTGGGATTTCAGGCTCATGCCCATGTTGAGAGGTGTGAGACCTCTGACAAGTTCTTTTGCCAACAAGATGGAGGAGAATAGCTCAGCTAGTGAGCATGTGCTCAGAATGTCTCGGTGCTACAATCACTTAAATCAAGTGGGAGTTAAACTTCCAGATAAGATAGTGATTGATAGAGTTCTCTAGCCACTATCACTAAGCTACTAGATCTTCATGATGAACTATGACATGCAAGGGATGGAGTTGATCCCGGAGCTGTTCGCGGTGCTTAAGACCGCAAAAGATAGAAATCAAGAAGGAGCATCAAGTGTTGGTGGTTTGACAAGACCACTGGTTTCAAGAAGGGAAAGGGTTAGAAGGGAAACTTCATGGATGGCAAACCAGTTGCCGCTCTAGTGAAGGAACCCAAGGTTGAACCCAAACCCGAGACTAAGTGCTTCTATTGTAAGGGGAACGGTCACTGGTAGCGGAATTACCCCAAATGCATGGTAGATAAGAAGGCTGGCAACTTCAACAAAGTATATACATGTTATTAATGTGTACCTCAATAGTACTCCTGGTAGCACCTGGGTATTGGAGACCGGTTCAGTTGCTATTATTGGTGACTTGAAGCAAAAGCTACGGACTAAACGGAGACTGGCTAAGGGCGAGGTGACGATGTGTGTTGGAAGTGTTTCCAAAGTTGATGAGATCACCATCGCACGCTCCATCTGCCTTTGGGATTAGTATTGAACCTAGATAAATGTTATCAGGTGTCTACGTTGAGCATGAATATGATTAGATCACGTTCATTGCAATACGGTTATTCATTTAAGTTAGATAATAATGGTTATTCTGTTTACACGAATAATACCTTTCATGGTCATGCACACTATGTGAATGGTTCATTGAATCTCGGTTGTAGTAATACACATGTTCACGCCAAAAGATGTAGAGTTAATAATGATAGTAACACTTTCTTGTGGCACTGCCGCTTAGGTCATATTGGCATAAGATGCATGAAGAAACTCCATGTCGATGGATGTTTGGAGTCACTTGATTTTGAATCGCTTGACACATGCGAGCCATGCCTCATGGGCAGGATGACTAAGACCCCATTTTCAGGTACAATGAAATGGGCAAGTGACTTGTTTGAAATCATGCATGCTGATGCGTGTGATCCAAAGAGAATTGAAGCGTGCGATGGATATTGCTATTTTCTTATCTTCACTGACGATTTGGGTAGATATAGGTATATCTACTTAATGAAGCACAAGTCTGAAACGTTTGAAAAGTTCAAGCGATTTCAGAGTGAAGTTAAGAATCATCATAACAATAAGATCATGTTCCTACGATCTGATCAAAAGGGGATTTTCTGAGTTATGAGTTTGGCAATCACTTAAGACATTGTGGAATTGTTTCATAGTTGAAGCCACCTGGAACACCACAAGGTAATGTTGTGTCTGGACATCGTAATCGAACCCTATGAGATATGGTGCGATCTATGATGTCTCTTACCAATCTACCGTTTTCATTTTGAGGTTATGCGTTAGAGACAGCTGCATTCACTCTAGATAGGACACCATCTAGGTCCGTTGAGACGACGTCATACGAACATTGGTTTGGCAAGAAACCAAAGTTGTCGTTTCTTAATGTTTGGGGATGCAATGCTTAGGGCTTCAGCCGAAGAAGCTCGAACCCAAAGCGGACAAACACATCTTCATAGGATACCCAAGGGTGACAGTTGGGTATACCTTCTATATCAGATCCGAGGGCAAATTGTTTGTCGCTAAGAACGAGTCCTTTCTCGAGAAGGAGTTTCTCTCGAAAGAATTGAGTGGGAGGAAGATAGAACTTGATGAGGTTGTCGAACCTTTACTTCAACCAGAGAGTGATGCAACACAGAAAGATGTTTTATGTGGCGCCTACGTCTGTTGAATAGGAAGTTAATGATAGTAATCGTGAAGCTTCGGATCAAGTTGCTATCTAACCTCGTAGGTCGACAAGGATATGTACTACTGCTGAGTGGTACGGTAATCATGTCTTCCATATCATGTTGTTAGACAACAATGAACCTATGAGCTATGGAGAAGCGATGGTGGGCCCGTATTCCGACAAATGGTTAGAAGCCATGAAATCCAAGATAGGATCCATGTATCAGAACAAAGTATGGACTTTGGTGGACTTGCCCGTTGATCGGCAAGCCATTGAGATAAATGGATCTTTAAGAAGAAGACGGACGTGGGAGGTAATGTTACCGTCTATGAAGCTCGACTTGTGGGAAAGAGTCTTTTCACAAGTTCAAGGAGTTGACTACGATGAGAATTTCTCACCTGTAGCGATGCTTAACTCCGTCGGAATCATGTTAGCATTAGCTGTATTTTTTGATTATGAAATCTGACAGATGGATGTCAAAAACAAGTTTTCTTACCAGTTTTCGTAAGAAAAGTTGTATGTGATACAATAAAAGGTTTTGTCGATCCTAAGGATGCTAAAAGGTATGCTGGCTCCAGCAATCCTTCTATGGACTAGAGCAAGCATCTCGGAATCGGAATATATGTTTTGATGGAGTGATCAAAGCTTTTAGGTTTATACAATGTTTGTTAGAAACTTGTATTTACAAGAAAGTGAGTGGGAGCACTACAACATTTCTGACAAGTATATGTGGATGACATATTGTTGATCCGAAATAATGTAGAATTTCTGGAAAGCATAAACGGTTGTTTGAAGAGTGTTTTTCAAAGGAAGACCTGGATAAAGCTGCTTACATATTTGGGCATCAAGATCTATAGAGATAGATCAAGACGCCTGATGGTGCTTTCAAAGAACGCACACCTTGACATGTTTTTGAAGGAGTTCAAAATAGATCAGTCAAAGAAGGGGTTCTTACCTGAGTTGTAAGGTGTGAAGTTGAGTAAGACTCAAAGCTTGACCGCGGCAGAAGAAAGAGGAAGGACGAAGGTCGTCCCCTATGCTTTTTTCATAGGCTCTATACAGTATGCCATGCTGAGTACCGCACCTGATGCGTGCCTTGCCACATGTCTGGCAAGAGGGTACAAAGGTGATCTAGGACTGGATCACCAGATAGCGGTCAAAATTATCCTTAGAAGATTAAGGAAATGTTTCTCGGTTATGGAGGTGATAAAGAGTTCGACGTAAAGAGTTACGTCGATGCAAGCTTAACACCTATCCGGATAGCTCTGAGTAGAGATACCGGATACGTATAATGGAGCAACAATTTGGAATAGCTCCAAGTGGAACATGGTAGCAGCATCTACGATATAAAGTTTTGCGAAATACATAGGGATCTGAAGATGGCAAGACTTGTTGACTACAACCTCTCTCACAAGCATAACATGATCAAACCCAGAACTCTTGGAGTGTTTATCACATGATGATGTGAACTAGACCATTGAGTCTAGTAGACTCTTGGATGTTGGTCACATGGCGATGTGACCTGTGAGTGTTAATCACATGGCGATGTGAACTAGATTATTGACTCTAGTGCAAGTGGGAGACTCTTGAAATATGCCCTAGAGGCAATAATAAATTGGTTATTATTATATTTCCTTGTTCATGATAATCGTTTATTATCCATGCTAGAATTGTATTGATAGGAAACTCAGATACATGTGTGGATACATAGACAACACCATGTCCCTAGTAAGCCTCTAGTTGACTAGCTCGTTGATCAATAACATGGTTACGGTTTCCTGACCATGGACATTGGATGTCGTTGATAACGGGATCACATCATTAGGAAAATGATGTGATGGACAAGACCCGATCCTAAGCCTAGCACAAGATCGTGTAGTTCGTTTCCTAAAGCTTTTCTAATGTCAAGTATCATTTCCTTAGACCATGAATTGTGCAACTCCCAGATACCGTAGGAGTGCTTTGGGTGTGCCAAACGTCACAACGTAACTGGGTGTCTATAAAGGTACACTACAAGTATCTCCGAAAGTGTCTGTTGGGTTGGCACGAATCGAGACTGGGATTTGTCACTCCGTGTAAACGGAGAGGTATCTCTGGGCCCACTCGGTAGGACATCATCATAATGTGCACAATGTGACCAAGGAGTTGATTACGGGATGATGTGTTACGGAACGAGTAAACAGACTTGCCGGTAACGAGATTGAACAAGGTATCGGATACCGACGATCGAATCTCGGGCAAGTACAGTACCGCTGGACAAAGGGAATTCTATACGGGGTTGATTGAATCCTCGACATCGTGGTTCATCCGATGAGATCATCGTGGAACATGTGGGAGCCAACATGGGTATCCAGATCCCGCTGTTGGTTATTGGCCAGAGAGTTGTCTCGGTCATGCCTACATGGTTCCCAAACCCGTAGGGTCTACACACTTAAGGTTCGGTGACGCTAGAGTTGTTATGGGAAATAGTATGTGGTTACCAAAGGTTGTTCGGAGTCCCGGATGAGATCCCGGACATGACGAGGAGCTCCGAAATGGTCCGGAGGTGAAGATCGGTATATTGGACGAAGGATATTGGAGTCTGGAATTGTTCCGAGGGTACCAGGTAATGACCAGCGTGTCCGAAAGGGGTTTCGGAGGCCCCGGCAAGTGTTGGGGGGCCTTATGGGCCAAGGGAAGAGGGCACATCATCCCACTAAGGGGCTGAGCGCCCCTCCTACCCCATCTCACATAACTAGGAGAGGTGGGGGCGCCACCCCTAGGGCAGCCGCCTCTCCCGGCTTGGGGGGCAAGTTTCCTAGGGGGTGGGGGCGCCCAAACCCATCTAGTGTTTCCCCTGTGGCCGCCGCCCCTCCCTAGGGAACCCTAGGGCACCTCCCCCTCCTCCCTTCCCCCTATATATAGTGAGGGAGAGAGAGGGCAGCCGCACCCTTCCCCTGGCGCATCCCTCTTCCTCCTCCAACACCTCATCCTCCTCCGTGGTGCTTGGCGAAGCCCTGCCGGAGAACCATGAGCTCCATCACCACCATGCCGTCGTGCTGTCGGAGTTTTCCCTCAACTTCTCCTCTCACCTTGCTGGATCAAGAAGGAGGAGACGTCTCCCAACCGTACATGTGTTGAACGCGGAGGTGCCGTCCGTTCGGCGCTAGGATCATCGGTGATTTGGATCACGACGAGTACGACTCCATCAACCCCGTTCACTTGAACGCTTCCGCTTAGCGATCTACAAGGGTATGTAGATGCACTCTCCTTCCCCTTGTTGCTAGATTACTCCATAGATTGATCTTGGTGATGCGTAGAAAATTTTAAATTTCTGCTACGATCCCCAACAAACTCCTCTTCTTCTGTGGTTTTTTCTTCCTCTATGCAGGCCAAGGAGATGAAACAGACAAGAAGATGGAAGGCTGTGGCCCCTTTAGTGGATACTTATGTATGACGATGTACAAGAAGCGCGGCAAAGCTGGATGGGTTCAAATCAATGACTTTTGAGCAGCTTTCCCTCCAGCCCACCAAAAGGCGTCCTCGGTCCAACCCCATACATGTGAAGGCCCAGCCAACACCTGAAGACGCAGATGACGCTGGCAAGTTTGCAGATGTCCCTCCACCAACGCATATCAACGTACTGCAAGCAATTGGAGCGGAGCTGGAGATTGACCCCAACCTGCTATCCAAGGAGAAGCTTACGTTAATCCCAAGGACGACTCCTCCTCCAGTGGTGTTTAAATGTTGCAGTTTAAAACTTTAGCTAGGTGTAGCGAGCCTTTTAACTTCGCTGTCGTCTGTGTCGTTCTAAAACTTTATGCTGCGTGGTCTGAACTGGATGCATTTTGTTTTTTATGGTGTGGGATGTATGACATTGTGTGTCATGAAGTTGCTGAGACTTCGCTTTTGGTTATCTCATGAATCAAAGGTCTATGCGTAATTGGAAGGTGCTTTGTTGCAATGTCCATGGTTTAAATTCTGAAACACGACAATGCTCTGTTAGAGAGAAAATTTCTGACAGTCAGTGTGCGGTTTCTTGTTTGCAAGAAACTAAGTTGTCAGATTGCCATTGTTCTTTAATTAAGAGCATTTGTCCTAGGGGTTTTGATCAGTTCATTGAAACACCCTCCAGAGGAGCCTCGGGTGGTATTCTGACAGTATGGCGTTCAGATGTTTTTAGGGGTACATTAGTGGAAGTAAAGCCTTTTGGGATGATCATCAGTTTCAATTCTGTGCATAATAACGATCAGTGGTTTTTAGTCAATGTATATGGACCTTGTTAGGGTGTATTGAGGGATGAATTTGTTAACTAGTTGTATAACCTTCAAGTGGAGCCGGAACAAAAATGGCTGCTACTGGGAGATTTTAATTTCATCAGGTCCATGGACAATCGTAATCTTCCGGGAGGGGATGTTAATGATATTTTTATCTTCAATGAGATCATTGGCCATTTAGGTCTACTGGAACTTCCTCTAAAGGGTAGAAGGTTTACCTGGTCAAACATGCAGGATGTCCCACTCCTCGAGCAATTGGACTGGTTTTTTACTTCTGCAAGTTGGATAACCCATTATCCTATGACACAAGTTACACCACTTGCTAGAACTGCGTCTGATCATGTTCCTTGTGCAATTTCCATCAGCACCACAATTCCTAAAGCACATATCTTCAGGTTTGAAAACTATTGGGTACATCAACCTGGCTTCATGGACTGTGTAAGGGAAGTTTGGAACAAACCTTCACATAAGTCTCATATATCTGCAGTTATTATGGACAAATTGAAATCCTTGAGGTTTGCACTCAAGAAATGGCAGAAGGGGCTCTCACACATTAAATCTTTGATTGAAAAGTGCAATTGGGTAATTCTATGGCTGGATGATTTGGAGGACTAGAGGCCCCTATCCATACCTGAACACAACTTCAGGAAGATATGTAAGTTACACCATGAGCACCTTCTACATTTGCAGTTTTTATATTGGAAGAAAAGGTGTACTATTAGATATATAAAGGTGGGAGAGGAAAATTCTAAATTCTTCCAGGCCATGGCAACAAAGAGGTATAGGAAGAATTCTATTGCTAGTCTTCAACTGTCTGATGGAACAGTTTCTTCAGATCATGGGGAAATAGCTAAGGAGTTTTTGATTGCTTTCAAGGGCAGAATGGGAACTGTTAAACCAATATTGATGGGTAATGAAATAATCTCACTTATCCCAAGAGTGCAAGGTCTTGAGGGACTCACGCAACCCTTTCAACTGCAAGAGATTGAAAAGGTCATAAAGGAAATGCCCATTGATAAAGCCCCAGGGCCAGATGGTTTTAATGGTCTGTTCATGAAAAGATGCTGGTCAATCATTTCCAATGATTTTATTCATTTGGTAAATGAGTTTCATGCTGGAACTGCTCGTTTGGAAAACCTCAATGAAGCTTTCATTACTTTAATCCCAAAAAAGCAAACACCTGAGGGTGTTGGAGATTTTATGCCAATCTCTTTGACCAGTGTGGGACTGAAGTTTCTGACTAAACTGGCAGCTAATAGGTTTCAAGAGGAAATCACCAAGTGTGTTAATAAAAATCAGTATGGCTTCATTAAATAAAGAACAATTCTGGACTGTATTGCTTGGACGTTTGAGTATATTCATCAATGCAATCATTCCTAGAAACCAATTATATTGCTCAAGCTTGACTTTGAAAAAGCGTTTGACTCTATTCAGCATGAGGCAATTTTGAAAATCCTTGTAGCAAAAGGTTTTGATAGCAAATGGATTAAATGCGTTCAGCAGCTCCTATCTTCTGCAACATCCTCTATCCTGCTAAATGGTGTGCCTGGAAATCATTTCAAGTGCAAATGTGGTGTCAAGCAAGGAGACCCTATCTCTCCTTTGCTTTTTGTCATTCCTGCTGATCTTCTACAAACTATGATCAATGATCTATTATGTAGGGGTCTGCTTACCTTGCCATTGCCAACACATGATCCTAATTACCCAGTTGTACAATATGCAAATGATACCTTATTGTTTGTAAATGCTGACTCAACTCAGCTGGAGGTCCTCAAGTCAGTGCTCAACTCCTTTTCCTTGGCAACTGGACTACAAATAAACTTCCATAAGTCTTCAATGTACCCAATCAATGTGGAAGCCTCTGTTGCTTCTGCCCTTGCTGTTCAGTTTGGGTGCCAGCTTGGTTCTATGCCCTTCACTTATTTGGGACTTCCTGTTGGAACCACGCGACCCAAAATTGTTGATTTGCTACCTTTGGTGGACTGCATGGAAAGAAGACTAACTGCTAGTTCCTGGTTTTTACCACAGGGCAGTAGGTTGCAGCTGGTAAATTCAGTGATTTCCTCTCTCCCTATATTCTCCCTTTGCAGTCTATCCCTCCCACAAGGAATTCTAAAACAGTTAGAAAGGATTCAAAGACAGTGCCTTTTCAGTAAATATGGTCAGGAGAAGGGACACTCTTTGGCTGCATGGCCCCTGGTCTGCAGGCCTAAGATGAAAGGGGGACTTGGAATTCTGAATTTGGGACTGCAGAACGATGCACTACTCCTTGAATACCTCAATAAATTTTATAACAAGGCAGATGTGCCATGGGTTAATTTGGTGTGGGACTCATATTATTTTCAGAGAATTCCTCATGACACTATTCTTTGTGGCTCATTCTGGTGGAGGGACATTTGCAAATTAATGGACAAGTTTCGGACTATTACTTCTGTCACTGTGGGAAAAGGGGATTCTGTTCTGTTTTGGTCTGATCGGGAGATTGGCCAGTCTTGCATTCCTCTACAAGAACGGTTTCCGAGGCTTTTTTCTTTTTTCCTGCAGAAGAACCTTTCTGTCAGGGAAGTGGTACAGGCAGGATATTTGCAACAAATGTTTTCTTTACCTTTGTCTCAACTGGCTTTTAGGGAGTTCAATCAGTTATCAAGTTTGTTATTTGAGACTTCATTCAACGTTGATTGTAATGATGACTGGGCTTGGAGGCACGAGAAGATGGCAGAGTACTCAGCCAAAAAATACTATGACTTTGTCCACCAGCCAGTTCTGGCCAATCCTATTCTTAGCTGGGTTTGGAAAAGTTGCTGTACCATGACAATAAAAATGTTTGCCTGGCTGGTAATTATGGACAGAGTTAACACCAAGGATATGATCCAACAACGCAATTGGAGGATTGCTGATGGACCTGATTGTGTCCTATGCCCGACTGGAGTACTTGTGGATAGGAATCATCTATTCTTCCAATGTAACTTCAGTATGAGAATCTGGAACTATCCGCAAGTCCCTTGGATGGATAGTAATGATATGGTGCAAATTGCATTACATGCAAGGAAGGAGTTTCAAAAGCCCTTTTTCTCAGAGGTGGTTTTTCTTGCATGGTGGAATATTTGGAACGTTAGGAATGACAGGGCTTTTAGGCATGTCAAACCAACTTTTAGGCAGTGGAGGAATGGATTCATTCATGACATTACTCTTCTTTCATACCGAATCAAAAGCAAGTACAAGGAGGCTCTGCTAAAATGGATTGATTTTCTGCCTCCTTGAAGGACATCTTTTAACTCATCTTCCTCTCCTAGTTGTACATTGTAATGTTTTTTTCTTTTCTTTTGTGTCTCTTCTTTAGCCTTTCTAGTTTAGATTTTCCTTTTCTTTGTTCCTCCCCTTGAGGAATTTTGTAATTGTTATCTCTCTTCTTTCAATAAAATGTTGTGGGGTGTAAGCCCTGCAGTCTTCCAAGTCATTTTTTTTGAATTACGGTCATTAAATGTCTAGAAAATCACTTAAATGTCTTTAAAAGGTCAACTGACCCATGAAATTTTCCAAATTTGCACATGATAATTGTATTAGTGCACGCTAAACATAGAAAACAATTTGAAGGCCATAAGAGGAAGCTATCTCCCGTTCGTCATCAAATATGCATTGTTCCCTCTCGAAACCACGAACCTTCTAGTGAGTTGCTCCGGTTTGTGAGGGGTGTGTGTCCAAAATTTCATCAAACAGACCAATTTTTTTACCACATCATCTTGGTGGCATGACATTACATCAAGCAAGGTTTCAGGTTTTTCTGATCATTTTTTAATTTTTTGGAATTAAAATGCCATGGCACTCCATGCATGTGCCTATGCCGTGAGACCAATATGTTTGAAAATTCCTTCTAATTTACTGCACATGGAATTAACTCGCACACAAGTACACAAATATGATTTTTCAAACCGTTTTGGTTAGGCGTTGCATGTAGATGTATTTAAAATTTAAATTACGGTCATTAAATGGCTAGAAAATCACTTAAATGTCTTTAAAAGGTCAAATGACCCCTAGAATTTTCCATTATTTCACATTACAGTTGTAGTAGTGCATGTTAGACATAGAAAAAAATTAAGGTCGTAAGAGGAAGCTATCTCCCGTTCGTCATCAAACATGCATTGTTCCCTCTCGGAACCACGAGCCTTCTAGTGAGTTGCTCTGCTTTGTGAAGGGTGTGTGTCCAAACTTTCGTCAAACAGGCCAATTTTTTACCACATCATCTTTGTGGCATGACATTACATCAAGCAAGGTTTCATGTGTTTCTAATATTTTTAAATTTTTTGGAATTAAAATTCCATGTCACTCCATGCATCATATGCATGTGTCCATGTCATGAGACAAATATGTTTGGAAATTCCTTATAATTTACTGCACATGGAATTAACTCGCACACAAGTACACAAATATGATTTTTCAAACCGTTCTGGTTAGGAGTTGCATGTAGATGTAGTTCAAATTTGAATTACGGTCATTAAATGGCTAGAAAATCACTTAAATGTCTTTAAAAGGTCAAATGACCCCTAGAATTTTCCAAAATTTTACATCACATTTGTAGTAGTGCATGTTAGACGTAGAAAAAAATTGAAGGCCGTAAGAGGAAGCTATCTCCCGTTCATCATCAAACATGCATTGTTCCCTCTCGGAACCACGAGCCTTCTAGTGAGTTGCTCCGGTTTGTGAGGGGTGTGTGTCCAAACTTTCGTCAAACATGCCAATTTTTTACCACATCATCTTGGTGGTATGACATTACATCAAGCAAGGTTTCATGTGTTTCTGATATTTTTTAAAAATTTTGGAATTAAAATGCCATGTCACTCCATGCATACATATGCATCTGTCCATGTCGTGAGACAACTATGTTTGAAAATTCCTTCTAATTTACTACACATGGAATTAACTCGCGCACAAGTACAAAAATATGATTTTTCAAACCGTTTTTGTTAGGCATTTCATGTAGATGTAGTTCAAATTTGAATTACGATCATTAAATGGCTGGAAAATCACTTAAATGTCTTTGAAAGGTCAACTGACCCCTAGAATTTTCCAAAATTTCACATTACAGTCGTAGTAGTGCATGTTATACGTAGAAAAAAATTGAAGGCCATAAGAGGAAGCTATCTCTCGTTCGTCATCAAACATGGATTGTTCCCTCTCGGAACCACGAGCCTTCTAGTGAGTTGCTCCGGTTTGTGATGGGTGTGTGTCCAAACTTTCGTCAAACACGCCAAATTTTTTACCACATCATCTTGGTGGCATGACATTACATTAAGCAAGGTTTCATGTGTTTCTGATTTTTTTTTATTTTTTCAAATTAAAATGCCATGTCACTCCATGCATACATATGCATCTGTCCATGTCGTGAGACAATATGTTTGAAAATTCCTTCTAATTTACTGCACATGGAATTAACTAGCACACCAGTACACAAATATGATTTTTTGAATAGTTATGGTTAGGCGTTGCATGTAGATGTAGTTCAAATTTGAATTACGGTCATTAATGGCTAGAAAATCACTCAAATGTCTTGAAAAGGTCAAATGACCCCTAGAATTTTCCAAAATTTCACATTACAGTTTTAGTAGTGCATATTAAACGTAGAAAAAAAATTGAAGGTCATAAAAGGAAGCTATCTCCCATTTGTCATCAAACATGCATTGTTCCCTCTCGGAACCACGAGCTTTCTAGTGAGTTTCTCCAGTTTGTGAGGGGTGTGTGTCCAAACTTTCGTCAAACATGCCAATTTTTTACCACATCATCTTGGTGGCATGACATAACATCAACCAAGGTTTCTTGTGTTTCTGATTTTTTTTATTTTTTGGAATTAAAATGCCATGGCACTCCATGCTTAATTGTGGCATAGCCGTTAGACCAATATGTTTGACAATTCCTTCCAATTTACTGCACATGGAATTAAATCACACACAAGTACACAAAATATGAGTTTTCAAACCGTTATGGTTAGCTGTTGCATGTACATGTAGTTTAAATTTCAATTACGGTCATTAAATGTCTAGAAAATTACTTAAATGTCTTAAAAGGTCAAATAACCCCTGAAATTTTCCAAAATTTGACATGACAGTTGTATTAGTACTACAAAATTTCTTGTACATTTAAAACACCATCCGTTGCCACTTTACTCCAAATTCATCTTTCACAGCTAATAAAAAGTATCTACAACATCACACACAGTTGTTTTCTAGGAACCGTTTGCGATGAAAATATATGGGTCTATTTAAGTCTCCCTCCTTAAGCTTCACCGGCTCATCTGCTCCAGTGCCGGCAACCCCCAAATCCACGAATCCCGATCCCCTTCCCTGCACCCCCTTCGTGAAGGCCCATACGATGGTCGCGTCTCCCCCGAGCGCCGCCGCCTGCGCTGAGAGCGCGGCCGCCTACGCCGAGAGTGACGCCGCATCTGCATTGAGAGCAGTTGCTTCCATCGAGAGGGCGTCTGCGGCAGCCGATAGGGTAGCTGCAGTAGCTGAGACGGCTGCAGGTGCTGCTGTGACAGTGACTACAAACGTCGAGAGTGCTCTAGCTACTGTCTGTGCCGCTGATGTCGCCCTGGCCCGGGTCGAGGCCATCCACGCCAAGATCGAGGATGCACACGCCAAGATATTTCAGGCCACCTTGGACTCCAGCATGCAACCCACGTCTAAAAAGGTGGCGGTGTCCATGGAGCACCGTCTTCCTCATTAGGTCTCCGAGCGGGAGCTGGAGATTCAGGAGGCGGCGAAGATCGAGGAGCGCCGAGAGGAGGAGTTTCCCGTGGCCGAGGGCGAGGTAGAGAAGAGTCTGTCCGTCGAGGAATCGGCGGAGGAGTACCAATGCGAGCTCTGGCGCAGCCACTACTACGAGTACTACAACCTTGAGGGCGGCACCGAGGACGAGGACGAGGACGCGGTCGACTTCAGCAGGGGGGACGCGGAGCCCACCAATGGCGGCATGTCGCCAGGACAAGTCATCGACGTCTCATCTCACACCGGCGATGCATAGGCCGGCGCGGTGGCGGATTTGTTAAAATTATGCATACTTAGGCTTTGTTTTTAATGCTGGTCTTTTGTTAGAGCAATGTTTAGGTCAACTGGCTCTGTTTAATTACTAAAATTGTTTGATTCAGTTAGTGGGGTATGTCTGCTGTATGCTCTTTTGTGTGCCCAAATTAGTAAGCGATGTTAAATTATGCAATGACATACCGGGGGGGATTTCCACCAAAATTTGAATTATCAAACTCATGCCATGCGCGTAAAGCAGAAGAATCGTTTTCGATGCACACAGTCGTTCAAAGTGAATGGTCCGGCGGCACCGCACGCAAAGTTTCCCTCCACATTTCCAAAATATTGGCCTACCGCCAAAATATCTACCCCCGCCCCTCCCTCCTTCCCCACCCCCTTTTCTCCCCGACCACAAGTTACATTTACCCTATTTCCTCCTTCCTTCCTTCCTTCCTAAGCTATAGCCGCTTCCTCGCTCTCATTGTCTCGCATCCTAGCGTCGGGGTCGCCATGGTCTTCTTCAAAGACCTCTCCAGCAGTTCCTCCTCCGGTGACGACACCTTCACCACCCGGGTATGCCTCTCTTCTCTCTCTCGGGCTATGACTTGGAATGAAGGATTTTTACCTGTTGGTCGATTTGAGTCATTTCTACCTCTTGTAGCTCCCTAGGACCATCAGTGGCAACGAATGGAGCGGGGTGGCTGAAGATCTACCTGCTCGTTATCACCATCAATCTCCATGTGTGAAGCTAGTTGCATTTGAATCTATGGACAGTGGGAGGAAGTTTCTGGCATGTGCAAAGAAGGTTAGAGCCTCTTTCGTTGTTACAAATCATTTGTTAGATGTGATTCAGACACTGTCACGGTCCCAAGCCATTCATACCACACCTTCAACCAATGCATTCTAAGACAGTGTCATAGTTTGTACCTAGTATCTTAAATTGTCGTCATCTCATCAACGGTGCCATTAGAAAATTAGTTGGCACCGCTTCAGTAGTTTGTGCAGCCAACTTTGGTCCACACATCTGAGCAGCCAAGTAGTAAAATACTAAATATTTATGGCACGAAGGAACTGGGCATCGGAGCAACTACGTGCTCCGGAGTCCGGGTCCCTGATTTTTTCCGCTGCATCGGCTCGCCACTGCAGGGCACCGGTGCGAGATGTAGCAAAAGTTGTCTTTACCCCAGTTTTTGCATACATAGTGGACGGCCTTAGTACTATTTGTTCTATGTTACTAAATTTGTGCATGTGCACACCTGTTAGTATCAATTTGTTGTCATCCAAACACTGTCACTATGTTGTTGCAGTTAAATTTACCTTCCTCATAAAATGTTCAATTTGTTATTTATTATACATGAGTAAGAACTTGTAGCATTGTTATAGTTAATTATAGCTTTTGATGTTCCAGAATTTGGTTGTTGACTCAGTAGCAATTAATTCATTTGCACATTGATCTTTTTGAGAAGATATGTCATAATTAACATGTTTCTTCAGTTTTTCAAAATAAGCATTGGTGATTTTCTATGTTGCTATAAACCCATTTCCCCTACAATTGTTACTGATCTAGTTTTAAATATTATAGGATGAACGGAAGTCTTCTTACCCGGAGTGGGTTGATCAAGAGTGGCCACAGTCTTTGAAGATGTGCCTAGCGAAGCCCTGGAGCATGTATGAGGAAGAGAACAGACGTAGGCTTAGAGAAACTATTGTCAACGCTGAAGAATATTTGCAGATGCGGGATAAAAAGTTGAAGGTGGAGAATGATCTCAAATTTTCTAAATTAGACTTTGCTAAGATGGTGTTGGCGAAGGAGGCGGCACTTTCTTACTGAACTGAAAGCAGATGTGGATAAGACGAGTCTGGATGATCTCGGTTAGGGAAATGATTATATTGTTCTTATGAAGTTAAACTAGCTATATGTTGTACTATCTTGTTTTCATGTAGCTATCTTACTGTGATGTAATAATATATTTATGTGCCTGATATGAAATTGACAAACAATTGTTCGATATGAAATGTGAATTTGCATAATACTGGAATTATTAATTGTAAACTAATAAACCTGCTAAATGTGTCATGGAACTTTGCAAAAGGTTCTAGCAGTAAAAGTGCTTGCGATGGATAGCCCAATGTCACACGGTTTTCTTCATCAAATCATGTGTGATCTAGTTGATAAAAGCAAACAGTTAACCAAGGCAGACCGTGTGTGATAGTTACACCTTTCACACACGATCCTACACATAAAACTGTGTGGGATGTACATACGAACGGAAACGTTTTCCTTGGATTGACTGTGTGTGATATACATACCTATGGAAATGTTTTTGGGATTCACCGTGTTGGATGTACATACCTACGGAAATGTTTTTCTGGGATTCACCGTGTGGATGTACATACCTACGGAAATACTTTTCTGGGATTCGCCGTGTGGGATGTACATACCTACGGAAATGTTTTTCTGGGATTCACCGTGTGGGATGTACATACCTACGGAAATGATTGGGTTTTGATGCCTCGCCTAATCGCACACGGCCCCAGCCTGTGTCCCAGGAGGGCCTATCCTCAATGATTTCTGGGTCGTGTGGGAAGGACCCCCCTATCGCCCACATTCACTTAGAGACGGTTCCAAATGCCGTCACAGAAAGGGGTTAAAAACCATTTGTATAGCACCAACGCATACCAGTGTCACAACAGCACCAAAAGTGGTGATTTATTTTCTTATACTAACAGAGCTTATGATATTTTCTGTTGAGTTTTGTGTTGTGAAGTTCTCAAGTTTTGGGTAAAGATTTGATGGACTACGGAATAAGGAGTGGCAAGAGCCTAATATTGGGGATGCCCAAGGCACCCCAAGGTAATATTCAACGACAACCAAGAGCCTAAGCTTGGGGATGCCTCGGATGCCATCCCCTCTTTCGTCTTCATTCATCGCTAACCATACTTGGAGCTATATTTTTATTCACCACATAATATCTGTTTTTCTTGGAGCGTCATTTTATTTTATTAGGATTTGCTTGTTGTTTGATTAATATCCCAAGATCTAAAATTCTTAAATGTTAGAGAGTCTCTACATAGTTAAATAATTATTCAACTACTCATTGATCTTCATTTATATCTTTTGGAGTAGTTTGTCTTTTGCTCTAGTGCTTCACTTATATAATTTTAGAGCACAACGGTGGTTTTATTTTAAAAAATTAATGAACTCTCATGCTTCACTTATATTATTTTGAGGGTCTTTAAACAACATGGTAATTTTCTTTGAATACTATGAGAAGTTTGATTCCTTATGATTGTTTTGAGATATGAAGATGGTGGTATTAGAGTCATGCTAGTTAGTAGTTGTGAATTTGAGAAATACTTGTGTTGAGGTTTGTGAGTCCCGTAGCATGCACGTATGGTGAACCGTTATGTAACGAAGTTGGAGCATGAGATAATTTTTGATTGTCTTCCTTATGAGTGGCGGTCGGGGACGAGCGATGGTCTTTTCCTACCAATCTATCCCCCTAGTAGCATGCGCGTAGTACTTTTCTTCGATGACTAATAGATTTTTGCAATAAGTATGTGAGTTCTTTATGACTAATGTTGAGTCCATGGATTATATGCACTCTCACCTTTCCGCCATTGCTAGCCTATCTAGTACCGCACAACTTTCATCGGTACCATAAACCCATCATATACCTTCCTCAAAACAGCCACCATACCTACCTATTATAGCATTTCCATAGACATTCAGAGATATATTGTCATGCAACTTTTGACCGTTCCGTTTATTATGACACGCTTCATCATTGTCATATTGCTTTGCATGATCATGTAGTTGACATTGTATTTGTGGCAAAGCCACCGATCATAATTCTTTCATACATGTCACTCTTGATTCATTGCACATCCCGGTACACCGCCAGAGGCATTCATATAGAGTCATATTTTGTTCTAAGTATCGAGTTGCAATTCTTGAGTTGTAAGTAAATAAAAGTGTGATGATCTTCATTATTAGAGCATTGTCCCATGTGAGGAAAGGATGATGGAGACTATGATTCCCCCACAAGTCGGGATGAGACTCCAGACGAATATATATATATATATATATATATATATATATATATATATAGAAGAGGCCGAAGAAAAGGGAAGGCCCAAAAAAATAACAAAAATGAGAGAAAATGAGAGAAGGGGTAATGCTACTCTCCTTTTACCACACTTGTGCTTCAAAGTAGCACCATAATCTTCATGATAGAGAGTCTCCTATATTGTCACTTTCATATACTAGTGAGAATTTTTCATTATAGAACTTGGCTTGTACTCCCTCTGTAAACTAATATAAGAGCGTTTAGATCACTACTTTAGTATTCTAAACGCTCTTATATTAGTTTACGGAGGGAGTATATTCCAACGATGGGCTTCCTCAAATTGCCCTAGGTCTTCATGAGCAAGCAAGTTGGATGCACACCCACTTAGTTTCTTTTCGAGATTTCATAAACTTATAGCTCTAGTGCATCCGTTGCATGGCAATCCCTACTCACTCACATTGATATCTATTGATGGGGATCTCCATAGCCCGTTGATACGCCTAGTTGATGTGAGACTATCTCCTTATTTTTGTCTTCTCCACAACCACCATATTTTGTTCCATCTATAGTGCTATGTCCATGGCTCACGCTCATGTATTGCGTGAAAGTTGAAAAGGTTTAAGAACATCAAAAGTATGAAACAATTGTTTGGCTTGTCATCGGGGTTGTGCATGATTTGAATATTTTGTGTGATGAAGATGGAGCATAGCTAGACTATATGATTTTGAAAATTAAGCTTTCTTCGGCCATGTTATTTTGAGAAGACATAATTATCTTGTTAGTATGCTTGAAGTATTATTCTTTTTATGTCAATATTAAACTTTTGTTTTGAATCATACGGAGATGAACATTCATGCCACAATAAAGAAATTACATGGATAAAAATGTTAGGTAGCATTCCACATCAAAAATTATGTTTTTATCGTTTACCTACTTGAGGACGAGCAGGAATTAAGCTTGGGGATGCTTGATACGTCTCCAACGTATCTATAATTTTTGATTGTTCCATGCTATTATATTATCTATCTTGGATGTTTTATATGCATTTATATGCTATTTTATATGATTTTTGGGAGTAACCTATTAACCTAGAGCCCAGTGCCAGTTTCTGTTTTTCCTTGTTTTTGAGTTTTACAGAAAAGAAATATCAAACGGAGTCCAAATGATCTGAAAATTTACGGTGATTTTTTATGGACCAAAAGAAGCCCCCAAAGCAAAAGAGTTGGACCAGAAGAACCACGAGTCCTCCACAAGGGTGGAGGGCGCGCCCTCCGACCTTCTGGTTAACTCGTGGACCCACCTGACGTGAAACCGACGACAAAAATTCCTACAAATACAGAAACCCCCGAAAAGAAACCTAGATTGGGAGTTCCGCCACCGCAAGCCTCTATAGCCACCAAAAACCAATCGGGACCCTGTTCCGGCACCCTGCCAGAAGGGTAAATCATCACCGGTGGCCATCTTCATCATCCGGGCACTCTCCATGACAAGGAGGGAGTAGTTCACCCTCGGGGCTGAGGGTATGTACCATTAGCTATGTGTTTGATCTCTCTCTCTCTCTCTCTTGTGTTCTTGATTTGGCACGATGATGATGTACCGCGAGCTTTGCCATTATAGTTGGATCTTACAATGTCTGTAGCGACCCGACCCAAATGGATCAAGTCTCTGTGCTTAAGTGTCATCCCTGGATCGGTATGCTAACACACACAGTACTCGAGGAATTATAACAGAGGTAAATCACATGTAAAAGTAACGTAAATACTATTACCTCAATCCAAATAGCGGAAGTAACAACAAGGTTGTGGATTCCGATCAACACCAATGGCAAAGTTGAGTGTAGAAATCGTAACCAAAGGGTCAGTACATTGAATGTACTGGCAAATTCACACCATAGAGAGAAATGATGAACAATGGCTATCTCTACATGCATATTTGGCTGGTGGAAAAGCTCTATGGTTATAATGTTTTTGCCAAAAGCCAATTTTTCCCTACTGCAAAGGAATAAATTTTATTTAACTATCTTGGTGGTTGTTAAACATTGAGAATGGTTGACAGCATTCTCAATCCCAATTAAGTAACATCATTAAAACCCAACAAATTATTTAAGTAACGTGATGAGATCAACGGGATAATCCAATAACTAGATACTCAAGACGTCCATAACCAGGGACACGGCTAATCATGATTAGTTTATACACTCTGCAGAGGTTTGTGCACTTTCCCCACAAGACTCGATCTCCTTCGTTTGGATTCTCGCACTACATGGTGTTTGAGAAACGGATGACCGAGACATAGTCTTTCAGAAGCGCTAGCACCTTACGATCGGGTAGACCATTACACCTACTTTCCCCTACATCTGCTAGTCTACCACTGTAAGAGTTCGCACGACTTACTCAACTATGCTAGAGCCCATAGTAGCTTGTGGCTGCACACGGAAGTTTCTAGCATGAATAATCTCATGATCCCTTTGAGCCTGGGTGGCGGTCCATAAAAAACAAGCAATCCTGAAATACCCAGGTGCCTAGACAGACAATCGCTGGAATACCCAGGTGCCTCAGTCCACCCAGATGTGTGTTAAAGTTGCCACCTTAAGTAAACCATTAATTAACAATCTCACATCTGTCATGAAATACTCTCATACCCAATCCACGTCTATGAGCATAGCATGGCAATATAAGCATAACGTAATAGTAACTCCCAAGGGTTGAATGCAGGGCAATAGGTTCCTACCTCATCAACTACTTCCCAATACCCACATGTTATCAATCCTACTCATGCAATGTTTGAGGGTGAAACTAATGCATAAAACTGGGTATAAAAGGGATATGATCAAAGTGTGAACTTTCCTGCAATGTTGATGAAGATGATTCACACTCAAAACTCTTGATAGTTCTACTTGTCACACTCCATTCAATCTATCGTGAGCAAGCAATAGTAACCACACATAAGCAATCACTCAGAAGATCGGGAAAAACGAAGAAGACAGTTCGGAAAACATCAAAACCAAGCAAATAACTCTTGCAGCATAAAACAATTTCTAACAGTACCAAATTATGTGAATTTGGCCTTATCAGAAAGTTCAGGTCAAGAGGTTCAATTTGCAAAAAGAATCAACTCAAACGGAGCTACGAAACTCAAGTTATGATCAAACGAAGTTTGAATTCAAATCTGGTCTAATTGAAATTTTAAATTTTCAAAAACATGTTTGGGCTGGATTATTGGATAGAGGGGATCATAACGAAGATGTGAGCGTTGGTTTCATTGGATTTGGACAAACGAGTAAAAAGTAGTGGTTGTTTGAAAAACATGGACTAACCTATAAGTAAGATATTTTCGTATAGGTCCCTGACGTAAATAAACAGAAAACGAAAAGACTAAATAATGAACGTTTGCTTATAAGGTCTAAACAGTGGACGTTCGCTGTTTAATAAAACCTAAAAAAACAGTTCTAGTCTAGGGTTTTAAAGAAAAAAACCAAACCTAAAAAAAGATCGGGGTCGGTTTATACCGGTTCACGGTGCTTCAAAGAAAACCGGCGGTTCGCGAAGCGGATCGGACCGGCGAGCTCCGGCGAGGCAGCGCGGGCCTCCGGTGGGCGGCTCCGGTCGTCGGAGGAGACGGCGAGGCGCACGGGAAGAGGCGGCGGTGGGGTCAACGGCATGGCGGGCGGAGCGATGCGGAGCAGCAGCGTCGGCGGTTGTCGGCGTGGTGCGGCGGCGCGATGAGAGAGAAGGAGAGGAGAGGCCGCGGGGCTGTGGGATTTATAGGGGGAGGGCGAGGCGATGGCGTGGGCGAGGGGGCAAAGCAAGGCGGCGCGGAGGTGGCCGGGTCAGGCACGGCGGCGGTGATGCGTGCAGGCGGCGGAGTCCGGGCGGAGTCCCGTGGGAGCTCGGGGAAGGGCGCGGAGGTGGGCTGGGCCGCGGCCTGGCTGGGTTGGCTAGGCCGGCCCAGTCGGGAAAAGGGGTTTTTTTAAATAAAAGTTTTCTAGTCAAACAAAAAAAGCTAAATAAGCAAAAATAAGATATAGGCATATAATATATCAAAATTTTCAGAAAAAGATTTTTCTACAAGTTGAACATTTTCCTAGCTTTCAATAAAATTCACACAAATTCAGATAATTCAAAGAGTGCTACTGGTCTAATAAAATCCAATAAAAACATTATAAAAATACCAAGATTAATTCAAATTTATTTCTCTCCAATTTTTTGATGTAGGGAATCATGTTGCCCTATTTTCCATATATTTTATTTTTGGAGAAAAATAATTTGAATAAAACCCAAATAACTCCAATTGGAAATAAATTCAAAGGGGTTTTGAATTTAATTCTTTGAAACTTCGACTCATATTTCATATGTTTTGAAGAAGTCATGTTATCTTCGCTCTTGAAAATCATTGAGTTGCATGAAGTTTATTAATTTGAAATATTTCCAGATGAAATTCAAATATTTTCAACACCCCTTTTCATTTAAATAAATGGAAGAAGTCATGTCATCTTCTCTCCAGGGTTTTGTGATGAAAAGAATTTGAATTCACGAGGATCAAAATGCAAAAGGTGAAAGTTTGGGAAAGTCCTTTTATTCCCTCTCATTTAACTTTCAAAAAGTTTCGAATTTCACTCAATCAATCACACAACAATCAAACAATCAATCTATCTATCTATTTATTATAACATTCCAAAATTTAGAATTTTGGGATGTTACAAACCTACCACCCTTAAAATGAATCTCGTCCTCGAGATTCGGAGAGGCTAGCAAGGGATAGGTTAGGGTTTGGGGGTCTCCTTAAAATCCATTGATCATCACACGGGGGGTCTGGGGTGCTACCACCCTCAGAAGTATGGTTACGATTCCATCAAAACTCATATACTCCATTCTTATTGTTAACAGTGTCAGTCTTCTTAGATCTTCAGGATAATTCCTTATCCGGGCTCTTCCGGTAGTGGCATACACTAGTGCAGAACCGGGCAATAGCACCGGTTCGTAAGGCCCTTTAGTGCCGGTTTGGTAACCGACGCTAAAATGTAGGCACTAAACCCCTCCCCCCCTTTAGTACCGGTTCAGCACGAACCGGTGCTAAAGGGCAACCACGTGGCACGAGCCAGCTTTGGGGGCAGGGAGTCCTTTAGTACCGTTTGGTGTCACCAACCGGTATTAAAATGTTTGGGGGGTTTTGGGTTTATGATTTCTTTTTCATTTAATTTTGTGTTTTCCATTTAATTCTTTTTCGTTTGCTGGTATTTTACGATACTACATATTGTACACGTTATGCATATATATAAATAGAATTTCTAGTAGAACCGATCATAATATATATATATATATCATCGAATGTCTCACAACCACCATTAATTAATTCACACATATATACACACATGTATATATATATATACAATTTCTCCTAATTGGTGCCTTCGGAGCCAGTGGCATTAGCCTAGCTAATTGGTGCCTTCGGAGCACGATAACAATTGGAAGTGGTTCATGGGGGCGGTAGCGGGTAATAGTATTCTCCTTTGGGATCTATGACCTGGTCGAGCAAAAATCCCGCTATTTCCTCTTGAATTGCTTCTATGCGGTCCTGTGCTAGGAGCTTGTCCCGCACCTCTTTGAACTGTTAAGAAGGAGATCAATATGCATGTGTATTAGTTGTGTGACTAGATATCGATAATGGTGTAAAAATTGTGAATAGTGTTCTGACAATCGATATCGTACCCACTCCTGTCTTTGAGATTTGCTCCTTTCGGACGCCATCATGCGAATGTTCTCGCAAACGTAGTATGCACATAGATCATTCCCCGGCGCCTGCTTCAGGGCCTTTACGAGAATGGAATTTTGATCAGATAATAATTAATCAAGCATGATAATTAAAGAGATGGCAGCTAGCTAGTACTACTTAATTACTTACCTTGGGTCGATACCATTTCAGACTTTGTTTCCATGGGCCTGGAGTGACCCTGATGAACTTTGCCCAAGCCCTGCCCGCCGACAAAGAAAATGAATAAATGGGTTATTAAATAGTTGTTATCAGGAAATGACGAACTAATTAAATAGGCCGAGATATAGTTAATAATGATTGAAATTACCTGTTGACTATCCCCTTCACGATGCTGTAGTCACTTGCTTTCTTAAGTAGCGAGTCTAGTACTTCAACTGTTCCTTCATCAACTTTAATGATTAACAAGATCCAGTGAAATCTGCATGCACACACGTTTGCATGTCTTAATTAAGCGGGCATATGTAAGCAAAAACATGTAGCTATAGCTAGTAGGGAAAAACAGAATTTGTAGTACAAGACAGTGTGACTCACTGGAAGTTGTAAGGAAGTAGTATATCTTCATTGTATTTGAGTTCCTTGAAGAACTGTAGCATGCTTTCCTCTACACATTTTGCGTGATATGGATCTATTTTCCATGTGTATTCATTAATGGTATTTGGGTCAACGAACCCAATGCCATAGCGTCCACCTTTTTTCATTTCATAAATCTTCATCCTGCATAATACCACAGAAAAGAATATAGTGAGGATAATTACAGGTAATGATTGATCAAAATGATCAGCTAGCTTGAGACTTAAATTACAGAAAGAAATCACTTACAGACAATAGCAACTAACGATAGATTTGTCGAGTGCGTCTTTATTGTATAGCTGAAAAAGTTCTGAATAGTCAACGGTCACAGCTTTCTTATGGTAGTAATGCTCCTCGTTGACATTCACCATGAGGGACTCTCGATTGGAAATCTTGGTAATGTCCATGTACCATTGATGCAATGCATACATTCTCGTTGGGAGCTTATTGACTTCCTCTGGCTCAACCAAAGGTTGGCCCCGGGCATATTTCCGTTTTATTTCCTCCTCTCTAGTCGGAGACATGGGCTCGATATCGAGGAGTTGTCCAACAGTGATCCCGATCGATTCAGCCTGTGCAATATGCTCCTCGGTTATTACGACATCGCCCAGCCCGGGAACGTTAATGGTTTGCCCACAATAATATTGGGCGCGCCTACTCTCATGTGTTGTTGGCACAACAAGCGGGGGGATTGATTGCGCCGCCTGTTCTCCCAGCTGGGGAACGGTTTTACCGCTCCTTTTGCCAGCTGATTTGCTCGAGCTCGAGCTCGCCTCTTTCTGTAGACGTGCTCGATTTAACTTCTTGATGTGGCGCTCATAGTCTGAGTCAACAGGCTTGGGAGCTGGTGGTCTAGCCATACGAATGAAGTGGTCAATCTTTTCCACAGGCACTTTCTCCCTTGGCGGCGGTGGCGGTTTCGGTGCAAAATGGGCTTCCACCTCGGCCTTCGATATGGCTACGTTTTCCTCCTCGGACTTGTCGTAAGGCCTCTGCGGAAGAGGCGCGAGGCTTCTTGGACCATATTGAAATCGCTTGCCTCCGCCTGTACCTGCAGTACTACCTCGACTTGTACCGCTACGCACCATAGCTGAGGCGTCTCTCTTCCGTGATTGCTGAGGCGGCGAAGACGGCTGACGTGGCTGAGTTGGAGGAGGAGGAGTGGCCTGAAGCTGTGCCGGACTTGGAGGAGGAGTGGCCTGAAGCTGTGCCGGACTTGGAGGAGGAGTGGCCTGACTCTTTGCCGGACTTGGAGGAGGAGTGGCCTGAAGCTGTGCCGGACTTGGAGGAGGAGTGGCCTGACGCGTTGGTGGACTTGGAGGAGCGGGAGTCTGCTGACTCGGTGGTGGACTATGATGAGGAGTCGGATGACGCGGTGTCGGTGGCCTTTGAAAGATGATGCAATCCTTTCTCCATAGGATGATACGATGGTTGGCCTCTCCTAGTGTGTGCTCATCGTCACCTCCAGGAATGTCAAGCTCTAGCCCCGAATATTGGTCCACCACCTCATCAACCAAGACACGAGCATAGCCCGCTGGAATCGGGTTGCAATGGAAGGTTGCCTCGGGGGGATTTGTAAAAGCAAGGGCATCCGCCACCTTCATGGATATGTTCTTCATTTTGAAGTGTAGCTCGCAGTTAGTGTTCTCCATGATGTCATCCACTGGGTAGCTATCCAGCAATGCGTCGCCCGGGGCGGAACCCACGCTGCTTCTCGGCATGGATGGGACGGTGCTATCCATTGGTGGATCATCCGCTAGCTGCTGAGACCCCCTTTGCTGGCTAAGTGAGTCGATCTGCTCCTGCTGCCGCTGGAATTTGATTGCCAAGTCCGCGTGCGCTGATTCTAGGCCTTGAAGGCGTTCATAGTCTAGCTTCCTCTGCTCCTCCTCCATCTTCCTCTTCTTCTCCTCCGCAATCTTCTTTCTCGCACGGGTTCTGTAGTCGGCGTTCCAGTCCGAAAACCCCTCATACCACGGAATAGCGCCCATGCCTCGTGTTCTTCCCGGGTGTTCAGGATTTCCCAGGGCACGCGTAAGCTCGTCGTTCTCTCTGTTGGGCTCGAACAACCCGGATCGAGCCTCTTCTATTGCAACAAGTAGCTTATCTTCGGCTCCGTCCAGACATGCCTTCTTGGAAACTTTGCCTGTCTTCGGGTCCAACTCCCCCCCATGCGCATAGAACCAAGTCCTGCACCTGGGGGGCCAGCTCAATGTTTCTGGAGTGACACCTGCATCCAGCATCTCTTTCTCAGACTTATCCCACTTAGGCAATCCCACCGCATAGCCACCTGGCCCCAGCTTATGGAACTTATCCTTTTTTGCGGCATTGGCCTTGTTTATTCTCGACCGTTCCTTAGATAATTCCGAATCCTTGAATTTCACGAAATCGTCCCAATGAGCACTTTGGTTCTCTAGTGTTCCCTCGAATACTGGAGTCTTCCTTCCTCCGTTGACGTACTTGGCCCATTCACGAATCTTGTGGTTCTTGAATGCAACCGCCATCTTCCTAAGAGCAGCGTCCTTGACTTTCTCCACATCTGCTTTTGTGAAATGATCTGGTAGGGTGAAATGTTCCATGAGCGTTTCCCAAAGCAACTGTTTTTGTCTGTCGTCGACAAAAGTAACTCCTGGACGTGGCTTTGATGGCTCTCTCCATTCTTGAAGGGAGATCGGGAGTTGGTCCTTCACAAGAACTCCGCACTGACGAACGAACTTGTCCGCAATCTTCTTAGGCGCGAATGGTTCGCCATTAGGTCTGATTGCCTCGATATTGTACTTTACGCCCTCCTTCAACTTTTTGTTCGGGCCTCGTTTCGTCCTGTTGCCTGAAGATTTGCTCGATCCGGATGGCTGAAAGAAGAAAGATCGATTCGTTAATATATCTTCAAGTCATTTAAAACATGTGATGATCACCAGATGCCTGCTTATATAAATATATATACCTCGCCGGTCTTTGTTGTTTCAAGATCAACATTTTCTTCGTCATGTTCATAGTTCACGACTTCATCAATTCGGTCGTCGCGATCGAATATCATATCACCCTCCCCGGTGTTGTTTAGATATTCGGAGCCGTCATAATCTTCTTCATTCTGATCATCATCTGGCCCGCGAGGATTGCGTATGATATTGAACAGGGCCTCTTCTCCCTCTCTGCCGGTATTGTCCGCCATAGGTTTTGTTTAACTAATCCAAAAGAAATATATTCAAATTACAATGCATGGATGCAATCAATTAATAAAGAAAAACTGAATCAATCATAGTACATAATAAGCATCATCGAATATAATCTCGAATACGTCGTCTCGAATAATAGATATAATCTCAAATACATCGTCTCGAATAATAGATATAATCTCGAATACATCGTCTCGAATAATAGATATAATCTCGAATACATCGTCTCGAATAATATATAATCTCGAATACATCGTCTTGAATATTATATATCGAGTACATCACTGGCTAGGTAGCTAATAAAGATTGAATACTACAGAAGAATCTAGGACACTCGTGGTTCCTTCGGCGCGGGCGATGGACACCCAAAGAGAAGGAACCCTCACAGGATCATAGCTGAAGTGAGATCCCTGAAGAAACTGCCAGGTATTAGAGAACCTGCCGCCCTCTAACGCAACCATGTAGCGATGGACGTGCTCGTCCTCCTCCCTGACACGGCGACGTACCTCCTCTGGCGGGGCCGGCTCCCTCTGCACCGAAACTGGCCCACGCGAACGCCACCAAATGAGATCAGGGTCGACGACGGGACCCGGGGCCGGGTTCCTCATCAAGCGGCGCGCCCCTCCAGGCAGCACCTCCCAGTGCCAGCCCGGCGGAGCCCAGTCCCAGACATGGGTCAGCCGGACGTCGTCGCGGACGGGTCGACGGCGAGGATGCAGGCCAGGCATCATCCAGAACAAATACTAGTTATATGCCCGCAAAAAGTAATATTTTTTTAATGATTGGATTTTGATAACTAAAATTTCTAACATTTCTATATAACTAACATGCCTATAACATTTCTATCAATGCTATATAACTAACATTTCTAATATTTCTATAACTAAAAAACAGAAGAAAAAAATTATAGCATTTCTATATATATAACTAACATTTGTATAACATTTCTAATATTTCTATAACTAAAAAACAGAAAAATTTCTAACAATTCTAACTATTTTATAACTATTTCTATAACTAAAAAACAGAAAAATTTCTAACTATTCTAACTATTTCTATAACTAAAAAACAGAAAAATTTCTAACAATTCTACCATTTCTATAACATTTCTAACATTTCTATAACTAACTATGTGTGTGTGTGCTCACCGGCGAGGCGAGAGGCGATGGGCGGCGGCGACGGGGACGGCGACGGGCGCGGCGACGACGGGGATGGCGACGACGGGGACAGGGACGGGGCGGCAACGACGGGGACGGGCCGGGGCGGCGACGACGGGGACGGGGCGGCGATGACGGGGACGGGGACGACGCGGGACGGGCCGGGACGGCGCGGCGGTGACGACGGCGACGGGGACGACGGGGCAGCGACGACGGGGACGGGGGCAGCGACGAGGGTTATGGAGACGGGGGCGGCGGGCGACGGGGCAGAGGAGAAGAAGCAGAGGAGAAACTGAAATTTTTGAAGTGTTTAGTTATATAGGATGGACCTTTAGTACCGGTTGGAGCCACCAACCGGTACTAAAGGCCTGTTTTGGCCAGGCCAAGCGGCGGGAACCGCACCCCCTTTAGTGCCGGGTGGTGGCGCCAACCGGTACTAAAGCCCCCCCCCCCTTTAGTACCGGTTGGTGCTACCACCCGGCACTAAAGGGGGTGCGCTGGCGCAGGTGCGGTGCGAAATGTTTAGTCCCACCTCGCTAGCCGAGGGGCGTCCGCACTGGTTTATAAGCCCCAGTGCGGTAGCTCCCTCGAGCTCCTCTCCAAAGCAGGCCTACTGGGCCTAAATGTTCTGTGCTGCCCTGTGGGCCTACTGGGCCTTTGCGGGCCTGCATCCTGGCCCAACAACAGGTTGGGTTTCTAGTCGTATGCAGGCCGCTGTGGCGCAGTAGGTGGGCTTTTTTTCTTTTTTTGCTTTATTTATTTTTGTTTGAGTTGTTTTTTTGCTGTATTTAGAGTTTCTTTGTGAATATTTTTGCTTTAGGTACAAAAAATTACAAACTTTCTGTTAGTACCGGTAGTTTACAAATTTGAATAGTTTAAATTTTGATTTATTTGAAATTTGTGTGAATCACTAGTTTGTGAATAACTTAACTTTGAGAATAGATTTTTCAGTGATTCTTTTTTCTTATGTTTAATATTAGTGTGTTTTATCATTATATTCAATTTGGTAATGCTTAGGTTATTTAAAAAAATAAAATGCCTTCTGTAACGGATGAGTTTGCGTCCGAAACCCTGATACTTCGAAAGAGATTGTCCATTTAGTACACGAAGTGCATCCAGTTTTTGCGGTAACCCTCTCTACTTTTTTGCACATGCTATGTGGGTGAAATTATGATACCATGCCAACTTTCAACCTTTTCTGAGTTCATTTGAAATGCTTTTCAATTTCAGGGTCATTTAGCTTAAAAAATCAGTAAAGGCATGAAAGAATTTGTTTGCACATAAAATTTCTTCGCGTTTCAAATGCCAAAACACATAACTACCCTAACTATTACAGAGATTCCCTCCTGGGTGTGAAACACAGAAGAAAGTGATGATAGTGAAGCCGATCACATCCCAGATCTTTGGGTGTGAAACTTTTTCTTCGCGTGTGTCCCTTTGCGCCGTAACCATGGAAAATCTTCATCATTTAACGGGATGCTCGGGTCAATATTCACTGTGAATGGAGCAATTTCATCAAACTTTTCATAATCTTCTGACATGTCTGTCTTGTCATCCACTCCCACGATGTTTCTCTTCCCAGAAAGAACTATGTGCCGCTTTGGCTCATCGTACGATGCATTCGCTTCCTTATCTTTTCTTTTTCTTGGCTTGGTAGACATGTCCTTCACATAGAAAACCTGTGCCACATCATTGGCTAGGACGAATGGTTCGTCTGCATACGCAAGATTGTTGAGATCCACTGTTGTCATTCCGTACTGCGGGTCTTCCGTTACCCCGCCTCGTGTCATATTGACCCATTTGCACCGAAACAAAGGGACCTTCAAACCACGTCGATAGTCAAGTTCCCATATGTCCTGTATATAACCATAATATGTTTCCTTTCCTGTCTTGGTTTCTGCATCAAAGCGGACACCACTGTTTTGGTTGGTGCTCTTCTTATCTTGGGCGATCGTGTAAAATGTATTACCATTTATCTCGTACCCTTTGAAAGTCATTATATTCGAAGATGGTAACTGGGACAGCAAGTACAGGTCATCTTCAATAGAGGTGTCATGCATGGTACGTGTCTGCAACCAGCTGGCGAAACTCCTGGTTTGTTCACGTGTAATCCAGTCATCAGACCGCTCCGGGTGTTTGGAGCGTAGCAAATTCTTGTGTTCATCCATATACGGAGCCACCAAGGCGGAATTCTGTAGAACTGTGTAGTGTGCTTCAGTGAGAGAATGTCCGTCCATACATATTATTTGTTCCCCTCCTAGCGTGCCTTTTCCATCCAGTCTGCCCTTATGCCGCGATTCAGGAACACCAATCGGCTTAAGGTCAGGAATAAAGTCAATACAAAACTCAATGACCTCCTCATTTTCATGGCCCTTGGAGATGCTTCCTTCTGGCCTAGCACGGTTATGAACATATTTCTTTAAGACTCCCATGAACCTCTCAAAGGGGAACATATTGTGTAGAAATACAGGACCCAAAACGTTAATCTCTTCGCATAGGTGAACTAGGACGTGCGTCATGATGTTGAAGAAGGATGGTGGGAACACCAACTCGAAACTGACAAGACATTGCACCAAATCATTCTCTAACCTTGGTATGATTTCTGGATCGATTACCTTCTGAGAGATTGCATTGAGAAATGCACATAGCTTCACAATGGCTAATCGAACGTTTTCCGGTAGAAGCCCCCTCAATGCAACCGGAAGCAGTTGCGTCATAATCACGTGGCAGTCATGAGACTTTAGGTTCTGGAACTTTTTCTCTGCCATGTTTATTATTCCCTTTATATTCGACGAGAAGCCAGACGGTACCTTAATACTAAGCAGGCATTCAAAGAAGATTTCCTTCTCTTCTTTGGTAAGAGCGTAGCTTGCATGACCCTGATGTATGCCGTCTTTTCCGTGCATACGTTGCTGGTCCTCCCGTGCCTCAGGTGTATCTTTTGTCTTCCCATACACGCCCAAGAAGCCAAGCAGGGTCACACAAAGATTCTTCGTCACGTGCATCACGTCGATTGCGGAGCGGACCTCTAGGTCTTTCCAATAGGGCAGGTCCCAAAATATAGATTTCTTCTTCCACATGGGTGCGCGTCCGTCAGCGTCATTCGGAACAGGTTGTCCACCAGGACCCTTTCCAAAGACCACCTTCAAATCCTTGACCATATCATGTACATCAGCACCAGTACGGTGGCGAGGCTTCGTCCGGTGATCCGCCTCACCTTTGAAATGCTTGCCTTTCTTTCTTACGGGATGCCTGCTCGGAAGAAATCGACGATGTCCCAGGTACACATTCTTCTTACAATTAGCCAAATATATACTGTCGGTATCGTCCAAATAGTGCGTGCATGCGCGGTATCCCTTATTTGTCTGTCCTGAAAGGTTACTGAGAGCAGGCCAATCATTGATGGTCACGAACAGCAACGCCTTTAGGTCAAATTCTTCCCCCATGTGCTCATCCCACGCACGTACACCTGTTCCATTCCACAGTTGTAAGAGTTCTTCAACTAATGGCCTTAGGTACACATCAATGTCGTTGCCGGGTTGCTTAGGGCCTTGGATGAGCACTGGCATCATAATGAACTTCCGCTTCATGCACAACCAAGGAGGAAGGTTATACAAATATAGAGTCACAGGCCAGGTGCTATGGTTGATGCTTTGCTCCCCAAAAGGATTAATGCCGTCTGCGCTTAGACCAAACCATACGTTCCTTGCGTCATCTGCAAACTCCTTCCCGTACTTTCTTTCGATTTTTCTCCACTGCGACCCGTCAGCGGGTACTCTCAACTTTCCGTCTTTCTTACGGTCTTCTCTGTGCCATCGCATCGCCTTGGCATGCTCTTTGTTTTGGAACAAACGTTTCAACCGTGGTATTATAGGAGCATACCACATCACCTTGGCAGGAATCTTCTTCCTGGGGCGCTCGCCCTCGACATCACCAGGGTCATCGCGGCTGATCTTATAGCGCAATGCACCGCATACCGGGCAAGCGTTCAAATCCTCGTACTCACGGCGGTAGAGGATGCAATCATTAGGGCATGCATGTATCTTCTGCACCTCTAACCCTAGAGGGCAGACAACCTTCTTTGCTTGGTACGTACTCTCGGGCAATTCGTTGTCCTTTGGAAGCATATCCTTTATCATTACCAGCAACTTTCCAAATCCCTTGTCAGATACACCATTCTCTGCCTTCCATTGCAGCAATTCCAGTGTGGTGCCCAGCTTTTTCTTGTCACCTTCGCAATTCGGGTACAACAATTTTTTGTGATCCTCTAACATGCGCTGCAACTTCTTCTTCTCCAAATCACTTGCGCAGTTTCTCTTTGCATCGGCAATGGCCCGACCTAGATCATCAACGGGCTCATCCGATGCCTCTTCTTCAGCTTCTTCCCGCATTGCCAGCTCAGCTTCTTCCTGCATTACCGGCTCAGCTTCTTTCCTCATTGTTGTATCATCGTATTCAGGGAACCCATGGCCAGGATAGCTGTCGTCGTCCTCTTCTTCTTCATTGTCTTCCATCATAACCCCTCTTTCTCCATGCTTGGTCCAAACATTATAGTGGGGCATGAAACCGGACTCAAACAGGTGGACGTGAATGGTTCTTGACGTAGAGTAATTGCGACCATTCTTACAGTCAGCACATGGACAATGCATAAAACCATCCGCTCGCTTGTTTGCCTCAGCCGCAAGCAGAAAAGTACGCACGCCATTAATGAACTCGGGAGAGCATCGGTCATCGTACATCCATTGCCGGCTCATCTTCAATACACAGCACCGAAAACATCAAATTAATACAATACATAAAGTTCATACATAAAGAGCATACAACACTTCAATGCAACAAACAAATAACTCTCTAGCTAAAGAATTTAAATGCAACAACAAATGCGATCAAGATCGCAACTAAGGTAACAATTGATCCAACAGCATAATGATACCAAGCCTCACTATGAATGGCATATTTTCTAATCTTTCTAATCTTCAAGCGCATTTTCTCCATCTTAATCTCGTGATCATCGACGACATCGGCAACATGCAACTCCAATTCCATCTTCTCCCCCTCAATTCTTTTCAATTTTTCCTTCAAATCCTCGTTTTCTCTTTCAACTAAATTTAACCTCTCGACAATAGGGTCGGTTGGAATTTCGGGTTCAACTACCTCCTACATACAAATATCTATGTCAACTTGATGGGCATAATTTGTCATAAACACGAAATGCAATGAATAGTTTTAAAAGAGAATATACCACATCCGAATCATAACCCGGACGAGGGCCGACGGGGACGGATATCAAAACCATGGCACTATGCATAACAAACAACGTATGGGTAAGATAATTATACGAGTAACTATATATCCAAATCACACAAACATCATTTTTTATATAAAACTTCATGAACAAGAGGCTCACCACAAGGTGGTGCCGGCGACGGGACGTTGCGAGCGATCGACGGTGGTTACGACGGAGATTTAGAAGGTACTAAGTAAACCACACCTACATATGCAAAACTAAGTGTTATTTTTGACCTCAAATTGCATATAAATCAAATACTAGCACATATATATAATTCCTCCCAAATTACTAAACTCAAAAATCAATCACTATATAAAGCATTGCACGAGCTAATCTAGCAATGAGAGATGAAAGGAAAGAGTTGCTAACCTTTGTGATCATTTGAATGGATGGGGGCCTTCAAATCTTGGGAAAAATGTGTGATGAGCTTGAGAGGAAGAGGGAAAAGAACAGAGAGGAGAGGGGAAAGGGGAAGAACAGAGCGAGCTCGGGTGGACGAAGGGTCTATGTAGGATGACCTTTAGTACCGGTTCGTGATACGACCCGGTACTAAAGGTGTTGGAGGGGCCCTGGACTGACAACATCCTGCCACCACTCACTTTAGTACCGGTTCGTGGCATGAACCGGTGCTAAAGGTTCGCCACGAACCGGTACTAATGAGAGTGGCCCGGCTAGCCATTGGAACCGGCACTAATGTACACATTAGTGCCGGCTCAAATTAAAACCGGCACTAATGTGCTTCACGTTTGACCCTTTTTCTACTAGTGATAACGTTTACCACAATTCTTCTGTCCTTTCATCTTGGTAAGGTTCTTCCATGACTGGATCTTCTTAGCTGACGGGTCTAGCGCCAATACTAAACAACTATCGATATATCATGGTGGTCAACAATTTAGGGTTTCTCCTGCAGGAAATGGGTCTGGTTGATCCTCACCATATAACCTACGGTTGACAAAGCTGCCTTGTACAAGGGAAAATTGCTATACCATTCTATGGTTCAAACAAGGTTTTGATCGTCGTCTCTCTACTATAGGTAAGTCACTCAGATTTACCATCCCATATAGCAAAGCAAATAATAAGAGTAAGTCGGTATGGTGATCAATCCATCCCGCACCCAAATTATTACCATGATACAGTTTAGCGAATCTCGCATACTAACACTCGGTCGTCCTCACAAGCATTGCAGAATTTCTCTTGTCGATGAACCAAGTTCGGATAAATCCATAGATTCTGCAAGCCAAACAAACATCTATCGTTACTTCACAACTCTCAGGTTTTGCGTAAACTCCTATAAAATCATCGGTTGTTAAAGTCGCAACTCCTTCCAGGGTTTTTCATTCAGCAAGAGGGTGTTTACCTCTTGGCAGGTCCTAGGGCCTGTGGGTTATGGCCCATCTCATCATTTGAAATCCTTGAACTCATCCTCGGGGCAACTAGTCATTATTCCAACATCCAGCTTCCAGCTTCCTAGCATACTTAAAATCCATCCAATTGTATTGTCTCCCTTCCTTCTATTTGTACAAGACTAAGACGTGATTACTCAAACTCATCATGGAGTTATAATCGTTCCATAATACCAACATCATACCTCCTTTATATCCAATAGTAATTCATCTCTTCATCCTCGTGGGTTATCCCACATACCGAGATAAAAACTTATACTTATGAAGTCCATATTCCACTTCGTGGAACATCATTATCCTTTTCAGGGTCAAGCGTCCTTACAGGGGAATATTGGCCATCTCTGCATGGCACTTCTTCAACTGAGAAACGTGAAACACATCATGAGCTCCTGACAGTCCTTCGGGTGACTCCAACTTGTTGGCCACTTCTCCCATACGCTCCAAAACTCGGTATGGTCCTACAAATCTCGGGGCTAACTTTCCCTTAACTCCAAATCGTTTAACTCCTCGCAGAGGGGACACACGAAGACATGCTCGATCTCCAATTTCATAGACTACCTCCTTGCGTTTTTGAGTCTGCATAACTCTTCTGCCTGGACTGAGCTACCTTCAGTCTATCTCGAATCAACTTAACATTCTCTTCTGACTCCTTGATCACATTTGGTCCAACAACTGACGGTCTCCAACTTCATCCCACATACTCTTGGGGCATCACACATATCGAGACAAAACTTGTATTCATTTTGTCCGAAATCCACTCAGTGGAGTATCCTTATCTTTTCCAGGGGTCAAGAGTTCTTACAGGGTACTACCACCCTTAAAATGCACAAATCTTCCATAGACCATATTTCTCATATCCTCAAAAATGGCCAAAATCCTTCTTCATAGAGTAACAACTCATAAAATCCATATCAGTACCAACGATGCTAACTTTATTCACTCTCAATTGATTACAATCTCTCGCTTTTCCATTACATGTCTCAACTCAACACCTCAATATAAAAGAAAATGTTCTCACTTCTACTACTCCATTTATTTTGTTGCAAACTCACTATCTAGCACAAGTCTCCTTCTCCTTGGGGAATCCTCTGGCAAAGTGCCCTGCTCCATTACAACATATTACTTCTGACAAGTCTCGAGTTTTCCTTTTTGGGCAACTGTTGAGGTAGTGCCCTGACTCCTTGCACCTGTAACAGGTGATATGACTCAGGTCCCTCCTGGGCTCCAATCTGTTTCTCTTCCTGGACTTTTCCATTCCAATCAGGGCTTCTATTTCATGTGGGTCATATTCTACTTCCTTTGTCGGGAATTCTACTAGATCCCCATTCAAACAATTCTGGGAGATGTGTCCTTCTTCTCCACATGAATAGCATGACTTGGTGCAGGGTTTAATTGGTTCTTCTTTGAGTGTGTCCTCCACCTCTTCCTTCATCAAAGTTTCTTCTAAAATTTCCATGAGGGCTCCTTTCATTATTTCTTTCTCCTGCTGGATGGGTCGTTGTACCATGGGGTAAATGTGACACTGAGCAGGATAGTGGGTAGTCCCTTCACACAAGAGACAAGTAATCTGCCTAGTTGGGCATTCTTCAACTAGGTGACTTCCTTCACAATTAGGGCATTCATCCTTGTGTTCTTTATGGGTGTGTCCTATTTCTCCACAAATCTTGCATGCACAAGGTTTCTTCATATCCTTTCCATAAGGCTTCAACTTCTGGGACACAACTTGAGACTTTGGCAGAGTCAACTTAAATTCTTTCCAAGTGGTTACTCCTTGCCATCCATTGATGGTTTGGTACGTCCTCCACCAAGTAGCAGCACCTCTTTCAAAGCACTAAAGAGCATGCTGGGTCATATCCTTTTCGACTATAAGGTTATTCTTCATGTGATCCTCCATGTTCTGGATCCATTGGTCCGTCTTCAATTGACTCATCGGTCTAGAAAATATAAGCTCATCTTCATTCATCCTCTATTGGGTCCATGGGTTTGGGGTGAGATAAGAGAGATAGAGAGGGATACACACAATACAAACAAAAGTTTTGAAAAGACAGATTTTATTTGTGGCTGTCGGGAAAAACATCAAACAAATGACAGCTCACAAACGTCGCATCTAACGTAGGTATATAACTGGGGTTTGGTCTTCTAAAGGTCAATAAATCTTCAACGTCATCTAACTCTTCAAGTCTTGTTCATGCCTCCAATGGCTTCTTCTGATCATGCTTGTCTTTCTCAAGTCCTTTTGCCAGCTCATCTCTGTTGTAGCAAAGTCTCTCGTGACATCCTTGAATATTCTGGAGTTGCATTCCAAACTTCTGGGTTTCAACATCCTTGGCATGAGCCATGGTCATACTGTCCTTCAGTTCCTGACGAATCTCCTGTATCTCATGGTTTTACTCCTCTAGCTTGGCTGCTTTCAACTTCTGGGTCCTGAGTTCTTCACGAAACGCTTCCTTATCAAATACTGCTTCCTGTAGGTCCATCGTAACTTCTTGATGTAACACTCCAGATCCTGGCGATAAACCAGCTAAGGTTAAAACTTCATCTTGCTGATAGATGCTCCATCAGTATTCTACCATCCAATCCTTCCCTGCATATGCATGCTTAACTCAGCATGGTGACAAATAGCATAAGCGGGCGATAACATCATGGATAGCCGTGTTTCTGCTCTTGTCATTTCCATGATCTATCATTCCATAGTTGATATCTCCTGCCTTAGGGTTTTCAAAACTTCGAGTTCTCATGCTCCTTGTTTTAGTCTTTCTCTGATACACCTTGATCTCAGGTATTGACGGCTTCCTTAGTCTGCCAAGTTCCTTAAGGGTAGCCTTCATACAAATCTAGGAGTTCTTTGGATCCTCCAATTCTCCTAGTCTTCGGAGCCTTCAACTGTTGTAGTTTCCATTATTATAATGCACGGTAAAATTTGCTCTTCATTCCGAAGTGGTCTTACTTGTCCGATATCTTGTACCTCTTGGAGTGGTCTCATCAGTCGAATCCTCGTGGTCAAAAGGGAAAAGGGGTATGGTCTCACTAAAAGGGAATATTTGAATAAGCTCAGAAGAGAAGAGAGGTAAAAGATCTTTTGAAAATGAAGTTGTAGAGAAAATATTTCCTATGGGCTTGCCAATCTCTAGGGTCACATCCTACAGTCAACATGTGCTCTGATACCATCTTGTAGCGACCCGACCCGAATTGATCAAGTCTTTGTGCTTAAGTGCCATCCCTGGATCGGTATGCTGACACACACAGTACTCAAGGATTTATAACAGAGGTAAATCACATGTAAAAGTAACGTAAATACTATTACCTCAATCCAAATAGCGGAAGTAACAACAAGGTTGTGGATTCCCATCAACACCAACGGCAAAGTTGAGTGTAGAAATCGTAACCCTAACATATCACTTACTCGTCGTAAGAAATCCTACAACATGAGACGTTGCAGCCACAAAGGGTCAGTACATTGAATGTACTGGCAAATTCACACCATAGAGAGAAATGATGAACAATGGCTATCTCTACATACATATTTGGCTGGTGGAAAAGCTCTATGGTTATAATGTTTTTGCCAAAAGCCAATTTTTCCCTACTGCAAAGGAATAAATTTTATTTAACTATCTTGGTGGTTGTTAAACATTGAGAATGGTTGACAGCATTCTCAATCCCAATTAAGTAACATCATTAAAACCCAACAAATTATTTAAGTAACGTGATGAGATCAACGGGATGATCCAAGAACAAGATACTCAAGACGTCCATAATCGGGGACACGGCTAATCATGATTAGTTTATGCACTCTGCAGAGGTTTGCGCACTTTTCCCCACAAGACTCGATCTCCTCCGTTTGGATTCTCGCACTACATGGTGTTTGAGAAACGGATGACCGAGACATAGTCTTTCAGAAGCACTAGCACCTTACGATCGGGTAGACCGTTACACCTACTTTCCCCTACATCTGCTAGTCTACCACTGTAAGAGTTCGCACGACTTACTCAACTATGCTAGAGCCCATAGTAGCTTGTGGCTGCACACGGAAGTTTCTAGCATGAATAATCTCATGATCCCTTTGAGCCTGGGTGGCGGTCCATAAAAAACAAGCAATCCTGGAATACCCAGGTTCCTAGACAGACAATCGCTGGAATACCCAGGTGCCTCAATCCACTCAGATGTGTGTTAAAGTTGCCACCTTAAGTAAACCATTAATTAACAATCTCACATCTGTCATGAAATACTCTCAAACCCAATCCACGTCTATGATCATAGCATGGCAATATAAGCATAACGTAATAGTAACTCCCAAGGGTTGAATGCAGGGCAATAGGTTCCTACCTCATCAACTACTTCCCAATACCCACATGTTATCAATCCTACACATGCAATGTTTGAGGGTGAAACTAATGCATAAAAACTGGGTATAAAAGGGATATGATCAAAGTGTGAACTTGCCTGCAATGTTGATGAAGATGATTCACACTCAAAACTCTTGATAGTTCTACTCGTCACACTCCGTTCAATCTATTGAGCAAGCAATAGTAACCACACATAAGGAATCACTCAGAAGATCGGGAAAAATGAAGAAGACAGTTCAAAAAACATCAAAACCAAGCAAATAACTCTTGCAGCATAAAACAATTTCTAACAGTACCAAAATTATGTGAATTTGGCCTTATCCGAAAGTTTAGGTCAAGAGCTTCGATTTGCAAAAAGAATCAACTCAAACGGAGCTACGAAACTCAAGTTATGATCAAATGAAGTTTGAATTCAAATCTGGTCTAATTCAAATTTTAAACTTTCAAAAACATGTTTGGGTTGGATTATTGAATAGAGGGGATCATAACGAAGATGTGAGCGTTGGTTTCGTTGGATTTGGACAAACGAGTAAAGAGTAGTGGTTGTTGAAAAACAGGGACTAATCTGTAAGAAAGATATTTGCATATATGTCCCTGACGTAAATATACAGAAAACGAAAAGACTAAATAATGAAAGTTCGCTTATAAGGTCTAAACAGTGGACGTTCTCTGTTTAATAAAACCTAAAAAAGCAGTTCTAGTCTAGGGTTTTAAAGAGAGAAAAACCGAACCTAAAAAAGACGGGGGTCGGTTTATACCGGTTCGCGGCGGTTCGAAGAAAACCGGTGGTTCGCGGAGCGGATCGGACCGGCGAGCTCCGGCGAGGCGGCGTGGGGCTCCGGTGGGCAGCGCGGGGCTCCGGTGGGCGGCTCCGGTCGTCGAAGGAGACGGCGAGGCGCACGGGGAGAGCCGGCGCGGCGGCGGGTGCGCTGGGGGCGCTAGCGGCGGTCGGAGGCGGCGGTGGGGTCAACGGCGTCGCGGGCGGCGCGATGCGGAGTAGCGGCGGCTGCGGTTGTCGGCGTGGTGTGGCGGCGCGATGCTAGAGGAGAAGAGGAGAGGCGGCGGGGCTGCGGGATTTATAGGGGGAGTGCGAGGCGATGGCGTGGGCGAGGGGGCAAAGCAAGGCGGCGCAGAGGTGGCCGGGTCAGGCACGGCGGCGGCGATGCGTGCAGGTGGCGGAGTCCGGGCGGAGTCCCGCGGGAGCTCGGGGACGGGCGTGGAGGTGGGCTGGGCCGCGGCCTGGCTGGGTTGGCTGGGCCGACCCAGTCGGGAAAAGTTTTTTTTTAATAAAAGTTTTCGAGCCAGACAAAAAAAAACTAAATAAGCAAAAATAAGATATAAGCATATAATATATCAAAATTTTCAGAAAAAGATTTTCTACAAGCTGAACATTTTCCTAGCATTAAATAAAATTCACACAAATTTAGATAATTCAAAGAGTGCTACTGGTCTAATAAAATCCAATAAAAACTTTATTAAAATACCAAGATTAATTCAAATTTATTTCTCTCCAATTTTCTAATGTAGGGAATCATGTTACCCTATTTTCCATATATTTTATTTTTGGAGAAAATAATTTGAATAAAACCCAAATAACTCCAATTGGAAATAAATTAAAGGGGCTTTGAATTTAGTTCTTTGAAACTTCCACTCATATTTCATATGTTTTGAAAAAGTCATTTTATCTTCGCTCTTGAAAATCATTGAGTTGCATGAAGTTTATTAATTTGAAATATTTCCAGATGAAATTCAAATATTTTCAACACCCCTTTTCATTTAAATAAATGGAAGAAGTCATGTCATCTTCTCTCCAGGGTTTTGTGATGAAAAGAATTTGAATTCACGAGGATCAAAATGCAAAATGTGAAAGTTTGGGAAAGTCCTTTTATTCCCTCTCATTTAACTTTCAAAAAGTTTCGATTTTCACTCAATCAATCACACAACAATCAAACAATCAATCTATCTATCTATTTATTATAACATTCCAAAATTTAGAATTTTGAGATGTTACAATGTCCCCCCTCTACCTTCTTGTAATGGATTGAGTTTTCGCTTTGAAGTTATCTTGTCGGATTGAGTCTTTAAGGATTTGAGAACACTTGATGTATGTCTTGCATGTGTTTATCTGTGGTGACAATGGGATATTCACGTGATCTACTTGATCTATGTTTTGGAGATCAACTTGCGGGTTATGTGACCTTGTGAACTTATGCATTGGGGTTGGCACACGTTTTCGTCTTGACTCTCCAGTAGAAACATTGGGGCACTCTTTGAAGTTCTTTGTGTTGGTTTGAATAGATGAATCTAAGATTGTGTGATGCATATCGTATAATCAAACCCGCGGATACTTGTGGTGACACTGGAATATCTAGGTGACATTAGGGTTTTGGTTGATGTGTGTCTTAAGGTGTTATTTTAGTACGAACTCTAGGGTGTTTGTGACACTTATAGGAATAGCCCAATAGATCGGTAAGAAAGAATAACTTTGAGGTGGTTTCGTACCCTACAATAATCTCTTTATGTGTTCTCCGCTATTAGTGACTTTGGAGTGACTCTTTGTTGCATGTTGAGGGGTTTTTATATGATCTAATTATGTTATCATTATTGAGAGAACTTGCACTAGTGAAAGTATGAACCCTAGGCCTTGTTTCAAAGCATTGCAATACCGTTTTCGCTCACTTTTGTTACTTGTTACCTTGTTGTTTTTATATTTTCAGATTACAAAAATCTATATCTACCATCCATATTGCACTTGTATCACCATCTCTTCACCGAACTAGTGCACCTATACAATTTACCATTGTATTGGGTGTGTTGGGGACACAAGAGACTCTTTGTTATTTGGTTGCAGGGTTGTTTGAGAAAGACCATCTTCATCCTACGCCTCCCACGGATTGATAAACCTTAGGTCATCCACATGAGGGAAATTTGCTACTGTCCTACAAACCTTTGCACTTAGAGGCCTAACAACGTCTACAAGAAGAAGGTTGCGTAGTAGACATCAATGATGACGACAAAGAATCCTCCTCTCCGGAGGCCAGATCAGCCTCGAGTCAGCCCTCTAGGAAGGCGAACTATGATGACGGCAGCTCAGTGTAAAAAAAATCTGGAAAAATTATATCGAGGGTTTTCGAGGCGAAGGAAAAATATAGGCGCCAAAAGGCAGTTCTGCGGAGCCCTATGGGCCCCATGCAGGCTCACCACGCGACCTGGGGGTGGCCGCGTGGCCATGCTGCACGGGCCCCACAAGTACCCCATGGTACCATCTTTTGGCTCCGTTGCTCTTTTCTTATGAAAGAATTTTCTATATTGTTCACAATTTATTAGGCACCTTTTCTACACAAAAGATAACACTATGGAAAACTTGCTGGAAACAGCGTCAGTCTAGATTAGTTTCATTCAAATTATACAAGTTAGAGGGCAAAAAATAGCAAAAGAGCTCGATAAAGTTGATATGTTTGAGACGTATCAGCTCCCCCAAGCTTAGCTTATTGCTTATCTTCAGCAATCCAGTTGACAAACTGACAAAGAAAACTTCTACAAACACTTTTGTTAGGTATATGCAAAAAAAATTAGTCCATGATCACTTAACAACTATCTTATGAGAAAGACCGCATGAATAACAAAAGCTTAAAAACTATTTTCTCTCATGATAATATATCAATCAACCAGCAAGTCATAATAAATCATCTCAAACACCAACATGATCAAAATGAACGTGATACAATATGACAACATGGTATCCTGCTAGTCTTTTTTGTGAAGCAAAACATAAATGCAAGACACCATAAAAGTCCAAGCAGTGACTAAATATCATGAATTAGTATGAAGCATCACATTAATGCGGCACCTAATGTTACTTAGACAACATGCATGTTAAACTAAGAATGAGAACTTTTATCTCAGAGTTGGTGCTATAGGAAAGTGATGACACAACATAAAGTAAATAGATAGACCCTTCAAAGAGGGAAGCAGGACTTGCCATGTGCTATTTTTTATAAGACTGGCAAACTTATGATGCCTTATTTTTATTTCATAGAACTTGTGATTTCCCACAAATCTAAAAAACAATCATATAGTAGTGTAAATTTAATAATAATTGTGATTCAAGAAGATCAATTCCTAAAATAAATTCCATTTAGCTTTCTAACACAAAATTAAGTTAGTGTCACGCTTTCACATACACAAATATAAGAGAAACCCGAGAGGCCGAAATATAGGAAAATACTCAGAGGCCCAAAAAATAATTAAGAATAAATAACTAATGTGAAAACAAAATAAGTATGCAAAAACCATTTATGAACAGATATATTATTCTAAGGTAGATTGAATTAAGAGAATTGGTATTACCCTAAAGAAGAAAGAAACTTAAAATAAATGATGAAAAAACTTACACACATATTGCATAGAACTTGCACTTTTTCACAATATAAGGCAAACATTTAACAGTGTAACTTCTAGACACTAATACGACTTGCACATAAATTACACAAAGCATACATGTTAAACAAAACAAGAATATTAGAGATTAACTTTCCATCAACACTTCGAAAATGAAGCGCATCCTATACAGGTGGTGGATCCTCCATCATCTCTCTCGCACACAGAGACGCACACACACCCACAAGATGCGTGCACACATGGAAAAAAATAGTGACTCACAAAGAGAGAGAAAAGACTAGTGCACACAGGAATAGACATGAATCACTCGGAATCTCGTGCGCACACTCAAGAAAAACAATACTAACACATAAATAAAAAAGTAGCACACTAAAAAACATGAATCACCTAGACAACCATAAAACAAATCAAAACAAACACGAAACCTTAATATCACCATCACATTTGCTAGTAAAATGAAATAGGAATTTCTACAAAAAATGGAGAGGGAGAGCGATCGAAGCTACAACAAGCATTCTACTTTTTTTGAGGGAAAACAAGCATTCTACTAAACAAAAAAAGGACTACTACTGAGGCATGGCTCACTAGTTTAAAACTAACGGGCTGAAGCCCATCCCATATCGACTAAAAACAAAAATCGTAGGAATATCCTATATGACGCATGCTGCGTCAACCAACGACTAGACTCACAGTGTAGCCATGATTGGGCCAGCTCATTTTAGCATAGACGGTAGTGAATGACACTGCATCGACTGCACCGTGGCACCGTTTTTTACCCCTTCAAAAAATGTAGCACCGTTTTACAGTTGTTTTTTTAGTTCTGAACTTTTTTGTCATTGGGATTTTTTTAAAATTCCGAACATTCTCTGGAAAAGTGATTTTTTTTTAATTTGGACAAGAACATTTTAAAAAAAAAATACAAACATTTTTGAAAAAACGTGAACAAGTTTTGAAATTACAAATATTCTCTGAAAATGTGATTAATTTTGAAATCCGAGCAATTTTTCAAATTCGCAAACATTCTCCAAAATTGCGAACATTTTTTAAGAAATTTAGAATGTTAAATTTTAGAACATCTTAAAATATGATTCTTCTGAAAAATGCGTGAAAAATTAATATTTTTGAAAAAATGAAGAAAATTTGGAAAAATTGAATTTTTAAATAAAATTAAAAACAAACCAGCAAAAGAAACCAACATGTAAAAGCCGGTTCCTTCTAGAAGGTTCACAAAACTGGTAAAAGAACTGTACACAAAAACACTACGCTAGCTAATGGGCTAGCCCACTCCGTCGCTCCCTCGGGCATCCTCTGTGCGTTTCAGGGACATTACGTTGCATCGAGCGTAGTATAGGGAAACCTATATATCTAGGAAAGTCATCCCACTAATTTATTTTAAGATGCAAGCATACCACCTCATCATATAATAATGAACGGGATAAGGTCCACCTCAACATGCAATCATGCAAGGATAAAATCCACCACAACATTGAACCATGCATGGAAAAATATTTCTCATTCGATTATCCTACATATTTAAATAAATAATTTACAACTATACATAACCAAATATAATAAGTCTTACCTATCTTTTTGGTTCACATGTTATCAAATCAATTTTTCATCAATCAATTCATGCAGTAACGTGTTGGGTATCCTCTTGTTCTAGTAATAGACGGTTGCAGATTGTCTGAAGGATAGAATTTTTTTCAGGTGGCTGCTATATAGCAAAACCATGATGGTTTACGTAGAGCTACTTCTATCTTTGGGACTGCCATGATAACAGAGAGCGGAGCGTGTGGGTCCCAAATAAAAAATGTCAAGACAGAAGTCGACTTTCACAAGATGGCCCGCCCACTAGGCCATAATCTTTATAAGTAGAATGCCCGCCCACATACGGCCACAAGTCGGGACGCCTATAAAGAAGACATGACTTTCATAAGATTGTAGCCTCAACATTACTATCGAAGGCAGGAGATAATGCCCCGCTCACACGCAGTTACCTAATTTTTTATTCGAGAAACAACTTTTTTTAGTACGTGCGTCGCATGGATCGCTCCACGCTCACCGCGGCGAGCGTGCGTGGGCTACGGAGGGGTTGGCTGACCCAGACACACCCGGTTTGCACGCCCTCCTCGCAATGACAGGTGGGCCGTTGCTTGTGCTGGCCCTGCTCGCCCTCCTCGCTGGCTGGAATGGACTACTCTATTTGTTACTCCCTTTATAAAGAAACATATTTTCATATCAAAGCATGTATTTTGTTATTCATATCATTATAAACAACATTCCGTGTTTCCTATTAGAGAGGATTAAACAATGGGTTTTTTTTCATCGCGAACATGGTTTTAGTGTGCCTCTGCTTCATTTGGCGCAACGGGTCCACTAGTAGATTGATACGTCTCCGTCGTATCTACTTTTTCAAACACTTTTGCCCTTGTTTTGGACTCTATCTTGTATGATTTGAATGGAAGTAACCCGGACTGACGCTGTTTTTAGCAGAATTACCATGATGTTGTTTTATGTGCAGAAAACAAATATTCTCGGAATGACCTGAAACTCCATGGGAGGTCTTAGAAAAAATAATAAAAATCCTCGCGAAATATGAAGACCAGGGGGCCCACACCCTTTCCACGATGGTGGGGGGGCGCCCCCCCTAGGGCGCCCCCTACCTCGTGGGCCCCCTGTTGACCCTCCGACGCCAACTCCAACTCTATTTATTTGCTTTTGGAGAGAAAAACGAGAGAGAAGAAATCATCGCGTTTTACGATACGAAGCCGCCGCCAAGCCATAAAACCTCTCGGGAGGGCTGATCTGGAGTCCGTTCGGGGCTCCGGAGAGGGGGATTCGTCGTCGTCATCATCATCAACCATCCTCCATCACCAATTTCATGATGCTCACCGCCGTGCGTGAGTAATTTCATCGTAGGCTTGTTGGACGGTGATGGGTTGGATGAGATTTATCATGTAATCGAGTTAGTTTTGTTAGGGTTTGATCCCTAGTATCCATTATGTTCTGAGATTGATGTTGCTATGACTTTGCTATGCTTAATGCTTGTCACTAGGGCCCGAGTGCCGTGATTTCAGATCTGGACCTATTATGTTTTCATGAATATATGTGAGTTCTTGATCCTATCTTGCAAGTCTATAGTCACCTACTATGTGTTATGATCCGGCAACCCCGAAGTGGCAATAATCGGGACCACTCCCGGTGATGACCATAGTTTGAGGAGTTCATGTATTCACTATGTGCTAATGCTTTGTTCCCGTTCTCTATTAAAAGGAGGTCTTAATATCTCTTAGTTTCCAATAGGACCCCGCTGCCACGGGAGGGTAGGACAAAAGATGTCATGCAAGTTCTTTTCCATAAGCACGTATGACTATATACAGAATACATGCCTACATTACATTGACGAACTGGAGCTAGTTCTGTGTCATCCTATGTTATGACTGTTACATGATGAACCGCATCCGGCATAATTATCCATCACTGATCCGGTGCCTACGAGTTTTCCATATACTGGTTTACGCTTATTTACTTTCCCGCTTTTACTGTTACAATCACTACAAAATACCAAAAACATTACTTTTGCTGTCTTTACTTTTGTTGCCGCTACCACCACTATCATATTACTGTGCTACTAAACACTTTGCTGCAGATACTAAAGTTTCCAGGTGTGGTTGAATTGACAACTCAGTTGCTAATACTTGAGAATATTCTTTGGCTCCTCTTGTGTTGAATCAATAAATTTGGGTTAAATACTCTACCCTCGAAAACTGTTGCGATGCCCTATACTTGTGGGTTATCAAGACCTTTTTCTGGCGCCGTTGCCGAGGAGCATAGCTCTATTCTTTGAGTCACTTGGGATTTATATCTGCTGGACACTATGAAGAACTTGAGAGATCCAAAAACCAAGATCTATCCCTCAGCTACGAGGGGAGGTAAGGAACTGTCATCTAGCTCTGCACTTGATTCACCTTCTGTTATGAGTAAGTTAGCGACACCTACACCTGCTTCTGCTATTCGTTCCGATATGTTGCATGTTATTGATGATGCCACTTCTACTATGCATGATACTTATGATGAAACTGCTTCTATGCCTGATACTACTGTGCCCCCTAGTGAATTTCTTGAAGAACAAATTGCTAGGGCTAGAGAAAGAGAAATTGATGAAACTGAATACGATGATGATAGTGATGATGAAAATATGCCTGTTATTCCTGAAGGTTATCTTTTTGATAAAGATTCTTCTTTAGCTATTTTAGCCTGCAAAGATAGATATGAGCTTAAAAGGTTATTAATTAAATGGAACAAAGAATCACTTAGAGATAAAATGAAACCCGATCCTGCTTTTGCTACTTCACCTATATGTGTTCCTGATAAAGATTATGAATTCTCTGTTGATCCTGATATAATTACTTTGGTTGAATCTGATCCGTTTTATGGCTATGAATCTGAAACTGTTGTGGCACATCTTACTAAGTTAAATGATATAGCTGCCCTATTCACTAATAATGAGAGACCACGTTACATCTATTTACTCAAAATATTTCCGTTCTCATTAAAGGACGATGCTAAGATATGGTTTAATTCTCTTGATCCTGGTTGTGTGCGTAGTCCCCAGGATATGATTTATTACTTCTCTGCTAAATATTTCCCTACTCATAAGACACAAGCTGCTTTAAGGGAAATATACAATTTCGTGCAAATTAAAGAACAGAGTCTCCCACAAGCTTGGGGGAGGCTTCTCAAGTTACTTAATGCTTTGCCTGATCATCCTCTTAAGAAACCTGAAATACTTGATATGTTTTATAATGGACTAACCGATGCTTCCAGAGATTACCTGGATAGTTGTGTTGGTTCTCTTTTCAGGGAAAGAACACCGGATGAAGCTGAAATTCTATTGAATCATATGTTGACAAATGAAAATAATTGAGCACCTCCTGAACCAACTCCTGAGCCAGCTCCCGCTCCAATTAATGGTCCTATTCCTAAACCAACTTCGAAGAAGAGAGGTGTTCTATTTCTCAGTCTCAAAGATATGCAAGAGGCAAAGAAATCTATGAAAGAAAAAGGTATTAAAGCTGAAGATGTTAAGAATTTACCTCCTATTGAAGAAATATATGGTCTTAATATACCGCCTGTTGACGAAGTATATGATCTTAATCCTTTATTCATTGAAGAACCTCCCGATATCCCGACACAGGTAGTAAAGGTAAATTCTCTCTATAGATTTGATGAAGGTGATATCCCTCACTATAAGTCTGCTAGGCAATGCTTTGATGAGTTTGATAATTTTATTGTCAAACATGAAAATTTCAATGCTTATTTTGGTAGACAATTAAAATATGATTCCTATATAATTAAATACTTGGGTGATTACATGGCTAATATTAGAGGTGAACTTAAACTTGTTAGCAAACATGCTTCTATGGTTACCACTCAAGTAGAACAAGTACTTAAGGCTCAAAAAGAATTGCTCAATGAAATGAATAGTAAGAAAAATGATTATGCTGTTAGAGTGGCTACTAGAACTGGTAGAATGACTCAGGAACCTTTGTATCCTGAAGGCCACCCTAAGAGAATCGAGCAAGATTCTCAGAGAAATAATATTGATGCACCTAGTTCTTCTAAAAAGAAGAAAAAGAAAAATGATAGAACTGTGCAAACTTCTAGTGAATCTATTGTTGAACCACCTGATAATCCAAATGATATTTCTATGTCTGATGCTGAAACACAATCTGGTAATGAACATGAACCTATTAAAAATATTAATGATGATGTTCATGATGATGCTCAACCTAGTAATGATAATGATGTAGAAATTGAACCTGATGTTGATCTTGATAACCCACAATCAAAGAATCAACGTTATGATAAAAGAGACTTTGTTGCTAGGAAACATGGGAAAGAAAGAGAACCTTGGGTTCAGAAACCCATGCCTTTTCCTCTGAAACCATCCAAGAAGAAGGATTATGAGGATTTTGAGCGCTTTGCTGAAATGATTAGGCCTATCTTTTTACGTATGCGATTGACTGATGTGCTCAAAACAAATCCTTATGCTAAATATATGAAGGATATCATTACTAATAAAAGAAAGATACCGGAAGCTGAAATTTCCACCATGCTTGCTAATTATACTTTTAAGGGTGGAATACCAAAGAAACTTGGAGATCCCGGAGTACCTACTATACCTTGCTCCATTAAAAGAAATTATATTAAAACTACTTTATGTGATCTTGGAGCCGGTGTTAGTGTTATGCCTCTCTCTTTATATCGTAGACTTGACTTGAATAAGTTGACACCTACTGAAATATCTTTGCAAATGGCTGATAACTCAACTGCTATACCTATCGGTATTTGTGAGGATGTGCCTGTTGTGGTTGCAAACGTTACTATTTTAACGGACTTTGTTATACTTGATATTCCCGAGGATGATAGTATGTCTATTATTCTTGGAAGACCTTTTCTTAATACTGTAGGGGCTGTTATTGATTGCAACAAAGGCAATGTCACTTTTCATGTTAATGGTAATGAGCATACGGTACACTTTTCGAGGAAACAACTTCAAGTTCATAGTATCAACTCCATTGGAAAAATTCCATCGATTATAATTGGAGGTTTTGAATTTCCTCTTCCTACGGTCAAAAAGAAATATGATATACTTATTATAGGGGATGTGCATATCCCCGTTGAGGTAACTTAGTGTTATTCGAAATTTCTCCAGTTTCATGATTATCGGAATGAGTTTGTTAACAAGACTTGATCAACCTTGTTAGTGAATTCTTTTTGATAAGCATGAGATGGATGAAACTAGAAGCACAAACTTCTGTACCCTCTTTATATTTTCTGTAATTTAGTAGAAATAAAGTAAAATAGTATTTTTCTGTCTATTTCCTGACTTATTCGTGCAATATAAAAATATTCCGAAAATAAAAGTACTCAGAAAGCCATGCCAATTTAATATGATTTTTTCGGGAATATTTGAGGATTTACTGTGCAAAAATTACCACGGGAGGAGCTGCCACCTGGCCACGAGGGTGGTGGGCGCGCCCCCCTCCCTAGGGTGCGCCCCTGCCTCGTGGGCCCACGGTGGCCCCCCTCCACTTATCCCAGCACCCATCTTCTTCCTCTGTCTCACACAAACCCGAAAAACCAACTCAATCACGAGTTCCAGCCACTTTTGCTGTGATTTTCGATCTCCTTGCTCAAAGCACCTCTCGCAAAACTGCTTGGGGAGATTGTTCCTTGGTATGTGACTCCTCCATTGGTCTAATTAGTTTTTGTTCTAGTGCTTTATTCATTGCAAATTTATGCTACATAGGTGACCATCTTCTTGAGCTTGCATGTCAAATTTATATGGTTCCAAGTAGTTTTGATGCATGATATAGGCTCTAGGCACTTGTGGGAGTAGTTGCTATCAGTTTTATTAAGTTTGGTTTACTTTTATTTTGAAGTTACTAAAAATTTCATCATTTTTCAGAGAAAAACAATATGCTTAGGAAGATGTTCCAAGGTGGTTCCTCTAAGAAGCAAGGACCCAGGATTGCTATGCGCGATGCTGCCGAGGATCCACCAAGAGACGCTCCAGTACGGCCTTGCGAATGGCCGTCGGAAAATTTTATGGACCATGCGGGAATTAAAGAAGAATTCAAAGCATATTTGCGCAATGCCGGTCTTGAGGAATTTGAGGCCAACAAATGCCCCCAGTATCATGATCTCACAAGTTCATTTGTGAGGAGGTTTGAGTATCCATCTTCGCGTAATTCTCCTTCAGTCATGTTTGATCTTTATGATAAATCTTATAGAATGGACTTAGAGGATTTCACTCTTGCTTTCAAACTTCCATCGTGGGGCAGTATTAGGGATCCCCCTAAATCTGAATTTAGAAACTTTCTTGCTAGTATAATTGTGGGGGAATCCAGAGACATAACGCAGGCTACCATAGGGAGCATTCACCTTCCTGCTATACATTATTTTGCTCTCTTTATCGGTAGATGCATAAATGCTAAGGATGAAGCATGTCACATGTGTGTCCCTGATCTTAGCATTCTTAGGAGTGCTGTGTCAGGAGACCAATCTTATCATATGGGAGCCATTGTAGCTCGTAGGTTGCATCATAATAGACATAATGGAGATTTCTTTGGAGGAATTTACGCAACCCGCTTAGCTCATTTTCTTGAAATAGACATTCGTGAGGGTGATATGGAGTTGCCTCCTGCATATTTAGATTATAAATCTATGGCTTCGCACCAGTTTGTCGAGAGGCCTGAATCACCTCTCTTATATCGCTTAATTTTTGATAAACGACGTGTTTTCCGTATTACTCTCCCTGCTCCTGCCTTCTTTGATTCACAGACAAAAGGAAGATATGTTATTACCAGAGGGGAGGCAGAAGAGTACGAGAGGAGAGCGGAGGCAGCTCGACTCCACGCTGCAGCTCAGCAGGCGATAACCGCTGCACAACAATATGATCCCAACTATCCTTCTTCATCACAGTACGACCCCAACAACTATTATTATGGATATCCACCAGGCCAGTCGTGGCCATAGACCAACTTAGGCCAAAAGCCTAAGCTTGGAGGAGTACGTATTTCTCACCGACATTACATTTATGTTTACACACACTCGTTGCTAGATGTCGGTGCTCATACTTTTTCACTGTAATATCCATGCTAGTTTATTTTCCTTTTCCTGCTTTCTTCTTGTGTGTTTGTTAAACCTTAAGAAACACAAAAAAAATTAGTAGTAGTTTATTTATCTGCTGTAGTAGTAATAATTAAAAAAACCCAAAAATATTTACCGTTCTTCTTTTGCTTGTTGGGAGCTTTCCCGTGTAAATAGTTTTATTTCTTTTCTTTTCTTTGGGGGTCCGTAGGAGAAGACCATAATTAAATTGTTGAAGTGGCTCTTATATGCATTATTGTTGATTTAACCCAGAGCCCATATTGCCTTGTCTTCTCCTGTTTCTTGAATGCTCGCAGATTCCAGCTTAGTCCAATGCACGTGCACTCTTATTATTATTCACATCGTTCGGTCGTGCAAGTGAAAGGCAATTATGATGATATATGATGGACTGACTGAGATGAGAAAAGCTAGTATGAACTCGACCTCTTTTGTTTTTGTAAATATGATGAGCCCGTCGTTCTTGATTCAGCTTATTATGAATAAACATGTTTGCAATGACAATTAGAGATCATAGTTGCTTGTGCCATGCTTGATTAGCTATGAGTTATAATGATTTACCTTGTGTGCCAACATGCTATTGAGATGACTATGATGTGGTATGATGGGGTGGTATCCTCCTTTGAATGATTTAAGTGACTTGACTTGGCACATGTTCACGCATGTAGTTGAAACAAAATCAACATAGCCTTCATGATATTTATGTTCATGGTGGATTATATTCTACTCATGCTTGCATCCAATGTTTATTAATTTTAATGCATGTACATGGCTGTTGTCGCTCTCTAGTTGGTCGCTTCCCAGTCTTTTTCTAGCCTTCACCTGTACTAAGCGGGAATACTGCTTGTGCATCCAATCCCTTAAACCCCAAAGTTATTCCAGATGAGTCCACTATACCTTCCTATATGCGGTATTTACCTGCCGTTCCAAGTAAATTTATATGTGCCAAACTCTAAACCTTCAAATAAACATTCTGTTTTGTATGCTCGAATAGCTCATGTATCAACAAAGGCTGTCCTTATCTTCCGTGTTAGGCGGGTTATTCTCAAGAGGAGTGGACTCCGCTCATCACTCACGAGAAAATGGCTGGTCACCGGGATGCCCAGTCCCATGCTTTATGCAAACTAAATCAAAATTAATTGCAAACAAAACTCCCCCTGGGACCTGATGTATGTTGGAGGCACTCGTTGTTTTGAGCAAGCCATGGATTGATGCTTGTTGGTGGAGGGGGAGTATAAACCTTACCATTCTGTTTGGGAACCGCCTATAATGTGTTTAGCATGGAAGATATCGCCATCTTTTAGTTGTTACGTTGACAATGAAAGTATACCGCTCAAAATACAATTTATCTCTATTTCAAAACCGAGCTCTGGCACCTCTACAAATCCCTGCTTCCCTCTGCAAAGGGTCTATCCATTTACTTTTATCTTGAGTCATCACCCTCTTATTAAAGAGCACTAGCTGGAGAGCACAGCTGTCATTTGCATTCATCACTATTAATCTATGTTGGATATGGTTATGATTGGATCTCTTTTACCATGAATTACAATGTTTAGTCAGTCCTTGATCTTTAAAGGTGCTCTGCATTTATGTTTTGTGGTCTCAGAAAGGGCTAACGAGATACCATCTTGTTATATCATATTATGATTGTTTTGAGAAAGTGTTGTCATCCGAGATTTATCATTATGACTTGCTAGTTGATTATGCTACTGATACGAGTAATTGTGAGACCCGAGAATTATTGCAAATGTGGTTACTTATGATCTATGCTGAAAACTTGAATGCTGGCTTGACATAGTTACAACAACAAGAGCAAACAGAGTTTGTAAAAGTTTTTCTTTCTTTCTTTCAGTTTGTCAACTGAATTGCTTAAGGACAAGCAATGGTTTAAGCTTGGGGGAGTTGATACGTCTCCGTCGTATCTACTTTTCCAAACACTTTTGCCCTTGTTTTGGACTCTATCTTGTATGATTTGAATGGAACTAACCCGGACTGACGCTGTTTTCAGCAGAATTACCATGATGTTGTTTTATGTGCAGAAAACAAATATTCTTGGAATGACCTGAAACTCCACGGGAGGTCTTAGAAAAAACAATAAAAAATCCTCGCCAAATATGAAGACCAGGGGGCCCACACCCTTTCCACGAGGGTGGGGGGCGCTCCCCCCTAGGGCACGCCCCCCTACCTCGTGGGCCCCCTGTTGACCCTTCGACGCCAACTCCAACTCTATATATTTGCTTTCGGAGAGAAAAAACGAGAGAGAAGAAATCATCGCATTTTACGATACGGAGCCGCCGCCAAGCCCTAAAACCTCTCGGGAGGGCTGATCTAGAGTCTGTTCGGGGCTCCAGAGATGGGGATTCGTTGCCGTCGTCATCATCAACCATCCTCCATCACCAATTTCATGATGCTCACCGCCGTGCGTGAGTAATTCCATCGTAGGCTTGCTGGACGGTGATGGGTTGGATGAGATTTATTATGTAATCGAGTTAGTTTTTATTAGGGTTTGATCCCTAGTATCCATTATGTTCTGAGATTGATGTTGCTATGACTTTGCTATGCTTAATGCTTGTCACTAGGGCCCGAGTGCCATGATTTCAGATCTGAACCAATTATGTTTTCATGAATATATGTGAGTTCTTGATCCTATCTTGCAAGTCTATAGTCACCTACTATGTGTTATGACCCAGCAACCCCGAAGTGACAATAATCGGGACCACTCCCGGTGATGACCATAGTTTGAGGAGTTCATGTATTCACTATGTGCTAATGCTTTGTTCCGGTTCTCTATTAAAAGGAGGCCTTAATATCCCTTAGTTTCCAATAGGACCCCGCTGCCATGGGAGGGTAGGACAAAAGATGTCATGCAAGTTCTTTTCCATAAGCACGTATGACTATATACGGAATACATGCCTACATTACATTGACGAACTGGAGCTAGTTCTGTGTCGCCCTATGTTATGACTGTTACATGATGAACCGCATCCAGCATAATTATCCATCATTGATCCGGTGCCTACGAGTTTTCCATATACTGGTTTACGCTTATTCACTTTCCCGCTTTTACTGTTACAATCACTACAAAATAACAAAAACATTACTTTTGTTGTCTTTACTTTTGTTGCTGCTACCACCACTATCATATTACTGTGCAACTAAACACTTTTCTGCAGATACTAAGTTTCCAGGTGTGGTTGAATTGACAAGTCAGCTGCTAATACTTGAGAATATTCTTTGGCTCCCCTTGTGTCGAATCAATAAATTTGGGTTAAATACTCTACCCTCAAAAACTATTGTGATCCCCTATACATGTGGGTTATCATAGATCGAGTAACCAAACGCTCCTTAGCCTCCATCGGAGTGAGTAACGACCACATACGGATCAACGTAGTAACTCGGAAGATAACCTGCAAAAAGTGAGTATTTGTTGTTCTGTTAAAAACTAAATCATTTCTGCAATTTCAGATAGCCCATAATAAAGAACACACTCCTACACGAATGTGTCTTGCTGTTTGGGACTCAATCCCATCCAACCACGTCCCAAATAACGTGCTAATATTATTCGGTGGAGTAATATTGAAGGCTATGTTAACTGATTGCCAAAGAATCTTTGCCAAAGGACAATCAAGAAAGAGGTGTTTGACTATTTCATCCGTGTCACAAAAACTACATCGAGAGGATCCACTCTAGTTGCGTTTAATCAAGTTATCCTTAGTTAAAATGACTTGTTTATGTATAAACCACATAAACACTTCAACTCTCAAGGGAATTTTTACGTGCCAAACATGTTTCGAGGTAGGAATAGAACTTGAATTAATGACATCCAAGTACATGGATTTAACCGTAAATTCCCCATTCCTAGTAAGCTTCCAACACAACTGATCCGGACGTTCAGAGAGTTGAACATCCATCAATCTTCTCACAAGATGGAGCCAAGCTTCCCAACGGTTACCGGCTAACTGTAGCGACCAGACCCGAATGGATCAAGTCTCTGTGCTCAGGTGTCATCCCTGGATCAGTAATGCTGACACCACACAGTACTTCGAAGGATTTATAGCAGAGTAGCAATCACACACTTATTACATCGATTGTCCAGAAGAGGACTTATTACAATAAATATGGCTTAAGGCCATCTAATAACGATAACAGCGGAAGGCTTGGAAGATAAGTGAGTCCATCAACTCCATCGGCATCACTGAGTATAGAACCACGACCTAAATTCATTACTCGTCGTCTGAAAAGTCTGCAACATGAAAGTTGCAGCCCGAAAACGGGTCAGCACATGGAATATGCTGGCAATGTAACACATAGAGAGTAATGAAACAATAAGCCTATACTACATGCATATTTGGCTGGTGGTAAGGCTCTATGGTTACAGTTTTGCGAAAAGCCAATTTTTCCCTACATCAAAGGAATAATTTTGTTTAACTATCATGGTGGTTGTTAAACATTGAGAATGGTTGACAGCATCCTCAATCCCAATTAAAAGTACTCATTAAAACCCAATAGCTTTTATTAGAGGTAACATGTTGAGATTCACATGATATTCAATTACCAGATACTCAAAACGTCCATAACCGGGGACACGGCTAATCATGATTAGTTTATACACTCTGCAGAGGCTTGCGCACTTTTCCCCACAAGACTCGATCGCCTCCGCTTGGTTCTCGCACTGCATGGTGTTTGAGAAACGGATGACCGAGACATAGTCTTTCAGAAGCGCTAGCACCTTACATGTGGGTAGACCGTACCAACCTACATCCCCTACATCAGCTAGCCTACCCGTAAGAGTTCGCACAACTTAATCAACTACGCCAGAGCCCATAATTGGCTTGTGGCTGCACACGGAAGTTTCCAGTTTGAAATATCTTATGATCCCTTAGAGCCTGGGTGGCGGTCCGAAGAAATACAGGCAAGTCCTGATGGAAACCAGGTGCCTCAATCCACCCAGATGTGTGTTTAGGTTGCCACCTTAGATAAACCATTAATTAACAATCTCACATCTGTCATGGATATTCACTCACCCAATCCACGTCTACTAGCATAGCATAGCATAATAAGCAAACGTAGAAGTAACTCCCAAGGTTTCATAAGTAACAGGTAATAGGTACTACCTCAATTCTACTTCCCAATCCCACAATTTAATTTAGATCCTAAACAATGCAAGTGTTTGAGGGTTTGATCTAATGCAATAAAACTGGGTAGTAGGAAAGATATGATCAAGTGTTACTTGCCTTGCTGATGATCCGCGTGACCTAGAGATTCGAAGTAACAAGCGGCGCACTCCGGGTGATCTAACGCAGACAAACAACAAGCATACAATAAGTACTCATCTAATGCACAGGGAAATCTCGAATAAAAGATCTAACCAGAGAGTTCAACTTAAGAACCCTGGTTGCAAAAGAATCGAATCAAATAAAGCATCGAAAGTCAAACGACGAAAGAAAACAACTCGGTTCTAGCAAGTTGAAACTAGGTCAAATTTTTACAGTAACAAAACTTAGTTTAAGTTGGTTAGTCGGAACGGCGGTTTCGAGGCGAAACTCCAGGCATTTGAATCACCTGATTCCGATAAACGAGCAAGAAGATAGACTAGAAAGAAGATCGGATCTGAAATCACGATCGGAAGAATCGCGGAATAAATCCGACGAGAAAAGAGAACGACGAACGGTTAAACGAACAGACGTTCATTAACCGAGGCGATCAGGTGATCACGTTCGTTAAGACGAACGGTCCGGCGAACGGTCCAAAGGCAACTAAATCGGAAAAGAAAACAAATCCGATCTAGGGTTTCGGAGAAGAAAACCGAACGAAAAACCGATCTAGAAAACCGGAACGGTTTAGAGAAGAAAAGAATCGGAACGATTAGAAGAAAACGATCCGAGAAAAGAAAAGGTGACGCGGCGCGGGGCTAGTACCTCGAAGAGCGAGGGGCTCCGGCGGCGGCGTAAGGCGGCGGCGGGTGTGGGGTGGCGCGGTGAGGGGCGGCGGCGGCGTTGGGTGGCGCGGTGGTGAGGCGGAGGAGAGGAGAGGTGTTGGTTTGATGGTTTAGAGGGGGGGGTGCTTGGGTATTTATATTGGGGAGGGGAGGGTTTTGCTTGGGGTAGGGGACAAGAAATAGATTAGGATTAGGAATAGATCTAGGATTAGATACGGAATAAACGAAGTAGGAAAAGAGTCCTACTAGGACAAGGAAAAAGGAGTGGCTCCCTGGCCCCCTTGGTGCGTGCGCGCGCGGTGGCCTTGGCCGGCCGGCGGCTAGCAGCTTGGGCCTTTGGCCCAAGGCGCTGCAGTTTTTTTTTTAAAACGGTCTCGCGCGCAGAGAGACAAAATAAAAAAAATCTAAACGAACTCCAAAATTAATACAGTAAACTTTCCCCGACTCCTAAAAATGAGTCGAACAAAAATGAACTTTACTCGGGGCCTAAATGCAATTTTTTTTAAAAACACGCATTTTTCCCTAAGGCAAATAAAACGCAAATAAAACTCCGGCAAAACCAAAATGGATTTATTTATTAAATCTTCATTTTTCCTAAATTTGGGAAAGTCATATTATTCCCTCTCTCAAAATTTTTATAGGAAAAACTTTATGAAGATAATTAAATAAATCCAAATGATCCTATTTTCAAAATTTGAGAAATCCCAAATATGAAAATAATGAAACTTCCAACTCTCTCCGAGGGTCCTTGAGTTGCGTGAAATTTTCTAGGATCGGAAAATGCGAGAAAAATATGATATGCATGATGACCTAATGTATAACATTCCAAATTGAAAATTTGGGATGTTACAAACCTACCCCCTTAAGATGAATCTCGCCCTCGAGATTCGGGTTGGCTAGAAAATAGGTGAGGGTGGTCCTTGAGCAAAACTTCCTCTCTTTCCCAGGTGGCTTCATCCTCAGTGTGGTGGCTCCACTGAACTTTACAAAACTTGATAACTTTGCTGCGGGTAACTCTGCTGGCATAATCGAGAATCTTAACAGGTTTTTCCTCATATGTCAAGTCATCCTTCAACTGAATTGCTTCCAGTGGCACTGTGTCTCTTAACGGTACCTCTGCTATCTCTGGGTGGCATTTCTTCAACTGAGAAACATGGAATACATCATGAACTCCTGACAGTCCTTCTGGCAATTCCAACTTATAAGCAACTTCTCCCATACGTTGCAAAATCTTATACGGTCCAACGAAACGGGGTGCTAACTTTCCTTTAACTCCAAAACGCTTAACTCCTCGAAGCGGGGATACTCTGAGATATACTCTGTCTCCAACTTCATACTCAATCGCTTTGCGCTTTGAATCGGCATAGCTCTTCTGTCTGGACTGGGCTACCTTGAGCCTGTCTCGAATCAACTTAACCTTCTGTTCAGACTCCTTAATCAAATCTGGTCCAAACAACTGACGATCTCCAGTTTCGTCCCATGACAACGGTGTCCTGCACCTTCTTCCATACAGAGCCTCGAAAGGTGCCATCTTCAAGCTGATTTGGTAACTGTTGTTGTAGGAAAATTCTGCATACGGCAAATTATCATCCCAGCTAGATCCATAATCTAGTGCACAAGCTCTCAGCATATCTTCCAAAATCTGATTGACTCTCTCAGTCTGTCCATCGGTCTGTGGGTGGAAAGCTGTACTGAATTCCAATCTAGTTCCCAATGTCTCGTGCAACTGGTTCCAAAATTTCGAGGTAAACTGGGTTCCTCTATCTGATACGATGCTCCTCGGAACTCCGTGTAAACACACAATTCTGGTCATGTATATCTTTGCCAACTTAGCACTGCTATAGGTAGTCTTGACTGGAATGAAATGAGCTACCTTTGTTAAACGGTCGACTATAACCCAAATCGAGTCATATCCTGAACGGGTCTTTGGCAAACCTGTGATGAAATCCATGCCTAGTTTATCCCACTTCCATTCGGGTATCGGCAACGGTTGTAACAATCCTGCTGGCTTCTGATGTTCTGCCTTTACTCTCTGACATACATCGCAAATAGCTACATACTCCGCAATATCCTTCTTCATTCCGGTCCACCAGAAAGTGTTCTTCAAATCCAAATACATCTTGGTATTTCCTGGGTGAATCGAATAGGGTGAATCATGGGCTTCTTGTAAAATCAACTTCCTGATTTCTGGGTTATTGGGCACATAAACACAGTCTTCAAACCATAGGGTATCGTGTTCATCCTCACGAAATCCTTTAGCCTTTCCTTTGCCCATTTTCTCCTTTATAGAGGCAACTTCCTTATCTGCCTTTTGGGCTTCTCTGATTTTGTCCATCAGTGTCGACTGAATCTCCAATGTTGCTACATAGCCTCTCGGAACTATTTCCAAACATAGCTCTCGAAGGTCCTCGGCTAACTCATTGGGTATTCCTCCCATCATTAGGGTATTGACGTGGCTCTTACGGCTCAATGCGTCTGCTACGACATTAGCCTTTCCGGGGTGATAATGCAATCTCATATCATAATCCTTGATAAGTTCTAACCATCTCCTTTGTCTGAGATTCAATTCCTTCTGTGTGAAGATGTACTTCAGACTCTTGTGATCCGTATATACTTCACAATGATTTCCAATGAGGAAATGTCTCCACGTCTTCAGGGCATGCACAACGGCTGCTAACTCCAAATCATGAGTGGCATAATTCAACTCATGGGGCTTAAGTTGTCGTGAAGCATACGAAACAACTCTTCCTTCCTGCATAAGCACTGCTCCAAGTCCTCGACGTGAAGCGTCGCAATACACCTCATAATCCTTAGTCTGATCTGGCAATATCAAAACTGGTGAGGTAACCAATCTTTTCTTCAACTCCTGAAAACTTGCCTCACAGTCCTCAGTCCATATGAATTTGTTATCCTTCTTCAACAATTCAGTCATAGGCTTAGCAATCCTTGAGAAATTCTCAATGAATCTTCGGTAGTATCCTGCGAGTCCAAGAAAACTCCGAATCTCTCCAACTGTCGTTGGTGCTTCCCAATTAGTTACGGTCTCAACCTTTTTGGGGTCAACTGCTATTCCTTCTCCGGATATAACATGTCCGAGAAATCCAACTTCCTTTAGCCAAAACTCACATTTGCTGAACTTGGCGTATAACTGATGTTCTCTTAGCTTCTCCAAAACCAATCGCAATTGTTCCTTGTGTTCCTCTTCATTCTTCGAGAAAATCAAAATGTCATCTATGAACACCACGACGAACTTATCCAAAAACTCCATAAACACTTTGTTCATCAGGTTCATGAAATAAGCTGGTGCGTTAGTCAGTCCAAATGACATAACGGTATACTCGTACAGTCCATATCTCGTGGTAAATGCAGTCTTGGGTATGTCTTGCTCCCGAATCTTCAACTGATGGTACCCTGATCGCAAGTCGATCTTGGAAAACACTTTGGCTCCTTGCAAACGATCAAACAGATCATTTATCATTGGTAATGGGTACTTGTTCTTGATTGTTACCGCATTCAATTCACGATAATCAACAACCATTCTCAAAGATCCATCCTTCTTCTCCACTAACAAAACGGGTGATCCCCAAGGTGAAGAGCTTGGGCGTATATAACCTTTATCTAATAGCTCCTTAATCTGCTTCTTGATTTCTGTCAAATCTTGTGCTGGCATCCTGTATGGTCGTTTCGATATCGGGCCTGTTCCTGGCAATAGTTCAATCAAAAACTCAATGTCTCTATCCGGTGGCATGCCTGGCAACTCTTCCGGAAATACATCAGGAAAATCCTTCACCACTGGTACTTCTTCCTGCACCACTCCTGATAAGCAATTTACTTGTGCTCTCCTCGGCTCGTGCCGTGATACATACTTAATCCTTCTTCCTTCTGGTGTGGTGAGCAAAATTGATCTAGTGGAGCAATCAATGTTTCCTCCATACTTTGATAACCAATCCATTCCTAATATCACATCAAATCCTTGGGATTCCAGTACTATTAGGTCTGAGGGGAAAACATAGTGTCCAATCCTTAGTGGCAGTCGATCACACCATTTACTAGCCATGTACTCTGCTCCGGGTGAGGTTACTAGCATGGGTGACCTAAGGGCTTGGGTCGGTAACTCATACTTATCCACAAATTCCCTTGATATGTATGAATGTGATGCACCAGTATCGAAAAGAACAACTGCAGTAAATGACTTAACCAAAAACTTACCGATTACTGCATCGGGCTGATCTTCAATCTCCTTCACATCAATGTGGTTCACCTGTCCCCTGTTGAAAGGGTTGGGCTTCTTTCCAGAGCTTCCATTGCCATTTCCATTCTGGCCTTCTGGACAGTCATTTGCATAATGCCCCGTCTTGCGGCACTTAAAGCAAGTAATGTGACTCAAGTCTGCCTTGGATGGTGTTGACGGGTTGGTGCGATTCTGTCCGTTGCTTCCTCCATTCCCGTTCCCATTCTTAGTGCCATTATGGTTGTGCGAATTACCTCCTCCATGGGTATGCTGAAACTGAATTCCTGATTTAGGGGTATAACGAGTCTTCTGCTGAGCTCCAGAGTTATACTTCCCTTGTCCATACTTTCGCTTGCGGTTCTCAATTTGCTGCTGCTTTCCTTCAATCATAAGGGCTCGGTCTACTAACTCCTGGTAGTTATTGAAACTTGCTACCATCAACGGCATGCTGAACTCATCATTCAGTCCTTCTAGAAACTTCTCCTGTTTAGCCGCATCTGTAGCAATGTCATCTGGGGCGTAACGTGCTAATTTGCTAAAGTCATCCACGTACTGGCCAACAGTCCTTCCTCCTTGGCGTAAGTTGCGAAACTCACGCTTCTTCATGGCCATGGCTCCTGCTGAGACATGGGCAGTGCGAAAAGCTTGCTGAAATTGATCCCATGTGACAGTGTCTACCGGGTAAGTGACTGTGAAATTCTCCCACCATGCGGCTGCGGGTCCTTCTAGCTGATGTGCTGCAAACTTCACTCTTTCTCCATCTGTGCATCCTGCAGTGGTCAACTCCCTTCCTATCTTGCGGAGCCAATCATCTGCTACAATCGGCTCGGTGCTACTGGAGTACACCGGCGGATTTAGTCTAAGGAAACGAGTCAAATGATCCGCAGGTGGTGGGGGTGGGTTGTTGTTGTTGTTGCCCTGGTTCTGCACCAATGTTTGAATCAGGGTGTTCTGCTGCTGGATCAGTTGGGTGATCTCTGGCGGGAAAACGAATCCAGGGTCACGTCTCGGAGGCATCTGATGGGTTTAGAAAAGAAGAGAAATTTAGAATAGAATGAGGTCTAAGGGGAATCACTACCCAAATGCACATGAGCAAATGCACACAAAATCACTCCATTCAATCAAACAAGGCTTACAACGATCTAACTATCGCAAGTGCGTGTACTATAATGTTTACATGGGGGGAAATACTACTAATATGTGGTGGTCATCTAGAAATTTGAACCGGTGGAAGATTCCATGATGTCTGCTCCAGCTTCGTCTTCGAAGTCGGGTTCACTTGGATCCGAATCGGTGTCGTCGAGGATGATGTAGTTGTCTGGACATGCGACGTACTTGTCGTCCTCCTGGGATGCTAACTTCTTCTTGAGTTCTTCGATCTCCTGCTTAAGATCGCAATTGTGCCTTGCTAGAGCTACGATCTCGTCCATGTAGTCCTTGCGTGTAGACTTTAGTTCTCCTTCTAGCTCGATGATCCTTGCCTTCGCATTCTTCAACTCTACCATATCATTGCACATCTGGTTCTCATGGCGTCGAATGTGCTGGTTTAACTCCTGGATAAAAGCTGCAATGGATCTATCCTTCTTGGGGCTGACTATGTCCCATTTGTCGTCTCGGCGTCCGCAAATCTGGTAGATGGTGTCCTTGAGGTCTTCTTGATAAACTTCTCCAATGCGTCCCATGGTGATATGAGCTGCCATGCTCTTTCCCAGACTCCAAGTTGGTGCACTGAAAACACTATCTATGGGCTTCGTGATTGGCGCGAATGTTCTTCCCGGAACGTGAGCGTGAATCTTCCAGCGCTCCTCTTCAGGCAGAGTGGCGTTGAAAGTCCCGGTGAAACTTGGTAGTCCAATGTTCAGGTACTTGGTAACTTCCTTCAAGTGAAATCCAAATGGTGTGCCTTCATCCGGTTGGGTGTACTTGATCTTCGCGTCCTTCATCCTAAAGAGTAGAATAGATGAGGAGTTAGAAAATGAGAGGAGAGTAGTGATCTATGGCTTTAACTTAGTGGTCGTGTCCTACAGTCAGCGTGTGCTCTGATACCATCTCTGTAGCGACCAGACCCGAATGGATCAAGTCTCTGTGCTCAGGTGTCATCCCTGGATCAGTAATGCTGACACCACACAGTACTTCGAAGGATTTATAGCAGAGTAGCAATCACACACTTATTACATCGATTGTCCAGAAGAGGACTTATTACAATAAATATGGCTTAAGGCCATCTAATAACGATAACAGCGGAAGGCTTGGAAGATAAGTGAGTCCATCAACTCCATCGGCATCACTGAGTATAGAACCACGACCTAAATTCATTACTCGTCGTCTGAAAAGTCTGCAACATGAAAGTTGCAGCCCGAAAACGGGTCAGCACATGGAATATGCTGGCAATGTAACACATAGAGAGTAATGAAACAATAAGCCTATACTACATGCATATTTGGCTGGTGGTAAGGCTCTATGGTTACAGTTTTGCGAAAAGCCAATTTTTCCCTACATCAAAGGAATAATTTTGTTTAACTATCATGGTGGTTGTTAAACATTGAGAATGGTTGACAGCATCCTCAATCCCAATTAAAAGTACTCATTAAAACCCAATAGCTTTTATTAGAGGTAACATGTTGAGATTCACATGATATTCAATTACCAGATACTCAAAATGTCCATAACCGGGGACACGGCTAATCATGATTAGTTTATACACTCTGCAGAGGCTTGCGCACTTTTCCCCACAAGACTCGATCGCCTCCGCTTGGTTCTCGCACTGCATGGTGTTTGAGAAACGGATGACCGAGACATAGTCTTTCAGAAGCGCTAGCACCTTACATGTGGGTAGACCGTACCAACCTACATCCCCTACATCAGCTAGCCTACCCGTAAGAGTTCGCACAACTTAATCAACTACGCCAGAGCCCATAATTGGCTTGTGGCTGCACACGGAAGTTTCCAGTTTGAAATATCTTATGATCCCTTAGAGCCTGGGTGGCGGTCCGAAGAAATACAGGCAAGTCCTGATGGAAACCAGGTGCCTCAATCCACCCAGATGTGTGTTTAGGTTGCCACCTTAGATAAACCATTAATTAACAATCTCACATCTGTCATGGATATTCACTCACCCAATCCACGTCTACTAGCATAGCATAGCATAATAAGCAAACGTAGAAGTAACTCCCAAGGTTTCATAAGTAACAGGTAATAGGTACTACCTCAATTCTACTTCCCAATCCCACAATTTAATTTAGATCCTAAACAATGCAAGTGTTTGGGGTTTTGATCTAATGCAATAAAACTGGGTAGTAGGAAAGATATGATCAAGTGTTACTTGCCTTGCTGATGATCCGCGTGACCTAGAGATTCGAAGTAACAAGCGGCGCACTCCGGGTGATCTAACGCAGACAAACAACAAGCATACAATAAGTACTCATCTAATGCACAGGGAAATCTCGAATAAAAGATCTAACCAGAGAGTTCAACTTAAGAACCCTGGTTGCAAAAGAATCGAATCAAATAAAGCATCGAAAGTCAAACGACGAAAGAAAACAACTCGGTTCTAGCAAGTTGAAACTAGGTCAAATTTTTACAGTAACAAAACTTAGTTTAAGTTGGTTAGTCGGAACGGCGGTTTCGAGGCGAAACTCCAGGCATTTGAATCACCTGATTCCGATAAACGAGCAAGAAGATAGACTAGAAAGAAGATCGGATCTGAAATCACGATCGGAAGAATCGCGGAATAAATCCGACGAGAAAAGAGAACGACGAACGGTTAAACGAACAGACGTTCATTAACCGAGGCGATCAGGTGATCACGTTCGTTAAGACGAACGGTCCGGCGAACGGTCCAAAGGCAACTAAATCGGAAAAGAAAACAAATCCGATCTAGGGTTTCGGAGAAGAAAACCGAACGAAAAACCGATCTAGAAAACCGGAACGGTTTAGAGAAGAAAAGAATCGGAACGATTAGAAGAAAACGATCCGAGAAAAGAAAAGGTGACGCGGCGCGGGGCTAGTACCTCGAAGAGCGAGGGGCTCCGGCGGCGGCGTAAGGCGGCGGCGGGTGTGGGGTGGCGCGGTGAGGGGCGGCGGCGGCGTTGGGTGGCGCGGTGGTGAGGCGGAGGAGAGGAGAGGTGTTGGTTTGATGGTTTAGAGGGGGGGGGTGCTTGGGTATTTATATTGGGGAGGGGAGGGTTTTTGCTTGGGGTAGGGGACAAGAAATAGATTAGGATTAGGAATAGATCTAGGATTAGATACGGAATAAACGAAGTAGGAAAAGAGTCCTACTAGGACAAGGAAAAAGGAGTGGCTCCCTGGCCCCCTTGGTGCGTGCGCGCGCGGTGGCCTTGGCCGGCCGGCGGCTAGCAGCTTGGGCCTTTGGCCCAAGGCGCTGCAGTTTTTTTTTTAAAACGGTCTCGCGCGCAGAGAGACAAAATAAAAAAAATCTAAACGAACTCCAAAATTAATACAGTAAACTTTCCCCGACTCCTAAAAATGAGTCGAACAAAAATGAACTTTACTCGGGGCCTAAATGCAATTTTTTTTTAAAAACACGCATTTTTCCCTAAGGCAAATAAAACGCAAATAAAACTCCGGCAAAACCAAAATGGATTTATTTATTAAATCTTCATTTTTCCTAAATTTGGGAAAGTCATATTATTCCCTCTCTAAAAATTTTTATAGGAAAAACTTTATGAAGATAATTAAATAAATCCAAATGATCCTATTTTCAAAATTTGAGAAATCCCAAAATGAAAATACTGAAACTTCCAACTCTCTCCGAGGGTCCTTGAGTTGCGTGAAATTTTCTAGGATCGGAAAATGCGAGAAAAATATGATATGCATGATGACCTAATGTATAACATTCCAAATTGAAAATTTGGGATGTTACACTAACGCTCTCCTGAAGCTGATATTTAGAGGCGTGAACTGACATACTGACTCAACGGTTGCATCTCTTCGTTGAACAATACTATAGAGAGAAGGATACTGAAGCGCGAGAAGCGTGTCCCCTAGCCAAGTATCCTCCCAGAATCTCGTAGAAGTACCGTTACCGACGACAAACTTGGTCTGATTAAGAAAGACCGATTTAACTCCCATCAATCCTTTCCAGAAAGAAGAATCCATCGGCCTCACTGTCACTTGGGATAAAGTTTTGGATTGGAGGTACTTATTACGCAGAATCTGTGCCCATGTAGCCTCAGTCTCTCGAGAAAGTTTATACAACCATTTGCTAAGGAGACATTTGTTCTTCACCTCTAGATTTTCGATACCTAGACCCCCTCGGTCCTTTGGTCGACAAATAATGTCCCACTTAGCTAGTATGTACTTCCTCTTCAGGTCATCACTTTGCCAGAAAAAACAGGATCGATAGAAATCAAGTCTTTTCCGAACTCTGACTGATACCTTGAAAAAAGACAATAGGAACATGGGCATACTTGTGAGAACCGAATAAATAAGAATTAAACAGCCTCCATACGACATCGGTTTGCCCTTCCAGCATCCCAATTTCTTCTCAAATTGATCCTCAATGCACTTCCATTCTCTATTTGTTAGCTTACGATGATGAATGGGTATACCTAAATAGGTGAAAGGTAAAGCCCCCAATTCACACCCGAACAATTGCTTATACGCCTCTTGTTCCTCACTGGCTCTACAAAAACAGAACAATTCACTTTTGTGGAAATTGATTTTTAGTCTAGTTAATTGTTCAAATAAGTATAACACCAGCTTCATGTTTCTCGCTTTTACCAAGTCATGCTTCATAAAGATAATTGTATCATCTGCGTACTGTAGGACAGATACACCTCCATCAACTAGATGAGGTACCAAACTACCTACTTGGCCAACATCCTTAGCCCTCCCTACTAGAATTGTCAACATGTCGACTACAATGTTGAACAGAATAGGGGACGTTGGATCTCCTTGTCTCAACCCCTTATGCGTTTGGAAATAGCGACCTACATCATCATTCACTCTAATTCCAACACTTCCTTTTTGCATGAAAGATTCTACCTATTTTCTCCAGGCTGGATCAAAACCTTTCATTCTCAATGCTTGTTGGAGGAATGGCCATTTGACTTTGTCGTACGCTTTCTCAAAATCCACTTTGAAAACAACCCCATCTAGTTTTTTTGTATGGATTTCATGGAGCGTTTCATGGAGGACCACCACCCCTTCAAGGATGTTTCGGTCTGGCATGAAAGCAGTTTGGGACGGCTGCACCACAGAATGCGCAATCTGCGTGAGTCTATTTGTCCCAACCTTGGCGGAAATTTTGAAACTTACATTCCGAAGATAGATAGGCCTGAACTGCTCAATTCGCATTTCCTCTGTTTTCTTAGGAAGCAAGGTAATGGTTCCAAAATTCAAATGAAACAAGTGAAGTTGTCTAGCGAATAAATCCTGGAACATCGGAAGCAAATCCCCTTTAATGATATGCCAGCACCTCTTATAAAACTCTGCTGGAAATCCATCCGTCCCTCGGAGCTTTATTATTCTTCATTTGAGAACTAGCTTCAAACACCTCTTTCTCCAAGAACGGAGCAGTTAAAATATCGTTCTCATCAGAAGCAAGCTGAGGGACATCTTCAATCCGCGACTCATCCAGAGATACGAAATTATCCTCCGTAGGCCCAAAAAGCTGCTTATAATAATTAGTGATGTATAATTTAAGATTCTCCTGTCCTACAATCGTCCCTTCGTCTTGCTCAAGCTGAAAGATCATTTTCTTTCTATGCTTGCCGTTGGCGATCATATGAAAGAATTGAGTGTTGGCATCCCCCTGGATCACCTTGCGAACCTTCACCCGCAATGCCCACTTCAATTCCTCTTCTCGCAGGAGCTCTTTCAATCTCATCTCCGCATCTAATTTAACATGAAGTTTCGTTACATCTAGGATCATGGACTCGGCTTTGACATCTAAGGCCTGAATAAGGGTAAGGAGCCTTTCCTTTTCAACCTTATAAATCCCACTGAGATTCTTAGCCCACCCACGCAAGAAGCTTCGCACGTGTCGTATCTTATTCTGCCATCTCTCAATTGGAGTCCTTCCTCCTGAATATTTAGCCCACTCCCTGGCTATAAGATCAAAAAATCCTTCTCTCCTAAACCACGCTAATTAGAAAGAGAAGGTATTCTTATTCCCCACGTGCGTTGCCTCACCCAAGTCAACCAGTAAGGGGGTGTAGTCCGAGATTCCGCGCGATAATGCCTGGACGGTAACCAGAGGAAACTTCTGTTCCCAGTCAATGCTCGCGAGGACACGGTCTAGCTTCTCAAAAGTGGGGGTTGGCAGAGTATTAGCCCATGTGAATTTTCTTCCCGAAAGCTCTATCTCTCTCAGATCCAAGCTTTCAATAATGGTGTTAAACATGAACGACCATCTGCCATCAAAATTATCATTGTTCTTTTCGTCTCTCCTTCTAATAATATTGAAATCACCCCCCACTAAGATTGGAATCTGCTCAGACCTGCAAATATGGACTAAATCCGCCAAAAAATCTGGTTTGAGTTCTGGTTGTGCGGCCCCATACACCGCCACCAGGGCCCAATTAAACTCGCCGACCTTCGACCTAACCCAAAACTTGACGGCAAAATCTCCCATGACCACAGCTCGGACTTCCAACTTCTCACATTTAACCCCAAGTAAGATCCCACCTGATCTTCCTCTCGGGGAAGACAGTGCCAGTCATAATCGACACCTCCCGACAACGTATATAGGAATTGAGGGGAATAGTTGCCTCTTCCTGTTTTAGAAAGGGCAATAAAGTCCAACCTATGGTCGATAGAAGCCTCTGCTAGAAATCTTCTTTTAGTGAAGTCCCTCAGACCTCTGTTATTCCAAAAAATTCCTCTCATAACTCATCATGAAATTTTTTGGTCATTCGGTTCCTAGCACTTCTACGCACCGCTGAAACTGGGTAAATTTTGCGTTGCCACTTGCGTTTAGGCTTAGCTACTTCCTCCACCCGGTCCTCACAGCCGTGTTCGGTGGGTCTACTGCAAGTATCCTCTATAGGTTCACTCCCCCCAAGAGGTAAAGAACCTCCCTCCTCCTCAGTCTCAGGAGGGGAAGGGGCAATATCTGCACAAAGCGTATCTAACACCTTTACTCCCAACTAAGCAATATCGGAATCGTTCATAGGTTTAATGGCTGCTAAATTGTGAATCATGTCTAAAGCACGATCCGCTTCAAGATCCAAGATGTCATTAACCGAATGCGAGATCTCATTATCATTACTACCTAGTGAAACTCCTAGCTAATTTGCATTATGAATAATCTCAACATCAGGAAAGTGCAAAATAGAATTGGAGGTGTTGACCGACATACCAGTAGTGACCTCGATATCACGAAGCTTGGCCGCCCGCCTGGCGCACCTCAGCTGCATGTCATCAATGTCCGACTAGTCCTAAAGATGACAGCTCATCCGCCGCCCCTCAGACACCGGATCCGGGATACCTCCAAAAGCTATGACCTCCTCCCTAGTGGCCTTGATAGGGGTAAGGCCTCCCGCCCCACCCCCACCGCGCGGATGTAGAGAGTCCCCAGGGCCTGCTGCTGGCACCGGCCCCGGCGAACGTAGGGGGGTGAAAATGCTGGCCATCTGCCCATGCTCCCCATTAGTCGTGGACAACTCAATCGTCGGCTCACCCATAGGCTGGCGGTGGGAGATAAGAACAGGGGTCGCCTGCCCTCGTTCCTCTCGAATAGCAGCTGTCACGCTGGCGGGAGAGGCATCCACAGTAATCGACGATGGCAGGAGCAACCCCTGCGGCGGAACAGGTGGCTGCTGGCCCACAGAGCCAACAGACGCCGTAGGCGTGATCGCCCTGACTACCGCAGGAGAAGAAGGAACTGAGGCCTCCTGCCCTGGTCTCCCTCTCAACCTCGGCACGTCGCCGATCGGCAAAGAAAGCACCTCGTCCTCGGTCCTCAACCGTGGCACAGCAGCTGAAAGAGAAGGGGGAGAAGGGGCCACCTTCCCACGATCCTCCACCCCCTCAGTAAAGACCTCACCCACAACAAAGTCTAAGGGGGGAAGCGTGTCGTCCAGCACGTCATCAGACTCCACCCGATCGCTCCAAAGCCTAGGAGGAGCAAAAGCAGGCTCAAAAGAACCGAATCGCAGCATGTTCATGGGTACCGTAGCAGAAGGAGCAACCCCATACCCAGGCGCCTGCAAGGTGGGGCTCGGCCCGTTCGCCGACTCAGGCCCAACATCATCCCCTTGCGTCTCCGTGTTCCCCGAACCATCATTGTTATCATGCATATCCACATCCGTCCCTGCCATAGCCTCAGAAAAAAGATCTGTATCCTCAAACTCAATGTCAAGATCGAAGACCATGCCCCTGTAAGTCCACTTGACCACATCATGCACAAACTCAATATCGAGGACACTCACCAACAAGCGTGCCACTCTATTAGCTCTAGTGAAAGCCATATCGACCTTCTCGGTCTTTCCGACCAGAAACCCCAAGCTAGCAACAACCTGAGCATCCTGAAGCGGCTTGTACGGAGCCCCTGAGAAACGCAACCAGACCTGGGTGAGAGGTTTGCCTTGCGGCTCAACTCGCTTCCACTCATGGAACTCGAGGATGCACTCAGTGCCAGGTACTCTGCATAACCCAAAACTCAACATATGCTCCAAGTCCTCCGAAGTAGGAAAATCAACCTTATTAGAGTTGGCCTCGAGACGAGTGAGCTCCCACTCAAAGTTACCTGGAACTAACTCAGTGAGCCTGTGCATAATTTGCGCCTCAGACACATCACTCTTAGTAACTTTGACAATCCCTGTAGTTGTGCTCTGGGTTCATCGGGTATCTCCCTCTCACTAGGAGACTCAAAAAACATCAGCTCAGCATAATACACTCCGTAGATGGTGATACTCGGCATCTGATCCCGCAGAATAGGGCACTCCCCCGTGTCATGCGCTGGCTTGAGGCAGGTATCACAAAGTTCAGTTACACATTCCGCAATAAAGTGGTCCCTCTCACCACAGCGATAGCACAACATCTTCCCCTTCTTACGGGCCCACTTGGAGGCTCTATCCGCATATGTCTTATCGGCAGTACCAACAACATCCGACACTAAGATCTCAGTCTCAGGTACCACAGCAGTGGTCAGTGCCGTAACCACCTCCATAGCCTGCCAAGACACATCCATCATCTGACCGGTAGCAACCACCTCAGCCGTCAGCTCCGCGACCACAGGTGGAGGAGGTTGGCGGTAACGGTTCCTACCACCGCGACCACCACGATGTCCTTGGTAGCCACCTCACTGCCAGTAATTTGGGCCAGATCCCCCCTCAACAAAACCACCCGTAGGGCCGTACAACGGTCTTTCAGCTGAGCCATCACTTTGCCATGCATATCCGTGCCCGCCGCCGATGAGCCACAATGATGGCCATCCCCATAGGCACTGTAGCCATCGTCACCCCATTGTCCCCGGGGTTGTTCAAAACCACCTCGGTTCACCGGTATACGATCAACATCTGCAGCATCTTGAGGCGATACATGAGTTTGAACCGGCAAGGCCCGATGCTGGGCGGCCGAGCCACGTAGTGGGGTGGCGGTGCTGCTCGCGGCTGCTGCTCAGGTGCCGCCCGTGGCTGCTGCCCATTGCGAGGAGCAGCAGCGACCACATCGGGCTGTGGAGGCCGAAGACCACTACCGCGCCCCGCCACAGCACTAGTGGGTGCCAGCGCGACCGGTCCGGGCGCCAGCGGCCTAGGACCGGAACCACCGCCACGCCCTACCGAGCCGGTACCTTGTGCCGTCCCAGTGACCACCTTGGGCCTCTGAACCGGTGGAGCAGCACCACCATGCCTAGCCGGCGCAATCCCTGCGACCACCGGTGCCTTCTGCCCTAACACCTGCTCGATGTGTTGAGCCACAGGAGCAGCACCACCCCGACCACGCCCGGACGGCGCCGCCCCGGCGATGACCGACCCCTTCTGACCAGCGGGAGGAGCACTCCCCCGACCCGCCATGGCTTCAAGAGGAAAGATGTGGCGCGCTCGTCCAGGGTCCGCACACAACGAAGCCAGGAACTCCACGGCGATGCCGAACCCTAGGAGGCGGCGATAGGATGATGTGGGACCGATCCTCGATCAAAACCATGCATGGGCCACCGTCCAGTACCAATGTGGCATCCGGGATAGCCTGGGCCTCATACCCAGCTATCCCCAGCCCACACTGGTTCGGTCTAGATTGGGCCGAAAGCACCTTCGCAGACCGGGCCGAAGTCACATCCTCGGGCCCAGCTGCACCAACCAAAATTTTCAAACGCTCGATCCGCGCGTTCCGGATCTCAGCCAGCCGGCTGGTCACCGGCTCCGGCATCTCCGCCACCGCCGCCCGTTTCTTTTTCTTTCTCTGAACAAGTTTTCACGCACCCGCTTCAAAAAAATCGGAAAGGGTGGGCTTCGGGAGACTCACCTTTGGAAGAGGACCTCGCCATGGCCGGATTGCCGAAGCCGCCGTAGGACGATGAACGATGCGGCGCACAATCTCGAAGATGTCCTCCTCCTTCAATCCCGATCTCGCTGGATCATCGCGCGAGACCGACAGATCGACGAGTAGCGTGACCTCGTGCTCGTCATAGCCCACTCTCAACGCTTCACAGACCGCGTCTGACGGCGTCGGGGAGCCCGCCGGCGGCTCCTCCCCGTCCGAGTGACCGGCCTCGCCTTCTGAGTCTTCGATGCCGTCCGACAGCGCCCAAAATCTTCGCCCAACGCGCCGATCCATGGCGGATGAGGCCGCCCGAGGCGGCGTCGCCTGCAGGGTCGCCTTCACGGGCATGCACAATTTCTTAAAAATGGGAGAGAATTTCACTTCCCAGCCTCTGCACCAACTAGGGATGCATACGACCATTTTAGTATGAGTACCAAGATAAACATGGTCCTCAGAATTTTTTTAAAATAAGTATCAAGATATATCTTGATACGTGGTTCCACCACACATCAAACTTGATCCTCAATAAACGAGGAAAACTCGTGTGCATCACCTGGCAATTCTAGGAATTGAACTCGGGTCGTTAGGCTGCACAATTGCAAACCAACTATTGAGCCAAGGCTCTCTTTGCAAGGCTCAATCAGACATAAAAAGAAAAAGGTTAAATTAAAAATACTCACATAAATCTTTACGTAGAATCAATGACATTGGACTTAAATATGCAATACCTAAAGCACATCTAGATTTTTTTTTAGCAAAACAGATAAATAATCCGTAGACCGGAATTTCCATTAGGCAATATATGTCAGGTAACAGATTCGACAGGGAGACAGACCACTACATCAAGATACACCGTCGCGTCCGAGATAACCTCCGGCGGTACCAGCGCTACACCCATATAGCTGGGGACAGGGCTCGTGGTGGGTCATATACACGTAGGCACAATTGGGTACAAGATATACGAAAGATACAACTCCGATGCGGGGCTTGATTACGTCCCGGACTTTTTTTCTCGTCGTCGTCGCCATCATCATCGGAGAGGAAGCGCTAGCTATAGCAACTTTAGGTACATGACCGGATCACCATCACCATGGGGTCATGTGTATCTGTAGTGTAGTACTGGTGGTTTCATGCTGGAAAGGGAGGAGGCTAGCTGTGCTCGAGGGCTGTTTCGGCCCTTCTTGCACCAGACCAGCCATCACTGGGTCTTGAGGTACCATGGCCTGGAAAAAGGGGAGAATAAACTGAGGGTTAGTCTAGGTTCATAGGCATGGATTTAATGACTGAAACTGAAATCCACAAACGAAATAGAAATGCTTGGCTCACAGTATAACAAGTCTGAATGTTCCCTGTAAAGGCAGGGGGAGAGAGAGATGCCGACAGAAACAAAGGTCTTTTCCAGTCAAGAACATTAATTTGGAAATAACATATAGAGCGGATCTATTCTAGTCTAGCTAGTGGGGCAAGAGGAAGAAACCTAAGATTGGAATTTGTCCGGGTACGTTCATATGCGAAAGGAGAGAACAAAACGTCAACTGTTAAAAGGAGGGACAGCACTTTATGCCCGTCGAAAGGACAACAAGCTTTATGTGCAAATCTTGAGCAAAAGCATTCTCTAGCTACCTGCTTACTACACTTTTCTGGTATCCCGGACAAATTAGCATCCCGTTTGCGCTTTCTTTTTTGCCAATTAAGGGTATGCTGTGGTTAAAACATAAAGCCTAGAACCCTAACAAAGACGCGCTGCTTTTGAGGTTAGTTATCAGATGGAGTGTAGGATATATTCTAATGCTGTCCTTCTTCACCGTTTTTATAGGTTTTACTGGTAAATCCATAAAATCAACTCTGTGTTTACCTGAGGAGCCGACTGAAATTAACTGCGATAAACCTGACAGCAGTTAACTATAGTACAACTGCGCCTGTGTATATGACCAATAACATACATGGAACATCACGAGCAACACCATTTTGATTTTTTTTTCCTCGGCGGCACAAAGTGCGATCAGGTCATCGGCGAACAAAAATTATCTTGTTAATATTTAAGGTACATGACTGAATCATTGTTGGATAAACCTCAGAGATATCACAAAACAAAAGATGATAAAACGTCAAAAAAATCTAAGACCTAGGTATTCTGCATGTTGATTTCAGAAACCAATGATTTTGTTTATGACCAGTTTGACTGAATTTCAATTAAAATTGATGATCCAAGCAAGTTACTCTCACTAAAGGTTTAACCAGATTGGCTAATATTTATCGGAGAGGGCTCCTAGAAATACACCTCAAGGTTTGAATGAGCAGTTCATGCTTAGCTTAGACAAAACAAGCTCCAAGGACGATAACACAATGATATCGCGAAAAGAAGATCATACTGTTCAGACAAAGCAAATGCTAGCACGTACGAGCATGTACTATATGATTTTAATCAGGTAGTTCATCCTATAAGTAAAATGGAACATGGAGATCTGTTTAGCTTGCAATTAATTAAGCAGGCATGCCATGTTTTGCTGTAGTAATTAGCTTACAACTAGGATTACTATAAAACTTGATCTCCTGAACATAGAAGTGTTGAAGTGTAAGTGACATCACCGCAATGATACGTAAGTGAAAAAGCAAAGCGCATGGTTGGCTACGCTCAGTGAAATGAATGAACAAAAATATGTTCATGCATGGATTAGTCATGCTAAAATTTGCCTCTCAAGAATGGAAAAGAAGCCAATGCTACTACATTTGCAAGACCACATAAATTACAAACAAAATTCAGTCAAGATTCAAGAGATAACCAAATAGTATAGCATTTGCAAGACATGCAGAGTAAGAAGGGAACAGAGAAGTCCATGCCCAAGGGAGCAGCAAGAAACCATGCATATTAGTAGAGGGAAATCCATGTATGGAAGGAATATAAAGCATCCAGTGCAAGTGACTGCACAGAGAAAGCTAGCCAGGCCGGCCGAAAGGAACACCGCCCTTTCCCTTTGCACACACCACATGAGTAGTAGAGGCTGGCCACTTATGTGATGATGCATGTGCATGGATGGAACAGTCCAGAACTAGTATGAGTTTCGGACAGACTACTTACTACCTCTGCCCGTCGCTGCTGCCACCGCGGCTGGAACCGCCTTGGTTGTTGTTGCTGCTGCCGCCGGCACCGTTTGTATGAATCTCGTCCACGTCTTTTACCAGCTCTGCAAGGTGCTTCTTCACATCCTCCACCGACTTGCCGTCGCCAACTTCCCGCGCCACGTTCTGGAAGAAGTCCGGCGCGTCCCTGTCGTACTTGTTTAGCGCCACCTCGAACACCTTGTTCTGCTTGAATGTCCACGATGAACTCATGCTTGACTGGGCTGTGGCTTCTCAACAGGAAAGAAAACTAAGGTGGATTGCAATGACTACTGTTACTGCTGCTATTACTAGTGCTACTACGGTTGCTAGATCACCGGGCTTGGCTTGGCTTGTGTTTGTATGCAACAAGAGTGGTGGCAATGGTGCAACTTATATAGTGGGAGGAGAGGCTAGCTGGAGAATAATGCTTGGGAATGGTGGGGGTGGATTGGAGGTGTTAGCAGCAGTACCAATGGGCAAATCAACGACAAGCTTGCATAGGAGCCACAAGAAGAAAGAAAGAAAGAAGAAAGGAGAGGAGAGATTTCATTTCATATTTTCATTGTACAAAATGAAATGCCGGGGAGAATCAGCATCGTCTCCTCGGGTCTGCCGGAGGAGGGGGAGGCCCCTTTCATCTCTTTTTGTCCCCCTATCTTCACTGAGACTATTTGTACTTTAACCAGGCTAATGATTACTATGATTAGTAATTACGGTAGGCTAAACATACCTAAGAGCATCTCCAACAGCCGCCGAACGCGCCGCGCGCTAAAATCTACTTTGCCGCGCGCCCATCTCCTGGTTTGGCGTGACGGGCAGCGCTGACTCCAGCAGCCGCGTTAAAATGCAGCGCGCGCAGCTCCAGCAGCACGCAAAAAATGCAGGGCGCGCGACTCGCACAAACAATATATGCATTTCAAATAGAAGCAAAAATTATCAAACTATAACAAAATAAATCAACAATAAATACTTCAATTTCGTTATTACAACCCAAACAAATAGTTTATCGTTCAGTACAACAAATAGTGCAATAAACACAATAAATAGTTCATGAACAATGCAATGTCGAACGCACAAATCATGCTCTTTGTCGTCCATGCCATGCCCACCACTCCTCAATGAGATCCTTCTGAAGATCATTGTGCGCTGCGGGACGCCGAATGTCATGATAGGAGGCAACAAAACGGGCCACCCTTTCAGCCCTCCGTCGCACTCGCACGGGATGTCCCAAGAGCTCATACTGTGAGTAGTCTAAATCTTGGCCATGCTCATTCTCGATGATCATATTGTGCATGATCACACAAGCGTGCATGATGTAACAAAGCATTTTTTGATCCTAAAATCTAGCCGGTCCTCTCACAATAGCAAATTGGGCTTGCGAAATCTCAAAAGCTCTCTCCATATCTTTTCTAGCCGCCGCCTGAGCATTGTGAAAATCAAGATTTTTCTTACCTTCAGGCTTTTTCGACGGCTTCACGAAGGTTTGACACTTTGGATAGATGCCATCCGCTAGATAATAGCCATAGTTGTATGTACCGCCATTTGCTACAAACTGCACCGGTGGCAACTCACCATTTGCAATCTTATTCATCAGTGGAGACCGGTTGAAAACATTGATGTCATTCAAAGATCCAGGCATTCCAAAGAATGCATGTCAAATCCAAGTCTCTTGATCGGCCACCGCTTCAAGGATTATAGTGGAATCTTTTTTTTGCCCGTGGAATTGCCCATGCCATGCCTTTGGACAATTCTTCCAACTCCAATGCATGCAATATATTGAGCCAAGCATGCCAGGAAAGCCACGAGCTTTGTTCGTCGCCAATAGCCTTGTGGTGTCTTCAGCATTGGGAGATCTCAAATACTCCTCGCCAAACACTTGCACAATTCCGACTGCGAAGAGCTTGACACACATGATGACTTGACTCTCACCCATAGCCAAGTGATCATCAACTAGATTAGCCAAGATACCGTATGCCAACATACGCAAAGCGGCTGTCACCTTCTGAAAGGTGCTATGCCCGAGCTCTCCGGCGGCATTCCTCCTTTGCTGAAAAAACCGGTCATGGCTCACTAGTTTCTCTGCAATGCGCCTGAACAACTCGGTGCTCATCCTAAACCAGCGATGAATGTACGACTCTGAGTATGTGGGATTCTCCACGAAATAGTGCCTCATCAATTTGTTATGGGCATCGATCATATCCCTCCAAATTTTCTGCCGACCCATAACCGAACCACCGTGGTTCGGTTTTTTATTGATATGCATAGCTAGGATCATTGCAAGGTCCTCCTCCTCTTCCATATCAAATTCTTCTTCGGAAGAATCATACGACGAACTCATCTACAATGTTCAATACTATACTATAAAAACTAGAATCAACATGCACCAAATTCATGACGTTTGAGCAATACATACCTTGCAGGCATTTTGTCGAACACCTTGCAAGCGCCGAGCGGCAGCGAGCGCTCGGGCGTTGTTCGTCGGACGACGGACGCGCGCGAGGGGCGGCGGGACTAGAGGGGGGGGGGGAACCGCCGCGGGGATAGGCCGGGGACGCGTCGGAACGGTCGCCGGGTGGTGCGGCGGCGGCGGCGGCGGCGCGGTTGGATGGGGGAGGGGGGTGGGAGTTGCGAGCGAGCGCGCGGGAGCGGGCGCAACAAATAAGCGGCGCGTGATCCCGTTTCAGCCCGCGCGCTGAACTAGATATGCCGCGCACGCTATTTTTACGAGCCCGCTGGAGCCACTATACCGGTTGCGCGCACGCTAAAACGGGCAATTTTGTGGCGCGGCGCTAGTTTGGCGCGGCTGTTGGAGATGCTCTAAAGCACATGCTGACCATGCAAAAATGGCAAGGTGATTCTTCTTTGGACCGTTGAAGCTTTAAGGGGGACATAAAATTATCATATATATATACATACATACATATATATATATATATATATATATATATATATATATATATATATATATATATATAATCACTACCTATCACTGGAAAAATATGCTGACCATGCAAAAATGGGTTGGTACCTCTTGCCTGGACTCTTAAACTTCCAAGTGAAAAGTGCTAAGTACTCATCATAGATCAAACGTTCACACATATATACTTGATACAGTATTTGAAAAATTCGCACAGATCCTTACTGAGTGGTATACCATACAACTTCCACTTCAAGAATATTTAGTACTACAAAAAGCTGCAGAGCTGGGAATTTCATCGTACATTGATGTCCTTCTTTCTTAGAAAGCAAACGTACATTGATTGAATGCCTGTTGTAGACATTAGGAACAAACAATGTGCACCATCAGTTGTAGACTATTGCCATGAATTATCTGTACCTCTACAAAGATTTTGAAAAGAAAGAACTATTAGCATTGTTCCGTTGTCACCCAACCCTATGAGGCAGAGATTTTCAAAGATTTGTATTTATCATTTTTCTTAACACAATATAGACGCAAGCGCTCATATACACGTGCATGCACTCACCCCTACGAATGCACGGTCGCACGCACACACACCCTACCCCTATGAGCACCTTCGAAAGACTGAGCCGGCATATCATCTTAAAATTTACGAAGTCACCGTAGACACCTCGTCGTCGACAAGAACGTCTCCTCCCACTAAATGCGCATCGCCGGAAATCCTAAAATAAATTCATCAATAAATGCGAGCATCAGGACTTAAACCCTGGTGGGTTGGGATTTATATTTATCATAATCTACCAATGATGGAACGCTGGGCTTATATTATACCACTATTGTAGTATAATACACTATATTAGGTGTTAATGCAGGTGTTAATACAGTGTATGCACGCTGTATACCACTATTTACATGTATCCCTCGAACTACTACCAAGGACAAGATACATGCAGATTCTCGTATGCAACACAGCATAGATGGAACAAAATTGCCTTTCTTGCAAATTTTCTTTATCGTATTTAACCAGGGGTACCTCTCTTGGAAAAGGGTGAAAACCCACCCAGCTTATTAGGAGGAGCTAGGGGAGATATATTTTGTCCAAATATAAGGTAGTAGTGGAGATATGTTTTCTCTGGTTCAGGAGGATTAAAAAGGAACAGAACATGCGCCCTTTTGGTCAGAAATGATAGCAGAGTAGGTTCATCTCCCCTTCCATAAGTTTGTTGGTCTCATGGCTCAGATTCCAGGTGATGGATAAGTGATGTATAAAATCCATATCCACCGTGGAAACTTGTCTGTTCCTTTTGGAATGGCACACATATCGGATGCAGAGCTAACCTAGTTTCGTTTGTAGAAACTATACGATGGACAGATCTAACATGGTACTATTATGGTGCAAGGTTTGCTTCCTATCACGGAGTGATCCAAACGCTCTTATTAGGGTCAGCCTGTGCTCAAGTGGGGCGACTAGATCTGATCCAAATTTTGAACCTACACGACAAAAGTGAAGGGGCTCTGTATCGGACAATGCTATATAAATGATAACTATAAAAACAATATCTACTCCTGAATGAATTATGTGCACATTTCCACTGTATCTTGATTTTCATATACATGTTTCAGTGGCTTCTCTTCAATATTAATTAGTTTTGCCAAAATAATTTGATTTTCACTGTAAGTTCTATGAAGTATAAAAAAATGCAGAACATATGTATGGATCTAGACATATCTTCCTCTAGCTACGAGTTGCATTCGGCTGCTGTTAACCTGAGATGAAAGTAAATAAAAAACTGAAGTAAGTAAAACTAATTCGATTACGGGTTAGCTTGGAATTGCAGTGATTTGTGATAATATCGTCACATAAAGCTGTGGAAAAGCGAGCCTAACGCACTTCTGCTAGATGTTTTACACATTTGACAAGTAGGCATAGATCACACAAAAATTTAGACACCTTTTTTAGTATATACCGTAAGCCCAAAATATTCTGGTGATATATATACTGTGGTAAATTTGATTAAGCTTTTTACAGGCCAAAACGACCATATAATTTAGGGAAACTGTTCATGATTCTACTCAATAATAAGGATGACATGCTGACATGAACAAAAAAGAAGATGATATATGACATGGGAGAAGCTACATGCCTGCGCACTACCTTTGCAAAATCATCGGTCTCCACCATCTGCTGCAATGGGATCGACCTCCAGGAGCTTCTTGAAGACTTGGGCTGCCCCGTCAAGGATTTCCCTTGCACCTACCTGGGCATGCCGCTGGCGGACAAGAAACTGAGGAAAATGATCTACAGCCGATCTGCGACAAGCTCATTGCTAGGATGAAGGGCTGGAAGCTCGCCCTTCTATCCCTTGATGGACAGCTGGTCTTGTCAGAACCGTGCTCTCGGCGATGCCGATCTTCCAAATGCTCGCCTTGATATTGCCGGCTTGGCTGGCTAAGCTGATTGACAAGGTTCGACGTGGGTTCCTCTGGGGGGCGGGGGCGGGGGCGGGGGGGGGGGTAGCGAGGTAGCGGCCGGAGGAAAATGCCTTGTCAACTGGGGTACAGTATGTCGGCCAAAGGATTAAGGTGGGCTTGGCATCATCAACCTGACAGCCCAAAGTCGCGCCCTACGGATGAGGTGGCTGTGGCTTTCCTTGACCGACATCAACAAGGCATGGCTGGGGCTGGAGCTGCCTATCGATCCTGCGGTTAGATCGCTCTTCAATGCCTCTGTTGACTTCCAGCTGGGCAAGGGTGACCGCATTCTCTTTTGGAAGGAGCCATGGTTTAAGGGCATCAACCTCCAGGATGCATTCTCAGCGTTGTTTCAACATTGCACCAGGAAAAGCCTCATTGTTGCGCAAGCCATGGAGAACAACAGATGGATCCGACACCTCAAAGCAAACCTATCTGCACACGCAACAAGGGAATTCCTGACGCTGTGGGAAGGAGTCCAAAATTTACACCTAACAGAAGAGCCTGATCGGGTTCGCTGGAAGTGGACAGCAAATGGCATGTACACGGCAAGAACGGCTTACACAATTCAATTTGAGGGCTGCACTCGAGCTGCTTGGGCTGCGCTCATATGGAAATCCGATGCACCGGGCAAATGCAAGCTATTTGCATGGTTGGCACTGCTTGGCCGCTGCAACACGGTCGACGTTCTTGCAAAGAAAGGCTGGCCTCACAACCTGACTTGCTCCTTATGCAATGGACCAATGGAGGACGTCGTGCACCTGCTAGCCTCCTGCCCCGTTGTAGGATCGAAAGTATGTCTAGAGGGGGATGATTAGACTACTTGACCAAATAAAAACTTGACCTTTTCCCAATTTTAGTTCTTGGCAGATTTTAGCTATTTTAGGACAAGTCAAGCAATCATCACACAATTCAAGCAAGCATGCAAAGAGTATATTGGCAGCGGAAAGTAAAGCATGCAACTTGCAAGAATGTAAAGGGAAGGGTTTGGAGAATTCAAACGCAATTGGAGACACGGATGTTTTTCCCGTGGTTCGGATAGGTGGTGCTATCCTACATCCACGTTGATGGAGACTTCAACCCACAAAGGGTAACGGTTGCGAGAGTGCACGGAGGGCTCCACCCACAAAGGGTAACAGTTGCGCGAGTCCACACAGGGCTCCACCCACGAAGGGTCAACGAAGAAGCAACCACCCACAAAGGGTCCACGAAGAAGCAACCTTGTCTATCCCACCATGGCCATCGCCCACACAGGACTTGCCTCACTAGCGGTAGATCTTCACGAAGTAGGCGATCTCCTTGCCCTTACAAACTTCTTGGTTCAACTCCACAGTCTTGTCGGAGGCTCCCAAGTGACACCTAGCCAATCTAGGAGACACCACTCTCCAAGAAGTAACAAATGATGTGTAGGTAATGAACTCCTTGCTCTTGTGCTTCAAATGATAGTCTCCCCAACACTCAACTCTCTCTCATAGGATTTGGATTTGGTGGAAAGAAGATTTGAGTGGAAAGCAACTTGGAGAGCCTAGAGATCAAGATTCATATGGTAGGAATGGAATTTCTTGGTCTCAACACATGAGTAGGTGGTTCTCTCTCAGAACATGTGAGTTGGAATGGTGTATGTGTTCTGATGGCTCTTTCTTCGAATGGAGAGGGGGTGGAGGGGTATATATAGCCTCCACACAAAATCCAACCGTTACACAGTTTTCCAATCCCGGTGGGACCGAATCACAAACTCGGTCGGACCAAAAATGTAAACCTAGTGACCGTTAGAGATTTTCGGTGGGACTGACATGCAACTCGGTAGTACCGATATGGTTAGGGTTTGGGCATAACGTAATCTCGGTGAGACCGATTACACAAACTCGGTGAGACCGAATTTGGTAATTTGCTAACCAGAGAGTTGGTCAGGCAAACTCGGTGGGACCGATTTGCTCTTTCGGTGAGACCGAAAAGTTACAAAGGGGAAACACTGAATTTACATTGCAATCTCGGTGGGACCGATTCGCTCTTTCGGTGAGACCGAAAAGTTACAAAAGGGAAACAGAGAGTTTGCAATCCCATCTTGGTGAGACCGAGATCCCTATCGGTAAAACCGAATTGCTAGGGTTTGGCAGTGGCTAATGACAAGTGAAACTCGGTGGCGCCGGATAGGAAGAATCAGTAGGACCGAGTTTGGCTTAGGGTTTAGGTCAAATGTGGATATGGGAAAGTAGTTGAGGGTTTTTGGAGCATATCACTAAGCACATGAAGCAAGAGGCTCATTAAGCAACACCTCATCCCTCCTTGATAGTATTGGCTTTTCCTAAAGACTCAATGTGATCTTGGATCACTAAAATATAAAATGAAGAGTCTTGAGCTTTTGAGCTTGAGCCAATCCTAAAATAATCATCTTGGAATAAAATAATCATGCCATGCCAATCATTGAGCTTTCCTAAAATAATCATCTTGGAATAGCATTAGCTCAATGAGCTATATGTTGTTATGAATTACCAAAACCACCTAGGGATAGTTGCACTTACAATCTCCCCCTTTTTGGTAATTGATGACAACATATAGATCAAAGCTTCGACAAATGATAATAAGCATGAAATATATCGTCGCTTTGAGAAGTATGTGATAAGTAAGAGCTCCCCCTAAATTTGTGCATATTTAAAATTTGCTTTGGACTGCAAATGCACAAGGAGTTAGAGTCATGGGTTACTCTTCCATGTCACATACATCTTGGTGGAGCGCTTAAAATGATAAGAATGAAATACATGCACTCATCACCAAGAATAGTGAAAGATCACATAAGATAGATAAGATAATAGCATTAAGCAAGCATTAAGTGTAGCTTATGATCAAACACATGATCATCAATGTCTCACAAATAATGACGTAGTATCTCAAGCACTCAAAATCAAACAAGTTCGAAAAACCACCAAATAAAGCAAGAGAGAAAAGCAACACTCTCTCTCTCTCTCGAAGCCTATGATCTATACATTTTTCTTCCCCTTTGGCAACAAGTTACCAAAAAGTTCCTAGAAAATGCATAGTGCTAGATCGACGCTCAGGCTTGATCTTCTGGTGGTGGTGGAGTCCGGATCACTCCAAGGACGAAGGCTTCTGTAGACGCTGAAGTAGACGCTGGAGTTGGAGCTGAAGTAGATGCTAGAGCTGGTGGAACTGAGGCTGTAGCTGGTGCTGAGGTGGTGGCTCTTGTGTCAGCAACTGGCACGGCAGACGACCTCGGACCTCGTGGCACTCTGGCAAAGGCATGAGTGGTAGTCCTGCCTCTCCTCTCCTGCATATCATCTTGGAGCTGCTCCACTGCAGACTGAATCTCCGTTACCTTGACATCCAAGTCATAGAACTTTTGTTCCATGATTCTCTCTAGGCTTGCCTGGTTTTGAGTTAGGGTGGCTAGTCCTTGCTCAATCCACAGGGTGGATGCAATCAGGTAACCAAGCTGCTCTTGTTTGGTCTTCAAGAAATACTCAGATGCCTCCTCTTGAGTTGGCATCTTGGCAGCTTTCTCCTTCCTTGCCTTCTCCTTCTTTGCGTATGCTTGGGCAGATGATGGCTCGTTCTTAGTCATGACAACTTGATTGTCCTCAAAATCTGGACGGATGGGCAGGTGTTCCTTGTCCAATAAATATATGCCCATGCCCATCTTGGACTTAATGAGCTCCTTGATCTGAGGGGCATATCCGCAACTCCTCTTCTGATCTGCTGCAGTCCTTTTGATAGTTTCCACTATGAGGCTCATCACCTTGAACTTCTGAGGCACATCAAATACATGTAGAAAGTTGATAGCATGGCCTCTGATCATCTTGTGATATCCAAACTTGGGCAATAAGGTGTGCCTCAAGATCCAATTGATAGTTGGTATCCCTGACAGAAGGTAATGCACAGACCCAAATTTGAACGTGTCAAGTGCTTCATTTGGAATTTCCTTGTACATATTGGACATAGAGTTATGGTCCATCTTCTTCTTGGCATATATGTCCAAATCATCATCATGCTCCTCTGGGGCATTAATGATCTATGCCCACTCAGCAACTGTGGATTGGTACCTTGTACTCTCAGACATCCATGTGATCCTCCCATCTGAATAAAAATGTGCTGTGGAGTAGAACTGCATTATAAGCTCCTCATTCCACTTTGTGAGCTTCTGCCCAACAAAGCCAGCTACTCCACAAGCTATGAAGCTGTCTTGCACTCCAGGATAGTGCTCCTCATTGTCCTTGATGTACTGCCAGTCAACCCATCTCATATCACAGACTATTGGCTTCTTATCAAGCAGTACTGTCTCATAGAAGTCCTGTTGTTCCTTAGTGTGGAACCTGTAGTCAACAGCAGTCCTCCTCCTTGAAGCATACGAGTCTGCTTCTCTCCACTTCCTCAGCCCTGAATCTCTCCTGAGCTTCATGTCCTCAGCCACAGGATGCGCATCGTTGTGGTCTGGGATCTTGGGCTTGAGCTTTCTCAGAACTTGCTCTTCATCCTCTTCTTTAGCAACAGTCTCAGGCAGTAGGGCCTTGTTCTTCTCAGCTCCAGGAATGCTCCTTGTATTCCTCTTTGGTTTTGGCTTGGAGGCAGCTTTGGGCTTAGATGCAGTAGCCCCTGATCTTATGGCATCACCCATCAGCTTGGGTGCCTTGGGTGCTGGTGCAGCTACCTCTTCTTCCTCTTCCTCTTCCATGATGGAAGCCTTTCCTAGCACTCTGGTTACGGTCTTCTTGACCCTTTCCTTTCTTTTCTTTCCCTCAGCAGCAACTGGCTCTTTGGGTGCAGGCTTCTCAGTTGAAGCTCTTGCCTTTGACATAGGCTGCCTGCCTGCTGGCCTTTTGATCTTTAGACCTGGCTTTGTGCCTTGAGCTGGCTCAACTCTCTTTGATGTGGCCTCTTCCTCTGCCACATAATCTTCATCTTCGAAGTCTGAAGTTCTCTTCTTCTTTTGTCTGGTGGCAGCTTTTGGCAGATTGCTTGGGGTACTTCTGCTGCCCTCATCCGAAGAGCTGGAGGGACTAGTGCCCTCACTCATGTGCACCTGCTGCTCTGACATGTTCTCGCTGTCACTTTGATCAGACATGCTGCAAGCTCTGACTTCTGACCCTGTGAATAGTTTATAGATGAGGTAGAATAGATGAGCATCACAAAATGCAGAGATTTTTGCAAAAAGAATGATCCAAAAACTTAGTTTTAGTTTCCCACTGAAATCATCTCGGATCTACCGATTTTCAAACTCGGTGATACCGAAGCAGTTTTGGAACCTAAACTAGTGAACTCGGTAGGACAGAGTCACAGTTCGGTGGCACCGAGACTGCTAGGGTTTCACAGAGTTCCAAAATCGGTCACACCGATAAGTAATTCTCGGTCAGACCGAGTCTAACTTGTGCAATGGCATAAGCCAAATTGGTGGGACCGAGTTTTTCAACTCGGTGGGTCCGAGATGGTTTTGGCGGAAACCTAACCCTAAAATTTTCAAATCAAAGCTAATCTACGGGCGTATTGACTGGATAGGAGTGTTTCAATCATGGCAAGAATCATGAAGAACACAATGTGCTGGGAATCGGACGGGGAATAGCACTGTGATCGAGTCCATACCCTAGTTCGGCGGAGACTCGCTACGGCGGCAACGGCGGGGCAGAATTCCCGTTGACGGCGACGGAGACCAGCGACTGGAGGCGGCTGGCGGCGAGAAGACGATCCGGAGACCACGTTGGCAGAGCAGGCTATCGCGCGGGCGAAGGGGTTCGGAGAAATTTCCAAATTTTTCCCGTGACTATATATAGCCCGACCCTGTCGGTGTGACCGAGTGGAACAACTCGGTGGCACCGAGATTCATAACTGCAGGCAGTTACTGAAACTCGGTGGGACCGAAATGTTCAAATCGGTTGCACCGAGATAGAAAACCTAGATCAACTTAATGATCTCAGTAGGACCGAAAGTGGGGTATCGGTCAGACCGAGAATCATAAAGAGGTTTTGGAAGTTTAAGTCTATGACGAATCAGGGACTCCGAGCGCTCCTCACACAGAGTGGTTCGAATCTGACTTGATCAAATTTTGTGATGCAGCATGAATAGAGTTTGAGACGAGAAAAGTATAGATAGCTAGAGGAGGTACTTAGGCATTCTTATCCATCCACTTGGCAAAAGAAAATAAAACCAAACAATCAAAACAACAAGTGGATGTCCTCGAATGAGTAAAATATGCAACCAGCATGCTCACACAATAAGATGGCAAATGAAATATATGGCAAGGCATGCACAGCCAATTCTAGCATCTATCAAGCAATTTGCGATGACAAGGTCATCTATATATGAGTATATTGACTTAGGAGTCAAGTGAGAGCACTTGATCATAGGTCATACTCATCGCTTAAGCTTAAGTGGGGTTACCACTTTTACATAAAGCATTGTTGTGTTCACATCTTTAGAGTTGCTTTAGCTCAAGTCTTAGAGTAAAGCTCCCCCTAGATGTGATATCCCCCCTAAGAGGGATGAACTAACCTTGGGTTTTGTCGATGATGACTTCATGTAGATGTTGAAGATGTGGATGCTCAATGTTGATGTAGACCACTTGGAGCTATCCATTTGAGTGAATTGCACCTTCAATACCTACATGGGTTAGTCCCACAAGGAACAAACAAGGATATCCATAGACATAGAGTGATGCACACACAAGATGATGTCCACGAAAACTTTTAGGTTACCTTGTCCCTTGTCTTACCAACAAGAGGGTTTGTGACTCCTTGAACTAGTGCAAGATGTGGAAGTTGATTGCACTTGTTCTTGCCAAAATGATAAGAATGAAGTATGTTGGCGGAGTCACCCTCAAGAACTCTTCTAGTTCTTCTTCTTTTGGATCCACACCATCTTGATGGGAATCCTTGGAGTTGTAGTCGTACTTGATGAAGTGGAACTTGAAGTAGTCTTGGGAATCCACTTGACTAAGGTCTTAGGAGCTTCTTCAAATGCATCAATTTCCTCTTGAAGCTTGTCCTTGCCTTTTTGCTCGTAGTCTTGTGGTGGAAGATCATCTTGAGCTTGTGTTACCTTGAAAGAAGTATCGTACTTCTCTTGTTGAGGAACAAACTTTGTCTTGGGGTATTGATCTTCTTCCCACTCAATTCCATTGGCATTGAACTTTCGTTCAAAACCAACACCTTGATTCTTCCGGTGCATTCCTTGCTTGCGCACAATTTCCTCGAATTGCTTACTCCCGGCAAGGCTTTTGTACACTCCTTTCTCTATAATTCCCTTCAATAAGCTATTTTCTTGCTCAAGTGTAACTTGGCTAAGAGAATAATTAGTGGAATCAAGAGAACTACTAGAAGCAACAATATTGGATTTAGCATGATCATTGTTACTGCTAGAGGAAGAATCTTTCTTGTTCTTGTTACTAGACTTGACTTGAGGCATGTAAGTGGATAAGAGTAAACGCTTGACAATGTAAGAAGAGCTTTTCTTGCGGAGATCATCATTGATTGCTTTTAAGAACTCATGCTCTTGCTCAAGATTGAGCTTTTCAAAGCGTAATTTCTCATGAGCTCTTAAAAGTTCTCGATGATCTTCGAAGATAGTTTCATGAGCTAACTTAAGAGTGTTTAGTTCTTTAGTTAGAGCCTCAATCTTCTCCTTATCATTGTCATTCGTTTTATCTTGATTAGCATGTTTAATTGACGTTTCATCATAGTATTCATCACTAGAGTTGTCAACAAGCAAATCATCACCTAACAAGTCATCTTCATCACTATTGAAATGAACATACTTGGGGTGTGTTACCTTAGGACCTTTGGCCATGAAGCATCTTCCAATTCCTTCATTTGGTGAGTCAAATATGTCGTAGGAGTTGGTTGACACAAGTGCTAGACCGGCAACACCTTCATCTTGAGTATCTTCGGAGTCGGAGTGATAACTTCTCTCGGAGTGGCTGTCGGAGTCGGAGCCGGATACCCATTCACCAACATGAGCTTGATGTCTTCGTCTTGTGTAGCTCCTTGATGATTTTTCCTTCCTTTCCGAATCCTTGCTTCTCCGTGAGTATCTTCGTTCATAACGATCATCTCTACTCCTCCTCTCTCTTGGTGGTGATTCTTTGCTTCTTCTTTTTGGAGAATCTTCTCTTCTCTTGTAGGGAGCCGTACACTCATTGGAATAGTGTCCGGGTCTTCCACAATTGTAGCAGTTTCGTTCTCGACTAGAAGATCTTTTGTCATTGTAGGACCTTGACTTGAAGCTTCTATCTTTGCTTCTACTCTTGTAGAACTTGTTGAAGTTCTTCACCATTAAGCTCAATTCTTCATTGAAGTCTTGTTTCTCACTTGATGATGTAGGGGCTTCACATGAGGCTTTATAGGCACCACTTGATTTGTTGTGAAGTTCCTCTTTATCCTTAAGTGACATCTCATGAGCAACAATTCTTCCAATCACCTCCGTTGGCTTGAGATCTTTGTAATTGGGCATCATTTGGATCAATGTGCACACGGTATCATATTTTCCATCCAAGGCTCTTAGAATCTTCTTGATGATGAATCTGTCGGTCATCTCTTCACTTCCTAAGCCGGCAATCTCATTTGTGATGAGAGCAAGCCTAGAGTACATTTCAGCGACACCTTCACCATCCTTCATCCTGAACTTGTCAAGTTGGCTTTGAAGCACATCCAACTTGGATTCCTTGACGGAGTCAGTACCTTCGTGCATATCAATCAAAGTGTCCCAAATTTCCTTCGCATTCTCAAGACGGCTGATTTTGTTGAATTCTTCGGGGCACAATCTGTTGAAGAGAATATCACAAGCTTGATCATTGTATTGCAACATCTTCAACTCATCCACGGTAGCTTCACGGTTTGGTTCTCTCCCATCAAATAAGTCACCTTGCAAACCAACACACACAATAGCCCAAACGGCGGGGTTATGTCCAAGAATATGCATTTTCATTTTATGCTTCCAACTAGCAAAATTAGTACCATCAAAGTAGGGACCTCTACGGTGGTAATTTCCCTCGCTAGACGCCATACTCTCCTAGGTTGTGAAACCAAGGCTATGACCACCAAAGCTATGGAGATCAAAGCAAATGGAGACCAAAGATCTGATACCACTTGTAGGATCGAAAGTATGTCTAGAGGGGGGTGATTAGACTACTTGACCAAATAAAAACTTGACCTTTTCCCAATTTTAGTTCTTGGCAGATTTTAGCTATTTTAGGACAAGTCAAGCAATCATCACACAATTCAAGCAAGCATGCAAAGAGTATATTGGCAGCGGAAAGTATAGCATGCAACTTGCAAGAATGTAAAGGGAAGGGTTTGGAGAACTCAAACGCAATTGGAGACACGGATGTTTTTCCCGTGGTTCGGATAGGTGGTGCTATCCTACATCCACGTTGACGGAGACTTCAACCCACAAAGGGTAATGGTTGCGAGAGTCCACAGAGGGCTCCACCCACAAAGGGTAACGGTTGCGCGAGTCCACACAGGGCTCCACCCACGAAGGGTCCACGAAGAAGCAACCACCCACAAAGGGTCCATGAAGAAGCAACCTTGTCTATCCCACCATGGCCATCGCCCACACAGGACTTGCCTCACTAGCGGTAGATCTTCACGAAGTAGGCGATCTCCTTGCCCTTACAAACTTCTTGGTTCAACTCCACAATCTTGTCGGAGGCTCCCAAGTGACACCTAGCCAATCTAGGAGACACCACTCTCCAAGAAGTAACAAATGGTGTGTAGGTAGTGAACTCCTTGCTCTTGTGCTTCAAATGATAGTCTCCCCAACACTCAACTCTCTCTCATAGGATTTGGATTTGGTGGAAAGAAGATTTGAGTGGAAAGCAACTTGAAGAGCCTAGAGATCAAAATTCATATGGTAGAAATGGAATTTCTTGGTCTCAACACATGAGTAGGTGGTTCTCTCTCAGAACATGTGAGTTGGAATGGTGTATGTGTTCTGATGGCTCTTTCTTCGAATGAAGAGGGGGTGGAGCGGTATATATAGCCTCCACACAAAATCCAACCGTTACACAGTTTTCCAATCCCGGTGGGACCGAATCACAAACTCGGTCGTACCGAAAATGTAAACCTAGTGACCGTTAGAGATTTTCGGTGGGACTGACATGCAACTCGGTAGTAGCGATATGGTTAGGGTTTGGGCATAACGTAATCTCGGTGAGACCGATTACACAAACTCGGTGAGACCGAATTTGGTAATTAGCTAACCAGAGAGTTGGTCAGGCAAACTCGGTGGGACCGATTTGCTCTTTCGGTGAGACCGAAAAGTTACAAAGGGGAAACACTGAATTTACATTGCAATCTCGGTGGGACCGATTCGCTCTTTCGGTGAGACCGAAAAGTTACGAAAGGGAAACAGAGAGTTTGCAATCCCATCTCGGTGAGACCGAGATCCCTATCGGTAGAATCGAATTGCTAGGGTTTGGCAGTGGCTAATGACAAGTGAAACTCGGTGGCGCCGGATAGGAAGAATCGGTAGGACCGAGTTTGGCTTAGGGTTTAGGTCAAATGTGGATATGGGAAAGTAGTTGAGGGTTTTTGGAGCATATCACTAAGCACATGAAGCAAGAGGCTCATTAAGCAACACCTCATCCCTCCTTGATAGTATTGGCTTTTCCTAAAGACTCGATGTGATCTTGGATCACTAAAATATAAAATGAAGAGTCTTGAGATTTTGAGCTTGAGCCAATCCTTTTTCCTTAGCATTTTGAGGGTTCCACTTTCACATCCATGCCATGCCAATCATTGAGCTTTCCTGAAATAATCATCTTGGAATAGCATTAGCTCAATGAGCTATATGTTGTTATGAATTACCAAAACCACCTAGGGATAGTTGCACTTAGACCCGTCTCCATCCAGATTTGGCAAGACATCATTGCTCGCGGCAGCCTACATCCAGGAATCGCTCCCTCAACCGGCACAACATCCCTGGTGCGTTGGGTCGAGCAGACCAATGTCATTGTTCCTACATCATCGAAGAAGCAATGGAGCTCCCTGGTACAGCTGGTATGGTGGTCAATATGGAACGAACACAACGCAAAAATCTTCAGGAACCAACCATCACCGCAGCGGACAGTGGTGGAACAAATGATCAAGGAGGCAGCAGTTTGGCAAAGAGCGGGACGGGGCAAGGCCAACTCACTCCTCAACAGAGCAAGGGAATCTGACTAAGAAAGACACATTAGAGGCAATGGCGAAGGCATGTCCACCAGGTTGTGGACTGGACATGTAAATCTGTTGTGATATAACTCCCTAAACCCCCCAAGTTTCAATGAAAAGCTGCTCCATCAGCATTTTCGTTAAAAAAATGTTGTGAACATACACATCAACACGTACGCAGTTTTATCCTCTTAAGTTTTTGTAGGTCAGCTACCTCTCAGGTGCTTCATATTGTTTGCTTCTCCCTCCTTATACCATACTTCGTAATTTGAATTTATTTTAAAAAAATCACTCCGGAGAAATCCCGTCCGATTCGCTCAAAAAAACTATGTAGTGTTATAGTATACATGTAATGTGAAATTACCTTGTAAGCTCGAGATGCATCAACTAGATTAAGTAGAACTGATTGGCATCTGAGTGAGCTCTCTCTCTCTGGGGACCGGAGGATGACCGTGTGTAAGGGAGACGGAGAGGGGGTGGTGATAAACCCCAAGTGCAGGGAATCATCGTAGCAATTTCCAAAGGTGGAAATGATAAGTATGGTGTGTCGAATCCACAAGGAGCTAAAGGTAAGATCAATATTCTCTCAAGCCCTATCTGCCACTGATATGACTCTACGTACACCAAACGTTTGCTTCCAACTAGCAACGAGAAATAAAACTATGTTGTGGGTATGAAGTAGATAACTTTGCATGATATCGGAGAGCTAAATATGAAAGTAGGTGCTGTTATCATAAAGTTAGAATATATTACTAAATATTATAAATAGCGAGTGTGGAATAATGGTGGATCGGTGTGCGGAATTGTCCTAGGCAATTGTTAACAAGACCGGTAATCACTATTGCAATTTCATATGAGGGAGAGGCATAAGCTAACATACTTTCTCTACTTGGATCATATGCACTTATGATTGGAACTCTAGCAAGAATCCGCAACTACGAAAGATCATTAAGGTAAAACCCAACCATAGCATTAATGCATCAAGTCCTCTTTATTCCCATACGCAACAACCCCCTTACTCGGGATTGTGTTTCAGTCACTCACCAACCCACTATAAGCGAATCATGAACGTATTGCAACACCCTACAGCGGGAACCCCTCACGCTTGCGCGACACGGAGGGCACCATAGGACAGCATCAAAGTAAAACATACAACTCATACCAATCTAGATCATCAATCAACCCAAAGACAAAAGATATCTACTCAAAACATCATAGGATGGCAACACATCATTGGATCATAATATGTGGCATAAAGCACCATGTTCAAGTAGGGATTACAGCGGGGTGCGGGAGAGAAGACCGCGTAAAAGAGATGATGATGGTGATGATGATGGTGATGTTGATGAAGACGATCACCGCGGCGATGATTCCCCTCCCGATGGCACTCCGGTGCCACCAAGAGAGAGGAGGGGAGGTTCTCCCCTTGTGCTTCCTCCTCCATGGCCTCCCCTTGGATGGGGAGAGGTTCTCCCTCTGGTCCTTGGCCTTCATGACGATGATGGCCCCCTCCGGCAGGGTGCCAGAGAGGGCCTAGATTGGTTTTCGGTGGCTACGGAGGCTTCTGGCGGCGGAACTCCCGATCTAGATTTCTTTCTGGAAGTTTTGGGCTATATAAGAGGTGTTGGAGTCGGGAACAAGGCAGGGGGGGTCTCCGGGCTATCCATGAGGCAGGGGGGCGCACCCAGGGGGGTGGGCGCGCCCTCACCCTCGTAGGCAGCCCGAGACTCTTCTGGCCCAGTTCTTTTACTTCCTGGCCTTCTTCTGGTCCAAAAATAAGCTCCGTCAAGTTTCAGGTCAATTGGACTCCATTTGGTTTTCCTTTTCTGCGATACTAAAAAACAACGAAAAAACAGAATCTGGCACTGGGCTCTAGGTTAATAGGTTAGTCCCAAAAATCATATAAAATAGCATATAAATGCATATAAAACATCCTAGATGGATAATATAATAGCATGAATACTTCATAAATTATAGATACGCTGGAGACGTATTAGCATCCCCAAGCTTAATTCCTGCTCGTCCTCGAGTAGGTAAATGATAAAAGAAATAATTTATGAAGTGTGAATGCTAGAAAGTGCATAAGTTTCATCAATGATAGTTCCAATCACTTTTTCTAGCATCATTATATATCATAACAGTAGCTCATCTTCATAAAACTTTTCATGATCAAGTAACAAGCTATCCACATGTTAAAGTATAGAACATAAACTTTCTTGAAACTAACAAACTATATTCTCAGTCATCAAACAATTGCAATTCATCTTATTTTCAGGAAGGGTCTATGTCAGAGCTTTGATTTAGCAAACTCCACATACTCAACTATCATTTAATCTTTCACAATTGCTAACACTCACGTGATATTTATGGGTTCAAAGTTTTAATCAAACACAGAGAAAGATAGGGGCTTATAGATTCGCCTCCCAACCTTTTACCTCAAGGGTAATGTCAACAATAATAGTTCATGAGAACTTACAGCCAATTGGATATATATATCAGGATCTTTCCAACACAATGTGCTTGCCAACGGATAAAATGTAAAAAGGAAAGGTGAAGATCACCATAACTCTTGCATAAGGTAGAAGATAAAAGTAAAAGATAGGCCCTTCGCGGAGGGAAGCAGAGGTTGTCATGCACTTTTATGGTTGGATGCACAAAATCTTAATGCAAAAAAACGTCACTTTATATTTCCACTTGTGATATGGACCTTTATTATGCAGTCTGTCACTTTTATTTCTTCCACATCACAAGATCGTATAAAGCTTATTTTCTCCACATTAATAGATCATGCATATTTAGAGGGCAATTTTTATTGCATGCACTAATGACAACTTACTTGAAGGATCTTACTCAATCCATAGGTAGGTATGGTGGACTCTCATGGCAAAACTGGTTTAAGGAATGTTTGGAAGCACAAGTAGTATTTCTACTTGGTGCAAAGAATTTGGCTAGCATGAGGGGGAAAAGCAAGCTCAACATGTTGGATGATCCAAGACAATATACTTTATTTCTGATATAAGAAAACATAACCCATTACGTTGTCTTCCTTGTCCGACATCAACCTTTTAGCATGTCATATTTTAATGAGTGCTCACAATTACAAAAGATGTCCAAGATAGTATATTTATATGTGAAATCTCTCTTCCTTCAATATACTTTCATGAATTGTTCAAGTGACCAATTCTACGTTTGCTAACTTTCAATAAGTTTATTACCTATACTTATTCGGTGTGAAGTCATTACCCCCCATGGTATAAGCATATCAAACATATATAAATTCAGATTTATGATATTCAATTGATTCAACCATTACTCATAGGATATATGTGAAGCACGTGAGTAAATGGCAAACTACTCCAAAAAGATATAAGTGAAGGACACTGAGTAGTCAAATAATTAACTAGCCATGGGAGGATTCTTTTTTTATTCAAGATTTCAGATCCAATGATTTTATTCAAACAGCAAGTAAAATTGAAAATACGCTCCAAGCAAAACACATATCATGTGACGAATAAAAATATAGCTCCGAGTAAGGTATACTGATAATTTGAAGACGAAAGAGGGGATGCCTTCCAGGGCATCCCCAAGCTTAGGCGCTTGAGTCCTCCTTGAGTATTACCTTGGGGTGCCTTGGGCATCCCCAAGTTTAGGGTCTTTCCACTCCTTATTCTCCTCATATCGATATCTCACCCAAAGCTTGAAAACTTCAATCACACAAAACTTAATGGAACTTCGTGAGATAGGTTAGTATGATAAAGAGTAAACCATTCACTTTGGTACTTCCAAAGACAAGGTTCATAATTGTTCTCACACAATGCCTACTGTACCATATCATTTCTACAATTTATATTGAGAAATATAAGTCATATAAACTAGAAACAAGCAAACTATGCAATAAAAACAGAATCTGTCAGAAACAGAACAGTCTGTAATGATCTTAACACTAACCATACTTCTGCTACTCAAACAATTATGAAATAAATTGGTGGACGTTAGGAATTTGTCTATTAATGTTCTGCAAAAAGAATCAGCACCAAAGCACTCTTCTGTAAAAAAAATGGCAGCTAATCTCGTGAGCGCAAAGTTTCTGTAGCAAGATCACATTAACTTTCACCCAAGATTTCCCAAAGGTCTTACTTGGTACTTTATTGAAACAAAAGCTATAAAACATGATTACTACAGTAGATTAATCATGTAAACACACAAAAACAATAAGGTTAAATATTGGGTTGTCTCCCAACAAGCGCTTTTCTTTAATGCCTTTTAGCTAGGCATGATGATTTCAATGATGCTCATATAAAAGATAAGAATTGAAACACAAAAAGAGCATCATGAAGAATATGACTAGCACATTTAAACCTATACCACTTCCTATGCCTAGGTATTTTGTGAGCACACAATTTATGGGAACAAGAATCAACTAGCATAGGAAGGCAAAACAAGTATAACTTCAAAACTTTAAGCACATAGAGAGGAAACTTGATATTATTGCAACTCCTACAAGCATGTATTCCTCCCTCGTAATAATTTTCAGTAGCGTCATGAATGAGTTCAACAATATTACCATCACATAAAGCATTCTTTTCATGATCTACGAGCATATAAATTTTACTATTCTCTACATAAGCAAAATTCTTCTCATTCAAAATAGCGGGATCACTAGTTCCTAAAGTTGACACTCTTCCAAACCTGCTTTAGATGATAGTATTATTCATACTCCAAAATATATAAGTGAAGTTCATGGAGTGTTATTAAATTAATATAGACTAACCAATATCCAAGATCAAAATGTATAAGTGAAGCACATGAAGCATTCTATAAAGCCATACTCAAAAGATTTAAGTGAAGCTTAAAGAGCAATTCTATAAGATCATACTTAGAAGATATAAGTGAAGAACATGAAGTATTCTATAAATTGATGAATGGACATCTCATACTAGCATTCTTCTCAAAGAAAAATAAAAACACAAAGGACACAAATCATGTGAACAAGACAAAAACCGAGGTATACCGATAATTGTTGAAGAAGAAAGATGGGATGCCTACCGGGGCATCCCCAATCTTAGATGATTGAGTATCCTTAGAATATTTACTTGGGGTTCCTTGGGCATCCCCAAGCTTGAGCTCTTGCCTCTCTTTATTCTTCTCACATCGGTAACTCCTCGTTCTTCGAACACTTCATCCACACAAAACTTTAACAAAAACTTTGTGAGATCCGTTAGTCTAATAAAGCAAATCACTACCTTTAGGTACTGTTTCAAACTTATTCCAATTTCATATTAGAACTATATCTACTTTATTCCAACTTCTCTATGGTTCATACCCTCTGATACTAGCCATAGATGCATAAAAATAAGCAAACAACACACGAAAAACAGAATCTGTCTAAAACAGGACAGTCTGTAGTAATCTGGGAGGTTCAGTAAACTTATGTAACTCCAAAAATTATGAAATAAATTTGAAAATTTGAAAATTTTATACAGAAGTAATGTGCAAAAAGTTTCAGACCCATTTGACTTTCCAGTAAAAAATGTAAAATCACACGCTACAGCCAAAGTTTCTGTTTTTGTTCTGCGCATAGTAAACAAGCAATCTAATCATCCTAAAACCAAAGCTTGGCCCATTATTTTTATAATACAATGGATATATATAAGGGGATAATTGTTTACAGAGAAACTTCCATGAAAAATTCTACATTGTTTCCGTGAGCATGAACACGAGTGCTCAAGGTCGACCCTCACTTCTTCAATGCATAACTTTCCAATCACTTCTCTTTTTGAAAAACTTTTTAGGTATGAGAGGCAAGTAAAAATTTTGTATTTTCATTCTTTAAAAAATTGAATGTTTCACCCACAACTAAATAGAAACAAAAAGGGAAAAAATCTACTTAGTGAAGAAAGTAAACAAGCACACATGAGAATATCAACCCCACGCTATTGCTCCCCGGCAACGGCGCCAGAAAAGAGCTTGATAATCCCCAAGTGCAGGGAATCATCGTAGCAATTTCCAAAGGTGGAAGTGATAAGTATGGAGTGTCGAATCCACAAGGAGCTAAAGGTAAGATCAATATTCTCTCAAGCCCTATCTGCCACTGATACGACTCTACGTACACCGAACGTTTGCTTCCAACTAGCAACGAGAAATAAAACTATGTTGTGGGTATGAAGTGGATAACTTTGCATGATATCGGAGAGCTAAAATATGAAAGTAGGTTCTGTTATCATAAAGTTAGAATATATTACTAAATATTATAAATAGCGAGTGTGGAATAATGGTGGATCGCTGTGCGGAATTGTCCTAGGCAATTGTTAACAAGACCGGTAATCAGTATTGCAGTTTCATATGAGGGAGAGGCATAAGCTAACATAATTTCTCTACTTGGATCATATGCACTTATGATTGGAACTCTAGCAAGCATCCGCAACTACTAAAGATCATTAAGGTAAAACCCAACCATAGCATTAAAGCATCAAGTCCTCTTTATTCCCATATGCAACAACCCCCTTACTCAGGTTTGTGTTTCAGTCACTCACCAACCCACTATAAGCGAATCATGAACGTATTGCAACACCCTACAGCGGGAACCCCTCACGCTTGTGCGACACGGAGGGCACCATAGGACAGCATCAAAGTAAAATATACAACTCATACCAATCTAGATCATCAATCAACCCAAAGACAAAAGATATCTACTCAAAACATCATAGGATGGCAACACATCATTGGATCATAATATGTGGATAAATCAACATGTTCAAGTAGGGATTACAGTGGGGTGCGGGAGAGTGGACCGCGTAAAAGAGATGATGATGGTGATGTTGATGAAGACGATCACCGCGGTGGTGATTCCCCTCCCGATGACACTCCGGTGCCACCAAGAGAGAGGAGGAGAGGTTCTCCCCCTTGTGCTTCCTCCTCCATAGCCTCCCCTCTGGATGGGGAGAGGTTCTCCCTCTGGTCCTTGGCCTTCATGACGATAATGGCCCCTCCGGGTTCCTCCTCCATGCCCTCTGGTGATGATGGCCCCCTCCGGCAGGGTGCCAAAGAGGGCCTAGATTGGTTTTAGGTGGCTACGGAGGCTTCTGGCGGCGGAACTCCCGATCTAGGTTTCTTTCTAGAAGTTTTGGGTTATATAAGAGGTGTTGGAGTCGGGAACAAGGCAGGGGGGGTCTCCGGGTTGTCCATGAGGCAAGGGGCGCACACAGGGGGGTAGGTGCGCCCCCCACCCTTGTGGGCAGCCCGAGACTCTTCTGGCCCAGTTCTTTTACTTCCTGGACTTCTTCTGGTCCAAAAATAAGCTCCGTCAAGTTTCAGGTCAATTGGACTCCGTTTGGTTTTCCTTTTCTGTGATACTCAAAAACAACAAAAAAACAGAAACTGGCACTGGGCTCTAGGTTAATAGGTTAGTCCAAAAAATCATATAAAATAGCATATAAATGCATATAAAACATCCTATATGGATAATATAATAGCATGAATACTTCATAAATTATTGATATGTTGGAGACGTATCAGGCGGTGATCTTGCCGCCTCCACCGGAGCCACCGCTATTGACGGTGCCAACGACCACGGCGGTGGATCAGGCGTCGTCACCACGCATCTCTCGCGGATCTGATTCCGATTCCGACGAGGATCAGGATCGGACCGTGGGGCATCTAGATCCAGTGAGATGGCGAATTCGCTTCGAGGACAACCGGATGGCCGGGGAATGGAGGGATGGATTTTTGTACAAACACTCGCCGTCGAGATGGACGACGGTGCGAGATCAGGATCATGATATTCTGGCCGGACGGTACTTGGATGAGGACGAGCGGATTCACGCAGGTACACATTTAAATATTGATGATTTCGAGGTCCTTGTTTTGGATTGCATGCAGGTTCCATTTGACGAGGCAGATCAGGTAGAGGTCGTTGATCTATCTTCAGAACCTGGAAGCCCAATACCGAAGCCGAAGATCGGAGGAAGGTTTTGGGTCTTGGCCAACGATGAAGATGAAGAAGATGACACTGAAGACCGAAGATCACCTCGTGCCACGGGGTCGACATCACCCGTGAGGCTTTCGAAGTGTATGACACCAAAAGATGATTCCTTCATGCGGATCGTACCTGGCGAGGGTCGCAAGGATAGGAAGATCGCGGATCCACGACAGACAACTCTCTGCAATCCGCGTCGATGGGAATCAAGCCTTGAAAGGCCCCCCTTCCCAAGGTAAGCCGGTAGCAAGTCACGTTATCGGATTATTTTCCATCAGATGGTTGGACGATGATCACTAGAAAGAAGAAGAAGAAGAAGGGGTCTCCGGCAATGTTTCATCCGCCACCACCGGACGTCAGACCAGGCGAGATCCATGCGGCGCGTCGTGCTCATTTGAATCTGCTGCTAGGCCTTAGTGGGCCAGAGGTAGACCTATCCGTCCGGGGCCCGAGGCGCACTGGGTATGAGGCCCAGTGCATATACCAGAGTCTGGACGTGAGTGCTTTGGCCAAGGGCCTTTTGCATGAGAGCCTGATGGATTGTGTGACGGTGCATGCACGAACGGAGATAGTTGGGTATGAGGCCCAGGCTATTCCGGTACCCACCATTTTTGTGTGCGCCGACACATGCAACGATTTGGTCGATCTCTGTACGTCTGCTTCATCGTTGATTGCTAGGGTTCATCGGTGCAGGAGGCCTAGCTTTCCTTCTTGCGGTTCTGGATGAGCAAAATGAATCCTACCTCTTCTTGCGATGGCTGGCCGTGGCTCGGGGGGCCTCCATGGAAGAAAACTCCTCCGGCTGTGTCCGCTGTTGGCCGCGGCGGAGTGGCGCCGCTGCCGACTAGTACTGGACGTGGTGTCGCGGATCGTTCGATGGCTGTCGGGGCTGCGCCTGTGGGCCGCGGAGGTGGCAACCCCGGGACCCGGCCGACGGTGCCAGTTGCGGGTCGGGGCGGTCCGCCTCGTGGTACCCTGCCCACAGTGACTAGGCCGCCAGTGCCAGCACCGGGTCGGGGCGGGCCTCCTCTTGGTCCCCGGCCGACGGCACCAGACACAGTTGGGATTGCTTCTGTAGGGCGGGGCGGAGCACAAGGTCTGAGGCTGGCCACGCCCGCCAACCACATCGGCACGACCGATACTCATCCTCGGGCTACGCCGCCGCCTCACTACGTTGTGAGGCCGGTGCAAAAACGGCCTGGCCCGGCGTAGTCGCATGCACCGTAGAACGCGGCTGTTGGAGGGACTAATGAACTGCCCCGGGGATAGTGGGGGGACGATGGTCACAATGTGTATGGGGAAGACCAACACCGTGGTTCTTCATCGATGGGAGGTGGCCGCGGACATGCTTGGCAGAGTGATGGTTCTGCTAAGAGACCTTTTCTCGGTCCTCCGGGTGGTTTTGTTGAGGGGGCGTCTGGCCCTGACTACCGGCAGCGTGGTGGATACCGGGGTCCTCGTGGTGGTCGAGGTCGATACCGTAACCGGCAGCCTCCTCCACCTGTTGTCGTTGAGCAGACGACCTCTGATGTGACAGCCGATCCCGGTCAGACGCCAGACTTGTCTAATCAGGCTATGGATGTCGTAACGGCGCTGGCCAATGCCGAGGTACCTAGGACTGTGGCTACAGCTGAGGCGGCAGACTCGGAGAGAGCGTCCACAGAATATTTTGTGTTATCGATGTGGTGAGAACGGTCACTTTATTGCTGAGTGCGTGCCGGAGCTTTGTGATTCGTGCGGTAAGCCAGCACATGTTACGGGGGATTGCCCATTTTTGCGTGATCAGGTACCGACTCTTAGAATGTATGGAGTATATTGTGCTGAGTTGATGTTCTTTGAGTCTCCGGCTGCGAGAGAGATTCCTGAGGTGACCGAGAGTTTGACCACGGGGGTTGTGAAAGTTACCCAAGGAGATGTCTCTGAGGCTCAGATTGTGTAGAGGCTTCAGGAGTTAGCTCCATGTGACTTTCAGTGCGAGCTTGTCAGTATCGAGGCCAACATGTTTAAGGTTGATTTCCCCTCTGTGGAGGATTTGCAGAGATTGCTGAGTTTTGGGATGTGCAGAGTACCTGGCACAAAATGCATTCTGGAGTTCCACGAGTGGAAGAAGGCTGAGTCACAGGGCAAGCCCCTTACTCAGGTTTGGTTGCGATTTTATGGGGCTCCCTTCGAGCCGATGCAGGATGCTTGGGTATCATGGTTGGGAAAACCGAGAGAGTGGATATGGCCTTTACCCGCGCTCATGGGGTGGCCCGACTGCTGGTGAGTGTGCTGGACATTGAGTTCGTCCCTGATATGGTCAAGTGGACATATAGGGGACATGTTTTCAACCTGGAGATTGAGTTTGAGGATACAGATCTCTTTGTTGAGGCTATCAATGGGACCAATGTAGATATGCACGAGGGAGATGATAACCCGGGAGCCAAGGAGGCACCGGTTGATGATGCTGGACGAGAGTTGCCTAACGGATCGGGCCCCGTTACTCACATGCCCGGGGATGGGAAATCACCAGCCTCCTCGGTACCTATGACTTTTCTGAGTTTTGGGTCGTTTGAGCCGGCCTTTGCCCCTCCCAGATTCTGGAGTGACCGGGTGGAGTCCGATGACGTGTTTGAGTGCATGTTACCTACCTTGGAGGTGGATACTGCTGCTAGCCCCGTGCTCGGAGGCTTGGTGAGGAGTCTCTCGGTGACGACTTTGGTTGGGGGAGGTGAGGTGGAGTTTGAGCAGGTGGCTCCTCTATCTCCCGTTCTCCCTGTGGCTTCACTCCGGGAGCCTGCGTCGACTTTGGAAACTATTCCTAGGGGAGGGAGTCCGGGGCAGGTGGCCTCGACTCTTTCTCCTCCTCTGGTGGCGCCGGAGATGCAGACAGCGGTTGGGCGCTAGGGAGGCGGGCCAGGGCAGGTGGCCTCGAACCCCTCTTCCCCTTGTGGCACTGGGGACCCCCCTCTAGCCAGAGGGCTGGGGCGAGAGGAGTGCTCGGGCAGGCGGCCCTTGCGCTTCCATCTCCCGGCGTACTGCTTCCCCCGGCAGCCACGACCGACTGTGCTGGGGTTGAGGCTGGTGGCTTCACTCCGAGTGGGGTCACTCAGGAGGAGGTCATTGCCTTTGGAGGGATTCCGGATCCGGTCTCTACGGGGCGACGGATGAGCTGCCGTCTCCAGGACCACCCAGAGGTTGACGACATACAACAGCGGTGCGCCATGAGGGCGGCCAAGCTTCATGACATTGAGGTCACTACTGGTATGTCGGTCAACACTTCTAATTCTATTCTGCATTTTTCTAATAATGAGATTATTAATAATGCACATCAATTAGGTGTTTCACTAGGTAGTAACGATGGTGAAATCTCCAACTCTGTTAATGATCTCCTAGATTTGGAAGCAGAACGCGCTTTAGAAACGATTCGAAACTTAGCAGCTTTGAAACCCATGAATGATGCAGATATTGATGCGTTGGGGGTCAGGGTGCTCGATAATTTTTGTGCGGATCTTGCACCATCCATTCCTGAGTTGGAGGAAGAGGATGACTCTTTTGAGGTTGCAGTTGTTCGATCCACTAAGCCCGGTTGTGAGGCCCGGGTGGAGGATCAAAGCAAACCCAAACGCAAGTGGAAGCGGAAGATCTATCCTGCTTCTGCGGTGCGTAGGAGTGCTAGGATCCATACGACTAAAAAAATTTCATGATGAAATATGAAAGGAATCTTTTGGAATAGCAGAGGTCTGAAAGACTTGGCTAAAAGAAGGTTTCTTGCAGATGCGCCTATCGAGCATAGATTGGATTTTATTGCTCTATCGGAAACTGGTAGAGATAATTTTGCACCCCATTTTCTCAATACTTTATCGGGAGGTGTCGATTTCGATTGACACTGCCTGCCTCCGAGAGGAAGATCGGGTGGGATCTTACTTGGAGTGAGATGCGATTAGCTGGAAGTCCAAAGTGTAGTGATGGGAGAGTTCACGGTTAAGTTTGAGGTTAGGACGAAAGCTGATGGGTTTAATTGGGCTCTAGTGGCGGTTTATGGTGTCGCGCATCCCAAGCTTAAACCAGAGTTCTTGGCGGATCTTGTTCAGATTTGCGGCTTTGAACAACTCCCAATTCTGGTTGGGGGTGATTTCAATATCATTAGGAGGAGAGAGGAGAAGAATAATGATAATTTTGATGGTAGGTGGTCATTTATGTTTAATACCATCATTGAAAGCTTGGATTTGAGAGAGATAGAGCTTTCGGGTTGAAAGTTTACTTGGGCTAATGCTTTTCCAAACCCAACATTTGAGAAGCTGGATCGAGTCCTAGCGAGCGTCGAGTGGGAACAAAAATTCCCTTTGGTAACGGTACAGGCTCTTTCACGTGGAATTTCTGATCACACGCCTTTATTTGTGGACTCAGGTGAGCCAACCCACATGGGGAACAAAAATTCCTTCTCATTCGAGCTGGCATGATTTGAACGTGAAGGCTTCTTGGATCCGATAGCCAGGGAGTGGGCTAAGGATGCAGGAGATAGGAGTTCGGTTGAGCGCTGGCAGAATAAGATCAGGCATTTGAGAAGTTTCTTGTGTGGGTGGGCTAAGCATCTTAGTGGGATTTATAAGGTCGAAAAGGAAAGGCTCCTTACACTTATTCAGTCCCTAGATTTAAAAGTTGAGAGCACAATTTTGCAAGCCACAGAGCTTCATGCTAAACTGGAAGTGGAGATGAGGTTGAAAGAGCTTCTCCGTGAAGAGGAATTAAAGTGGGTTGTGCAGGCTAAGGTTCGCAAAGTTGTCCAAGGGGAAGCAAACACTCAATTCTTTCACTTGATCGCTAATGGCAAGCACAAAAAGAAGAGAATCTTTCAGCTTAAACAAGATGAAGGAATGATTTTAGGTCAGGATAACCTAAGATTATACATAACCGAGTACTACAAGCAGTTGTTTGGACCTCCGGAGGATAATTGTGTGTCCCTGGATGAGTCCAGGATTGAGGATGTGCCTCAACTTACTGCTGATCAGAACGATATTTTGATTGCTCCGTTTTTGGAAAAGAGGTGTTTGAAGCTATTGCACAGATGAAAAACAATAAGGCTCTAGGGCCGGATGGATTTCCGGCAGAGTTCTATAAAATGTGTTGGCATATTATTAAGGGGGATTTGCTACTAATGTTCCATGATTTATTCTTTGGACAACTTCAGTTATTTCACTTGAATTTTGGAACTATAACATTTCTTCCTAAGAAAACGGAGGCTATGAGGATTGAGCAGTTCAGGCCGATCTGCCTCCTCAATGTTATTTTCAAAATTTTCACCAAGGTTGGGACTAATAGGCTCACACAGATTGCGCATTTTGTGGTGCAGCATTCCCAAACTGCTTTCATGCCGGACAGAAACATCCTAGAAGGGGTTGTGGTCCTTCATGAAACGCTCCACGAAATTCACTCGAAAAAACTAGATGGAGTCATTTTTAAGGTGGATTTCGAGAAAGTGTACGATAAAGTCAAATGGCCTTTCCTTCAACAGGCCTTGCCTATGAAAGGTTTTGATGAAGCCTGGCGATGTCAGGTAGAATCGTTCACGCAAAAAGGGAGTGTTGGAATTAAAGTGAATGACGACATAGGTCATTATTTCCAGACACATAAGGGCCTAAGACAAGGAGATCCGATGTCTCCTATTCTGTTCAACATTGTAGTTGATATGTTGGCAATTCTAATAGGAAGGGCTAAGGAGGCTGGACAGGTGGGTGGACTGGTACCTCATCTAGTTGATGGTGGTGTGTCTATCCTACAGTATGCCGATGATACGATCATCTTTATGGAGCATGACTTGGCAAAAACGAGAAATATGAAGCTGGTGTTGTGCTTATTTGAACAATTAACCGGGTTAAAGATTAACTTTCACAAAAGCAAATTGTTCTGCTTTGGTAGAGCCAATGACAAACAAGAGGCTTATAGGCAATTGTTTGGGTGTGATTTGGGGACTTTACCTTCTACATAGTTAGGTATACCAATCCACCATCGAAAGCTGACAAACAGAGAATCGAAGTGTATCGAGGACCGCTTTGAAAAGAAACTGAGTTGCTGGAAGGGCAAGCTCATGTCATACGGAGGCCTATTAATTCTGATAAATTCAGTCCTCACGAGTATGCCTATGTTTCTCTTGTCATTCTTCGAAGTCCCAGTTGGAGTAAGGAAAAGACTGGACTTCTATCGATCACGTTTCTTTTGGCAGAGCGATGAACTAAAAACAATATACAGACTCGCCAAGTGGGATATTATCTGTCGACCGAAAGACCAAGGGGGTCTTGGCATTGAGAATCTTGAGGTCAAGAACAGATGTCTTCTCAGCAAGTGACTGTCGAAGTTATCTGTCGAGACTGATGCCACTTGGGCGCAGATTCTCCATAGCAAGTATCTTCACTCCAAAACTTTGTCCCAGGTGACCGCGAGGCCGACTGACTCACCTTTTTATAAAGGTCTTATGAGAGTCAAATTATCCTTTTTAATAGGACAAAGTTTATTATCGGTAACGGTGCTAGCACACAATTCTGTGAGGATACTTGACTAGGAGAGACCCCCCTTGCGATTCAATATCCATCTCTGTATAGTATTGTTCAACGACGTGATGCTTTCGTTGCAACGGTACTTCAATCCATTCCCCTTAATATTCAATTCAGGAGGACGCTAGCTGGTAATCGCTAGGAAGAATGGCTTCATCTAGTGAGTAGACTGATGGAGGTTCAGCTATCTCAACAACCCGATAAATTACGCTGGAAGCTTACTAGGTCTGGAGAGTTTACTGTTAAATCAATATATCTTGATGTTATCAATTCAAGCTCTATTCCTAGCTCCAAATATGTTTGGACTGTTAAAGTTCCTTTGAAAATTAAAGTGTTTATGTGGTTTGTACATAAACAAGTAATATTAACCAAGGACAACTTGGCAAAGCATAATTGGATAGGACCTACTAGGTGTAGCTTCTGTGATCGGGAAGAAATTATCAAACACCTTTTTCTTGATTGCCCGTTGGCCAAAGTTTTATGGCGGACGGTCCACATTGCATTTAATATTACTCCTCCGAGTTCTGTCAGCATGTTATTTGGAATGTGGCTTAACAAGATAGAGTCCGAAATAGCGAGACACATTCGCATAGGAGTATGTGCTTTATTGTGGGCAGACTGGAACTGCAGAAATGATTTGGTTTTTAACAGAACAACAAATATTCATTTTTTGCAGGTTATCTTTCGAGCCACTGCGTTGATCCGTATGTGGTCGCTACTCACTCCGACAGAGGTCAGGGAGCGTTTAGTTACTGGATCTATCCGCTGGGAGATGGTAGCACGGGATATATTCAACCGGTTTGGATGGCGGTCATGTAATAGGATAGGCAATTAGTTTACCTGTCTTTCTTATACCAGCCGGTTGTGGCTTTTTGTGGCTAGTTTGTTTCTGGCCCTTTGGCTCTTTGTGAGCTTTCCTTTATTTTGGCATGAGACTTTAAGACCTTGTTGAACCTATTTGCTTATTTATTAAAGTTGGTCGTATGCATCCTTCCGATGCCGAGGCCGGGGAGTCCCCCCTTTTCGAAAAAACTAGATTAAGTAGAACTTCCTCAATAGTCTGCGCCATTCAGAAAGTTCCATACTTTTCTTCCATAGACTCTCCTCTTACAACTCTTTTCAAGTGGCTCCAGCTTTAGTCATATTCCAAGTACAGAAAGAAGCATGATAGCAACTCCTGTGGTATTCGAGATTCAAGGTTAGAACATAAACTATTGACCAGCAATTTTCGGGTGTTTGATATAAAGCAGGTTGTAAAGGAAAACTATAACACAAGGAAGGTATGATGGCTATTAATATTAGCCAGATAAATAACTCATGTTTAAACTAATAAATTCATAAATTCCAGCTGATGTACTTTGAGTCGATGTGCGCACTGAAGATCGATTATGCAAAGATCGAAGTGGTAGTCATGGGGTGTGATTTTGAGGAACAGCTCTGGTCAGTTCACATGACGAAATGTAGGCTTCATTTGCTTCCCATCATGTATTTGGGCATCCTGACTCTAAGAAGCTATGAATTGTCGATTTGAAGTTCCTCATGGATAGAGTGTCCAATAAAGTTGACTTGCAAAGATAACTGACTCTTTTTTCCTTATTCTCCGAAAGTAAAACTTAGTGAGGATGTAATTATTGGGCAGTCCTATGCATAACTCTTGGCTTTTGGATCACAAATTTCTGTGTAAAAATCTTGAAATATGCTTCTCTAAAAATACTTCTAAGAGTGAAGATATTCCTCTGGTTTCTAAGCAGAGGGGTCATCTTCAGTAGAGATAACCCGGCATGACGCAACTGACAAGGTAGCAATACAGTTCTTTTACCAACATAACAAGTCTATTAAACACTTATTTCTTAGTGTAAGTTTGATGGTACATCGCCGGCATAGTTAAAGTAGCTTCAAATCTATATTCTCCATGTAATGCATGTAACATATTCTGCAATTGGTTGAGGGGTATTGATAAACAATTTTCTGCATATATTCTTGTGGAGGCGACTGCTTATGTTGGGCATTCTGGCTTATCAAGAATTATGTGGTTTTTAACAATAAATGTGTTTCATCTCCTGTGTGGATTATTCATGCATGTACATGATGGCTTTGTACTTGGTATATCCTACAGAGGCTGGAGGACAGATACCTTTTAATGATGGCGTCGGCCCAGCTGGAGCGTATGGCTAGGGAGGTTTTTCCCTTCCATGGATGGCGGTGTAATCTCTGAATTGGACTGGCCCCACCCTAAGCTGGATTGATTTCTTATTGAAATGACGTTTACTTTTTGGGTCATTTGGACTTGTTGGCTGTGTGCATCATGCTATGCAGAGTCTATGTAAGAGCTTTTGATTTAGCAAACTTCACATGCTTAACTATCATATAGTCTTCTAATAATTGTTGGCACTCAAAGCATATTTTTAGAGCAAACAATTTTCATTGAACACAAAGGAAGATGGAGATTTAATACATCACCTCCAACTTACTTACCACAGGGATAATTGTCAACAATAATAACTCATGATCATATATATTCAACTGGATATGTGTCTGGATATTTCCTCACCACATGATGCTTGCCAAGTGGAGAATAATTAATGCTGGAATTAGAAGAAAATATTCTGACTCTTGCATGAAAGTAAAGTTTCAAGAATAAAAGATAGGACATTCATAGAGGGAAGCAGAGGTTTTCATGTGTTTTTGAGTTGGATGTCTGATTTTGTAAATGTAAAGTAACATCACTTAAATATTTCCCCTTATGATAGTGGCCTTTATTGAGCATGCTGTCACTTTTATTACTCCACCATCACAAGTTCGTACCAAGCTTTATTTCTTACAATAAAAGATCACACATATTTATAGATAAATTTTTATTGTGTGCACTGATGACAACTTACTTGATGGATATTAGTTAATCCATAGGTAGATGTGGTGGACTCTCATAAAACAGAAATTGGGTTTAAAGATTTTGGATGCAGTATCTCTACTTAGTATGGAAGTTTTGGCCAGACATTCTTTGGATGCGGTTGTATCACCTCGATATATCAATTCAATGAAATGTCCTTTATAAGGAAACAGCTATATTCTAGCCTATGTGTCACATTCATCCTCATGCCAATATATGTCATACAACTGAACTACTTGTTTCTAATGAACACCACATAACTATCTTTGCACATGTCGAGGTCCCAATCCACCCTATGAACGTTGACATCAATTGGTAGTAGTATTTTATAAGAGATACTTGCAAGAAGAAACAAGCTTATGTAGCTATTACATGAACAACAGACATAAGTAGATATTTGCACCTGAGATACGGTATGCACATCAGGAGAAGGTACATATGTCCGTGCTCATGAGAATCTCCCATGTGACACGCTTCAAAGTGATCACTATTCTGAGGTGCTTAGATTTGAAAAGGTGCAAACATTTGCTCAAGTTGCTTAAATTTTGCATTCCATTTGGACTTCATACATCACGATTGGTGGATAAAGATTCAACTTTGATGGTAACATGTATCTTGTTGACTATCACCAAAAGAAGTAATTTTATTCGCAATGTTGATCTTTTCAGTAGAGCTCTTGCTAAACCATTGATCGCAAAATATGTTTGGAGGACGCACCTCTATAGAGATAACACATGTATGTGTACATTAATTGCAAAATAGCTTTTTTAAGTTATTTATTTTACAAACCGTTAATCCAATTAGTAATATGTCTTCACCAATGGCGAGGACTTCAAAACAAGATCCCATGTTTATCATGTTTGATGAATTTTTCTTGTTGTCGCTAGTTGCCAAATTATAGTACCATAACTTTCATATCAATAATGAACAGTTGGCATGATAATGATGTATGGTCATTGCACAAGAATTTACATGTTTTAGGCGTTACAATGTTATGTGGAGCTAGAAACTGAGTTTTTGAGTTTTATCAACAAGCAAATGATGGTACCATATCACAAAAAGAAAACAATCATGCAAGTCTTATATCGGTGGAGAATGATGTTCAGTAATATGGTAACCAAGTTATTATAATTTGACAAATAAGTGACTAGCTATAACTGGCCACAACATCCTCTAGAGCGACCTAGGAGGGAGTTGGAGTGGTGGAGGTGGAGGTGGCTAGGTTAGAGGAAAGGTGTGGAGGGGGCTCATAGGAATTAAAGATAATTCCACTACCGTTGACATCGTCAAAGAATACTTTTATAGGAAGTGTGTCATGCTAGCACACCTACGGTTCACCCTTTGTTACTCAACTAGAGCATCTCCAGCAGTTTCTCTAACGAGTCATCCCTAAAAGCTCCTTTTGCACCTCTCCAAACTCACCTCCCCCTCCATACCCCTACCTCGCCAAACATTAGAACTCATATTTGACATGATAATAATTCAAATATTCCATCGCATACAATTGCATGATGTTTGAAATCATCGATTTTTGGAATTTAATTCAGATTTAAATAAAATGTAAGGTCCAAATCAACCAAATAATATTCACACAGATAAAAAGAATACTCCACTAGACAATTCATCTACACAAAAGACATGAAACATGTCAATTTGCAGCTCACATTGATCATAAAGAATCATAAGAAACACTTGTTGGCAATGTTGTCAAACGGCTTGCTAGACAGCAAGTCGGCAAGGAGGAGGAGGCGCCATGGTGGAGTTAATGGATAGAGAGGAGGTGGTGGCATGCGAGGTGAGGAGGGGTGTTGCGCATGATGAGGCTAGGACACAGATGGTCATGACAACCGGATCCGGTGTTGAGGCGGCAACGAGGACGAGGAGACTGGTGGTGACCCCACCCATAGCTTCAGAACGAGTGATGGGGCCTGGAAAGGGCCAGCAACACAACGAGGGGAGGTCGCATGGCATTGCGAGGGGCGTGGAGGAGGCGCCGGTCATGAGTGATGGTGGTAACAGTAGGCGGATGCTGTTGAAACTTGAGCCTGCGAAAAATAACGTTGGATATGGGACCCCCTCGAGGAACCCCCTCCATGTACAATGTGTGTGGGGTTGTTTCTTGGTGTCCCCACCTTTTGTATTGGGGATGGTTTAGGGGAACCATTGGAGTAGACAAATGGTTTTTGACCTTTTGAATTTATTTTAAGTGGAGTGGTCGTTTTGGGGAATCCGTTGAAAGATGCTCTCACACAGCTTTTTCAGCAAAGGTTGGATTTTATTAACTCAATATGGACCATCAAGAGGATACAAACACAATGAGTACACACTAAAAGGTTGTTTTCAACATAAGTTTGGGTAATTGTTATATCATAAACATGGTGTTAAATAAAAGTTGTTCCCTTGGAATCTATACATCCGAATGATTGTGTGGCTACAAGAGTGTGGTGGTAGACGTGTGGTTGAACCTCTCTTGCGACCAGGATCCCGTCCCTAGCATTGGTTAAAAGGCCCATCCGAAAAAGAATTTTATCTAAATAGAACTTCAATGATATGTGATAGCGCAGGAAAAGCCTACAGAAAGTAAAACACTATTCTCCTATGTATGAACAGTCTACTGGTTTTTTTATTGAGTGAAACTTCCACAATGACACCAATTAGCACGCTATAAGACGTCACTAACTTTTAGAATCTATGCCCATATGCCTGCCGAACATTTCAAAAAGTAGTTACGTTGGATTCCTCTTTGTGGAGAATGGTTACTAGATGCCGATTTCCGCAATATTCCGATGCCTTCTTCGCCTCTCCCTCTAGCTTCCGTACCCTCCCTCTCCCCTAAGTATCTTATGTCATAATTCATGAGTTTCAGATCATATGTATGATGTCAATAACACAATAGAATCATCTAAGTAACGATAGAATGATCGGTGCGAAGAGATGGGTGTCGACTTGGTGAAAAAGTAGGGAACCACAGGACAGATGGCTGATGATGAATATGTGTGGCTTAAGAGCAGAAGCATGGGTGTCGACTCGGTTCGAAATAAGCTTGTGATCTAGCGTGTGCCTCTTCAACGTGCTACTAATGCAGTGTTCAAAATGTGTGGCTATTTGCTGCTTTTGCGGTCGCTTAGTCGTCTCTAGGATCGGGACGCCATCAACATCATCATTGCTGACCTCGCGCAATGGCTCTTCGCTTGATGCCGCCACTTCTTCCTCCACCACCGGATCTAGATTAGCTTCTTCACTCGTGGTGCTACCGCCTTTGTTTTTTAGGGCTTGTTGAGTTGTGCCCTCATCAGAACCCTCTCATACTTTATGTACTACCTTGTGTGTGGGTGCATGCGGTGTGAACTCTTGTTCGACCTTGTGGTTGTGGTGGTTTGCTTTATATATAAAGCGTTGTGAAATATATTTTTCGTTAGAGCAGAAGCATAATGATTGTGTATAGGGTAGGATAAACCCACTACTTACAGTGCTTCTAAGGATTGAAATGTAGCATGTATAGCTCGATAATAGTGTTAGCTGTCCAAATGTGATACGGGGGCTCAGCTCAAATAGAAGTTCTCTTGTTTCCATAGTTGCCTTTTGACAAGGTCACACACTCTTCTATAGCTTCTATGGGACTGAAGGTACCTACTAATCACGATGCTTAGGGTGTCTGTTTGACTGGACATCATATTAGCGGAGTGAAGGTATTTCCTCTTACCGAAAAAAGTGTCGCAACCACTATTGCAGGATGCTGCTAACATGACACTACAATCAGAGACCCTTTGACGAAACTGTGTGTGATGCAATAATCGCAAACGGTGATGTAAAAGAACCATCAAAAAGGATGGAAAACCTTTGCGATGTTGGAGCCATCAAACACAGTTCAGATTTTAGTTGCATGTGTGATGTAAGGCATACAGTTCAGTTCAATGAACTATTTGCGATGAGGAGGAACAAAAGAAACGGGCAGCCAAATGAAGGCGTGTGCGATATACAGCATACGGTTCACTCGAATGAACTATTTTTGATGAGGAGGAACAATAGAAACGGACAGCTAGATAAAGGTGTGTGCGATTGAGGGCATACGCTTCAGAAGGATTAACCGTTTGCAATTAGGCAACAGAACGGAAATGGGTCAGCCAGATCAAAGTGTTTGTGATTATTAGCAAAAAAAAGTGTCTGCGATTGATGGCATACACTTCACACGAATGAACTGTTTGCGATTAGCCACAACAAACAAGAACAGATAGATAGATCAACGTGTGTGTGCTAGACGGGCACACACATTCTAATTAAAAGAAGCATGCACGATGGTAATAACGAGCACGCATGGTTGTTGGAACAAGACGTGTGCGGACGTTGCCTATTGCGGTGCATCCTATGGTGCAAATGCCACGTACACGGCCGAGAAGGCGTACGTGCCCACGTTACGCCTTCTGGGAATAGTGCCGCACTTATAACCATCAGTAAATTTTGAGCCTGCTTCCTATCACATTCCAAATTGCAAACCTGTTCACACCGATCAAAACCTAAACGGTTTCCCACTAAGGAGCATATTAGTACTCGGTTATAAATACTACTACTAAAAGATGACTGCACATTCCTCCTAAACTCCCCATCCACAAAAACAAACAAGTCATTCATCATCGTTCCCTTGCGGCTACCATGGCTAGCGTGAGTTCTGGGCCGAGAGATTGCTACCAGGGAGATGCAAGCATGGAAGTGGAAGCATGTGAGATGTCCCTCCTCGCCGCAAACGCAGCCGGCATGACCCGCCGCGTGGCCGTAGCAGCACAGAGGTCCCGCCGCACCGCCGAAGCAGCAAGGAGGTCCCGCCGCACCATCGATGCAGCAGAGTGGTCCGGTCGCACCACAGAAGCAGAAGAGATGTCCCGCCACGCCGCGAATGCAGCAGAGATGTCCTCCCGCGCCACGGCGGCCTGGGAAAATGTCTCGCGGGCAGACGAGGACTCTTACAGGCGCATGCATATGCGATTGTCCATAGCCAGATGGATCAAATCTCCGGTTGGGCAAGGTTGCAGGACGACATGAAAGCCTCTTTTGAACAGGCTACGACGTCATCCGGAAACTAAATGAGAGCAATGCGAAGCTCCAGGTCGAGCGCGACCTGCTGAGGGCGAAGATCGTCAGAAGTGCGGAGCAGCAAGAGGAGACCACTGCCTTGTTGAAGAGGACATGCATCTTCGTCGAGAACCTTATGTACGAGAATGCCATGCTACACATCGAGCGTAGAAGGCTGGTGGAGGAATTCGTGGATGCTCTCAAGCAGCATCTTGAGGACAAGAAAGAGCTCATAGCCGCTCGTCGTGGAGACGTTCCCGCGGCCTGCAGCAATGCATCAAGAAAGTAGAGATCAGCGAGCCAGATTGTTGTCTTCCTTCTTATTTTGCCCTTGTGTATTTCGGGTGTTGCCGCATGTGGCCTTTTTTAATTATGTTCCTAAATATGTAAGACAATTATTATCCACTGTCGTCATCCTTATATTCATCATGCTTGCTATAAGTCGCAGTCGACGCTATATAGGTCCGTCGAATCTTACATTAAGATCCATGCAAAACTTTCATTTTAGATTTTCATTTTTCTCTCTTAAATCTCAATGCAGTGAGACATATAGCCACACCGTAGAACAGGGGCTCGAGAGCCATTAATGGAGACGTTGGGAGGGAGGTGCGCGGCGGGTAGCGGTCAAAGGGCTCTCCTCCCAATGAGAACGTGTAGGGGTCTGATCGCATGCCTGCTGTACTCAAATAACTACCCCGCATGGCACCTCCTAGACAATAAAAAAGGGGACACATGGTGGCACGTAATTGGTAAGTAGAACAGCCACGGTTTCAATAATACTTATGTTTCCGATTTGTAACGTGACATCACTTGTTCCAAAATGACTTTGTTGATTGTTAATGTGTGTGCCTTCGCAAATCGGATAGAAAATTTACCACGGCATGTTGGTGCCATGTCATGACACCATGCCAAGTTTCACGATTTTCAGGCGTGTTTTGGATTTACAAGAATGCAAAAACCAAGTTTCTCAACCTTTCCGGCCGAGCCACGACGCCCAGATGTTTGAATTTCATTCCCATTTCTTGCATGGGACCTAGAAATTCACCCAAGGATACACATGTGATTTTTCAACCAACTTTCGTACACTAGAGCATGTGCTTGTAGTTCAAATTTGAATTATGCACATTAAATGCCCAGAAACCCAATTAATGTATAAAAAAGGCCAAATAAACCCCCAAAAATTCCAAAATTAAACACAACACTCCTGTTCTTCTATGTTGACACTAGAAATTTTTTGAAAGCAATAAGAGGCAACAGATATCGTTCCGTCCCCAAAGGTGGCACATTCCCTACCGAAACCATCACGCTTGTTGTGAGAAGATCTGATTTGTGAGAAGCTTATACCCAAACCTGCCCCAATGGGACAAATTTTTACCACGACATGTTGATGCTGCTCCATGATAGCATGCCAAGTTTCATGAATTTCAGACAAGTTTTGGATTTACTAGAATTTAAAAACCAGGCATCTCAATGTTTTGCCGGCAATCAACAGTGCCCTAGTGTTTGAATTTCATTCCCATTTCTTGCATGGGACCTAGAAATTCACCCAAGGACACACATATGATTTTTCAACCAACTTTGGTGCACTGGAGCATGTGCTTGTAGTTCAAATTTGAATTATGCACATTAAATGCCTAGAAACTCAATTAATGTATAAAAAGGCCAAATGAACCCCGAAAAATTCCAAAATTAAACACAACACTCCTGTTGTTCTATGTTGACACTAGAATTTTTTTGAAAGCAATAAGAGGCAACAGATATCGTTCCATCCCCAAAGGTGGCACGTTCCCTAGGGAAACCATCACGCTTGTTGTGAGAAGCTTATACCCAAACCTGCCCCAAATGGGACAAATTCTTTACCATGGCATGTTAATGTCGCTCCATGATAGCATGCCAAGTTTCATGAATTTTAGAATAGTTTCGGATTTACTAGAATTTAAAAACCAGGCATCTCAACATTTTACCGGCAATCAACAGTGCCCTGGTGTTTGAATTTCATTCCCATTTCTTGCATGGGACCTAGAAATTCACCCAAGGACACTGATTCCTCCCTGACTATAGTGCCAGAAAGCTCCTGTCTGCTAGGACTACATCGGTATTTCCCCAAAGAGGAAGGGATGATGTAGCACAGCGAAGGTAGGTATTTCCCTCAGTGATGAAACCAAGGTTATCGAACCAGTAGGAGAACCAAGCAACACAACATAAACAACACCTGCACACAAATAACAACACCTCGCAACCCGGCGTGTTAAAGGGGTTGTCAATCCCTTTCGGGTAATGATGCCATAATTTTGCAATAGATTGAAATAATAGATCATAAATAAAATAAAGTGCAGCAAAGTATTTTTGTATTTTTGGTTTAATAGATCTAAATAAAAATGCAAAGGAAAAGTAGATCGCAAGCAAATATATGAGAAAGAAGACCCGGGGCCGTAGGTTTCACTAGTGCCTTCTCTTGAGAAAGGTAGCAAACGGTGAATAAACAAATTACTGTTGGGCAATTGATAGAACCTCAAATAATTATGAAGATATCCAGGCAATGATCATTACATAGACATCACATCCAAGATTAGTAGACCGACTCCTGCCTGCATCTACTACTATTACTCCACACATCGACCGTTATCCAGCATGCATCTAGTGCATTAAGTTCATGGAAAAACAGAGTAATGCAATAAGAATGATGACATGATGTAGACAAGATCTATGTATGTAGAGATAGACCCCATCGTTCTATCCTTAGTAGCAACGATACATATGTGTCGGTTCCTTTTCTGTCATTGGGATCAAGCGCTGTAAAATCGAACCCACTACCGGGCACCTCTTCCCATTGCAAGATAAATAGATCATGTTGGCCAAACAAAACCCAAATATCGGAGAAGAAATACGAGGCTATAAAAGATCAAAGAAACTCAAACAACTTTCATGGATGTAAAAAGATAGATCTGATCATAAACTCAAAGTTCATCAGATCCCAACAAACACACTGCAAAAGAGTTACATCATATGGATCTCCAAGAGACAATTGTATTGAGAATTCAGCGAGAGAGAGAAAGCTATCTAGCTACTAACTACGGACCCAAAGGTCTACAAAGAACTACTCACGCATCATCGGAGAGGCACCAATGGAGGTGGTGAACCCCATCTGAGATGGTGTCTAGATTGGATCTGGTGGTTGTGGACTCTGCGGTGGTTGGATGAATATTTCGTCGACTCTCCTAGGGTTTCTGGAATATTGGGGTATTTATAGAGCAAAGAGGCCGTCTGGGGGCACCCGAGGAGGGCACAATCCACCAGGGCGCGCCTGGGCCTCCTGGCTCGCCCTGGTGGGTTGTCCCCTCCTCGGGACTCCATCCAGGTGCAACCAGGGCCCAAAATGTTCCTTCTGGTCCATAAAAAATTTCCGTAAAGTTTTGTGGCATTTGGACTCCGTCTGATATTGATTTTCTGCGATGTAAAAATATGGAAAACAGGAACTGGCACTTGGCACTATGTTAATAGGTTAGTACCAAAAAATGATATAAAATGACTATAAAATGATTATAAAACATCCAAGATTGATAATATAACAGCATGGAAAAATCAAAAATTATAGATACGTTGGAGACGTATCAGCATCCCCAAGCTTAATTCCTGCTCGTCCTTGAGTAGGTAAGTGATAAAAATAGAATTTTTGATGTGGAGTGCTGCCTATCATGTCATATCATATTTTATTCTTTATAGCATGGACAATTGGACTTTTAGTTGTTCAAAGCAATAGTCTAGTTTTGACATGATAATTTGGATACTCAAGCATATCAACAAGCAACCATATCTTTCAAAATATCAACGCTAAAATAAGCTATCCCTAGCCCATCATGCTCAAACATTGATCCATCCATGAAACACACTTGAATATTAGCTACACCCAATACTTAAGTATATTCATATTGCCTCCTAGTTGGTGCTTTTATAAGAGAAGATGGAGACTCAAATTCAAAAAAAATTGCATTAAGTAAAAGAAAGGCCCTTCGTAGAGGGAACTAGGGATTTGTAGAGGTGCCAGAGCTCAAAGCGGAAAACTTAGAGATAAAAAACATTTTGAGAGGTGTATCCATCCCACCAATGAAAACGACTTAGAGTTCCCAATACTTTCCATGCATAGAGATATCATAGGCGGTTCCCAAACAAAAATTAAAGTTTATTCCTTTTTCCACCATAACTTTCACTTTCCATGGCTAGCCGTATCCACGGTTGCCCTCCATATATACCAACACTTTCCAAGGAATTTATTATTTGCCAACATAAAGTAAAAAAAAATTGCATTTCGGGACTGGGCATCCCTAATACCTTTGCCTTACTCTCGTGCAATGACAAGTGAACAAACACTCATCTTGAGGATAACACATCTAGCATGGAAACTATTAGCAACCCCTCACCGCTCCACGAGCGAAACAAACACACAAAAGACAAGTTTATTTTGAAAATTAGAGATGGCACATACAAATTTGCTTAGAACGGCAAAAGATTACCGCATATAGGTAGATATAGTGGACTCATGTGGAAAATCTGGGTTAAAGGTTTTTGGATGCACAAGTAGTGATCATAGTTAGTGCAAAATGAAGGCTAGCAAAAGATTGGGAATGACCAACGAAGAAACAAATAATCTCATAAGCAAGCATTAAGCATAAATAACACCGAATAATGCACCATAAGTAGGATATAATTTCATTGCATGACTATTGACTTTCGTACTTGCATAGGGAATCACAAACCTTAACACCAGTATTCTTACTAAAGCATAATTACTCATCAAGATGACTCACATATCACATCATCATATCTCAAACCTATTACTAAGAATCAAGTTTATTTGTCCGATCTTCATGACATTTTTTTTCTTTATCCTTCTTGGATATCTATCACTTTGGGACTAATTTTCACATGTTGCTTGTAGCGACCAGACCTCAAACGGTGCAATCTCTGTGCTCCAGTGTCATCCCTGGATCAGTAATGCTGACACCGCACAGTACTTGAAGGATTTATAACAGAGTAGCAATCACACACTTATTACAATGAGTGTCTCAAAAGAGAACTTATTACAATTAATATGGCTTAAGGCCATCTAATAACGATAACAGCGGAAGGCTTGGAAAATAAGTGAGTCCATCAACTCCAACAGCATCACTGAGTATAGAACCACGACCTAAAAGGCTCCTTACTCGTCGTCTGAAAAGTCTGCAACATGAACGTTGCAGCCCAAAATGGGTCAGCACATGGAACACTACAAAAAAAGACACATCCATGACATTTTGGGCTGAACGAATTTTTTTTCTGTCATACATATGACACTTCTATGACGATAATTGTGACAAAACCCGGTATCATCATAGATGTGGTGGGCTCCTACTTCTATGACAAAAAATCATGACAGAAAATGGGCTTTTCGTCCTGGGCAGGCCGGAGACGCAGCTGCATGACATTCTTTGGGCCGTCCATGATGGAAGAAACCATGGCAGAAGCGAGGGGGAGGAAAATTTCGGGGAGTTCCCGGTTATGGTGGGAGGTCAGGGGCCGAGCGATGTGCGTTTCTCTCGTACACGTATGCGCGTGTGTGCAAGGCGTTGGCTCTAACTGAACCCGAGCGAGGCGTTGGGCTCTAACTGAGCCCAAGCGATTGCACTGCAGGCTACGCGTTACTGAACCCGAGCGATCGATCGATGGCTATTAACTGAACTCGATCGAGTGATTCCTTCGCTACTGCTGCTAACTGAAGCCGATCGATGGGATGAACAGTGAGTGTTGCGGGGGGGGGGGGGTTGGATGAACAATGAGCGGTGGCGTTGCCTCTGGATGAACAGGACCCCGTGGTGTGGTGGAGGACTGGATGAATAGTAGACGGTGGAGGGGTGCCCGTGGAGGGGTGGATGAACAGGACCCCGTCGTGTGGAGGGGTGGATGAACAGTAGACGGTGGAGGGGTGGATGAACAGGACCCCGTGGTGTGGTGGAGGGCTGGATGAACAGTAGACGGTGGAGGGGTGCCCATGGAGGGGTGGTTGAACAGGACCCCGTGGTGTGGAGGGCTGGATGAACAGTAGACAGTGGAGGGGTGGTTGAACAGTAGCCGGTGGAGTAGCGCGCGGTGGAGGCTGGATGAACAGGAGCCCGTGGATGAACAGTCGTAGGTGGAGGCTGGAGCAGGTCGACGGTGGATGAACAGTAGCTCGTGGAGGCTGGAGGGGGTCGACGGTGGAGATGAACAGTATCCCGTGGAGTCCCGTTTTGTGGTACACCACACCCCTCCCGATGAACAGGACCCCCGTTTCGACCGTAGCGCTCCAACACAAGTCCGTTTCGTCCGTTTTGTGGTATGCCATACCCCTCCAGATCAACAGGACCCCCGTTTCGACCGTAGGAGGTCCGTTTCCTCCGTTTTATGGTACACCAGACCCCTCCCGATCAACAGGATCCCGTTTCAAATGTGGCCGGTCAAACACAAGGACGTTTCCTCCGTTCTGCGGTACGCCAGGCCTCGTTTCCATCGCCTGTTCCGTCCAAGCCCTCCTGATGAACACGACGCATTCCGTTGCCTCCCTGTGAACACGACGCATTCCGTTTCCTCCCCATGAACACGACGATGACGCTGTTTCTCCGGTCCGACCCAGCCATGTACACAAGCCCTGGCCGTACGTATGCGCGAGTAGGCGTTCGAGAACCCGCCCGTATGTACACATACGTGGCCGTATTTTTCTTTCTTGCACCCTGGCCGCTGTACGTACATGTACATGCTACGTGCGTGCCTCTACTACGACATGTGCGCTCCTCTACTACGACACATGTGCGCCTCTACATCGACCAGTATGTACATACACATTCGCGACCAGAATGACAACGCTATGTACGCTTCGACCAGGTGGGTCCCGACTGTGAGGTACTTCCTTGCGTGCGAAGATGTAGCTGGTGGGTCCCAGCAGTCAGGGGGAAACGTTTTTTCACGAAATGCGGTGGCCCGTCCGGTGGGTCCCGCTGTCAGGTGGAGGAATAATTATTTTGCACGTAATAAGGAGGCACTTCCTTGCTGCGGCCGTGGACCCAGCTGCCAGCCTCTCCACGTACAGTCCACGTCTGATGGAAGCTGTTCCTTGACCATGTTGACCACACCGTGCTGAGAGCACCAGGGCGGTGGACGACGGCGAGGCCTAGGAAGGGGACGACATGGAGCCGGGGAAGACGCGGCAGTGGATGCCCACGCGTAGAGGAGTACAAGGGTTCACTGGTTCGCTGCGGTGTGAGGCTGCCGTCGCTGCAGAATAACAGGGGGTGTGGGTGAGTAGAGGGATGGCTTGGCCAGCGGTGGGAGTAGTAGGGGGCGGTGAGGCCTCCGCCGCATCGCAGCCGGCCACGGGAGGCAGGAGCACGAGGCACAAACGGTGTTGGTTTGGGCGGCTGGAGCAAGAAGACCAGAGGTTGAAGAAGCACTACGGCCGTTGGATGGACATCGTATGGTCACTTGAGCTAGAATCGTGCATATTGACTAAGTTGACAAAGCCCTCCGTCCCCGTCAACTTAGTAGGCCCACAAGTCAGCCTGCCACTATACTGGGTCCCAGCTAACAGGGGGAGTATCCATTTTTTTTGTGCGTAATAAGGAGGCACTTCCTTGCATGTGAAGATATAGCTGGTGGGTCTGAGCTGTCAGCGGCGGTAACGTTTCTTTTGCAAAATACAGAGGCCCTTTCGGTGGGTCCCTGATGTCAGGTGGAGGAATCATTATTTTGCGAGTAATAAGGAGGCATTTCCTTGTGTGCGGCTGTGGACCCAGGTGTCGGCCTCTACACGTAAAGTCCACTTTAGATGCATGTCGGTCGTTGACCATGTTGACCAGGCCGCGCCGAGAGCACCAGGGCGGTGGACGATGGCGAGGTCTAGGAAGGGAACGACATGGAGGCAGGGAAGACTCAGTAGTTGTTTCCCACGCGGAGGGTAGTACGACTATATGAGGGTTTACTGGGTCGTCTGCCGTCGCCGGAGAATAACAGCAGGTGTGGGTGAGTAGAGGGATGGCTAGGCCAGCGATGGGAGTACAGTGGGGCGGTGAGGCCTGCGTTACAGAAGAGCCGACCGCGGGGAGGAGGGAGCAGGCAGTCCCGTCAGCGCCTGTTTGAGCGGCTGGAGCAGGAAGAGCAGAGATTGAAGAAGCACGACGGCCGTTGGATGGCCATCCAACAGTCACTGCTTGTGCATCAACCTTTTTTTAGGAAAGCCTCAAATCTGTGGAAAACAGCATACAACCCATTTGCTAATTCTTAAGGTTTTTTTAGAGCCCGTATTCTTTTTGTTAGCATTACAGCCCATATTGTGGCAACGGTTAAAAAATTATACGAAATTTTGCATATTTCGGTGCGGTCCGAACTGTTTTTAATCCCGAAATTTCGACTCACATTCAAACTGATTTTAAAAATAAATGTATATCAATATAAAATCCAACAAATTCTCCACGCATAAAAATTAATGTAATTTAAAATCTTGAAATGAAAAAAAAGATATTTGAAACTAATTGCCGATTTGATGTGTTTTAAAAATGTACAACCCATTTCTCATTACTGATGGGCCATTTTCTCGGCCAGCCGAATGAAAGCTCTCCTCGTCTTGAAAGATTTGCAGCCCAACAGGCCTGACAAAGCGACTTACTTGGCAAATCACAAAAAAACTGGGCTGTGGCCGTGGACCCAGCTGTCAGCCTCTCCACGTACGGTACTCTTCTGATGGAAGTCATTCCTTGACCATGTTGACTACGCCGCGTGGAGAGCATCACGGTGGTGGACGACGGCGAGGCCTGGGAAGGGGACGACGCGGCAGTGGAAGCCCGCATGGAGAGGACTACGAGGGTTCACTGGTTCGGCTGCGGTGTGAGGTTGCCATCGCCGCAGGGCCTGGCCAGCATTGGGAATAGTAGGGGGCGGTGAGGCCTCTGCGGCAGCACAGCCGGCCACGGGAGGCAGGAGCATGCGGCACGACCGGCGCTGCTTTGGGCGGCTGGAGCAAGAAGACCAGAGGTTGAAGAAGCACTACGGCCGTTGGATGGACATCATACGGTCACTTGAGCTAGAATCGTTCATATTGACTAAGTTGAGAAAGCCCTTCGTCCCCGCCAACTTAGTAGGCCCACAAGTCATTCTCCCAGCAAGGTGGGTCCTAGCTAGCCGGGGGAGTATTCATTTTTTGTGCGTAATAAGGAGGCACTTCCGGTGGGTCCGAGCTGACAGCGGGGGGAATGTTTTTTTCACGAAATACGGTGGCCCGTCCGGTGGGTCCCAGCAGTCAGGGGAAACGATTTTTTCGCAAAATACTAGTGGCCCGTCCGGTGGGTCCCTGCTGTCAGGTGGAGGAATAATTATTTTCCGCGTAATAAGGAGGCACTTCCTTGCAGTTGCCCTGGACCCAGTTGCCAGCCTCTCCATGTACAGTACTCTTCCGATGGAAGTCGGTTGTTGACCACGTTGACCACGCCGCGCCGAGAGCACCAGGGCGGTGGACGATGGCGAGGACTAGGAAGGGGACGACTCGGAGCCGGGGAAGACGCAGCAGTGGATGCCCACGCGAAGAGGAGTACGAGGGTTCACTAGTTCGGCTGCAGTGTGAGGCTGCTGTCGCCGCAGAATAACATGGGTTGTGGGTGAGTAGAGGGATGGCCTGGCCAGCAGTGGGAGTAGTAGGGGGCGGTGAGGCCTCCGCGGCATCACAGCCGACCACGGGAGGCAGGAGCACGCGACACGAACGATGCTGGTTTGGGCGGCTGGAGCAAGAAGACCAGAGGTTGAAGAAGCACTACGGCCGTTGGATGAATATCGTACGGTAACAGGAGCTAGAATCGTTCATATTAACTAAGTTGACAAAGCCCTCCGTCCTTGTCAACTTGGTAGGCCCACAAGTCAGCCTCCCACTATGCTGGGTTCCAGCTGGCAGGGGGAATATTCATTTTTATGTGCGTAATAAGGAGGCACTTCCTTGCATGCGAAGATAGCTGGTGGGTCCGACATGTCAGCGGGGGGCACTTTATTTTGCGAAATACAGAGGCCCTTCCGGTGTGTCCCAGATGTCAGGTGGAGGAATCATTATTTTGCGCGTAATAAGGAGGCATTTCCTTGTGTGCGTCCATGGACCCAGCTGTCAGCCTTTCCACGCACAATCTACTTCCGATGGTGTCGTTCGTTGACCATGTTGACCACGCCGCGCCGAGCGCATCCAAGGTGGTGGACGACGGCGAGGCCCCTGACAGCAACGAGCTAGAGATGGGAAGACGCGGGAGTAGAGTCGCAGACAGAGAGGTGTATGAGGGTTAATTGGTTCTAGTGCAGTGTGGTTCGGCAGTCGGTGGAGAAGAACAGGAGGTGTGGAGGGGTGGAGGGATGGCCTGGACAACGGTGGAGTAGCACTTCATAGCGAAGCGTGCTAAGCAGAGCTGCTAGCAGCAGGAGGCGGGAGGTGGTCCCGGCGGCGCTGGAGGAAGAAGATGAGATATTGAAGATGGATGCCAGTCGTTGGATGTAAATCCAACGGCTAACATGTCAGAATCATTTGTTGACTAAATTGACAACGACTTGCATTGGCTTCGACCTATTGGCCCACATTTCAGCCTCCAAAAATGTGGCACGTATTCAACCCATTTTTTCAGAATTTGTAGTCTTTTTTGCGTGGTAGAATTTACAGTCAATTTGACCTTTTTTTTAATTACAGCCATTAGCTGGGCTGGGTGAACAAATAATGTAGCGTCCATGCGGCCCATTTATTTTATTTCCTCAAAAATTACAGCCCATTTGCACTTTCTCGAAATACACGATTTTGCTGGGATGATTCTAATTATAATGTTGGGTTGGGCCAGCAATGTTATCAAAAAATAAAAAGGGGTTGAGCATTTTGTTATAAATATATTGAAATAATAAGTGATATTATTACATTCGTCCTTAAATTTACAGTCTTACCAAGCTTTATATAATAACATATAAAATAATTTTTTATAGAAAAACAGGGAGCATCTCCCTGGTTCCATTGCTGAGAACGAAACCACAACATATTCTGATACAACAGCTCAAAGAGCAATTCGAAAGCAAAGGTAGAAAAGCTACAAACTAGGGGGTGGATGAACAAGTTCTTTGAATAACACAAATCACCCAAGCGGTGAAAAAGGCAGAGAGGATAGAGCACTCAAATGACACAAGGAGGGTCCAGCAAAGCCTTCATGGTCTTCAGCCGAGGGGCCGTGTCAGCCTGCGGCGACCTGTAAGCAAGCGGAGACACCGGGCTGGAAGGCGTAGCATGGTGGATGTCCCTCTTTTTCGGCGCCAGGTGCCCATCATCTTCATCAGAGATCTTGAGACGAGCCCACGGGTCCAGCCCCAGAGCAGGTCGAGCCTTGTTCAGCCACAAGTGATCGCCAACGGTTTCTGGAGGGATCTTGTTAGGGTTTCCACAAAGCTCATCAATTTGTCCTTGTCCGATCTGGAGGAGAGAATTGCCCAGTTCCTCACCATGTTCCTGATCAACCTCAAGACCCGCAGAATGGAAATCCAGGAGGTGTTACTGAAAATCATAGCATTTCTATATTTCCAAAGGCACCAAAGGACAGCTGAGCTAACAGTGTTTAAAACTGAGCACTTTTTGGTAGCAATCCAGAATTTGGCGACAGATTCGAAGGATGAGCCAATCTGACTAGAGAAATATTCCTCAATGTGGGCCCAGAGATGTTTAGCAACTATACATTCAAAAAATAGGTGAGAACAAGACTCTTGTTCCAAGCAGTAAACACAATCAAGGGGTTTGATGATGTGTCTCTTCCTAAGGTTATCCCTAGTCATCAATTTGTTTTTGGAGAGAAGATAGAGAAATACATGAATTTTAGGGGGAACTCTCAATTTCCAGACAGCAGGGATAAACACGGGTTGAACCCCTCTAAAGTTGATAACATGATAGAGGGAGCTGGAGGAATACTTCCCCTTATTGTCCAGCTGCCAAATCAAGGCATTCGGCTCGGCAGTAAAGGTAATGCTTTTGGCAATTTCCTCCAACTGGAACCATTGTTCCATGAGACTATCACTAAAGTTCCTTCTAAAAGAGAGTTTTAGGCATTGACCATCCCAAACTTCATTGACACTTTTGTTAAGCTCATTGCGGACAGAGTAAATAGGCCAAAATTGGACTGCTAGGGGGATGTGCCAAACCAAGTATCTCCCCAGAACCTGGTTCTGCTCCCACCCCCTATGTTCCATCTGTAGCCAAATTTCACAACATGCATAATAGATTTTAATCCTTTCCAGAATCTAGAGGTCTTAGGGTTGGAGGAAGGGACAAAAATATTAGGTTTATTTCCTAGGTATTTATGGGCAATAAGAAGCTTCCAGGGTTTCAGGTCTTCCTCATAGAATCTTTTAATCCAAGACCCTAGAAGACAGATGTTAATTTCTTGGAGGTTAGGTATGCCTAGGCCTCCAAAATCTTTTTTCATAGAGACTAGGGCCCAATTAGCAATGTGTAGCTTCCTATTTCCCTCAAAATCATTCCACGAGCAATGAGACATCTGAGAATTGATGAGGTTCACTGCCCATTTAGGGACCTTGAAGAAGGAGAGGAGATACACTGGAATGCTAGCCAAACAAGCTTGTATGAGGATCAATCTACCTCTGTAAGAGAGAAGTTTGCCCCTCCACCCAGCAATCCTTTTAATGATTTTATCTAGAAGGGGTTGGATATCCTCTCTCCTCGGTTTATCATAGTGGAGAGGGATACCTATGTACTTAATGGGGAAGTTACCTTTATTACAGACTAGAATAGAGAGGAAGTCAGCTAACTCCTGATCATCCATGTTGATAGGGATAAGTTCACTTTTAGAGTAGTTGATTCTCATGCCTGAAACTTGTTCAAACCAGGTTAGAACAGTTTTCAGATTGCTAGCATGTGTGGAGTCATTGTCTAAGAAAAGGATGGTATCATCTGCATATTCAAGGAAGATGATGCCACTAGGGCAGACCTCAGGACAGAGCCCTGCCATCAGACTATGATCAGCAGCTTTGCTCAGCATTTTAGTAAGAACGTCCACTACTAAATTAAACAAAAGCGGGGAGATGGGGTGTAACGCCCCGAGACCGATGTGCCAATTGTCTCCCAGTTATTCGCCGGTGTTGCCATGTCATTCGCTTCGTGTTGCATCTTGTCATGTCATCATGTGCATTGCATCATCATGTTTTCAGAACTTGCATCCGTCCGGGTTTCCCCAGTTCCGTCTGTTGTCCGTTCTGAGCCCAACCACACTCGCACGCGCCCGCGGCAAGTCCGAAATAGTATTTTATAAGTGGCCGGAAAATGTTCTCGGATTGGGTTGAAAGTTGGCGTGTGGCTTATTATAGTGTAGATAGACCGCCTATCAAGTTTCATCGCATTCGGAGTTCGTTTGATAGTCCAACCGTTAAACTATAGCGGCAGTATAGCCGGTCTATCGTCGGACGTTTTCGGTCTCCGAAAACTGTTGCTGGGTCTCTCTCTCTCTCTCTCTCTTCTCTCCTGCAGCCCTCGACCTTCTACACAGTCACAACCATCCCACCTAGGCCTACGTATCCCCCCTCTCGATCGGACCATCGGTTGCGATCCGAGGGTCCGGAAACCCCCCAAAACCCCTCCTAATCCCCCCTAACCCTAAACATTCCTTATATATAGACCCCCTCTTACCATTTTGGGCAACCTAGACCCAATCCACCTACCCCTAGCCTCACCTAACCCTCAGCCGCCATCACCTCTCCCCTCTGCCTCGTTTTCCGTGCCCGACCACATCGCCTCCGCCACTTGGCACTGCCGTAGCCGCCGCCCTCCACCATCAGGAAGCCGTCACATCACCCAACCATCCACCCACCTCCCCACGGCCCTCTCGGCCCGTAGCAGGCCCGCTCGGGCCCGAAGCGTCGCGCCGCCGTCCTCCTTGCGCCCGATCTAGATCGAAGGAAGGAGTCCCTCGATCCAGTGCCGCCGTCCCATGTACTAGCCAGCACCATTGCTCCGCCTCCCGTTGGCGAGATCCATCCGAAGCACCCACCAGGAGAGCCCCGCTGCTGCAGATGAGCTCCGCCGCCGCCAACCCCAGGTCGCACCTTCCCTTCTCCTCTTTTCTCCCGTGCTCTCCCTCTGCTCTAAGTGCCGCCGCCATTTTTGGGCAGGAGCGAACGCCAAGGTCATCGCCGGCCTCCTCGACCTCGTTTGTCGCCGGATCCGAGCTCTCCACGCCCGGATCTACTCATTCAGGGTTTTCCCCGCCTTGCCATGTCGTCATCCCTGTCGGATCTCCTTCGCCGGTGCCGTCGTCCCGTCATGAGCCGCCACCGACCTCACCCGGCCTCCTGCTCGGGGGAGACAACTGAGTCGCTGCCTCCCTGGGCCAGCCTCGCGCCTAGGCCCAACGGTTCCCTAGGCTAGCAGCCTAGCTCCTCCTGAGCTGGCCCATTTCCACATCACCCTGCAGCCTGGGCCTCTCCGGCCGCAGCGCCCTAAGGCCTAGCGCTCCTCAACCGGCCTGCTACCACCTCCACCGAGCCGGTCTTTGGCCCATGTGAGCAGTTTCCCCAGCCCTGTAGTGTTTTTTTTTTCATGTCTGCGATTTTATCTATTTATCCCGAATTGCCAGTTTTGCAGAATAGCCCTTGTGGATCATGCATATAATAACTCACAATTGGTGCATCAGATTAAAATGAATTATATATGAAAGTTGCTTGGAATTTTGTCTAGTTTAATAATATGCAACTTTCATCCATGTTTAAAATGTTTAAAATGTTGTTTGTTTAAATTTTTTTAAATAACTTAATAAAATGTTTATTTCATAACTAAATAACCGTAGCTCCGAATTAAATAATCTTTATATGTAAATGGGGTAGAAAAATGCCTAGTTTAACATGGTGGCCTTACTTCGCATGTTTAATAACTCTAAAATTATGATTAGGGCAGAACAGTACCAAACCAATTTATGCATATGGGGATTTACCGGAATTGTTGTTTGTTGCTTCCGGCCTCATTTAAACTTGACTAGATAGGTAGTTTTATTTTGCTTCACCCTCTTGCCATGTTAATCAACATTTAATCTTGTTGGGTACATAAACGAGAGAGAACTAAATAAGTCATGTGGTATTTTCTTCAATATGCAACTCCGTTGCATAATGAGCTCCACTTAATTTGTAGGATTGTTTGTGCACTTTGCCATGCCATGCATATTTAAACTGGACATGCATCATACTTGGTTGTGCATCATGCCATAATTATGTGATGGTTGTTTACTATGTTGTACTTCTTTCCGGTGTTGCTTCTTCGGGTTGGTTCCGATAACGTCGCGTTTATGAGGACCCGTTCGTCTACGTCCGTTTATCTTCTTCATGGACTCATTCTTCTTCCTTGCGGGATTTCAGGCAAGATGATCATACCCTCGAAATCACTTCTATCTTTGCTTGCTAGTTGCTCGCTCTTTTGCTATGCCTATGCTACGATACCTACCACTTGCTTATCATGCCTCCTATATTGTTGAACCAAGCCTCTAACCCACCTTGTCTTAGCAAACCGTTGTTTGGCTATGTTACCGCTTTGCTCAGCCCCTCTTATAGCGTTGTTAGTTGCAGGTGAAGATTGAAGTATGTTCCTTGTTGGAACATGGAGTTGTTGTTCCTTGTTGGAACATGTTTACTTGTTGGGATATCACTACATATCTTATTTAATTAATGCATCTATATACTTGGTAAAGGGTGGAAGGCTCGGCCTTATGCCTGGTGTTTTGTTCCACTCTTGCCGCCCTAGTTTCCGTCATATCGGTGTTATGTTCCCGGATTTTGCGTTCCTTACGCGGTTTGGTAATAATGGGAACCCCTTGACAGTTCGCCTTGAATAAAACTCTTCCAGCAATGCCCAACATTGGTTTTACCATTCGCCGCCTAGACTTTTATTTTCCCTTGGGGGTCATGCGCCCAAGGGTCATCATTATTTTAAACCCTCGGGCCAGTGCTCCTCTGAGTGTTGGTCCAACCTGTCAGCTGCCGGTGGCCACCAGGGGCAACTCTGGGCTGGCCTACCCGTACCTAAGACAATCTGAGTGTGCCCTGAGAAAGAGATATGTGCAGCTCCTATCGGGATTTGTCGGCACATTCGGGCGGTGTTGCTGGATTTGTTTTAACTTGTCGAAGTGTCTTGTTGTACCGGGATACCGAGTCTGATCGGAACGTCTCAGGAGGAGGTCTATTCCTTCATTGACCGTGAGAGCTTGTCATGGGCTAAGTTGGGACACCCCTGCAGGGATTTGAACTCTCGAAAGTCGTGCCCGCGGTTATGGGCAGATGGGAATTTGTTAATGTCCGGTTGTAGAAAACCTGAAGTTGACCTTAATTAAAATACATCAACCGCGTGTGTAACCGTGATGGTCTCTTCTCGGCGGGGTCCGGGAAGTGAACACGGTGTTGGAGTTATGCTTGACGTAGGTTGTTCTAGGATCACTTCTTGATCATAATTTTATCGACCGTGCTTTGCCTTCTCTTCTCGCTCTCATTTGCATATGTTAGCCACCAGATATGCTAGTCGCTTGCTGCAGCTCCACCTCATACCTTTTTCCTCACCCATAAGCTTAAATAGTCTTGATCGCAAGGGTGCGAGATTGTTTAGTCCCCGTGACTCACAGATACTTCCAAACCAGTTTGCAGGTGCCGATGAGTCCTTGCAGATGACGCAACCAACCTTAGGAGGAGCTCGATGAAGATCTTGTCCTTTGTGTTGCTTCGTTCTAGTTGATCAGTAGTGGAGCCCAGTTGGGGTCGATCGGGGACCTTTGTCGCATTTGGGGTTCTTCTTTTATTTTGGTCCCGTAGTCAGACCTTGATTGTATTTGGATGATGTAATGTTTTATTCATGTATTGTGTGAAGTGGCGATTGTAAGCCAACTATGTATCTTTTCCCCTATTGTATTACATGGGTCGTGTGAAGATTACCTCATTTGCGACATTGCTTTCAATGCGGTTATGCCTCTAAGTTGTGCTTCAACACGTGGGAGATATAGCCGTATCGAGGGCGTTACAAGTTGGTATCAGAGCCTTCCCCGATCTTAGGAGCCCCCACTGATTGATTGTTTTTAGCAGCCGAGTTTTGTCTAGAAAAGTGTTTTGAGTCATTTAGGAATTATATATCAGAGAGTTTAGGAATTCTTTTACTTCCCAGTCTCCTCATCGCTCTGGTAAGGCATCCTGACGTAGAGTTTTGACTCTTCTCTTCTCAAATTTCACTAATTTTTTTTTAGGATCACGCGGGTATCTTGGAATCGTTTCGATGGTTTTATGATGAGAACATTGTCTTGGTGCCTCCTGTCAGGGGTTTTGTGGAAGTGTCCCGGGGAGTTGAGCTCTGAGGTGTTGTCGTCATAATTTTATCGTTGCAGTTATGGAATACCTGAGTTTAGTACGCCGACATCGAAAATCTCTTTTATGCAGTTCGTTGGTGAGATAACCTCGACGCCACCCAGTACTGGGGCGGGAGTTCAGGAGTATTGCCATAACTCGTATAACGGATGCTTTTCGAAGGTTGAGGTAGATGATTTCCAAAGGTTTCTTGGTTATGTGTTGAAGGATGGATACAGCTGGATGTAGGATTTGTTAGTTTTGGGTGAGATATTATGCTTCCCCTGTATCCCCAACACATGGTTGCATAACCGGAAATTTTTGGGAGTTTATAAGTGGGAATTCAAGTAGCTCTTAGGATATCTTTCTGACAGATGTATGATATGAAATTAGAGTTCGACGTCTAGTGGTCCTCCTATTCACGGTCGGTTTTACAGTGGTCTCGTTGTGTCTTAAAGAGTCCTTGGCTATGCCGACTCGGGGACGCTTCATATGTCATGTGCTGTACGATCGAGCCCGTGTAGGCCCCACCACAAAAACTTTGGACGAAATCTCTATCATATGTTTGTTCCGGCTTATTCTGCAAGCCAATCCTTTGTTTTTGTTCTTTTGAGTTGTGGTATTCGAGTTGCTTCGAAGTCAAATGTTGATTCCATCCCTTTCCTAAGTGGTGTTCTCATACTCCTATGCGAATACTAATCCTCCTTGATAATCGATATTGTCATGTCAATCCTTTTCAATCGGTGTGCTTCTCTTCAAGCGGATCCGTCCATTTTCAACTTCCGCAAGATCAATGATCAGTTCTTCTCAACGGTGTTCGTTTCACCAATTCCAAATTGTCTTTTTTTCCCCACCCTCCCTCCCTTTGTTTTTTCTCCCAGGACTCGGATTTCTTTATCAAGTATCCATTTTATTATGGAAGTCTCTCCATTCTTATTCCTTCATGTTCGTACCCGGTGATGCTCATGAAGATTTTAATGAAGTTTCTAGTTCACCATTATCCATTCTTTTTCTTCTCCGGTGGATTTAATTCAAGCTTTGGTATTGAGCATACTCCTTTTCATTTTTCCCAATGCTTTTCTCATACCGGTGCACCCCAAAATAATTCACTTCTCACTATTCATTTGTTCCGGAGTGCTGAAGATATCTCAGAAGGTTCACATTTCAATTATCAATCCGTTGAAGATATCTCGAAGATTCGTGTTTTCCACTCTGCATTCGTTCAAGATCTTTCCATGTTGTTATCTCATTCAAGTCATTTAATTCAACTGGTGCATTCTCTCTTTTAAATCATTTCAATGGTGCTTCTTTTTAGTGGGCCCTAACCCACAGGTCTTTTCCCGGGATCTTACCCGACTCTTCTTATTTTCTTGGACCTATCCTCAAATTTCATTTTGAAGTTTGACGTAAGAATGATTTATCATCAGTCAAATGCTTTTTCTCCAAGATCTTTCAAATTCTTTTCATCATTGGTTCAACCTTTCCATTCTTCATTCCGAAGTGTCTAAATAATTCTTGGTGGTGTTTCTCGTCGTCATTCTCGGATTTTGAAGACGAAGAAGATTTTCTCTCTCAATATTGCTCCATTCTCTTCAAGATTCGTGGCTCTAGTTCGAGACCATCCTCTCATAATCATTTTTCGACTGTCAAAATTCTTTTCACCCTTCCGGAGCAATTCAGGAGTCTTTTCAGTTTGATTATCCGGAGCCCATCATCTCAGAGTTATTTATTCTCAGCTTTCAGCTCTCGTTCCCCAAATCTCACCGGTGCATCATTTGATATTCTCTAATCAGCTCATGATCTTTTGTTCTCGTGGATCTAATTTCCATCAAGTATTTTCATTCGTTCTCTAATTCCTTTCCGATGATTCGTTATCTTTTATTTGTTCATTTGCAATTCCTATGGTGGTTCGTTCAAGATTCTTCTTCCTTCGTGTATCATATCAATTTATTGGTTGTTTCAATTCTACCGGTGGTTCGTTGAAGACCTTCCCAAGTTTGACGCTATATCTCTCTTAATCTTTTTTACGAGAATAAGTAATATGTCGAATCCGTTGATTGTCATCAATTTAATTGGTGAAGGATAAGCATAATGTAATTCTTATTCTTGCTTCATCGAGTTTATTCTATTCCTGTTTTCCGGAGTGTCTCATTATACTTACTCTTGGTTTCTAGTGCTCATCTTTCTTTCCCGGAGTTCCAAGCCCTAATTATCATGGAGATCCATCTAAATCATCACAAAGTTTCACCCTGTGTTGTCAACTTCTCTCTCTTTTTGTTATCTTTTGTTTACCGGAGTTCTTCATGAAGGCTCTACATGATGGTTCATCAAGGATTTACATTCCTTCTCGAAGTGTTCGTCAAGATTCTTTTCAGGGGAACTCAAGTTTTCTTCTTCTTGCTATCCGGAGTGCAATTCTTCCTTCCGTATCAATAGAGGTGGTATCATGTCATTCTTGATAATTTGAGTTCATGTTTCATGAATCACATGTTGTCAAGGATGAGATATTTTAAATCCATCAATCTCGTCAATTGAGTTATCTTGGGTTATAGTTCACCTAAAGTTTTCCCTAAGGATTGTTGCTATTATGATGCTTATAAATGACCCAAGTTCTTCTTTTATCCTCCCGGTGATATAGTTTTCTCGTCTCCTTGTTCTTATCAACCCAATTCTTTTCCCGTGAGTGGCAGGGTGTCACCTCATAATTTGAGATGTATTCCATAAGACCATATCAAGCTTATTATTTTCGTTGTTGGTTTTCCAACAACTCCATTCTAGATTTTGTTGTGAGCGTGCTCTCTCAAGACCTTGTTTCCCTTTGTTCACTCCATTCCATTCTTACTTCTGTTCCGGGGGCATTGTGATGTTCATCTTTTCAACCCATCATCTCGTTTTGTCAAAGATCATGTTCTTTTCATGCCTATCCTTTTAACCGGAGTGTTGTGTCCTCTTTTCAAGTATCCTCTCATCTTGTCAAGTTCAATTCCTTCCATTTACAGGCGGAGTGCTGTCCAAATTATATCACTCTTATTCCTTCCCTACCTTGTTTAACCGAAGTATTGTGCCCCTTTGTTCAAGTTCTTTTCGCCTTATCAAGCCTTGCATCTCTTTTCAACCGGAGTGCTGCCCGAATTTGGTCTTCCTTGATCCCCTTCCTTAACCGGAGTGTGTTCAATATATATCTTCTCTTCAACCTCAAGGTTTTCGCAATGTTCTTTGTCCCTCTTTTCTAACAGAGTGTTTTCGACTTTGTTCACCTTCGTTGTATTCTTTTCTCGAATTTGTTCAACCTCTCAAGGTTCTTTGGTTTCACTCGTTTGCCAAAGAAGCAACTTAGCCTTACCTCTTCTCTTTCTCTCCCGTTTTCCCTTCGGTGCCATTCTAGATCTCGGGACAAGATCCTCTCGTAGTGGTGGAGTGTTGTAACGCCCCGAGACCGATGTGCCAGTTGTTGCCCAGTTATTCGCCGTCGTTGCCATGTCATTCGCTTGCGTGTTGCATCTTGTCATGTCATCATGTGCGTTGCATCATCATGTTTTCAAAACTTGCATCCGTCCGGGTTTCCCCAGTTCCGTCTGTTGTCCGTTCTGAGCCCAACCACACTCGCACGCACCCGCGGCATGTCCGAAATAGTATTTTATAAGTGGCCGGAAAATGTTCTCAGATTGGGTTGAAAGTTGGCGTGTGGCCTTATTATAGTGTAGATAGACCGCCTGTCAAGTTTCATCGCATTCGGAGTTCGTTTGATAGTCCAACCGTTAAACTATAGCGGCAGTATAGCCGGTCTATCGTCGGACGTTTTCGGTCTCCGAAAACTGTTGCCGGGTCTCTCTCTCTCTCTTCTCTCCTGCAGCCCTCGACCTTCTACACAGTCACAACCATCCCACCTAGGCCTACCTATCCCCCCTCTCGATCGGACCCATCGGTTGCGATCCGAGGGTCCGGAAACCCCCAAAAACCTCCTCCTAATCCCCCCTAACCCTAAACATTCCTTATATATAGACCCCCTCTTACCATTTTGGGCAACCTAGACCCAATCCACCTACCCCTAACCTCCCCTAACCCTCAGCCGCCATCACCTCTCCCCCCTGCCTCGTTTTCCACGCCCGACCGCATCACCTCCGCCACTTCGGGCCGCCTATGCGGCCAGCGCCGCCGTAGCCGCCGCCCTCCACCATCAGGAAGCCGCCACGTCACCCAACCATCCACCCACCTCCCCACGGCCCTCCCGGCCCATAGTAGGCCCGCTCGGGCCCAAAGCGTCGCGCCGCCGTCCTCCTTGCGCCCGATCTAGATTGAAGGAAGGAGTCCCTCGATCCAGCGCCGCCGTCCCATGTACTAGCCAGCACCATTGCTCCGTCTCCCGTTGGCGAGATCCATCCGGAGCACCCACAAGGAGAGCCCCGCCGCTGCAGATGAGCTCCGCCGCCGCCAACCCCAGGTCGCACCTTCCCTTGTCCTCTTTTCTCCCGTGCTCTCCCTCTGCTCTAAGTGCCGCCGCCATTTTTGGGTAGGAGCGAACGCCAAGGTCATCGCCGGCCTCCTCGGCCTCGTTTGTCGCCGGATCCGAGCTCTCCACGCCCGGATCTACTCATTCAGGGTTTTCCCCGCCTTGCCATGTCGTCATCCCTGTCGGATCTCCTTCGCCGGTGCCATCGTCCCGTCGTGAGCCGCCACTGACCTCGCCCGGCCTCCTGCTCGGGGGAGACGACCGAGTCGCTGCCTCCCTGGGCCGGCCTCGCGCCTAGGCCCAACGGTGCCCTAGGCCAGTAGCCTAGCTCCTCCTGAGCCGGCCCATTTCCACGCCGCCCTGCAGCCTCGGCCTCTTCGGCCGCAACGCCCTAAGGCCTAGTGCTCCTCAACCGGCCTGCTACCTCCTCCACCGAGCCGGGCTTTGGCCCATGTGAGCAGTTTCCCCAGCCCTGTAGTGTTTTTTTCATGTCTGCGATTTTATCTATTTATCCCGAATTGCTAGTTTTGCAGAAAAGCCCTTGTGGATCATGCATATAATAACTCGCAATTGGTGCATCGGATTAAAATGAATTATATATGAAAGTTGCTTAGAATTTTGTCTAGTTTAATAATATGCAACTTTCATCCATGTTTAAAATGTTTAAAATGTTGTTTGTTTAAATTTGTTTAAATAACTTGCTAAAATGCTTTATTTCATAACTAAATAACCGTAGCTTCGAATTAAATAATCTTTATATGTAAATGGGGTAGAAAAATGCCTTGTTTAACATGGTGGCCTTACTTCGCATGTTTAATAACTCTAAAATTATGATTAGGGCAGAACAGTACCAAACCAATTTATGCATATGGGGATTTACCGGAATTGTTGTTCGTTGCTTCCGGCCTCATTTAAACTTGACTAGATAGGTAGTTTTATTTTGCTTCACCCTCTTGCCATGTTAATCAACATTTAATCTTGTTGGGTACATAAACGAGAGAGAACTAAATAAGTCATGTGGTGTTTTCTTCAATATGCAACTCCGTTGCATAATGAGCTCCACTTAATTTGTAGGATTGTTTCTGCACTTTGCCATGCCATGCATATTTAAACCGGACATGCATCATACTTGGTTGTGCATCATGCCATGATTATGTGATGGTTGTTTACTATGTTGTGCTTCTTTCCGGTGTTGCTTCTTCGGGTTGGTTCCGATAACGTCGCGTTCATGAGGACCCGTTCGTCTACGTCTGTTTATCTTCTTCATGGACTCATTCTTATTCCTTGCGGGATTTCAGGCAAGATGATCATACCCTCGAAATCACTTCTATCTTTTCTTGCTAGTTGCTCGCTCTTTTGCTAGGCCTATGCTACGATACCTACCGCTTGCTTATCATGCCTCCTATATTGTTGAACCAAGCCTCTAACCCACCTTGTCCTAGCAAACCGTTGTTTGGCTATGTTACCGCTTTGCTCAGCCCCTCTTATAGCGTTGTTAGTTGTAGGTGAAGATTGAAGTATGTTCCTTGTTGGGACATGGAGTTGTTGTTCCTTGTTGGAACATGTTTACTTGTTGGGATATCACTACATATCTTATTTAATTAATGCATCTATATACTTGGTAAAGGGTGGAAGGCTCGACCTTATGCCTGGTGTTTTGTTCCACTCTTGCCGCCCTAGTTTCCGTCATATCGGTGTTATGTTCCCGGATTTTGCGTTCCTTACGCGGTTGGGTAATAATGGGAACCCCTTGACAGTTTGCCTTGAATAAAACTCTTCCAGCAATGCCCAACATTGGTTTTACCATTCACCGCCTAGCCTTTTCTTTTCCCTTGGGGGTCGCGCGCCCAAGGGTCATCATTATTTTAAACCCCCGGGCCAGTGCTCCTCTGAGTTTTGGTCCAACCTGTCAGCTGCCGGTGGCCACCAGGGGCAACTCTGGGCTGGCCTACCAGTACCTAAGACAATCTGAGTGTGCCCCGAGAAAGAGATATGTGCAGCTCCTATCGGGATTTGTCGGCACATTCGGGCGGTGTTGCTGGATTTGTTTTAACTTGTCGAAGTGTCTTGTTGTACCGGGATACCGAGTCTGATCGGAACGTCTCAGGAGGAGGTCTATTCCTTCGTTGACCGTGAGAGCTTGTCATGGGCTAAGTTGGGACACCCCTGCAGGGATTTGAACTTTTGAAAGTCGTGCTCGCGGTTATGGGCAGATGGGAATTTGTTAATGTCCGGTTGTAGAAAACCTGAAGTTGACCTTAATTAAAATACATCAACCGCGTGTGTAACCGTGATGGTCTCTTCTCGACGGGGTGAACATGGTGTTGGAGTTATGCTTGACGTAGGTTGTTCTAGGATCACTTCTTGATCATACTTTTATCGACCATGCTTTGCCTTCTCTTCTCGCTCTCATTTGCGTATGTTAGCCACCATATATGCTAGTCGCTTGTTGCAGCTCCACCTCATACCTTTTTCCTCACCCATAAGCTTAAATAGTCTTGATCGCGAGGGTGCGAGATTGCTGAGTCCCCGTGACTCACAGATACTTCCAAATCAGTTTGCAGGTGCCGATGAGTCCTTGCAGATGACGCAACCAAGCTCAGGAGGAGCTCGATGAAGATCTTGTCCTTTGTGTTGCTTCGTTCTAGTTGATCAGTAGTGGAGCCCAGTTGGGGTCGATCGGGGACCTTTGTCGCATTTGGGGTTCTTATTTTATTTTGGTCCCGTAGTCGGACCTTGATTGTATTTGGATGATGTAATGTTTTATTCATGTATTGTGTGAAGTGGCGATTGTAAGCCAACTATGTGTCTTTTCCCCTATTGTATTACATGGGTTGTGTGAAGATTACCTCATTTGCGACATTGCTTTCAATGCGGTTATGCCTCTAAGTCGTGCTTTGACACATGGGAGATATAGCCGCATCGAGGGCGATACATGGGGTCACCTTGCCTAAGGCCTTTACCAGCAAGGAAAAAAATCACTTTCACAGTTATTTAAAATGACCTCAACAGACCCCCATGAGTAAGTTGCTGGATCCAACTCTCCTCTATGAAAGGCTTGGAAAAGATCTAAGAGATTATTTTTCACCAAGTCCCATCAGGCCCAGGAGCCCCATCAGGATAAGAGCTAAAAATGGCTTCCTTCACCTCTGTCTCTGAAAAAGGGGCTTCTAGCAGCTCATTTTCAGCAGGAGAGACTTTTTCAGAAGCAGAAAAAAATTGTTTTGTAGAGAGAAACCAGAAGGGCTTTCTTTCTTAAACAGGTCTTTGTAGAAGTCACTAGCCACTTTCAGCATCTCATCTACCTCAGTAACAGGGCCATTAGGGCCATCAAGGGAGTGAATAAGGGTTTTCCTCCTCCTTTGGTTAGCTACTGCACGGAAGTAAGCAGTATTTCTATCACCCTCCTTAATGTTACTATCTCTAGACCTTTGTTTGGCTTTGATTTCTTCTTGAAGCCAAATTTTCTTGAGCTCTCCATGGACAAAGTTTAATCTATTAGTCTCAGCCTCAGAGAGGTCAGTGGTTTCGGCCTTAATATCTAGAGAATCAAACTCAAGGAGGAGAAGCCTTTTGTATCTTCTAAGATTAGCTTCCTCATTGGAGTTCCACCCTTTGGTAGTTCTTCTAAATCTCCTGATTTTGATCTGCCAATTTTCTTGGGGGCAGCTGCTCCCAGTAGGCTCATTCCAGATTTTCCTGACTAGCTCAGTAAAATCTTCTCTAAGCAACCACCACTTTTCAAATTTAAAACTATTGCTCTTTGGAGTTTGGTTATGACCAGAGTCCCAGAGCAAAGGAGTGTGGTCACTACCACATCTGGGCAGAGCTCTACAACTAGAAAGGGGAAAATACTATCTAATTCTGTGTCACAGAAAATTCTGTCAATGGTGGACATAATCCTGGAGCAGCACTTCCAACATATCTAGCAGAACTGTGGGTTTTCCTTTTACAGGGCAATTCTCAACTTTATGGTTAACCATTTTGTAGATAAAACAACTCTTGGGCTTGACACATTTATCCAAATGATGCCCTCGTTCCCCAAAGTTGTAGTAGATCACCTCAAAGTATGCCATAAGGCCCGAAGCAGGGGAAGGAGCTGTTTTCTGGATGTCGTGTCTCTTCTTTTGCTGATTCTTGCCTTGAGATTTCCCACTGATCTGAGAGTCAGAACCACCAGCAGATTGATCTTGGGAAATTACAGGAGCCTGCCCAGATTGTGCCCCCATTGGGGCAGAGGTGGGCCGTACCACTGCCCAACCGGCGCCCCCCCATTGTGATAGGGGAAATTCATCGGAGTTCCTGGTTCCTTCTCATCCTCCAGCCAGATGTTGTCTCTCAGGAAGCAGAAATAACCAACAAATAGCTCAATTGAAGCAGATTGCAAGCCTAATTTCAATCTTCTGCTGGTTTGGGGGAATGGTAAGGTAGGGTATCCACCTGCTCTAGCTCCGGTGGCGTGCTAGTGGGAAGGAGTCCAGTCAAGCATTCCCATCTCACAGCACGGCGTGGATCTCCTGAATTCACTTCTTCTTTCACCCATCAAATGAACGCAATCGGCGGCTCACTGGGGTGGGGCATCCTGTGCTTCTCCGAGAAATCTCCTTCGAAGTAGATCCGCAGGGCTAGATTCAGCAGCTCCCAATCCACATGATCCTTGCACATCCGAGCATACCTGCGCGAGTGAGAGAACGGATTTGGTCCCTCCTTGGCTTCCTCCCTCGCAGCTTCCTCCTCTGCTTCCCTCCATTCGCGCGTGCACTGAGTCCAGTAGAGAGCGTCATCGTGGATCTGCATCGCCCGCTCCCTCCATCTCCTCCCTCGAGTCTCCCGCAGCACCGCTGGCGCGACGGAGTCGAGCGGCTGGAGCATCCGCGGGAAGGCTTTGTAGACATGTGGGAGATGCATCTTGTACATCTGCCTGCCTTCCATCCATTCCCCCATGGATATGGCCGGCGACTCCATGGGGCGCGTGAGCGGACTTGCTGAGGGGGGCAGGTGCGCCCGGAGTCTAAAGGCGGGGGGTGGCGGCGAGATCTATGGCGGCGGCGAGGGTGGAGGTAGTGGCGGGGGCGGCGGCGAGGGTGGAGGTGGTGGCGGGGGCGAAGGGTATCGCGAGAGCGGTCATCTATTTGCCAATTATGTGAACTAAACAGTCAACATATAAAATAATTTAAATATATACAATATAGTTAGAAGGGAAACATAAGTTGGACCTGGCGTTCCTATTCTTATATAAAAATAGAACAAACCTCTGTGTTTTCTTCAAAAAAACACATAAATTGGGCTGCCAAAAATAAAACCTCGGATGGGAGGTCCATAGGCCGGTCGATACATGACGACCCTAAGAAAATACAAACAGGCCTATGGACCTCCCATCCGAGGACGTGGGCTGCGCATGTTAAAAATGAAAGCCTAGACGGGGCAGCCCAAAACCACGTCCAACACTTGCCAAAACTTCGTCCCTCGTTTTCTCTGTGTTTCGCACACTCGACATTGTGTGGGCATTTTGACTGTGCATCATATGAAGATGTGCTATGCATGAATGTTGATCAGCATGATGTTAACTGGCTGGTAGTTCCATTTTCGACCATGAATAAAACTTCCAACATGATGTTAACCCTGTTTGAAAAGGCCGTGTTAATATAAATGATCTGCCTCTGAAAGTTTTAGTTTCTTATCTGAAACTAAACTTGCAGTTTCTTATCTGAAACTGAAACTTGCAGTTTCTTCTTTGAGAATCACATTGTCTGCACTTTTATACTCCTGTGAAACTACATTTTTAAGTGCTAAAAATAGATATCTAGAATTCATAAAATACTTCATATGCTCAATACTGCAAATCTGAAATTCAAAAGACATTCATATCTGAAAGTACTCTCAAAATACACAACACAAAACACAATTCACAACCTGCAAATACTGACAACCCTAAGCTCCTCCTGACAATTCACAACCTACCCAACTATTGGGCTAGGGGGGGCAGCCCCGTGAGACGATGTGAACCGCGAGGGAGACGATGGCGGGGAAGCGTCATCGGGCCAACTGCTTTTCTCCTCTTGCAATTGGGTTCGGTCGATGAAGACTCCACCGGCTCGCTCTGGCAGGACACCCTCACAAACGACATCCTGTAGACGCTCGATCCTTCAATCTCTGGTGGATGCTCCATCTGGGATCGATACTCCCACCACCGCTCCCTCACGATCGGATTCGGTGAATCATTTTGCTCCATGGCCCGGAGGAGCAGCTCTATGTACTCCGGCGTGACTCCCTCCGGGAGTATCACCGCCTTTTCACTCTGTTGCAGATATTTGGCCATGGATGTCACCGTCGCTGCTAGTTGGTCCTTGTTGTCAAACCAAGACTGTATCTCCAACATCCTAGCTAGCTACAAAGGGTCGCCGTCTGCGATCCTCGCGTATCGGTTGTACTCCTCCATCGATCTACTTCTCCACAGCACCTTCACTCGCCGGCGGTGGTTTTTGAATGGAAGAGGAGAGGAGCAGCGCTGGTTTTGGATTAGAACGGGAGAGGAGCGATGCTGGTTTCGGACTGGAACAGGAGAGGAGGGGCGGTGGTTTTGAAATGGAAGAGGAGAGGAGCGGTGCTTCATTTAGATTGGAACAGGAGAGGAGCGGCGGTGGTTTAAGAGGAGAAGAGCGGAAGAGCGCCGCTGGTCTTGGAAGTATTTTTTTGTTGTTTCACGTATTTTGGGTCAAAGTTCGACCACGTACTGTATTTGACAAGCAAAATGTGAATGCATGTCACCAAATTGATTTTGATTTTGATCTAGTCAGAGCGCGCCGGCCCTCTCGTCCAATCCTAAATCGCTGCCGCACGCTCCTCTCCCTCTTCTCCATTGCAAAACCACATCCTCTCCTCTCTGTCATCTCCATTCCAAAACCACCATCTCGCCTCTCCCTCTTCTCTATTGCAAGACCACCGTCTCTCCTCCGTTTTCTAGACGCTTTGCTCCATGGCGCGAGCGCAATCCATGGATACAAAATTAGTATACTGTATACTATTTAAAAGTCGAGGGCGGGGCTTTTCCTGCGCGGTAGGAGGCGGGGCAGTTCCGCCTAGTCGGTTCGACAGAGACGGGAGAAGACGAGGGAGTAGGCTGTTGCAAACGTAGGGCTGTGTGATTTGACAGCGAGTTACTGCTGGACAGGTGGGGCCCCATGATTTGACATGCCATTACCATTTTAACTACGGCGCTATGACCGGCGTGAGTCTCCCAGATTCCTGACCACCTCCATACAGGAGCCTCTCTTTCCTCCACATATGCAAAAATGCCATGTAAAGCGCACTATTGTACTTACTTTTACTTGCTCCTACAGGTGCTTAAGCTTGCCACATAAGCATAAAGTCTGGTGTGGCAAGTTAATCAAGAAGAGAGGGACTAGTTTGGTGACCCAAGGAAGAAACGGTGCTAAGTGCATGTACCTAGGTGAAAAGACAATTTTGAGTCTATAGCTAATTAAATGAAGCAAACTTAGAGGGTGCTTGGATACGTTTTAGTCCCATGACTAAAAGTAGTGGGACTAAAACATGCTAGCCTCACCCATGCTTGGATCCAAATATTAAAAAGGCTAGGGCTCATTTGATTCAAAGGATTTGCATAGGAATTTTAGAGGATTAAAATCTTTAGAAATTTTTCCTATGTTGGTTGTTTGATTCATAGGTTTGAATCCTATAGGAAACTTTCCTAAGGAATTTTTTGTACTACTTCCCATAGGATTTCTAGCATCCACTCAAACCTCTTTGAAAGAATCCTTTGTTTTTCCTATGATGTAATCAAACAACCGAAAATCCTATAGGATTGAGATGAGCATGACATTCCAATCCTATGTTTTTCCTATTCCCATGTTTTTACAATCCCGCGAATCAAAGAGGCCCTAAAATCAAGTTAATGAGCATTTATTATCCTCCAAACCATCCAATCCAGAACTCGCCTGTGTTAAAGGAGAGGAGTTAAATGAGTAGAGAGAGGACTAATCCACATTTTAGTAGGGGTACCCCTGACTAAAAAAATTTAGTCTCAAGACTAGTTTTAGCCCCTCATTAGTCAGGGGTGCTTGGAACTTTAGCCTCTTAAAGAGACTATTTTTAGTCACACTAAAATAAGTCCCTTGGATCCAAGCACCCTCTTAGCAACACCATTTCATTGGAAGAGGTCACTCCTTAGCAAATGCAATAAATACACGCGCTTAGCACCGTTTCTTCCTTGAGTACGAAGAAAGAGATAGAGAGGAGTAAAAAAATACACTTATAGCCAACCTTGTTGTAGTATGAGTGAATAAGTGATGACTATGTATTACATGCCAACATCAGATAGCCTAATGCACCATGTTAAATCTCCAAGGGCGCGACCGCGTGAGCGACGCGATGGTCGTGGTAGGCACGATCATGATACGGGCTGCTGGCAGCCCTTGGATCTGAGATCAAATGGTCGCATGCTAAGTTGCTGAAAATTTGCAGAATAACCCTCCAGGATAGGATATTCACCCATAGGTCTAGAATCACGCCATGCAACCGTTTGATCTCAGATCCAAGGGCTCTCGGAAGCCCGTATCATGGGAGAATGGAAAGCCACTACCCTGTCGTTCGCACGCTGGTAGTTCGCTCCTACTCGTCCCTGCACGTCCTTCAATACTACGGCGGTTCGCTCCTAGTCATCCCGTCCATTCACATTATGGAAGTTCCACTAATCCTAACCCTCCTCCCAAATCCATGGCATCCCAAATCTCCACGATCGACGGTGAGTACAACGTTAGAACCATCACCGACGATGAGTTCGACGTCATCTACACCCGTTCTTCCGCGATGGTGAAAGGATGCCTTTCTCGCTTCAGACGCATGTTCGAAGACTCAGATGATGAGTGGGTCGCTGGGCTAAATGTTGAGTACACCACAGTCCTGGGATGAGAGAAGGATCTAAAGGACGAAGAGAGGAAGAATCCCGTCGTGATCCAGATTTGCGTGCATGACTTATGCTTGGTCTACCACATATACCATGCCGACGTTGAGTGCCAGGATTTTAAGGACTTCCTCGAGAGCAACCTAGTCAAATTCGTTACTGTAGACTTTGGTAATGACAAAGAAGTCCTGCATCGGATAGGCCTCGTTGTAGGCAACACCTTCGACCTCCATAAGAATCGGCTGGTGTCCGCTCGTCAGCCTTCAATGCTGAACCTGGCAGGAGCCATGGTTCATGCTTCGTACGGTAAACTGGAGAAACCTCCATACACGTTTCATCGTCATGCATGGCAGCGCAATGTACTAGATATAAACCACATCCACTACGCTGCAATGGATGGATACCTTTGCTTCAATATCTACAAGGGTTGGATGAAGAGCAACAGCAAGTGTGTGGTTCAAGCAAAGAAGTATCAGCCAAGAGGAAGAGGGACAAGGACGAAGTCGAGGACGTGGACGAGGACTCCGAGTAAGGTGGCAGTGTCGTTGCTCATGGTGGTTCTAATGCAGTGTCTACCGGAATAGTTGCAAAGTTTAATTTCAGGTGTGCTTAATTTAATTTGAGGGGTGTGTTGTGCTGAGCCCCCAGCCGAACTATGTTATGTTTCTTCTCGTTATATTTCGTACATTTCATCTTTTAGTTGGTACAGTACTACCACTTGTTTCTTCACATTATATACGTACAATATATATCACCAACATCATATAGCCAGCAGTTTAGTTTTGTCAAAGAATTTCAGGGTGCTTAGTTTTGAGGGGTGGGTTGTGCTGGACACCATTATTGTGACTAGCCTTTTTAATAGTACTATATGCATAATGTCCTCCATTGGGATTCTCGCACTACATGGTGTTTGAGAAACAGATGACCGAGACATAGTCTTTCAGAAGCGCTTGCACCTTACGAACGGGTAGACCGTACCAACCTACATCCCCTACATCTGCTAGTCTACCACTGTAAGAGTTCGCACGACTTAGTCAACTATGCTAGAGCCCATAGTAGCTTGTGGCTGCACACGGAAGTTTCTAGTATGAATAATCTCATGATCCCTTTGAGCCTAGGTGGCGATCCAAAAGAAAAACAGGCAATCGCTGGAATACCCAGGTGCCTCAATCCACCCAGATGTGTGTTTAAGTTGCCACCTTAGATAAACCATTAATTTAACAATCTCACATCTGTCATGGATACACTCACCCAATCCACGTCTACTAGCATAGCATGGCAATAAGCAAACATAGAAATAACTCCCAAGGGTTTGATAATAAAACAGGTAACAGGTACTACCTCATCTACTTCCCAAAACCCACAATTTAATTAGATCCTAATCATGCATTGTTTGAGGATTGATCTAATGCAATAAAAACTGGGTAGTAGGAGGTATGATCAAAGTGTTACTTTCCTTGCTCATGATCCGCAAAACCTAGCGATTCGATGTAGCAAGTAGCGCACTCCGGGTACTCTATCGCGAACAAACAAGCATACAATAAGTACTCATCTAATGCACGAGTAAACCTCAAATAAGAGATCTAACCAGAAAGTTCAACTTAAGAACTCTGGTTTGCAAAAAGAATCAAATCGCACGAAGCAACGAAAAGCAAGCAGCAAAAGAAACAAGCTTCGTTTACTAATCTGGATCTAGGTCAAATTTTACAGAGGCAAAAACTTGTTTGAGTTGGTAAAACGGAAAGAGGGTTTCGAGACGAAACTCCAGGCGCTTGAATCTCCTGATTCCGACAAATGAGCGAAAAGTTATACTAGAATGAAAATCGGATCAGAAATCACGATCAGAAAAATCGCGGAAAAATCCGAGAAAAAGAAAAATGACGAACAGATTAACGAACGAACGTTCGTTATCTGGATCTAAACGATGAACGTATTCGTTAAAATGAACGAACGAGCGAACGCTCGCTAATTAACCTAAACCGAAAAAACCGATCTAATAAAAAAATGGATCTAAAAAACCAACGAAAAACCGGCGGAAAAACCGAACGGTTTTTCTAAAAAACGTCGGTGGGGTCAACCTCGGTGGGCGGGTCCGGCGTCGGCGGCGCGTGACGGGGGCGACGGCGGGCGGCGCGGCGGCGGCGGCTTGGGGCCCCTGCTAGGGTTTCCTAGGGCGGCGGCTTGGGCTAAAGCGGCCCGGGGTGGCGCTATTTAAAGGGCCCCGGCCAGAGGAGTCCTGGCCGATCCCGGCCCGTAGTCGGTTCGTTTTTTTTAAATAATTATGCGCAGAAAAACAGATAAAAGAAATACTAAACAGACTCCAAAAATCCCGAAATAAAATTTCCCCGGCTTCTAAAATCAAGCCGCACAGGATGAACGTTTATTTGGGGCCTAAATGTAATTTTTAAAAACACACATTTTTCCTAAATTCAAATAAAATAGGAAATAAAACTAAAATAAAATCTTATTTGATTTTATTATTAAATCCTCAATATTTCTTTATTTTTGGGAAAGTCATTTTATTCGCTCTCTCATATTTTTATGATAGAAATAAATGAAGATAAAATAAATAAAATCAAATGATCCTATTTTCAAAATTTGAGGAAACTCAAATATGAAAATAACGAAATCCCCAATTCTCTCCGAGGGTCCTTGAGTTGCGTAGAATTTCTAGGATCAACCAAAATGTAATAAAATATGATATGCAATGATGATCTAATGTGTAACATTCCAAATTGAAAATTTGGGATGTTACAAACCTACCCCCCTTAAGATGAATCTTGCCCTCGAGATTCGGGTTGGCTAGAAAATAGGTGAGGGTGGTCCTTCAGCAGATCTTCCTCTCGCTCCCAGGTGGCTTCATCCTCAGTGTGGTGGCTCCACTGGACTTTGCAAAACTTGATGACCTTGCTGCGGGTGACTCGGCTGGCATACTCAAGAATCTTGACTGGTTTCTCCTCATAGGTCAAATCACTGTCCAACTGAATCGCTTCCAGCGGCACTGTTTCTTTCAGCGGTATATCAGCCATCTCTGCATGGCACTTCTTCAACTGGGAAACGTGGAATACATTGTGAACTCCTAACAATCCTTTGCAATTCCAACTTGTAGGCTACTTCTCCCATATGCTCCAAAACCTTGGTCCTACAAAACGTGGTGCTAACTTTCCCTTAACTCCAAAGCGTTTAACTCCTCGAAGTGGAGATACTCAAAGATAAACTCGGTCTCCGACCTCGTAAACTGTCTCCTTGTGTTTAGAATCTGCGTAGCTCTTCTGCCTAGACTGAGCTACCTTTAGCCTATCGCTAATCAATTTCACCTTCTGTTCAGACTCCTTAATCAGGTCCGGTCCAAACAACTGGCAGTCTCCAACTTCATCCCACAACAATGGGGTCCTGCACCTCCTTCCGTACAAGGCTTCGAAAGGGGCCATCTTCAAACTGGATTGATAGCTATGGTTGTAAGAGAACTCTACGTACGACAAATTGTCGTCCCAACTAGATCCATAATCTAGTGCACAATCTCTTAGCATATCCTCCAAAATCTGATTGACTCTCTCGGTCTATCCATCTGTCTACGGATGGAAAGCTGTACTGAACTCTAGCCTGGTACCCAAAGTTTCGTGCAACTGATTCCAGAACTTTGAGGTAAACTGGGTTCCTCTGTCTGATACATTGCTCCTTGGAAGTCCATGTAGACATACGATCCTGGTCATGTATATTTTTGCCAACTTAGCACTGGTGTAAGAAGTCTTGACTGAGATGAAATGCGCTACCTTTGTCAAATGATCGACTACTACCCAAATCAAATCATAGCCTAAACGTGTTCCGGGCAATCCCGTAAGAAAATACATGCCTAGCTTATCCCACTTCCATTCGGGTATTGGCAATGGCTGTAGCAATCCTGCTGGTTTCTGATGCTATGCTTTTACTCTCTGACATACATCACAAACTGCTACATACTCCGCAATATCCTTCTTCATTCCGGTCCACCAGAAAGTATCTTTCAAATCCAAATACATCTTGGTATTTCTTGGGTGTATCGAATATGGTGAATCATGGGCCTCTTGCAGAATTAACTTCCTGATCCCCGGGTTATTAGGCACATAAACACGGTCTTCAAACCATAAGGTATCGTGCTCATCCTCACGAAATCCTTTAGCTTTTCCTTTGCTCATTTTCTCCTTTATAGAAACAATCTCCTTGTCAGTCCTTTGAGCTTCTCTGATCTTATTCATCAAAGTAGACTGAATCTCCAGTGCTGCTACATAGCCTCTGAGAACTATCTCCAAACATAGCTCACGAAGGTCCTCGGATAACTCCCTTGGTAAATCTCCAGTCATTAGGGTGTTGACATGGCTTTTACGGCTCAATGCGTCGGCTACTACGTTAGCCTTCCCGGGATGATAATGCAATCTCATATCATAATCCTTGATGAGCTCCAACCATCTCCTTTGCTTGAAATTCAACTCCTTCTGCGTGAAAATGTACTTCAAACTCTTGTGATCCGTGTACACCTCGCAGTGGTTTCCAATGAGAAAATGTCTCCAAGTTTGCAATGCATGCACTACGGCTGCTAACTCCAAATCATGCGTGGCATAATTCAACTCATGAGGCTTAAGCTATCGTGAGGCATATGAAACAACTCTTCCCTCCCGCATAAGCACTGCTCCAAGTCCTCGACGTGAAGCGTCACAATACACCTCATAATCTTTGTTCTAATCCGGCAAAATCAACACAGGTGATGTAACCAAACGTTTCTTCAACTCCTGGAAACTGGCCTCACATTCCTCAGTCCATTTTAACTTGGTATCCTTCTTCAACAACTATGTCATAGGTTTTGCAATCTTCGAGAAATTTTTAATGAATCTCCGGTAGTATCCTGCGAGTCCAAGAAAACTCCGGATCTCTCCAACTGTTGTTGCGGCTTCCCAATTCGTCACAGTGTCAACCTTGGTGGGATCTACTTCTATACCTTCTCCGGATATAACGTGTCCTAGGAATCCAACTTCCTTCAACCAAAATTCACATTTGCTAAACTTGGCATATAACTGATGTTTTCTGAGCTTCTCAAGTACCAAACGCAAATGCTCCTTATGCTCCTCTTCATTCTTTGAGTAAACCAGAATATCATCAATGAACACTACGACGAATTTATCCAAAAACTCCATAAACACTTTGTTCATCATGTTCATAAAATAGGCAAGGGCGTTAGTCGGACCAAATGACATAACAGTATACTCGCATAGCCCATACCTGGTGGTAAAAGCCGTCTTAGGTATATCCTGTTCTTGAATTTTCAACTGATGGTATCCTGATCGCAGATCGATCTTGGAAAATACCTTAGCTCCTTGCAATCGACCAAACAGATCATTGATCATCGGTAGTGGGTACTTGTTCTTGATGGTTACTTCATTCAATCCTCGATAATGAACAACCATCCTAACGATCCATCCTTTTTCTCCACTAGAAGTACTGGCGATCCCCAAGGCGAAGAGCTTGGGCGAATATAACCTTTATCCAATAACTCTTTAATCCGCTTCTTAATCTCCTCCAAATCCTTTGCGGGCATCCTGTATGGTCTCTTAGATATTGACCCTGTGCCTGGCAAAAGCTCAATCAAAAACTCAATATCTCTATCCGGTGGCATGCCTGGCAACTGCTCTGGAAACACATCAGGGAAATCCTTCACTACTAGTACTTCCTCCTGCACAACTCCTGTTAAGGAATTTACCTGAGTCCTTTTCGGCACATGCTGGGATACATACTTGATCCTTCTTCGTTCTGGCGTTGTAAGCAAAATTGACTTACTGGCGCATTCAATGTTCCCTTCATACTTTGATAACCAATCCATGCCTAATATCACATCCAATCCTTGAGATTCCAATACTATTAGGTCCGAGGGAAATACATAGTTACCGATCCTTAGTGGTTACTGATCACACCATAGACTAGCCATATACTCTGCTCCAGGTGAGGTTACTAACATGGGTGACCTAAGGGCTTGGGTTGGCAGTTTATCCTTATCCACAAATCCCCTTGATATGTATGAATGTGATGCACCAGTATCAAAAAGAATGAGTGCAGTAAATGACTTAACCAAAAACTTACCTATTACTGCATCTGGCTGAGCTTCAACCTCCTCCACGTTAACGTGGTTCACCTATCCTCTGTTGAAAGGGTTCGGCTTCTTCCCAGAGCTTCCATTGCCACTTCCATTCTGGGCTTCAGGACATTCATTGCCATAATGTCCGGTCTTCTGGCACTTAAAGCAAGTGACTTGGCTCAGGTCTCTCTTGGCTGGGGTTAATGGGTTGGTACGGTTCTGGCCGTTGCTTCCTCCATTCCCATTACCATTCTTGGAGCCATTATGATTGTGCGGGCTACCTCCCCCATGGGTATGCTGAAAAGGCCCTCCCGGTCTAGGGGTAAAATGCGGCTTCTGCTGAGCTCTAGAATTGTACTTCCCTTGTCCATACTTCCTCTTATGATTCTCAATTTGCTGCTGCTTCCCTTCAATCATAAGAGCACGATCTACCAACTCCTGGTAGTTGTTGAAGTTTGCTACCATCAACTGCATGCTCAACTCATCATTCAGTCCTTCCAGAAACTTCTCTTGCTTAGCTCCATCCGTAGCAATGTCATCTGGGGCATAACGGGCTAGCTTACTAAAGTCATCCACATACTGGCCAACTGTCCGTCCTCCTTGGTGCAAGTTGCGAAACTCACGCTTCTTCATGGCCATAGCTCCTGCTGAAACATGGGAAGTATGGAAAGCCTACTGAAACTGGTCCCATGTGACAGTGTCGATAGGGAAAGTGGCTGTGAAATTCTCCCACCATGATGTTGCGGGTCCATCAAGCTGATGTGCGGCAAACTTCACCTTTTCCGCATCTGTGCATCCTGCCGTGGTCAACTCCCTTGCTGTCTTGTGGAGCCAATCATCTTCTACTATAGGCTCGGTGCTATTGGAAAACACCGGCGGATTCAACCTAATAAAACGGGCTAAGTGATCAACAGGTGGTGGTGGTGGTGGGTTGTTGTTGTTGTTCCCTGATTCTGATTCTGGACTAGCAACTGCATCAATGTATTCTGCTGCTAGATCAGCTGAGTGAGCTCCGGTGGGAAGGTAAATCCGGGGTCACGTCTCGGAGGCATCTGATGGGCTTAGAAAAGATGATATTTAAGAATAGAGAGGGGTCTAAAGAGAAAACACTACCCATATGCACATGAGGCAAAAGCAAACAATTCACTTCATTCAATCAAACAAGGGCATACAATCGGTCTAACTATCGCAAAAGTGCTCGGACTACTATATTTACATGGTGGACTACTACTACTGATGGGGTGGTCTACTAGAAATATTCTTCGGTTGCAGACTCCATGATATCTGCTCCAGCTTCATCAACATAGTCATCATCGCTATCATCTGGATTTGAGTCGGTGTCGTCGATGATGATGTAGTCTTCTGGGCGAATCTCCTTGGGTTCTTCGTCTTCTTCTATTGGTGTAGGGCCTCCCATAAATATTCTGATCTTCATTGTTAGGTCGGCATTCTTATCCACTAGTACTTCGATTTCCTCCTCATAATCTTCATGTGTAGCCTTGAGTTCTTCCTCCAGTTCCGTGATTCTTGTCCTCGCCTTCTTCAGATCTATCATGTCCGCGCACATCTGGTTCTCCTGACATCGAATGTGCTGGTTTAACTCCTGGATAAAAGCTGCGATTGATCTATCCTTCTTGGTGCTGATCATTTCCCAATGCTCATCTCGGCGCCCACAAATCTAGTAGATTGTATCCTTAAGATCATTGTGGTAAACTTCTCCAATACGTCCCATGGTGATGTGAGCTGCCATGCTCTTTCCTAGACTCCAGGTTGGTGCATCAAAGGAAAACTCTATGGGCTCAGTGACTGGCATGAACGTCCTTCCCGGAACTTGAACTTGAATCATCCAGCGCTCCTCTTCAGGTAAAGTGGCGTTGTAGGTTCTGGTGAAGCTTGGTACTCCGATGTTCAGATATCTAGTGACTTCCTTCAAGTGACGTCCAAAGGGTGTATCTTCATCCGGTTGTGTAAACTTTTTCCTTGCATCCACCATCCTAAAAGAGTAGAAAAGATGAGGAGTCAGAATGGGAAGAGTGAGTAGTGATCTAGGGCTTTAGCTTAGTGGTCGTGTCCTACAGTCAATGTGTGCTCTGATACATCTTGTAGCGACCAGACCTCAAACGGTCCAATCTCTGTGCTCCAGTGTCATCCGTGGATCAATAATGCTGACACCGCATAGTACTTGAAGGATTTATAACAGAGTAGCAATCACACACTTATTACAACGAGTGTCTCAAAAGAGAACTTATTACAATTAATATGGCTTAAGGCCATCTAATAATGATAACAACGGAAGGCTAGGAAGATAAGTGAGTCCATCAACTCTAACGGCATCACTGAGTATAGAACCACGACCTAAAAGGCTCCTTACTCATCATCTGAAAAGTCTACAACATGAATGTTGCACCCCGAAGCGGGTCAGCACATGGAATATGCTGGCAAAGTAACACATAGAGAGCAATGAAAAAATAAGGGTATACTACATGCATATTTGGCTGGTGGAAAGCTCTATGGTTACAGTTTTGCGTAAAGCCAATTTTTCCCTACTACAAAGGAATAAATTTTATTTAACTATCATGGTAGTTGTTAAACATTGAGAGTGTAGACACCCTCTCAATCCCAATTAAGCATCATCATTAAAACCCAACAAAATTAATTAGAGTAACATGATGAGATTCACATGATAATCCAAGTACTAGATACTCAAATTGTCCATAACCGGGGACACGGCTAACCATGATTAGTTTATACACTCTGCAGAGGTTTGCGCACTTTTCCCCACAAGACTTGATCTCCTCCGTTGGGATTCTCGCACTACATGGTGTTTGAGAAACGGATGGCCGAGACATAGTCTTTCATAAGCACTTGCACCTTACGAACGAGTAGACCGTACCAACCTACATCCCCTACACCTGCTAGTCTACCATTGTAAGAGTTTGCACGACTTAGTCAACTATGCTAGAGCCCATAGTAGCTTGTGGCTGCACACGGAAGTTTCTAGTATGAATAATCTCATGATCCCTTTGAGCCTGGGTGGCGGTCCAAAAGAAAAACAGGCAATCGCTGGAATACCCAGGTGGCTCAGTCCTCCCAGATGTGTGTTTAAGTTGCCACCTTAGATAAACCATTAATTTAACAATCTCACATCTGTCATGGATACACTCACCCAATCCATGTCTACTAGCATAGCATGGCAATAAGCAAATGTAGAAATAACTCCCAAGGGTTTGATAATAAAACAGGTAATAGGTACTACCTCATCTACTTCCCAAAACCCACAATTTAATTAGATCCTAATCATGCATTGTTTGAGGATTGATCTAATGCAATAAAAACTGGGTAGTAGGAGGTATGATCAAAGTGTTACTTGCCTTGTAGATGATCCGCAAAACCTAGCGATTCGAAGTAGCAAGCGGCGCACTCTGGGTACTCTACCACAAACAAACAAGCATACAATAAGTACTCATCTAATGCACGGGTAAAACTCAAATAAGAGATCTAACCAGAAAGTTCAACTTAAGAACTCCGGTTTGCAAAAAGAATCAAATCGAACAAAGCAACGAAAAACAAGCGGCAAAAGAAACAAGCTTCATTTACTAATCTGGATCTAGGTCAAATTTTACAGAGGCAAAAACTTGTTTGAGTTGGTTAAACGGAAAGAGGGTTTCGAGACGAAACTCTAGGCGCTTGAATCGCCTGATTCCGACAAACGAGCGAAAAGTTATACTAGAATGAAAATCGGATCAGAAATCGCGATCAGAAAAATCACGGAAAAATTCGAGAAAACGAAAAACGATGAACAGATTAACGAATGAACGTTCGTTATCTGGATCTAATCGATGAACACATTCGTTAAAACAAACGAACGAGTGAACGCTCGCTAATTAACCTAAACCGGAAAAAACCGATCTAATAAAAAAACAGATCTAAAAAAACCGATGAAAAACCGGCGGAAAAACCGAACGGTTTTTCTAAAAAAAAGGCGGCGGGGTCAACCTCGGCGGGCGGGTCTGGCGTCGGGGCGGCGGCGGGCGGCGGCGGCGGCTTGGGGCGCGGGCTAGGGTATCCTGGGGCGGCGGCTTGGGCTAAAGCGGCCCGGGGTGGCGCTATTTAAAGGGCCCCGGCCAGAGGAGTCCTGGCCGATCCCGGCCCGTAGTCGGTTCGTTTTTTTAATAATTACGCACAGAAAAACAAATAAAAGAAATACTAAACGGACTCCGAAAATCCCAAAATAAATTTTCCCCGGCTTCTAAAATCAAGCCGCACAGGATGAACATTTATTTGGGGCCTAAATGCAATTTTGAAAAACGCTAATTTTTCCTAAATTCAAATAAAATAGCAAATAAAACAAAAATAAAATCTTATTTGATTTTATTATTAAATCCTCAATATTTCTTTATTTTTGGGAAAGTCATTTTATTCCCTCTCTCATATTTTTATGATGGAAATAAATGAAGATAAAATAAATAAAATCAAATGATCCTATTTTCAAAATTTGAGGAAACTCAAATATGAAAATAACGAAATCCCCAACTCTCTCCGAGGGTCCTTGAGTTGCGTAGAATTTCTAGGATCAACCAAAATGCAATAAAATATGATATGCAATGATGATCTAATGTATAACATTCCAAATTGAAAATTTGGGATGTTACATTGCTTTTCATAAGCTCACACAAATATAAGTGAAGATCATGAGCATAGCAAATTTTCTTTCTCTCAAAATAATTTAAGTGAAGCAAGAGAGAATTTCTTCAAAATTTTACTAACTCTCAAATAAATCTAAGTGAAGCAAGAGAGCATTTCTTCAAAAATACTAAGCACACCGTGCTCAAAAAGATATAAGTGAAGCACTAGAGCAAGTCCTAGCTCATAAAAGATTTAAGTGAAGCATAGAGAGCAATTTTAATAAGTCATGATATAATTTTGGCCCTCTCAAATAGGTGTGTCCAGCAAGGGATCAAGACTAAAAGCACAAAATAAAACAAGCAAAGACTCATATCATACAAGATGCCCCAAGCAAAACACATATCATCTGACGAATAAAAATATAGTTTCGAGTAAAATACCGATGATCATTGGAAGAAAGTGGGGATGCCACTCGGGGGCATCCCCAAGCTTAGTTGGTCGATCATTTTTGGATAATAACTTGGGATGCCGGGTCATCCCCTAGCTCAGGCTCTTCCATCCTTGCTTCATCCATCGTAAGATAACCCAAAACTTGAAAACTTCAATCACACAAAACTCAACAAAACCTTCGTGAGATCCGTTAGTATAGGAATAATAAACCACTACTATAAGTACTGTATCAAACCAATTCATATTTTGTTTTTGTATTATATCTACTGCATTCCAACTTTTCTATGGCAAAAAATCATCAAATAAAACCATAGAGCCATCAAAATAAGCACACAACACAAAGAAAACAGAATCTATCAAAACAGAACAGTCTGTAGCAATCTGACTATTTCGAATACTTCTGTAACCCCAAAAATCCTGAAAAATTAGGAAGACCTGAAAAATTTGTATTTTGATCCACTGCAAGAAAAATGGGTATTTTATCGCTCTCTGGTAAAAAAAGAAAATTAATTTCGTGAGCATAAAAGTTTCTGTTTTTGTCTGCAAGATCAAACAACTAACACCCAAGAAGATCCTAAAGGCTTTACTTGGCACAAACACTAATTAAAACATAAAAAACACAATCATAAGAGTAGCATAATTGTGTAAAAACTCAAGAACAGAAAGAAAAAAGCAAAAATAAAATTTATTTATTGGGTTGCCTCCCAACAAGCGCTATAGTTTTACGCCCTTAGCTAGGCATAAATTGAGGATCTAAGTTTTGTCATCTTTGGTTCGAGATCCATAAGATGCCATCATGATTGATTCATAAGGTGGCTTAATTCTAGTTCTAGGAAAGTGTTCCATACCCTTCCTCAATGGAAATTGGTACTTAATATTGCCTTCTTTCATATCAATCACGGCACCGATAGTGCGTAAAAACGGTCTACCAAGAATATTTGGACAAGACGGATTGCAATCAATATCAAGAACAATAAAATCTATGGGCACATAATTCCTATTTGCAAGAATAAGAACATCATTAATTCTTCCCATAGGCTTTTTAATAGTAGATTCTGCCAAGTGCAAATTCAAAGGACATTCTTCAAGGTTAGTGAGACCAAGCACATCACATAAAGATGTCGGAATTGTAGAAACACTAGCACCCAAGTCAGGCAATGCAAAACCCTCATAATTTTTAATCTTGACTTTTATAGTAGGTTCCCACTCATCATGTAATTTTCTAGGGATTGAAACTTGTAATTCCAATTTTTCTTCAAGAGCTTTCATCATAGCATCAACAATAAGTTTAGTAAAAGCTTTATTTTATTCAGAAGCATGGGGTGAATTTATCATGGATTGCAATAAATAAATACAATCAAAAAGAGAAACTATCATAATTAAAGTCTTTGTAATCCAAAAGAGTGGGCACATCACTAGTTAAAGTTTTGACCTCTCCAAACCCACTTTCATCTATTTTCTCAACAAGATTTTCACCCTCCGAAATATTGGGACGCCTTCTACCTAAAGTTGACTCTTCTCCATTCCCTTCTTCATCAATCTTAACTTTACTAAGCAAGGAATCAATAGAAGAAACACCAATCATTTTAAGATCTTCATCACTTTTATCCTCTAATGAGATTGGTTTGGCAGCCATTTGATTTAATAGAGTAGCTTGTGCATCGGATATTTTTCCTAGCAAACTGTCAGCAAAAGCATACTTAGATTGAAGATTGCAAACTTCTCTACTAATATCATCAAGCTATTTTGTGATAACATCCAGCACAACAGAGTGCTCCTTAAGTTCTTCAGTAAAATACTTATTGTGCTCAAATTGTGTAGTCATATATTCCTTAGTATTTTTCTCAATTTCAAGCAAAATATATGTGTAAGGAACATCATAATATTTTCTTTGAGGCATCATGACTATGCAAACAAGAAAACACACAAAAACAGATCCGGCAAGAAAACGACGAAAGAAAAAGAGAGGCGAATAAAACAGCAAACTTTGTGAAGTCGGGGAGAGGAAAATGAGAGGCAAATGGCAAATAATGTAAATTGCGAGGAGATTAGATTTGTGATTAGGAACCTGGTTATATTGAAGATCCTCCCCAGCAACAACGCCAAAAATTCCTTTTGATTGCTCCCTGACTATAGCGCCAGACAACTCCTATCTGCTAGGACTACGTCGATATTTCCCCAAAGAGGAAGGGATGATGTAGCACAGCAAAGGTAGGTATTTCCCTCAGTGATGAAACCAAGGTTATCGAACCAGTAGGAGAACCAAGAAACACAACGTAAACAACACCTGCACACAAATAACACACCTCACAACCCGACGTGTTAAAGGGGTTATCAATCCCTTTCGGGTAATGATGTCAGAAATTTGTAATAGATTGAAATAATAGATCGTAAATAAAATAAAGTGCAGCAAAGTATTTTTGTATTTTTGGTTTAATAGATGCAAAGGAAAAGTAGATCGCAAGCAAATATATGAGAAAGAAGACCCGGGGGCCGTAGGTTTCACTAGTGGCTTCTCTCGAGAAAGATAGCAAACGGTGGGTAAACAAATTACTGTTGGGCAATTGATAGAACCTCAAATAATTATGATGATATCCAGGCAATGATCATTACATAGGCATCACGTCCAAGATTAGTAGACCGACTCTTGCCTACATCTACTACTATTACTCCACACATCGACTGCTATCCAGCATGCATCTAGTTTATAAGTCCATGGAAAAATGGAATAATGCAATAAGAACGATGACATGATGTAGACAAGATCTATCTATGTAGAGATCGACCCCATCATTTTATCCTTAGTAGCAACGATACATACGTATCGGTTCCCTTTCTGTTACAGGGATCAAGCACCGTAAGATCGAACCCACTACCGGGCACCTCTTCCCATTGCAAGATAAATAGATCAAGTTGGCCAAACAAAACCCAAATATCAAAGAAGAAATACGAGGCTATAAGAGATCATGCATATAAGAGATCAGAGAAACGTAAATAACTTTCATGGATATAAAAAGATAGATCTGATCATAAATTCAAAGTTCATCGGATCCCAACAAACACACCGCAAAAGAGTTACATCATATGGATCTCCAGGAGACCATTGTATTGAGAATTCAGTGAGAGAGAGAAAGCCATCTAGCTACTAACTACGGACCCGAAGGTCTACAAAGAACTACTCACGGATCATCGGAGAGGCACCAATGGAGATGGTGAACCCCATCCGAGATGGTGTCTAGATTGGATCTGGTGGTTGTGGACTCTGCGGCGGCTGGATGAATATGTCGTCGACTCCCCTAGGGTTTCTGGAATATTGGGGTATTCATAGAGCAAAGAGGCGGTCCGGGGACTCCTCCTAGGACTCCCCCCAGGTGCAACGATGGCCCAACATGTTCCTTCTGGTCCATAAAAAATCTCCGTAAAGTTTCGTGGCATTTGGACTATGTCTGATATTGATTTTCCGCGATGTAGAAAACATGGAATAAACAGGAACTGGCACTTGGCACTATGTCAATAGGTTAGTACCAAAAAATGATATAAAATGACTATAAAATGATTATAAAACATCCAAGATTGATAATATAACAACATGGAACAATAAAAAATTATCGATACATTGGAGATGTATCAGACACACATGTGATTTTTCAACCAACTTTGTTGCACTCCAGCATGTGCATGTATTTCAAATTTGAATTATGCACATTAAATGCCCAGAAACCCAATTAATGTGTAAAAATGGCCAAACGAACCCCGAAAAATTCCAAAATTAAACACAACACTCATGTTGTTCCATATTGCATTAGAAATTTTTTGAAAGCAATAAGAGGCAACGGATATCGTTCCATCCACAAAGGTGGCACGTTCCCTACCGAAACCATCACGCTTGTTGTGATAAGCTCTGGTTAGTGAGAACCTTGTCGGTGTCAAAACCGGCGGATCTCGGGTAGGGGGTCCCGAAATGTGCATCTAAGGTCGATGGTAACAGGAGATAGGGGACACGATGTATTACCCAGGTTCGGGCCCTCTTGATGGAGGTAAAACCCTATGTCCTGCTTGATTGATCTTGATGAGTATGAGGATTACAAGAGTTGATATACCACGAGATCGTTGTGGCTAAACCCTAGAAGTCTAGCATGTATGATTGTGATTGTTCTCTACGGACTAAACCCTCTGGTTTATATAGACACCAAAGGGGCCTAGGGTTATACAAAGTCGGTTACAGAGAAAGGAAAGAATACATCCGAACGCCTAGCTTGCCTTCCATGCAAAGGAGTGTCCCATCCGGACACGGGAGGAAGTCTTCTATCTTATATATTCATGGACCAACAGTCCGGCCCATGTCACACAGGCCGGTCGCCCGAGGACCCCTTAATCCAGGACTCCCTCAGTAGCCACTGAACCAGGCTTCAATGACGAGGTGTTCGGCGCGCAGATTGTCTTCGGCAATGCAAGGCGGGTTCCTCCTCTGAATATTTCAAAGTAGTCCTCGAACATAGAGAACATGTCAGGCTCTGCAAAACAGGCTCCATAAAGAGTACAATATTTAACAACTCCCATCTACTGGCATTTTTGTAGTGAGATGCCACGTCTCCGCCCAGTCATTATTTTTGAACCATTTTTTAGACTCTCGTTCCACGTTTTGAGATGCGGTTTTCATTGGCACGTCTTATCAAAGCAGAGATCGTGTCCCCTTATTTCAGGATTTTCATCAATACGGGTGTGGGTAATCCAACCGCGCCGCCTGCACGGCCCTTGGGGAATAGGCGAGTTTTAAGGCGAGTTGGGAGGCGCTTGATATTCGCTGCCTTTATAAAGAGATAATGATTCACCTCTTTCACCCACGCATTCCTTCTCTCTGCCCATCCATTCTCAAGCTCTAGCGCCCAAGCTCCCATCTTTTCCACCTCAAAAAAGCACTCCAGCCATGTCTGGATCCAGAGTGCAGGGCAAGTGGATGGCCTCCTCCGTCACGGAGAAGGACATTACGAAGCTCCGGGAGGTGGGGTACTTGGCCCCGGAAATCATCCACCAGCTTCCGGCCAAAGGGCAGATCGTCCCCACCCCAGAGCCTCATGAGAGGGTGGTATTCATCCCCCGCTTCGTCCGCGGGTTGGGATTTCCTCTCCACCCATTTGTCCGCGGACTCATGTTTTACTACGGGCTAGATTTCCATGATCTGGCTCCAAATTCTTTCCTCAACATCTTGGCATTCATTGTCGTGTGTGAGGCCTTCCTCCGCATCCCAGCTCACTTCGGCCTGTGGCTGAAGATCTTCAATGTGAAGCTGAAGGTGGTGGGCGGTCAACACGCAGAGTGCGGAGGCACCATGGTGAGCAAGATGTCCAACGTCCCATGGCCCAAAGGCACCTTTGTGGAGACTGTCAAGGGGTGGCAGAAGCAATGATTCTATGTCATAGAGCCCCGCGACAACACCTGGGCCGCTTCTTCTGAATTCAAATCCAGGGCCCCGATGCGGCTTACCTCCTGGCAAGAGAAGGGCCTAGACTGGGCATCGTCGAACGAGCTGGTTGCGCTGCCAATGCGCATCAAGAGCATGGTGGACAAGAATATCAAGCTCGTCAATGTGATCCAGGTGATGCTTTTTTGCTGGATACTTCCTTGCCAGAGGCGGACTTGCAATTTATGGGAGTTCGATCCGGCCAAACACCAGACCCTTTAACAGTTCTTCGGCGCTACTCACGAAGACATCTGGAGGGTGATTTTTAAGGCCAATGAAACATGGCCGAAGACGACCGAGGCCCGTGGGTACAACCTGGCCCATCTTGCCCGTCCGGTAAATTTTCTGTATTTCGAGATGTATCCTTCACCTGTATATTCAAGGAAGACGTCTAAGCTTCCCTATCTATCTTTCCAGGTATGGACAAAGAAGGTATAGTGGATCTAGTGTCCAGCTCCGCTGCCCGAAGACCCAGCAATCCCACTTCTAACGAAGATGCTGGTTCTGGTGCCTTACCAAGAGCGGGAGAAGACGGGCAAGAAGAAGGCCAAGGAGACCCGAAATGGCCTCCTCTTCAAAGGCACTTCAGACGTGACGTCCGAAGACGCCGAAACCCATTCCTCCCCTGTTGCCGTAGACGACGAGGAGGAGGAGGAAGAAGAGGAGGAAAGCAACTTTCCCCCCGAGGGGGAAGGAAGAAAAGGCTGACCTCCACGGATCTGGAGGCAGAGGCGCCCAAGAAGGGGAGGGTCCCCCTCGCGGACAACTCCCCATTGGATACGGACATCAGCTCCAAGTGGCGCCCCAGGGAGAAGCCCCTGGTCGAATCGTAAGAACTCAAAAGCACCTATGAACACATATATCCAACTTCTTTATTTCGTGGTTTTAATGTGTCGAATCATGCGCTGCAGTCCGGCTCACGCGCGCCCCCAGCGATCCTCATTTTCGGGGAACTCGCTGGATCCAAAGGTGATGGATAGCGGGTCACTTCCGGAGGCCTCCTCTCCCAGGGCCACAGACGACGCCGAGGTGTTGTCCCGAAGGACCTTCCTAGGCCAGGGGGAGGAACAGGAGGCCGTCAGGGCGGCGCCAGAAGGCGAGACCTCGATCGCCGGACACATTGGGGAGCAAATCCCCTTGGAGACTGGCAATGGGGGCCATATCCAATTTGGCCCCCAGCCAAACACTATTTCGGTGGTCCATACAGCTCCGGAATCAGGCAAGCAGCCTCCTTCGGGAGAAGGAGGTGCACCTATTCCGCTGGTGACCTCTGTCCATCTAGAGGCGCCGGATACTTTACTGGAAGCACTGCAAAGTGCTTCCATTGTTGAAGAACACCGTACCCTCATGGGTACAGTGGTTGAGAGGGTTCGATCCGCTAAGAGCGGACTGACCGAAGCCTGCACCAGCCTTCTAACAGGCTTTGAGGTATGCGACTTAATTTATGCAAAAAAGAATATCATAGTATAGATAGTAGCCCCCGAGACACTGTCCGGTGCTCGAAAAGAGAAGCTGGACAGAGGATCAAATAATTTTCGCAGGAGACTAACCAATATATGTCTATATGAATAAGCAGGCGTCGATGCTGGCTGCGACCTCTCATTCTGCCGAAGTCTTTAAACTGAAGCAGAGTTTGGAGCGGGCCAAGGAAGAGCTCGGCCATGTTAAAAAGAACTAGAGGACCAGCAAGGTATGCAATGGTCTATTCGGATGTATAAAGATATGAATTGTGTAACATGCAACCACATATAATAGTGCCAAGTTAGAGCAAGCACATGTGATGGTGGAGTAGGGGAGATGTGCTCATCATCTACACAACTACGTTGACTGTCCAGCCTTGTGTTGTCTTGCAAATCTTGTTGGGAGGATGGTGGAGTAGAATCTATAGAGACCCCCTGTTTGAGTTGCTCCGAAGGACCACTATCATCCACTGCCGGACTAATTTCCTTCAGCTGTAATGATTTTGCATTGTGAAGTCAAACTGATAAGAAAAAGGAATAAAATTTGCTCTTCAGAACTCATTCATGCATGATACTGACGAACACTACTCTGATGAAAGTCAAACACATGATGCGAGGATGGAATATGTATGAAAAACAGGATGGCGTGACATATTCACACCTATGATGTGGTAACTAAGCAGAAGGCATTTCAACAAATTAGAAGCACTGCAAGCTAGACACCATATGAAAGATGCGACCAATATCACTCTGCCAAGTTCAAACTGTATGGCATTTCAACAAATTAGAAGTAGTACATGCTAGAAATCATATGCAATACACAACCAATATCACAGTGGCGACTTAAAGGTGCCTTATCATAAGTCACTGATGCGGGATATGCAAGAACAGTAGTCTGATGTAAGAACATCATGTGATCAGATATAGTATGTTCTAGAAACAAGAACATATGTCATATTCACAGGCATTATGTGTAAAGTAATCAGATGCAATTCAACAAAGTTAGAAGACATACTCCCTCTGTTTCTTTTTACTCCGCATAGAAGATTTGGTCAAAGTCAAACTGCACAAAGTTTGACCAAATTTATATAAAAAATATGAACATCTACAATACTAAAACTATATAGTATGAACATACGTTTCATGGTGCATCTCATAATATTGATTTCATATTGTGAATGTTTATATTTTTAATATAAAGTTAGTCAAACTCTACAAAGCTTGACTTTGACCAAACCTTATATGCAGACTAAAAAGAAATGGAGGGAGTACAAGCTAGACATCATACGCAACATGCAACCACATATAATAGTGCCAAGTTAGAGCAAGCACCTGTGATGGTGGAGTAGGGGAGATGTGCTCATCATCTACACAACTACGTTGACTGTCTAGCCTTGCGTTGTCTTGCGAATCTTGTTGGGAGGATGGCGGAGTAGAATCTGTAGAGAACCTCCGTTTCAGTTGCTCGGAAGGACCACCATCATCCAATGCCTTGCCAATTTCCTTCAGCTTTATTGATTTTGCATTGTGAGGTTAAACCGACAAGAAAAAGGAATATAATTCGCTCTTCAGAACTCATTCATGCATGATACTGACGAACACTACTCTGATGAAAGGCGAAGTCATGATACAAGGATGTAATATGTACGAAAAAATGGATGGCTTGACATATTCACACCTATGATGTGGTAACTAAGCAGAAGGCACTTCAACAAATTAGAAGCACTGCAAACTAGACACCATATGAAAGGTGCAATCAATATCACTCTGCCAAGTTAAAACTGTCTCGTCATAGGTGGTGTTCATCAAACTAGAAGCAATACATGCTAGAAATCATATTCAAGACGCAAACCAATATCACACTGCCAACTTAAAGGTGTCCCATCATAAGTGACTGATCCAGGATACTCAAGAAGAGTAGTTTCATGTAAGAACATGGTGTGATAGACAGATATAGTATGTACCAAAAACAGGAAAGCATGTCATATTCACACATATCATGTCTAAGCTAAGAAGATGCATTTTACACTAATTAGGAGCAATACAAGCTAGACACCATATGCAACATGTAACCAGATATCACACTGCCAACTTAGAGCAAGCACCTTGGATGGTGGAGTAGGGGAGCGGAGACTTGGACGTTGTAATGCACTATCAGTACAAGGAGAATCGGTATAGATGCTCCGTTTACGTTGTTGTAGAGGACCACCATCATCGCCTTCCATACTCTTTTCCTTCCTCTTTCTTGATTTTGCCTTGTCAAGTCAAACCCACAAGAAAAAGGAATAAAATTTGCTCTTCAGAACTCGTCGATGCATGATACTGACGAACACTACTTTCATGTAAGGCAGCCGCATGATAGGAGGATGAAATATGTATGAAAAACAGGACGGCGTGACATATTGACATGTATGATGTATAAAGTGTAAACTAAGCACAAGGTGCTTGAACTTGTTAGAATCAATGCAAGCTAGAAACCATATGAAAGATGAAACCAATATCACTCTGCCAAATTAAAAGGGTGCCTAACAAATGTATTTGACCAAATTAGAAGCAATACATGGCAAGATGCTAGAAACAATATGCAATATGCAACGAATAAAGGTGACTCATCGTAAGTGATTGATGCAGGATACAGAAGATAGGTAGTTTCATGTAAGAACAAGGTTAACACATAGATATGGTGTGTACCAAAAATAGGAAGGCATGTCATATTCACAGGTATAATGTGTAAACTAAGAAAATGCAATTTACCCTAATTAGAAGCATTACAAGCTAGACACTGTATGCAACATGCAACCACATATCACACTGTGAAGTTAGAGCAAGCACCTGTGATGGTGGTGTGGGGGAATTGCGGTCATCAATTAGAGAGCTATGTTGACTATCTTCATTTAGCCTTGCTGTTTCTTGAGAATCATGTGGGGAGGATGACACTGCACTCTTTAAACGAGTATGGCGTCTCACAGTAACCCACTGGCGTGACTGAATCATCATAAGTGATTGACGAGGGATACAAAAGAGCATTGGTTTGATATACGAACATGGTTAATAGACATATGTAGTTTGTATCAAAAATAGGAATGCACGTCATTATCAAAGGTATAGTGTGTAAAGTAAGCAGATGGAATTTAACCAAATTGGAAGCAATACAAGCTAGACAACATATGCAACATGCAACCACATTTGACAGCGCGAAGTTAAAGCAAGCACCTGGGATGGTTGTGTGTGGCAATTGAGATCATCAACTGCAGAGCTACGTTTACTGTCTCCAACTGCTGACACTGCACCCTTTAGAGCGCTGAAACGCTTAGTGTTTATCTTCGAATTACACTGGAACGAATTTTGTCTTTTCTTTTCTGCATTCATCAACACTACGTCAGAGCCTGAAATACCCATGCATAAAAAAACAATAGTGTGATTATGGGTGAAGTGTGTGCACAATTAGTACAGTGTAAAGGTAGCAGATAGCAGGTCGGTGAGAAATAAATGACGGGAGACATATGATAGCTCTACAACATGAATGGCACACTAAATTACTACAGGATTCTATGAAAATAACAATAGACTAAAAACAAATAGGCCAGTCCATTTTTTCTGCACCGTCCGATGTACAAAGAACGAGCAAATCGCTTTCATATACCTCCAGCCAGTCAGTGTTGACGATCTTCCTCGAAACGCCAGTGACCACCGGCCCAGTCCCCTGCCTGCGCCCTCCCCTCGGCTGAGGGATTCCTGGACTAAGGGGTCCTCGGGCGTCCGGCTTGTTAGTCATGGGCCGGACTGATGGGCTGTGAATATACTAAGACCGAAGAGTACACCCGTGTACGAATGGGACTCTCCTTGGCGTGGAAGGCAAGCTTGGCGACTAAATATGTAGATTCCTTTCTTTGTAACCGACCTTGCATAGCCCTAGATCCTCCCAATGTCTATATAAACCGGAGGACTTAGTCCGGAAGATATAGATTACCATAGCCATAAAAGCTAGACCTCTAGGGTTTAGCCATTACGATCTCGTGGTAGATTGATGTCTACTACACAACCTTCTTCTTGTAGACGTTGTTGGGCCTCCAAGTGCAGAGGTTTGTAGGACAGTAGCAAATTTCCCTCAAGTGGATGACCTAAGGTTTATCAATCCATGGGAGGCGTAGGATGAAGATGGTCTCACTCAAACAACCCTGCAACCAAATAACAAAGAGTCTCTTGTGTCCCCAACACACCCAATACAATGGTATATTGTATAGGTGCACTAGTTCGGCGAAGAGATGGTGATACAAGTGCAATATGGATAGTAGATAGGTTTTTGTAATTTCAAATTATAAAAACAGCAAGGTAACAAGTAATAAAAGTGAGCACAAACGGTATTGCAATGCGTTGAAACAAGGCCTAGGGTTCATACTTTCACTAGTGCAAGTTCTCTCAACAATAATAACATAATTGGATCATATAACCATCCCTCAACATGCAACAAAGAGTCACTCCAAAGTCACTAATAGCGGAGAACAAACGAAGAGATTATGGTAGGGTACGAAACCACCTCAAAGTTATCCTTTCTGATCGATCTATTCAAGAGTCTGTAGTAAAATAACACGAAGCTACTCTTTCCATTCAATCTATCATAGAGTTCGTACTAGAATAACAACTTAAGACACAAATCAACCAAAACCCTAATGTCACCTCAAGTATCAGTGGGTATCATTATACGATATGCATCACACAATCTCAGATAAATCTATTCAAACCAACACAAAGAACTTCAAAGAGTGCCCCAAAGTTTCTACCGGAGAGTCAAGACGAAAACGTGTGACAACCCCTTTGCATAGGTTCATGGGCGGAACCCGCAAGTTAATCACCAAAATATACATCAAGTGGATCACTAGAATACCCCATTGTCACCACGGGTATCCCACACAAGACATACATCAAGTGCTCTCAAATCCTTAAAGACTCAATCCGATAAGATAACTTCAAAGGGAAAACTCAATCCATTACAAGAGATTAGAGGGGGAGAAACATCATAAGATCCAACTATAATAGCAAAGCTCGTGATACATCAAGATCGTACCACCTCAAGAACACGAGAGAGAGAGATCAAACACATAGCTACTGGTACATACCCTTAGCCCCGAGTGTGAACTACTCCCTCCTCATCATGGAGAGCACCGGGATGATGAAGATGGCCACCGGTGAGGGGTTCCCCCTCCGGCAGGGTGCTAGAATGGGTCTAGATTGGTTTTCGGTGGCTACGGAGGCTTCTGGCGGCGGAACTCCCGATCTATTCCGCTCCTCGAAGTTTTTAGGGTATATGGGTATATATGGGAGGAAGAAGTACGTCGGTGGACCTCCGGGTTGTCCATGAGGCAGGGGGCGCGCCCAGGAGGGTGGGCGCGCCCCCCACCCTCGTGGGCAGCCCGAGACTCTCCGGGTCGAACTCTGATACTCCGTGTGCTTCTTCTGGTCCAAAAATAAGTTTCGTGAAGTTTCAGGTCAATTGGACTCCCTTTGATTTTCCTTTTCTACGATACTCTAAAACAAGGAAAAAACAGAAACTGGCACTGGGCACTAGGTTAATAGATTAGTCCCAAAAATCATATAAAAATAGCATATAAACACATATAAAACATCCAAGGTCGATAGTATAATAGCATGGAACAAAAAAAATTATAGATACGTTGGAGACGTATCAGCATCCCCAAGCTTAATTCCTGCTCGTCCTCGAGTAGGTAAATGATAAAAACAGAATTTTTGATGTGGAATGCTACCTGACATATTTACCCATGTAGTTCTCTTTATTGTGGCAAGAATATTCAGATCCATAAGATTCAAGACAAAAGTTTAATATTGACATAAAAATAATAATACTTCAAGCATACTAACAAAGTAATCATGTCTTCACAAAATAACATGGCCAAAAAAGCTATCCCTGCAAAATCATATAGTCTCGCTATGCTCCATCTTCACCACACAACGTATTTAAATCATGCACAACCCCAATGACAAGCCAAGCAATTGTTTCATACTTTTGATGTTCTCAAACTTTTTCAATCTTCACGCAATATATGAGCGTGAGCCATGGATATAGCACTATAGGTGGAATAGAATGGTGGTTGTGGAGAAGACAAAAAGGGATAAGATAGTCTCACATCAACTAGGCGTCGGGCTATGGAGATGCCCATCAATAGATATCAATGTGAGTGAGTAGGGATTGCCATGCAATGGATGCACTAGATCTATAAATGTATGAAAGCTCAACAAAAGAAACTAAGTGGGTGTGCATCCAACTTGCTTGCTCACGAAAACCTAGGGCACTTGAGGAGGCCCATTGTTGGAATATACAATCCAAGTTCTATAATGAAAAATTCCCACTAGTATATGAAAGTGACAACATAGGAGACTCTCTATCATGAAGATCATGGTGCTACTTTGAAGCACAAGTGTGGTAAAAGGATAGTAGCATTGTCCCTTTTATTTTTTATTTTTTATTTGGCCTTTCTTTTTTTGTCTTTCTTTTTTATTTGGCCTTTCTCTTTTTTGGCCTTTTTTGGGACAATGCTCTATTAATGATGATCATCACACTTCTATTTATTTACAACTCAAAGATTACAACTCGATACTAGAACAAAGTATGGCTCTATATGAATGCCTCTGGTGGTGTACCAGGATGTGCAATGACTCATGAGTGACATGTATGAAAGAATTATGAACGGTGGCTTTGCCACAAATACGATGTCAACTACGTGATCATGCAAAGCAATATGACAATGATGAAGCGTGTCATAATAACAGAACGGTGGAAAGTTGCATGGCAATATATCTCGGAATGGCTATGGAAATGCCATAATAGGTAGGTATGGTGGTTGTTTTGAGGAAGATATATGGTGGGTTTATGGTACCGGCGAAAGTTGCGCGGTACTAGAGAGGCTAGCAATGGTGGAAGGGTGAGAGTGCATATAATCCATGGACTCAACATTAGTCATAATGAACTCACATACTTATTGCAAAAATCTATTAGTTATCGAAACAAAGTACTACGTGCATGCTCCTAGGGGGATAGATTGGTAGGAAAATACCATCGCTCGTCCCCGACCGCCACTCATAAGGAGGATAATCAATAAATACATCATGCTCCGACTTCTTAACATAACGGTTCACCATACGTGCATGCTACGGGAATCACAAACTTCAACACAAGTATTTATCAAATTCACAACTACTCAACTAGCATGACTCTAATATCACCATCTTGATATCTCAAAACAATCATCAAGTATCAAACTTCTCATAGTATTCAATGCACTTTATATGAAAGTTTTTATTATATCCCTCTTGGATGCCCATCATATTAGGACTAAATTCATAACCAAAGAAAACTACCATGCTGTTTAGAGACTCTCAAAATGATATAAGTGAAGCATGAGAGTTCATCTATTTCTATAAAATAAAACCACCACCGTGCTCTAAAAGATATTAGTGAAGCGCTAGAGCAAATGACAAACTACTCCAAAAGATATAAGTGAAGATCAATGAGTAGTCGAATAATTATGCAACTATGTGAAGACTCTCTAACATTTAAGAATTTCAGATCTTGGTATTTTATTCAAACAGCAAGCAAAGCAAAATAAAATAAAATGACGCTCCAAGCAAAACACATATCATGTGGTAAATAAAAATATAGCTCCAAGTAAAGTTACCGATGAACGAAGACGAAAGAGGGGATGCCTTCCGGGGCATCCCTAAGCTTAGGCTCTTGGTTGTCCTTGAATATTTCCTTGGGGTGCCTTGGGAATCCCCAAGCTTAGGCTCTTACCACTCCTTATTCCATAATCCATCGAATCTTTACCCAAAACTTGAAAACTTCACAACACAAAACTCAAAATAGAAAATCTCGTGAGCTCCGTTAGCGAAAGAAAACAAAACACCACTTCAAGGTACTGTAATGAATTCATTATTGATTTATATTGTTGTTAAACCTACTGTATTCCAACTTCTATATGGTTTATAAACTCTTTTACTAGCCATAGATTCATCAAAATAAGTAAACAACACATAGAAAACAGAATCTATCAAAAACAGAACAGTCTGTAGTAATATGGATCAAACGTATACTTCTGGAACCCCAAAATTCTAAAATAAATTGATGGACCTGAGGAATTTATCTATTAATCATCTTAAAAAAGAACTAACTAAATATCACTTTTAAAATAAAAATGGCAGCAATTCTCGTGAGCGCTAAAGTTTCTGTTTTTTTACAGCAAGATCAACAAGACTTTCCCCAAGTCTTCCCAACGGTTCTACTTGGCACAAACACTAATTAAACATAAAAACTCAATCATAAATGAGGCTATATAAATTATTTATTACTAAGAAGGAGCAAAAATCAAGGTACAAAAATAAAATTGGGTTGCCTCCAAACAAGCGCTATCGTTTAACGCCCCTAGCTAAGCATGATGATTTCAATGATGCTCACATAAAAGATAAGAATTGTAACATAAAGAGAGCATCATGAAGAATATTACTAGCACATTTAAGTCTAACCCTCTTACTATGCATAGGGATTTTGTGTGCAAACAATTTATGGGAGCAATAATCAACTAGCATAGGGAGGCAAAACAAGCATAACTTTAAAACTTTAAGCACATAGAGAGGAAACTTGGTATTATTGCAATTCCTACAAGCATATACTACTCCCTCATAATAATTTTCAGTAGCATCACGAATTAATTCAACAATATAACCATCACATAAGGCATTCTTTTCATGATCTACAAGCATAGAAAATTTAGTACTCTCCACATAGGCAAATTTCTTCTCATGAATAATAGTGGGAGAAAACTCAACAAAAATAATTACCATGTGAAGCATAATCCAATTGAAAACTAAAATCATGATGACAAGTTTCATGGTTATCATTATTCTTAATAGCATACAAGACATCACAATAATCATCATAGACAGCAACTTTGTTCTCATAATCAATTGGAACCTCTTCCGAAATAGTGGAACCATTACTAAATAAAGTCATGTCCTCTCCAAATCCACTTTCATCAATATAATCATCATAAATAGGAGGCATGCTTTCATCATAATAAATTTTCTCATCAAAACTTGGGGGACAAAAAATACCATCTTCATCAAACATAGCTTCCCCAAGCTTGTGGCTTTGCATATCATTAGCATCATAGATATTCAAGGAATTCATACTAACAACATTGCAATCATGATCATCATACAAATATTTAGTGCCAAACATTCTAATGCATTCTTCTTCTAGCACTTTGGCACAATTTTCCTTTCCATCATACTCACGAAAGATATTAAAAAGATGAAGCGTATGAGGCAAACTCAATTCCATATTTTTTTGTAGTTTTCTTTTATAAACTAAACTAGTGATAAAACAAGAAACAAAAAGATTTGATTGCAAGATATAAAGATATAACTTCAAGCGATAACCTCCCCGGCAACGGCGCCAGAAAAGAGCTTGATGTCTACTACACAACCTTCTTCTTGTAGACGTTGTTGGCCTCCAAGTGCAGAGGTTTGTAGGACAGTAGCAAATTTCCCTCAAGTGGATGACCTAAGGTTTATCAATCCGTGAGAGGCATGGGATGAAGATGGTCTCTCTCGAACAACCCTGCAACCAAATAACAAAGAGTCTCTTTTGTCCCCAACACACCCAATACAATGGTAAATTGTATAGGTGCACTAGTTCGGCGAAGAGATGGTGATACAAGTGCAATATGGATAGTAGATATAGGTTTTTGTAATCTGAAATTATAAAGACAGCAAGGTAACAAGTAATAAAAGTGAGCACAAACGGTATTGCAATGCGTTGAAACAAGGCCTAGGGTTCATACTTTCACTAGTGCAAGTTCTCTCAACAATAATAACATAATTGGATCATATAACTATCCCTCAACATGCAACAAAGACTCACTCCAAAGTCACTAATAGCGGAGAACAAACGAAGAGATTATGGTAGGGTACAAAACCACCTCAAAGTTATCCTTTCTGATCGATCTATTCAAGAGTCCGTAGTAAAATAACACGAAGCTATTCTTTCCATTCAATCTATCATAGAGTTCATACTAGAATAACACCTTAAGACACAAATCAAACCAAACCCTAATGTCACCTAGATACTCCAATGTCACCTCAAGTATCTGTGGGTATAATTATACGATATGCATCACACAATCTCAGATTCATCTATTCAAACCAACACAAAGAACTTCAAAGAGTGCCCCAAAGTTTCTACCGGAGAGTCAAGACGAAAACGTGTGCCAACCCCTATGCATAGGTTCATGGGCGGAACCCGCAACTTGATCACTAAAAAATACATCAAGTGGATCAATAGAATACCCCATTGTCACCACGGGTATCCCACACAAGACATACATCAAGTGTTCTCAAATCCTTAAAGACTCAATCCGATAAGATAACTTCAAAGGGAAAACTCAATCCATTACAAGAGAGTAGAGGGGGAGAAACATTATAAGATCCAACTATAATAGAAAAGCTCGCGATACATCAAGATCGTACCACCTCAAGAACACGAGAGAGAGAGAGAGAGATCAAACACATAGCTACTGGTACATACCCTCAGCCCCAAGGGTGAACTACTCCCTCCTCATCATGGAGAGCACCGGGATGATGAAGATGGCCACCGGTGAGGGGTTCACCCTCCGGCAGGGTGCCGGACCGGGTCTAGATTGGTTTTCGGTGGCTACGGAGGCTTCTGGTGGCGGAACTCCCGTTCTATTCTGCTCCTCGAAGTTTTTAGGGTATATGGGTATATATGGGAGGAAGAAGTACGTCGGTGGACCTCCGGGCTGTCCACGAGGCAAGGCCCCCCCACCCTCATGGGCAGCTCGGGACTCTCCTGGTCCAACTCCGATACTCCGTGGGCTTCTTCTGGTCCAAAAATAAGTTCCGTGAAGTTTCAGGTCAATTGGACTCTGTTTGATTTTCCTTTTCTGCGATACTCTAAAACAAGGAAAAAACAGAAACTGGCGCTGTGCTCTAGGTTAATAGGTTAGTCCCAAAAATCATATATAATAGCATATAAATGCATATAAAACATCCAAGGTTGATAATATAATAGCATGGAACAATCAAAAATTATAGATACGTTGGAGACGTCTCATAGATCAACTATTGTAATACTCATATTCATCAAGATCAATCAAGAAGCACGTAGGGTATTACCTCCATATAGAGGGCCCGAACCTGGGTAAAACATTGTGTCCATTGTTCTGCAACCTTCAGATGATTCAGTTAACAATGTTGACAATGCTGCTGAGGTGGCTCTCTTCCAGCCCCCAATGGGACCACAGCAACCTCCTCTTATGATTAGGCAAGTTCTCACCATCTATGGATCAGTTTTGCCACCTGTGATGCAGTGGCAGCGTTCTTTTGAGAAGATGTTGCCGTTTATATGGTCTTCAAACATTCCCCAGTTTGTTTTCAAGTCTGACATATGTGCTATACTCAACAAGCATTCCTGCGAAGCTCTCTGCAGTGGCCCAGTTTCCACTCTTAAGCTCCTGCCTGCACTTGACTCCTCGATCAGCTTTGCTCCGGATGTGCCAAATGCTACTGTTAAAAGGCCAGTTGCTCGAGTTCTCTACTTTGATGATCTGGATGACCCAGTTTCTGAAACCTTTGAATTTTCTGCTGTGCCTGAGGTATCTCTGAAGTGAGCAAGGAAGTCTCAAGCCTCAAGAATTATTGTTGATACCGTGGTTCGGCGTAGTGCACGTTTGAGCGCTCTCCGTGATGGCTACCGCAAAGTTTCTCCCAAGAAGTCTCATACATTGAAGAAGCGCAAGGCCAGCAACTCCGAGTCTGAAAACAGTTCTTCTGTGCCACCACCAACTGCTATTGCAGATCTCCAACGCATTGGCGCCCGTCTCCGCATTGCACCTGAGAAGATATCTACGGATAAGCTTGTTGCTGATCCGGCCAAGTCCAGCAGCAGCCGGGGTTCTGATGATTAGTTACTTCTTGCAGGGTTCTGGTCTATGGCGTATCGTAATCGCCATTTATCTTTCTTTTCTTGTTGAGAACTATGTTATGCTTGTCTGCTGTGTGGGTCGGTGTAGGTCATTGCGTGGCCTATTTACTGTGCTTTTACTTTTGGTTTGTAATGAATCAGACAAGATTTAAGGAGTGGAAGGTGCTATGTTGGAATGTACGTGGCCTCAATACTGAAGCACGTCAGCTTGCGGTTAGGAAGAAGATCGATGAAAGTGGTTGTTCTGTTGTCTATCTTCAGGAAACTAAATGCATGCAAATGGATCAGTGATTCATTAGGAAGTTTTGCCCGAGGCGTTTTGATAATTGTGTTTACGTACCTTTGGCTGGTGCGTCGGCTAGGATGCTGGTCGTTTGGAATTCATCCTTTTTCATAGGTTCTTTAATCGAGTCCAAATCCTATGGGATAATTGTGGAGTTTAAATCCAAACATACCTCAGAAACTTGGTCTCTAGTCTCTGTTTATGGCCCGTGTCAAAGCCCTGCCCGTGATGAATTTTTTCAATGGTTATATAATCTTGATATTCAGTTCAGTCAGAACTGGCTGCTTTTGGGTGATTTCAACTTCATGAGATCGTTGGAGAACCGCAATCTTCCGGGAGGTGATGTTAACGATATCTTCTTGTTTAATGAGATAATTGGTCATTTGGGACTTGTTGAGTTGCCAATCAAGGGGCGTCAATATACTTGGTCAAATATGCAAACCTCACCTCTTCTAGAACAGATAGATTGGTTTTTCACTTCGGTTACTTGGACATCGGACCACCCCAACACAATGGTTTTTCCACTTGCACGCACTGCCTCCGACCATGTGCCGTGCGTGGTCTCGATTGCCACTTGTATCCCCAAGGCAAAGGTTTTCCACTTTGAGAATTATTGGGTGGATTTTCCCAGGTTTGCTAACTGTGTTACTAAAGTTTGGAATAGGCCAGTGGTAAAATCATCGATTGCATTAACAATTTCAGCTAAGTTTAAGTACCTCAGATATGCTCTCAAGAAATGGCATTTAAACCTGTCCACAGTCAAAGCTTTAATTGCTGATTGTAATAAAGTGATTATTTTCCTGGATAATCTAGAGGAAATTAGGCCTTTGAGTTGGCCGAAGTTCAATTTTTGTAGAATTGTTAAATTGCATCTTGAGGATATCTTACATTGGCAATTTATCTATTGGAAGCAGTGTTGCATGATCAGAAACATAAAAGTTGGAGAAGAGAATTCCAATTTTTTTCATGCCATGGCTACGGAAAGATTCCGTAGGAATACTATACTATCTCCTCGATCAAGTCTGTGGAGGGGGATGTGGTCACGGACCATCAACGGTTGGCGGGAATGTTCTGGGCTGATTTTAATCAGCAAATGGGCCAATCAAAAGGCATTCAGATGGGTTTTGATCTAGACACATTAATTACCCGAATTGATGGGCTAGAGGAGTTTTCTTTACCATTCACTGATTCTGAGGTGGATACGGTAATTAAGAATATGCCTACTGATCGTGCTCCCGGACCAGACGGCTTTACTGGGCTTTTCTTAAAGAAATGCTGGCCTATTTGAAGGAGGACTTTATGAAACTTGTGCAAGAATTCTATGAGGGAAAATGTAATTTGGAGTGTCTCAACACATCACTTATCACCCTCATTCCGAAGAAGCTAAGCCCTGAATATGTTGGCGATTTTAGGCCCATATCTTTGACTAATACTTGTTTAAAGTTCTTAAACAAGCTTTTGGCAAATCGTCTTCAGGATGTGATCCTGAAATGTATCCACCGCAACCAATATGGGTTTCTACGGTGTCGATCTATATAGGACTGTCTGGCGTGGTGTTTTGAATACATTCACCAATGCAAAGCTTCCAAGAGGCCTATCATTCTTCTTAAACTCAACTTCACAAAGGCGTATGACACCATTGAGCATGAGCTGATTCTTAGGATTTTGAAATGTAAGGGATTTGATGATCGTTGGACAAGTTGGATTGACAGCATTCTGTCCACAGGCTCCTCTTCGGTTCTTTTGAATGGAGTGCCTGGTAACAACTTTGTTTGTTGATCAGGTGTTCGCCAAGGTGATCCGCTATCTCCCTTACTCTTTGTGATCGCGGTGGACTTACTTCAATCGGTTGTAAATGAGATGTGCTCCAGGAATATTCTCACCTTGCCAATCCCAACTACATCGATGGACTATCCGATCGTACAGTATGCTGACGATACACTCATCGTTCTTCCTGCTATTGATAGCCAGCTCATTGCATTCAAAGAAATGCTTGAAGTCTTTGCCAAATCAACCGGACTAAGGGTGAATTTCAGTAAGTCCTCTTTGATACCCATCAATATGACTGATGACGAGGGCACGCGTGTTGCTGCCTTGCTTGGATGTGATGTTGGTTCCATGCCATTCACTTACCTGGGCCTACCAATGGGTACTTCCCGGCCAACAATTTATGATCTGTTGCCTTTGGTGGATCGTATTGAGAGACGATTATCTTCATCCTCTTGTCTCTTGAATCAAGGAAGCCGGCTCCAACTTTTACAGTCTGTCCTTAGTTCTATGCCAATATATTTCTTGTGCACCCTTTCGCTACCGCAGGGTATCTTGAAGCAGATTGAGCGGATTATGCGGAAATGCTTGTGGAGAGGGAACACGGATACGCCCTGGCAATCTTTGGCGGCTTGGGACTTGGTATGTCGTCCAAAATCTTTTGGTGGTCTGGGAGTTATGGACTTGAGTGTTCAAAACGATGCATTGCTCATCAAACATCTTTTTAAGTTCTTCAATAAGATGGACGTACCATGGGTATCTCTTATTTGGGACACTTATTACGCCTCTGCGCCCCCCAAGTCACGCAAAGCTGTGGTTCTTTCTGGTGGAGAGTTGTTTTCAAGCTATATGATAAGTATTGCAAGTTGGAAGTTCCACTAGTTCGATCGGGGGATATGGTGATCTTCTGGCTTGACCGTTGGCAACTTGGCAACAATACGGTTAGCATGCAACATCAGTTTCCGAGGCTCCACTCCTTTGTGATCGATAACACTCTAACAGTCAAGGATATTCTGGAGCTACTAGACCCAACTGACAATCTCCATCTGCCACTGTCTGCTCAGGCCTTTGAGGAGTTTAATCAACTTCAGGCGTTGCTTACTATGGTTAATCTTCAAGATGGGCAAAATGATGTCTGGAAATGGCCTTCCAAGTCTGGGGACCACTAGTCCAGGATTTATTACTTGTCATGCTTTTCGGACACAGTGCTTGATCCCATATTCAGGTGGATTTGGAAATGTTCTTGTACTCTGAAGTTTAAGGTTTTTGGGTGGCTCCTTTTGATGGATCGCCTAAACACTAGAGACATGATGCAGCGGCGGCATTGGATTATCCAGGATGACACTTGTGTTCTATGTCACTTGGCATCACATGAGGACAAAACCCCACTCTTCTTCGCTTGCAATTTTAGCCAGCATATCTGGAACTACCTGGGTATTTCATGGAATCCTCAACCAAACCAGACCACTTATGACATGGCTTCTGATGCTAGGAGGGATTTTGGACATCCTTTTTTCTCTGAGATAGTGTTCAATGCCACTTGGAATATTTGGACACAAAGAAATGGGAAGATCTTCAGGAATGAATCACCTTCTTTCAGGGCATGGAGGAGGAATTTTTTGCATGACATTTCTCTTTTAGCACATAGAATCAAATGTAAATATAGGAATAGTCTAATCTCTTGGATAGCTTCCTTACCCTAATCATTTCTTTTGTAAGTATTACTCTCTCCTCCTCTCTCTTAACTTTGTAACTTTGTACACTTTGGCTCTGTGGTTTAATAAAAGACCGTGAGGCTGTTGCCTTGCAGTACATAGTCAAAAAAAAACATTGTGTCCCCTGTCTCCTGTTACCATCGACCTTAGATGCACAGCTCGGGACCCCCTACCCAAGATCCGCCGGTTTTGACACCGACATAGGTGCTTTCATTGAGAGTTCCACTGTGCCGTCATCAAGAGGTTCGATGACTCCTTCAACCATCTACAATGATGCCGCCTAAGGGGGAGTTTTCCTCCCTAGACAGATCTTCGTGTTCGGCGGTTTCACTCTGCGGGCCAACTCGTTTGGCCATCTGGAGCAGATCGAAAGCTAAGCCCCTGGCCATCAGGTCAGATTTGGGAGCTTGAACTATGTCGCGAACATCCATGGGGACTTGATCTTTGCCGGATTCGAGACCGCGGCTACCACTCCTAGCCACCCCGAGGGACATGACCTAAATCTGTCATCGGACTGCCTCCAGGAGACAACTCCCATAACTGCTCTGGCCTTAGATCCGGAGCAGGCTACGCCATCCAAGGACGAGAAGCTCAACCCCACCACGGATGCCACAGATTCCCCTGCGCTGGAGCTTCACATAGACTTGATCTCACACGATACCTGTGCCACCAGAACTCCGGACTCGTTTCTAGCCGTAAGTTCTGAATCATGTGAGCGCGCGGATGCCGAACTTGATTGTTTATCGTTCTTTGAATTCAGCGCCGCAGACATCTTCCAGCACTCGCCTTTGGGCAACATGCTAAACTCGTTAAAAAATCTGTCCTTGGCGGAGGAGTCATAGCCGAAATATATCCGGTTCGAACTAGGGGCTGACGATGGAGAATTTTGCTCCCCACCCGCCACCCACTTTATAGCCATGGTCGAAGGTTTAACTGACACACTTGATTACCACTCCGAGGACATCGACGGTATGGATGACGATGCCGGAGAAGAAGGGGCCCAGAACCCACCGTTCACCGGACGCTGGACGGCCACTTCGTCGTATGATGTATACATGGTGGATGCACCAAAGGAGAACTGCAACGATGACAAGGAAGACCCAGCTGAGGATAAACCTTCCGAAATACAATCCAAGCGCCATCGTCAGTGGCGCCGCTCTAAGTCACGCCGCAGTAAAGACAGCAACACTGGCATAGGAGAAGATAATACTCCAGAAGGTGCCGAAGACAATGAAGACCCCGTTGAAACAACTAATGAAACAGATGAACAGGAAGATGGACAGGTTAGCCTTGGTAAACAGGCCACACACGAAGACTCAGAGGACGGAAGTTATCTTCCGCTCTTAGAGGATGAGGTGAGCCTCGGCACCGACGATTTCATCGTGCCTGAGGAACCTCTTGAGCAGGAGCGCTTCAAGCACCAACTCATAGCCACTGCAAGGAGCCTGAAAAAGAAGCAGCAGGTTCAACCTGATCAAGATCTGCTCAATGATAAATGGACCGATGTCCTAGCAGCCGAAGAATATGGCCTCAAGCACCCAACCAAAAGTTACCCAAAGCGCAAATTGCTACCTCAGTTTGATGAGGAGGCACCGGAATACATAGCACCATCGTACAATGCGGCTGACCGACCACCACGTGGTCGGGACAAAATGGCAACTCACGCCGAACACCAGCCCGCCCCGCCTTATCACACAGGTAGGGGTAAATTAGCCCACAGCCATACATATGACCTCCGGCAAAACCTGAACAATAAAGCAGGACATACCAGATCAATCTACGGATCTCGAGGACGTGCCTCAACACGCGATGATGCCCACCTATTCAGACGTGACAAACTTAGTCATGCGTGGGCTGAAAACCGTAGACGGACTCCATTAGAGCTACGTCGCGATATAGCTTGATATAGAGGCGTCACACACCCTCATTGCTTCACTGATGAGGTCATGAATCATGAATTCCCAGAAGGTTCAAACCCGTGAATATAGAATCATACGATGGAACCACGGACCCTGCGGTGTGGATCGAAGACTTCATTCTCCACATTCATATGGCCCGCGGCAATGACCTCCAAGCCATCAAATACCCCCCTTTAAAACTCAAGGGGCCAGCTCGGCACTGGTTAAACAGCCTGCCTGAAAATTCTATCGGCAGCTGGGAGGACCTAGAAGAAGCATTCCTCAACAACTTCCAAGGTACATATGTCCGGCCACCAGACGCTTATGAGTTAAGCCACATAGTTCAACAACCTGGAGAGTCCGCCAGGAAATTCTGGACTAGGTTCTTAACTAAAAAGAACCAGATCGTCGATTGTCCGGATGCCGAAGCCCTAACAGCTTTCAAACACAGCATCCGCGACGAATGGCTCGCTCGCCACCTCGGCCAAAAAAATCCAAAATCCATGGCGGCCCTCACGGCACTCATGACCCGCTTTTATGCGGGCGAAGACAGTTGGTTGGCCCGTAGCAAAAATAATGCAAGCGACGCCAACACCCCTGAAGTTAAAAATAACAAGGACAAGTCTCGACGCAATAGATACAGGCATCAAAGCAACAGTGATAACACCGAGGATACAGCGATCAATGCAGGATTCAGTGGCTCCAAGTCTGGTCAGTGGAAGAAGCCATTCCAAAAGAACAATTCAGGCCCATCCAGCTTGGACCGCATACTTTATCATCCATGCCAGATTCACGACACCCCGGACAAACTACCCAATCATACAAATAGAGATTGCTGGGTTTTTAAACAGGCCAGAAAATTAAACGCCGAGAATAGGAAAAAGGGATCGCAAAGTGAGGACGATGACGAAGAGCCCCGGCAACCGAACACGGGGGTACAGAAGAAGTTTCCCCCTCAGGTCAAAATGGTGAACATGATATACGCTACCCACATCCCCAAGAGGGAGCGCAAGCGTGCGCTCAGGGACGTCTACGCGATAGAGCCAGTCGTCCCAAAATTCAATCCATGGTCGTCATGCCCGATCACTCTTGATCGCCAGGATCATCCGACCAATATCCTTCACGGTGGCTCAGCCGCACTGGTCCTAGACCCAATAATTGATATTTAGTTAATTCTTTTTGTAGATGATTAATAGATAAATTCCTCACGTCCAAAAATTTATTTTAGAATTTTTGGGGTTCCAGATCTTGCGCTAGCTACAGATTACTACAGACTGTTCTGTTTTTGACAGATTCTGTTTTTCGTGTGTTGTTTGCTTATTTTGATGAATCTATGGCTAGTAAAATAGTTTATAATCCATAGAGAAGTTGGAATACAGTAGGTTTAACACCAATATAAATAAAGAATGAGTTCATTACAGTACCTTGAAGGGGTCTTTTGTTTTCTTTCGCTAACGGAGCTCACGAGTTTTCTATTTTGAGTTTTGTGTTGTGAAGTTTTCAAGTTTTGGGTGAATTCTTTTGATGGATCATGGAACAAGGAGTGGCAAGAGCCTAAGCTTGGGGATGCCCATGGCACCCCCAAGATAATCCAAGGACACCAAAAAGTCAAAGCTTGGGGATGCCCCCGGAAGGCATCCCCTCTTTCATCCACTTCCATCGGTAATTTATTTGGAGCTATATTTTTATTCACCAACATGATACGTGTTTTGCTTGGAGCGTCTTGTATTATTTGTGTCTTTGTTTGTTAGTATGCCACAATCATCCTTGCTGTACACACCTTTTGAGAGAGCCATACTTGAATTAAAATTTGATAGAATGCTCTATGTGCTTCACTTATATCTTTTGAGCTAAGTAGTTTTGCTCTATGTGCTTCACTTATATCTATTGAGCTAAGTAGTTTTGCTCTATGTGCTTCACTTATATCCTTTGAGCTAGATAATTTTACTCTATGTGCTTCACTTATATCTTTTGAGTGTTATAATTTTTCTCTATGTGCTTCACTTAGATCTTTTAGATCACGGTGGTGGATATGTTTTAAAGAAACTATTGATCTCTCATGCTTCACTTAAATTAATTTGAGAGTCTCTTAATAGCATGGTAATTTGCGTAATAATAATATGCTTGGTATTCAAGATTTGTGAAACTCTCTTTTGAGTGTGTTGAATACTAAGAAAAGATTGAAGCATGATAATTGTTTTGAGTTATGGAGGTGATAATATTAAAGTCATGCTAGTTGAGTAGTTGTGAATTTAAAGAATACTTGTGATGAAGTTTGTGATTCCCATAGCATGCACGTAGGGTGAACCGTTATGTGATGAAGTCGGAGCATGATTTATTTATTGATTATCTTCCTTATGAGTGGCAGTCGGGGACGAGCGATGGTCTTTTCCTACCAATCTATCCCCCTAGGAGCATGCGCGTAATACTTTGCTTTGATAACTTCTAGATTTTTGCAATAAGTATATGAGTTCTTTATGACTAATGTTGAGTCCATGGATTATACACACTCTCACCCTTCCACCTTTGCTAGCCTCTCTAATACCGCGCAACTTTCGCTGGTATCATACACCTACCATATACCTTCCTCAAAACAGCCACCATACCTACCTATTATGGCATTTCCATAGCCTTCCCGAGATATATTGCCATGCAACTTTCCACCATCTAGTTCATCATGACACACTTCATCATTGTCATATTGCATATCCTGGTACACCGCCGGATGCATTCACATAGAGTCATATTTTGTTCTAAGTATCAAGTTGTAATTGTTGAGTTATAAGAAAAATAAAAGTGTGATGATCATCATTATTAGAGCATTGTCCCAGTGAGGAAAGAATGATGGAGACTATGATTCCCCCATAAGTCGGGATGAGACTCCGAACAAAAAAAAGGAGGCCATAAAAAAAGAGAAAAGGCCCAAACAAAAAAAACAAAATTATGAGAGAAAAAGAGAGAAGGGACAATGTTACTATCCTTTTACCACACTTGTGCTTCAAAGTAGCACCATGATATTCATAGTGGAGATTCTCTCATGTTATCACTTTCATATACTAGTGGGAATTTTTCATTATAGAACTTGGCTTGTATATTCCAATGATGGGCTTCCTCAAATTGCCCTAGGTCTTCATGAGCAAGCAAGTTGGATGCACACCCACTTAGTTTCTTTTTTGAGCTTTCATATACTTATAGCTCTAGTGCATCCGTTGCATGGCAATCCCTACTCACTCACATTGATATCTATTGATGGGCATCTCCATAGCCCGTTGATATGCCTAGTTGATGTGAGACTATCTTCTCCTTTGTGTCTTCTCCACAACCACCATTCTATTCCACCTATAGTGATATATCCATGGCTCACGCTCATGTATTGTGTGAAGATTGAAAAAGTTTTGAAAAAGTTAGAGTATGAAACAATTGCTTGGCTTGTCATCGGGGTTGTGCATGATTTAAATACTTTGTGTGGGGAAGATGGAGCATAGCCAGACTATATGATTTTGTAGGGATAACTTTCTTTGGCCATGTTATTTTGAGAAGATATAATTGCTTTGTTAGTATGCTTGAAGTATTATTATTTTCTATGTCAATATAGACTTTTATCTTGAATCTTTCTAATCTGAATATTCATACCACAATTAAGAAGATTTGCACTGAAATTATGCCAAGTAGCACTCCGCATCAAAAATTCTCTTTTTATCATTTACCTACTCGAGGACGAGCAGGAATTAAGCTTGGGGATGCCTGATACGTCTCCAACGTATCTATAATTTTTGATTGCTCCATGCTATATTATCTACTGTTTTGGACTATATTGGGCTTTATTTTCCACTTTTATATTATTTTTGGGACTAACCTATTAACCGGAGGCCCAGCCCAAAATTGTTGTTTTTTGCCTATTTCAGTGTTTCGGATAAACGAAATATCAAACGGAGTCCAAACGGAATAAAATCTTCGAAAACGTGATTTTCTCACCGAACGTGATCCAGGAGACTTGGACCATACTGCAAGGGATCAAAGAGGTGGTCACGAGGGTGGGGGGTGCGCCCCCCCTAGGGCGCGCCCCCTGCCTCGTGGGCCCCTCGGTGCTCCACCGACGTACTCCTTCCTCCTATATATACACACGTACCCCCAAACGATCAGAACATGAGCCAAAAACCTAATTCCACCGCCACAACTTTCTGTATCCACGAGATCCCATCTTGGGGCCTGTTCCGGAGCTCCGGAACAGAGGGCCGTCATCACGGAGGGCTTCTACATCATCCTAGCCCCTCCGATGAAGTGTGAGTAGTTTATCTCAGACCTTCGGGTCCATAGTTAGTAGCTAGATGGCTTCTTCTCTCCCTTTGAATCTCAATACAAAGTTCTCCCCCTCTCTCGTGGAGATCTATTCGATGTAATCTTCTTTTTGCGGTGTGTTTGTTGAGACCGATGAATTGTGGGTTTATGATCAAGTCTATCTAGCTATGAATAATATTTGAATCTTCTCTGAATTCTTTTATGTATGATTGGTTATCTTTGCAAGTCTCTTCAAATTATCCGTTTGGTTTGGCCAACTAGATTGGTAGTTCTTGCCATGGGAGAAGTGCTTAGCTTTGGGTTCGATCTTGCGGTGTCCTTACCCAGTGACAGAAGGGGCAGCAAGGCACGTATTGTATCATTTCCATCGAGGATAACAAGATGGGGTTTATTTCATATTGCATGAATTTATCTCTCTACATCATGTCATCTTGCTTAAGGCATTACTCTGTTTTTAACTTAATACTCTAGATGCATGCTGGATAGCGGTCGATGAGTGGAGTAATAGTAGTAGATGCGGAATCGTTTCGATCTACTTGTCACGGACGTGATGCCTATATACATGATCATGCCTAGATATTCTCATAATTATGCTCAATTCTATCAATTGCTCAACAGTAATTTGTTCACCCACCTTAGAATACTTATGCTCTTGAGAGAAGCCACTAGTGAAACCTATGGCCCCCGGGTCTATTCTCATCATATCAATCTCCATCACTTTTATATTGTTTTGCTATTTACTTTGCTTTTACTTTTTACTTTGCATCTTTATATCAAAAATACCAAAAATATTCTATCTATCAGATCTCACTCTCGTAAGTGACCGTGAAGGGCTTGACAACCCCTAATCGCGTTGGTTGCGAGTAGCTATCGCTTTGTGCAGGTACGAGGGACTTGAGCATGGGCTCCTACTGGATTGATACCTTGGTTCTCAAAAACTCAGGGAAATACTTACGCTACTCTGCTGCATCATCCCTTCCTCTTCGTGGAAAACCAACACAAGCTCAAGACATAGCACTGCTTCACAAGTCCGAAGTAACTGCTGGGTATTGGCGCGGCAGGCCATAGTCGGACTATCAGGTCCTTCATGGCTAGCTCGGCCGCCTTGTGCAGTTCGACCAGCTATTTTAGCTGGTCGCTGAAGGGTACCGGATGATCTGGTCCAAGATATTGAGACTAGAATAGCATCTCCGTAAACTCCCTTCTTCGGCTCGATAGAACTCAGCAGCCTCTGATACGCTACACGGCAAATCCGTAAACGCCCCTGGAGAGATCCAAATTCGGGTAAGTAAAAGGATCGTTTCCTTCACAGACTTGCTTTGCATAATGACTACCTTACCCGCCGTGATATTCTTGGCCACCTGGATTTCTTGAAGGGCGCTTTGGGCCTCGGCTCGATCCTCTTGTGCGCTCTGGCGGGCCTTCGCAACTTCAGATGCTTGCGTCTTCGAATCACGCTCCAAGGACTCATACTTCTTGGAGGCGTCCTGGAGATCTTGCTGGACCTCGCTGACCCGGGCCTCGTGTTTTTCGCACACGGCGCGCTCCTTGGTCGCTTTGTCCTCGGCCTTGGCTAACGCCTTCTTGAGGGCCGCCACCTCGGTCGTGGCCCCTAAAAAAACTCATGACACTTTAGTCTGCACGAAACATTCATCCTTCCTCAATTCACACGCAGGTCACCGCATACCTTGGCTGTCCTCCAGCTGCTTCTTTATGAGGCCGAGCTCTTCTTCGGCCCGCTCCAGGCTCGGCTTCAAGCTGGAGACCTCCACAGTATGAGCGGTAGCAGCCAGCAACGACGCCTTCTTATTCACATAGACATCTTATGTTAGACTCCTACGAAAATTATTTTGATCCTCTGTTCGGCTTTTTCTTTCCGAACACCGAACAGAGCATCAAGGGCTACTGTCTACACTGTGATATCCTTTCTACAATTACACTACTTACCTCAAAGCCTGTTAAAAGGCTAGCGCAGGCTTCGGTCAGTCCGCTTTTGGCGGGCTGAACCTTCTCGATTACCATGCCCATAAGGACACGGTGCTCATCCACAATGGAAGCGCCTCGCAACGCTTCCAGTAGATTATCCGGTGCCTCGGGTTGGACAGGGGTCACCGGCGGAATATGCATACCCCCTTCTTTTCAAGGAGGTTGCGTGCTGGATTTGGGAGCCGCATCGGTCTCCGAAATCGAGTCCAGCTGAGGGCCGGACCGAACACGGCCCCCCTCACCACCAGTCTCCCCGGGGATTGGTTCCCGCTGGTGTCCGGCGATGGAGGCATCGCCTTCTGGCGCCTCCTGAGCCTCTCCCTGGCCCGGGAAAGTCCTTTGGGACAACACCTCCGCGTCGTCCTTGGCCTTGGGGGAGTCAGCGGGCGGCGGTGACACGTTGGCCATCTCCTTTGAATCTAGCGAACCCTCTGTCGAGGATCCCAGGGAGCTGCAGCGAGGTGGACTATGATGGCATAATTTAAACATATTAATATTACAAAAAGGAAAGGTCAAGCATTTGGGCGTCCATAAGGTTTTTGGTACTTACGAGGCAGCCCGAGGCTTGGTCCGGGGCATCCGCTTTGGACTCCTATCGACATCCCCCGTGGAGTCATCGACAAGGGAGCCCTTCCCCCTCTTGGGCGACTTCGGCTCCAAATTTGGGGAGGCCCCCCTTTTCTTCCTTCCCCCTCTAGGGGGGAGTCGCTTTCTTCCTCCTCATCGTCGTCATCTTCGGCGGCCGAAGATCGAGTCCCGTCTTCGGACGTCACGTCCGAAGCGCCTTTTTGGCGAATGCCACTCCGCCCCCCCTTGGCCGTTTTCTTGGCCTTCTTCTCCGGCACGTCATAAGGCGCCGAAAACATCATCGTTAGAAGCGGGGTCTCTTGGTCTTCGGGCAGCGGAGCCGGACAGTTAATCTGCCCCACTATGTCGATCCAGGCCTAAAAAAATGATAGGAAGGCTTAGACTCCTTCTCAGAATATGTCAGTAAAGGCCATACCTTGAAAACATGAAAGAACTTACCGAATTAGCCTGGTGTTTTAAGCTGAGTCCATGATCCTCGGTCGTAGGTGGTGGTGTCTCGCTGGCCTTGAAGAGCACTTTCCAGATGTCTTCGTGCGTCATGCCGAAGAGCTCTAGCAGCGTCTGGTGCTTGGCCGGATGGAACCCCCACAAATAGCAAGTCCGGTGTTAGCACGGAAGGATCCGGCGAATGAGCATAACCTGAATCATGTTGACAAGTTTTATTCTCTTGGTTATCATGTTCTGGACACATGTTTGGAGCCTAGTCAGCTCGCTCGAAGAACCCCAGGTTAGGCCCTTCTCTTGCTAGGAGATGAGCCGCAGCGGAGCTCCGGGTCAAAATTCGGGGGCCGCTGCCCAGTTGGTGTCATGCGGCTCGGTGATGTAGAACCACCCCGACTGCCACCCCTTCACCGTCTCCACAAAGGAGCCTTCGGGCCATGTGACATTGGGCATCTTGCCCACCATGGCACCTCCGCACTCTGCTTGTTGGCCTCTCACCACCTTCGGCTTTACATTGAAGGTCTTCAGCCATAGGCCGAAGTGAGGTGGGATACGGAGAAAGGCCTCGCAAACGACTATAAATGCTGAGATGTTGAGGATAAAGTTGGGGGCTAGATCATGAAAGTCCAGCCCGTAGTAAAACATCAGTCCACAGACAAACGGGTGGAGAGGGAATCCCAGCCCGCGAACGAAATGTGTGAGAAACACAACCCTCTCATGGAGCTCTAGGGTAGGAATGATCTGTCCCTCGGCCGGGAGACGGTGTGCGATCTCCTTGGCTAGGTATCCGGCCTCTCTGAGCTCCTTGATGTCTTTCTTCTTAACAGAGGAGGTCATCCACTTGCCACTAGCTCCGGATCCGGACATGGTTGGAGTGCTTTCTCTAGCGAGGGAAGCTAGGGCTTGGGTGCTGGAGCTCATGAATGGATGGGCAGAGGAAGGAAAAGGCAGGGGTTAGTGAGGGAGAATCCTTATCCCCTTATAAAGGTCACGAATGTCAAATGCCTTCCTGCTCGCCTTAAAACTCACCTATTCCCAAGGTCTGTATAAACTACATGGTTGGGTTGCCCATGCCCGTATTGATGAGAATCCCGTAATAAGGGGACACGATCTTTGCTTTGACAAGACGTGCCAATGGCAACCGCGTCTCGAAACATGGAGCGGCAGATGGAAAATGGTTCGAAATTATGATCGGACAGATGTGATGTCATGTTATGAAAAGTTGTCAGCAGATTGGACTCGTGTAAAATTATATTCTCTCTGCGATTGTGTGTGGTGTGTGTTACATGTCCGGACACGTTGATACGTCTGAACACTATTTTGGAATTCGGAAGGAGGAACCCGCCTTGCAATGCCGAAGATAGGCCTACGCACCGGACACCTTGTCATTGAAGCCAGGTTCAGGGGCTACTGAGGGAGTCCTGGACTAAGGGGTCCTCGGGCGTCCGGTCTGTTAGTCATGGGCCAGACTGATGGGCTATGAAGATACGAAGACCGAAGACTACACACGTGTCCAGATGGGACTCTCCTTGGCGTGGAAGGCAAGCTTGGCGACTAAATATGTAGACTAGTTGATGCGTGCTCCGTATTTTGTTGATGACACTTACGGTCATTCTATTTGAAGCGAAAGCATGATATGGTCACTGTACTTCAGAATAAGCTCATCATAGTCACCACGTACATTTTGTCGTGCTAACCAACATGTGGTTGGGTGGTTAGGAGTACAGTGGTTTCTCGAGCCCACCAGGGTTAAAGTCCCGGTGCTCGCATTTATCCTGGGATGTGCGTTCAGTGGGAGGAGACATTCCACTCGACTACGAGGCACCTATGGTGACTTCGTAAAATCTCAAGATTATATGCTGGATCACTCTCTCGAAGGTTCTCATAGGGGTATGGTCTGCGTGTGTGCGCTTATAACGGTGAGTGCTTCGCGTATATATGAGCCCTTGCATCTGTACCGTGTTAAAACAAATACATGTCATGATTATACGGTCACTGGCTCACCCGTACAACTCCGTATTTTGTTGATGACACAATCAATTGACCTATCAAACGTTCCACGTGGCGCAACTAGTGTTGCACCATCGGGGCGCGTAACCGTGGGGCCCACCTATCAGCTGTATATGAAAGAAAGAAATGGTAGTTTGAGTCTGTACTGTGTTAATAAAATACATTTTAGGGTGATCATACGGTCACTGGCTCGCCATTCAGCTCAGTAATTTGTTGATGACACGACCAATTGACCAGTCAAAATGTCCACATTCAGCAGCGCACATTACCATAGGGCCCACCCGTCAGCGCGTATATGAAGGACATAAATGGTAATAAATTAGTGGTAGGTGGGTACTCGAAGTTGTGAGACCTCTGGTTGGCAGTCACTAGCGGTGGGGGCGCGTCGATTAGGCGGTGGGGTGGGGATCGCCGGAGAA